>NC_033798.1:78343249-78488812 GCF_001876935.1 Asparagus officinalis | reverse complement strand
GTCGTCATCCCCGCCAACTCCGGCAACAAACCCTAACCTCGCGTCACCTCTGCCGAGTCGCCCTTGAACCGCGCCCGGATCCCCGAGCGCCTCCTCGCCGTGCTCCCCCATGCCAGATCCGATCCGCGCCATCGACGTCGATTCGTTCGACGTACCCGAGATAAGATCCCTTCCGATCTTATGCTCATTGTCTACGTTTAATTCATCCTATATTTTAATTATATTAGATAATGCATATAGCTTATGAATAATGCTTATGTGGTTAGTTGATTGTTAGATTGTTTCGTACTATGTTCACGATGAAAGTCATTTCAATTATTTGTTGTGTTTAAGATATTAGTCTCTATCGTTAGTAATTATTTTTCAATAATGTAGGTGTTAATATTACTTTCTTAGGGAATTATTTTGTTTATATAACGTGTCGTTTATTTTTCAATAATGTAGGTGTTAATATTACTTTCTTAGGGAATTATTTTGTTTATATAACGTGTCGTTATAATAGGAAAATAAAAAAAAGAAATAACTACTTCAAGAAGAAGAATATTTTAAGTATTAATTTGGAGTAATTATTATAAATTAAAAGGAATTTATTTGTGAAAAGAATTATTTTAGGAAAATTATAATACTTTAAATTAAATTATTTTTGGAAAAGAATTTGTGAAAAGAATTATTTTAGGAAAATTATAATACTTTAAATTAAATTATTTTTGGAAAAGATTATTTTTGGAATTAAAAAATTATAATACTTTAAATTAAATTATTTTTGGAAAAGATTATTTTTGGAATTAATTTATAATATTGTGTTGGTAAATGTAGACTGTGACATTTCATGTGCAAAACAATCACGATTTTTATTTTCCTTTTAACCGTAGTTATATTAGATGTTACTATCTGCTTATAATTTTTTATGAGTAGTTTAGAAGTTCGAATAACAACATATTAATGAAATTGGATTGCATGCATGATTTTACTTTTCATAATTACATTTTATGTTTTGTAATTTATTTTAATGTATTAGACTTGTCATCATGTTATTACATAGAATTAGTTAGACTTATTTATTGTCCCTGGTTGTGTTTGAGAACCATTAGTAGTTTATGACTTAGTGGCCTCGTGTGTCATGAACAGACCTAGTGACATGTGTGGGTGTGTTGACTGAATTTAGGTGGTGAACCAGAGATAGTGTGGATTATGTTTGACTTAGAAAAATGAGAAGAGTTAGATGGGGAAGTCTTTGTTCATGTGATCAGAAGTGACTGTTGATGTATCTTCCAGGCTTGCGCTAGTGGTTAGTGTCGCCACTGGGGTTAGTTTGTAGGGCTAATGTGAAGTGTGTACATCACTTTGGTCTGTGGGAATTTAATTCGTCACTCGAGTTTTGCTCGAGTTCGGACCAGGCAGAAAATGGTTTATGTGTAGTCCTCTGGCCACATGTGTAGTGGGATTGGGTGCACGTAGGGGATTTGTGAACAGTCAGTTATCCGGTGATATGAATATTGACTTTGTGTGAGAAGTGGACCAGTGACCTATTATACGATGGTTAGCTGTATGAAGTAGATTACCGATTGATTTGAGATTCTTCTGATCATTATTATAGTAGTGAATTCTATTTAAATTATTAGAATTTCAATGCCATATTTCTATTATTATTACTATCATAGCATGGGTCGTTCGATCATTTTATTCTTCTATGTGGGATCTTGCCATGTGCCATGCACGCTGACATACACCTATTTTCTCTGGTGTGCGTCAGATTTAGGAGACAGACAAGTCCAGTTCGATGATGCAGCTGAGCCGGTGTTTGCCCTGCTAGAGTGTCTTTCCGATGGAGTAGAAGAACAAACTGAAGCATAGTAGTTTTCTTCTGTAGTGGTTGTGGAATATTAGAACTCTTTTACCGTACTTCTCTTTAGTTGATGATGGATTTAGTTTTTTTAGCAGTACTTTCTTTTTTATGGACTATGTATTTTTATATTCCTAGTTGGACCGTTTTTATAATAAGGGTATGTTTGTCCCATATTTTTATGTCTAGGATGATCTACTTTTAATGATATGTCTATTTCTTATTCTGGGTTGTTATTATATTCTTACTATTGTGATCGGGGACCTGTGACTGATATTATTTTGCTTGACGCTTAGCGTATTAGATTGAGAAGAAAAGAAAAAGAAAGAAAAAAATTTAGTGTATATTTCTCCTCAATCTCATACGTCGTGGTCTTGTTCACGTTTCGATTCTTGGGTATTTTGGAAAGCGAGGCGTGACAGGTTTTAGTGGTGCCCATGCAAGTCATGGTCCCGAGTCCTTAATAGTAATAATATAGTGGACAATTTAGATACATATCATATGTCTTTCGTAAGACTACGATTAAGTTCTTATACTATTATCTTAATAACTATGTTTTAATTCCTATTTTTCTAATATATTGTTTTGATTTTAACCCTAGTTTTCCTTTTGATCTGTGTTTTCCTTCAGAATCATTGTGGGTACGCGTTGCTATAGTAACTAGTCTGGTAGCAGTATCCTGCCGCCCGAAGTGGACCCGAACCAACTCCTGGCGATGATTCAGGGATTGGTTACTAATCAGCAGCACCTGGTTGGGCAAATTTAGAGAGAGCCACAACACCAGTCTTCCCCTCGTGTAGAGTCTGGTGTTAGGGAATTCTAGTACATGCGACCCCCTTCCTTCTCTGGTGCTGAAGGACCTCTAGCGGCGGAGGAGTTCTTGAAGGTTACCGAGACCAACCTCATGGTGACCCGTATTGCCCCTGCTGAATAAGTAGATCTTATGGATATCCAGCTCACCGATACCGCTCAGATATGGTGGGCAGCTGAGAAGACCCATCTTAAGAGGCCAATCCTGTGGGAGACGTTCACCGAGCACTTCAACATGAAGTACTTTCCTCAGTCATCTCAGGACGAACTCCTATGTAGGTTTGTTGAGCTCAAGCAGGGAGGCCGATCAGTTGATGAATATGAAGCTGAGTTCTCTTCCCTAAGTCGATATGCTCCCCACCTGGTTACAGACCCTACTATTAGGAGGCATCAGATTCAGAAGGATCTGAATAAGTATATCTGGTTTACTCTGGCTGGTAGAGCACTTGTGACCCATGACGCTGTGCTGGATGTAGCGCGTGAGATCAAAAGTGTGCAGAAGGAACCTGAAGACCCACATGTGATTCAGAGTAGAACACTAGTAGCTCTAGCCTGAAATGTCGAGCGTCACCCTCCGAGGCAGCAGTAGCAATCCCCACAGAGGCAGTAACATTCTCAGCATCAACCATTCCCTTAGAGTTACCCTATCAGCGCCCTGGAGTGCAGACTCATGGCCAACCTTCGGTGAAGTGTTCCTATTGTAGCCATGTCTGGCATACTCAGCAGGATTGTCCTAGGCGTCTTCATTTGTGCTTCACATACGAGTCCCTCGGCCATATCAGTCGGGACTGTCCTCAGCAGCAGCAGGTTTGTTTGCCACCACCTCCAGTTCGAGCAGCTCTTCCAGCTCCGCCTCGGCCTGTCTCAGCAGCTCCGACTCAGCACAGACCCTATCCTCGAGCAGGGCCTCTTCCTCTGCAGAAACAAGTTTATCAGGAAGCACAAATGAAGCAAACACCATGACAGATGTTTATGATGTCAGCTGTGAAAGCAGAGGCGAACGACCAGGTTATCAATGGTAAGAATTGTTCATTCTTAGTTTTATTTGCATATGAACTTCCTTATTTAGCATTACCTGATGATATCATGATAGGATTGTTTATGAGTACTAAGTTAGTTGTATTTACCTCCTCCTATAATGGCAAGGTTCCTGTTTCTTCCGTTCCTGTTTTATCACTCATTGACTCTGGAGCCTCCCATTGTTTCTTGTCTCGTCGATTTACGAGTTCCCACTCTCTTCCTATAACTTCTTTGACTATGGGCTAGAATATTAACACTGCCAATGGTGTCCTAGTAGCATCCAGTGGTTATGAAGCATGCCCTGTGGTCATCTGCGGGAGGGAACTCTTTGCAGACTTTTTGGTGATTGATTTGCCGAGCTTTGATGTAGTATTTGTAATGGATTGGTTGGGGTCATTCTTTGCCATCATTGATTTTCGCTGTCAGAGCGTAGTATTTAAGATACCGGATCACCCGAGGTTTGAGTTCCTCAGTGATAGCACATCGACTGGTCCTGTAGAGTACAGAGCTAGACCGAAGAAGGCGACGTTAGCTGCAATGCAAGAGGAATCTGAGAAGCCAGTTATAGTTCAAGAATTTGAATATGTGTTTCCCAACGATATTTACGAATTTTCACCAGATCGAGCAATTGAGTTTTCCATAGATTTGAAGCTGGGAGTTGCTCCGATCTCCAAGACCCCTTATCGTATGCCACCGACTGAGTTGGCCGAGCTTCAGACTCAGTTAGATGATCTCTTGCAGAGAGGCTTGATTCGATCCAGTGTATCGTCCTGGGGAGCATCTGTGTTGCTTGTGGGAAAGAAGGATGGATCCAAGTGGATGTGCATCAAATATCGGGAGTTGAATGCGGTGACAGTGAAGAATAAGTATCCACTTCCCCGTATTGATGATATCTTCGATCAATTGGGAGGATCGAGAGTATTTCCTAAGCTGGATTTGCGGAGTGGATATCACCAAGTGAAGGCTAAGGATTCTGATGTCCCCAAGACTGCGTTCCGGATGAGATATGGACATTATGAATTCTTAGTGATGTCGTTTGGTGTGACTAATGAGCCGACGACATTCATGAACCTGATGAATCTGGTATTCTATGATGTATTGGACAAGTTTGTGGAAGTCTTTATTGATGATATCTTGGTGTACTCTCAGAATGAAGCAAAGCATGTTGAGCATTTGCGATACGTGTTGAAGACCTTAAGAGAGCATCGACTATTCACCAAGTATAGTAAGTGCCAGTTCTAGCTAGATCGTATTGCGTTTCTAGGACACGTGTTGGAAGATGGCATATTAGTGGATCCAGAGAAGGTATTTGCAGTGAAGGATTGGCCTACCCCTAAGTCGGTGTCTGATATTAAGAGCTTCCTAGGATTAGCTAGTTACTACCGTCACTTCATCAGAGATTTTTCGAAGATTGCGGAGCCGATGACGCGACTTACGAGGAAGGATATTAAGTTTGTCTGGTCTGACGCTTGTGAGCAGGTGTTTGAGGAGTTAAAGTCTTGACTGATTTTGGCCCCAGTCCTGATGATACTAGATAACAGTGGGAACTTTGAGGTGTTTTGCAACGCATCAGGTAGAGGATTAGGATGCGTTCTTCAGCGGGATGGTCATGTGGTAGCATATGCTTCTCGTCAGTTGAAGAAGCATGAGCAGAATTATCATACCCACGACTTAGAGTTAGCAGCTGTGATTTTTACCCTTAAGCTTTGGAGGCATTATCTGTTGGGAGAGCAAGAGAAGGTGTTCACTGACCATAAGAGCTTTAAGTACATATTTACTCAGAAGGAGCTCAACATGAGGCAATGTAGATGGTTAGAGCTGATGGCAGATTATGACATTGACCTTTAGTACCACCCTGGCAAGGTTAATGTAGTACTAGATGTTTTGAGCCGATTGCCGGCGATCATGACCCTCAAGGCTCAGTGGAGACTTCAGCAGAAGTGAGGGATATGAGTATAGAAGTTCTTCTTCCAGGAGTCACAACTTCCTTGATGAATCTTTAGATTCAATCAATATTGATTGAGTGAATCAAGGCTGCACAAGTAGGTGACTCATTTCTTCAGAAGTACAGAGAGTTAGCAGTGGCTGGTCTTTGACCAAAATTTGTGGTTCATGAGGACGGATCCTTACGATTTGGGAGTCGTATCTGCATACCAGGAGGAGATGTTCGAGAGGAGATATTACAGGAAGCTCACAGCTCACCGTATTCTATTCACCCTGGAGGTATGAAGATGTATAAGGATCTAAACCTGAACTTTTAGTGGCGTGGTATGAAGAGAGATGTGGCTCGTAGTGTGGCTAAGTTCCTTGTATGTCAGCAGGTGAAGGCAGAGCATCAGCGCATCGCAGGTCTTTTGCAGCCATTGTCTATTCTGGAATGGAAGTGGCTGCCAAAAGTGTTAGTAAATATCAGGTATTGCAGGAGATCGTGCGATTGCACGGAGTTCTAGTGTGCATCGTCTCGGATCGCGATAACCGATTTACTTTAGAGTTCTGGAAGAGTTTGCAGGCGAGCTTGGGACCAGTCTCAGTTTCAACACAGCTTATCATCCTCAGACCGATGGGCAGTCAGAGAGGACCATTCAGATTTTGGAGGATATGCTTAGAGCTTATATGCTTGACTTTCACGGGTCGTGGGAAGATAAATTGCATTTGGTGGAGTTTGCATACAACAATAGCTTTCAGGCTAGTTTTGGAATGGCCCCTTTTGTGGTATTGTATGGGAGGAAGTTCCGCTCTTCTTTGAGTTGGGACGATGTTGGTGAGTGAGAGATTTTTGGGCCGGAGTTGATTGATAAATTAGTTGATGCAGTCAGGATCATTCGGGAGTGACTTCGCATAGCATAGGAATGATTCAAGCATTGGGCAGATGCGAAGCGCTGACACTTGGAGTTTTAGCTAGGAGATCATGTGTTCCTGAAGATTCCCCCCAATCGAGGCACCATTCACTTTGGAAGGCGTAGGATGTTGAGTCCGCGATATGTGGGACCTTTTGACGTTTTAGATAGAGTTGGAGAAGTGACGTACCGACTTGCATTACCACCCACCCTGGCTGGAGTGCATAACATATTCCACGTTTCTCAGTTGCGGAAATACGTCAGAGATCCGAGTCATGTCGTAGATTTCTTGGAGATTAAGGTGCGATCCGATTTGACATACGAGAAGCAACCTGTAGCGATTTTGGACCGAAGGGAGAAACTCTCCGGAACAAGACCATTTCGCTTGTTCGTGTGATGTGGCACCCAGATTCTCCTGGAGAGTTGACTTAGGAAATCGAGTCTAAGATGCGACAGCGATACCCTCATCTATTTCCTGAATCTTAGCTGTCATGTCTTGTATCTTATTTTGAATCGCCTTGTATGACTTTTCTTATTTATGGATATGCAATATATTTTAAACTTAATATGAGTTAAAATGAATCTATCATTACATTTCGTCCTTGTTTAATTCCGAGGATGGAATTTATTTTAAGGGAGGTAGGATGTAATGACCGTAAAATTTTGTTATTAATTAAAATATTTTTTTAGTATTTTAAAATATTTAATTATGTTTTTAGAAGAGTATTTGTATTTTTCTCGGCCTTCTAGAATTTTCAATGATTTAAAAGTCCAAATTCTATATTTATTTAAATGATTTTAATATTTATAAATTTATTTTGTGCCATAAAAATTTCTGGAATTAATTTGTTGTGTTATCGATACTATTATGTATTATTTTAAATAATACGTTGTATTATTATTACTATTATGTATTATTTCGTGTATTATTTTGTATTATTAATTATATATTATTTGTATAATTTATGGTAATATTTCTACTATTGCATATTATCTGTTGTATTAATACAAGTGGTACGTTTCATTATGCAGATAATTATCCCATAACTATTTGATTTTAAATATAAACATATATATTTTTATTAATTATTATCGTTTAATTGTACAATTTATAGTATTATTACAATTATTTCATATCAATTGTTGTATTAATACAATTGGTACGTTTTAATTTATAGATATTTATCTTATAATTATTTGATTTTTAAAATATAAGTAATTAATTATTTTTAATTAATTTTGTATTAAAATAACTAACCCTAACCTTAATATTAACCTATATATATATATACATACATACATATATATATATATATATATATATTATATAAATATATATTATATATATATAATATATATATATATATATATATATATATATATACCCCACCCTCTCTACATCTGCACGTACCCTCAAGCCACGCCGCCACCTCAGTCTCTTCCCTCCCCGATCTCTCGTCCTCCCGTTTCCTATCACCGACGGCCTGACCCCCCGCATGCTGCCACCTCCACCTTTCCCGGCACATCACGGCCCTGTCTCTCGCCGTCCCTCATCTGGCTGCCCAGCGCGCCCCAACCTTCGACCGTGCCTCCCCCATGGGGTCGCCATACCCCCAACCACAAGCCGGCATTCGCACGCTGAGCCTCTCCTGTCAGTTGAGCCCTCCCCTTAGGACGACGCAATACATCGGCTGACCCCGGTCTCCTGCGGCCGAGCTTCTCCCCTTTAACTGCACCACCACCTGCACTGAGCGCCGCCCCCCATCCTCCTGCCGCCTACTTCGCGTGCCGAAGCCTTCCAACGGCCAACCCACCTTGCTTCGCCAGAGCTCCCGCCGTCGCAATTTCAGCCCCCAAAATATGAGCTGGCTGGCGGCCGACCAGTCCCATGCCAAATCCGGTCCTACTCCAACCCCCTACGGTCTCGCTCCGCGCATTCCACAACATCTCCTTCTTCAACTCTACACCAACAGGCGATCCCACTCCCCGTCGACCGCATGTCTGCTCCTCCTCAAAACCTCTGAACCCGTACCCGCTGGCCTATCTTTCCACCGGCCACCGGACAACACCGCTCTTTACCAGTTCCAAGCCTGAGCATCCGACAGCCTCGCTCCAAGCCGCGCTCCAGCACCGCGCTCGCCGTCAATCACCCTGACCCCCCCCGCCACCAGCCAGGCAACAAACCCTAACCTCGCGTCACCTCCGCCGGGCCACCCTTGAAGTGCGCCCAGATCCCCGAGCGCCTCCTCGCCGTGCTCTCCCGCACCAAATCCGATCCGCGCCGTCGATTCGTTCGACGTACCCAATACAAGATCCCTTCCGATCTTATGCTCATTGTCTACGTTTAATTCATCCTGTATTTTAATTATATTAGATAATGCATATAGCTTATGAATAATGCTTATGTGGTTAGTTGATTGTTAGATTATTTCATACTATGTTCACGATGAAAGTCATTTCAATTATTTGTTGTGTTTAAGATATTAGTCTCTATCGTTAGTAATTATTTTTCAATAATGTAGGTGTTAATATTACTTTCTTAGGGAATTATTTTGTTTATATAACGTGTCGTAATAATAGGAAAAGAAAAAAAATAAGTATTTCAAGAAGAAGAATATTTTAAGTATT
Organism: Asparagus officinalis; assembly: GCF_001876935.1. Classification (NCBI taxonomy): domain Eukaryota; kingdom Viridiplantae; phylum Streptophyta; class Magnoliopsida; order Asparagales; family Asparagaceae; genus Asparagus; species Asparagus officinalis. The sequence goes on along the minus strand of NC_033798.1, from coordinate 78,479,674 downwards.
AATTTGGAGTAATTATTATAAATTAAAAGAAATTTATTTGTGAAAAGAATTATTTTAGGAAAATTATAATACTTTAAATTAAATTATTTTTGGAAAAGATTATTTTTGGAATTAATTTATAATATTGTGCAAAACAATCACGATTTTTATTTTCCTTTTAACTGTAGTTATATTAGATGTTACTAGTTGTTGATAATTTTTTATGAGTAGTTTAGATGTTTGAATAACAACATATTAATGAAACTGGATTGCATGCATGATTTTACTTTTCATAATTACATTCTATGTTTTGCAATTTATTTTAATATATTAGACTTGTCATCATGTTATTACATAGAATCAGTTAGACTTATTTATTGTTCCTGGTTGTGTTTGAGAACCATTAGTAGTTCATGACTTAGTGGCCATGCGTGTCATGAAAATACCTAGTGACATGTGTGAGTGTGTTGACTGAATTTAGGTGGTGAACCAGAGATAGTGTGGATTATGTTTGACTTAGAAAAACGAGAAGAGTTAGGATGGAGAAGTCTTTGTTCATGTGATCGGATGTGACTATTGATTTATCTTCCAAGCTCGCACTAGTGGTTAGTGTCGCCACTGGACTTGGTTTGTAGGGCTAAAGTGAAGTGTGTACATCACTTTGGTCAGTGGGAATTTAATTCGTCACCTGAGTTTTGCTCGAGTTCGGACAATGCAGAAAATGGTTTACGTGTAGTCCTCTGGCCGCATGTGTAGCGGGATTGGGTGCACGTAGGGGATTTGTGAACAGTCAGTTATCCGGTGATATGAATATTGACATTGTGTGGGAAGTGGACCAGTGACCTGTTATAAGATGGTTAGCTGTATGAAGTAGATTACCGGTTGATTTGAAATTCTTCTGATCATTATTATAGTAGTGAATTCTATTTAAATTATTAGAATTTCAATGCAATGTTATTATTATTATTATTACTGTCATAGCATGGGTCGTTTGATCATTTTATTCTTCTATGTGGGATCTTGCCGTGTGCCATGCACGCTGACGTACACTTGTTTTCTCTGGTGTACGTTAGATTTTGGGGACGGACAGGTCCAGTTAGATGATGCAGCAGAGCCGGTGTATGCTTAGTCGGAGTGTCTTTCCGATGGAGTAGAAGAACAAACTGAAGCGTTGTAGTTTTCTTCTGTAGTTGTTGTGGAACATTAGAACTCTTTTACCGTACTTTTCTTTAGTTGATTATGGAATTAGTATTTTTAGTAGTACTTTCTTTTTTATTGACTATGTATTTTTATATTCCTAGTTGGATCGTTTTTGTAATAAGGGTATGTTTGACCCATATTTTTATGTCTAGGGTGATCTACTTTTGATGATATGTCTACTTTTTACTCTGGATTGTTATTATATTCTTGCTATTACGATTAGGAACTTGTGACTGATATTCTTTTGCTTGACGCTTAGCGTATTAGATTAAGAAGAAAAGAAAAAGAAAGAAAAAAAATTTAGTGTATACTTTTCTTCAATCTAATACGTCGCGGGCTTGTTCACGTTCCGATTCCCAGGTATTTTAGGAAGCGGGGCGTGATAGAGACTGTTGGCTCCCACTGTGGTTGCCAGAATGTTCGCGTAAAAAGTTGTTTTCTTCATTGCGGAACTCATTATAGCTTCAGTCGTTTACAATAAGTTCAAAAAGTAAAATTAGTCTTTTCATAAGACTTTCTTACTTAATGAAAATAAAAAGGTTATAACTCTATTCAAACACACGCGGATGATGTTTATCACACGCTGCTTACGTGGGATCCTTGCATGTGCCGGGGTTTATCCGTGGACCATCGCAGATCAGATCCGGTTGATTGGAATGAAAGATCAATACTCTTACTTCACAAAAGAAACAATCACAGAAGTAAATAATATCGACCAAGAGAGATTACTACTCTTCTCGAGATCAAAACCAAATTTGATCCGGAGGAAAGGGGAATGGGCCTCAGATCTCTTAAAATCCACTCTTTATGCATAGGAATTCGCCAAGATCTCGCTAGCCTCCCTCTCAAATTCATCAAAACCTCGCCCTAGATCCTCTGAAATTCATGGCTCCCTTCAAATATGCCTTTTTGTGGGTGCTAGGGGTGTATTTATACATTTTAAATACTGTATTTGTGGATAGGATTGAAGAAGAACCGTTATTATCCGTTTAGGTGGGTTTTCGATTGTATAACAGCTTCCACACGTTTATGGATAACCCCACTGAAAGTACCCTAATGCTACTAGGAAAGAACCCTAGAGAGGAGGTGAATAAGGTTTATGCTAATCTAATCCAATTTAATACCAATTAAAAACTTATTAACAATATATCCTAGCAAGAATGATATATTAAAAATATATGTGCAAGGAGATATAAATGATAAGTACGAATATAAACAACACACAATTGACAAAGGCGATATAAATGATAGGGCAATATAAACAACATGCAATTGACAAACTACTAAAGTGATATGGCAATATAAACAACACGCAATTAACAAAGGCGATATAAATGATAAGTACGAATATAAAGGAATACCAATGACAAACACAAACAAACGATATGACCACGGAGTTCGGTCCCCACGACCTATGTCTCCGCTCCTCACCTCGAGGAGATCTCCACTATCAAAAACGGGTTTTTTACGCTCACCCGAATAACGTTTACACCTCACACTCTGTTTTCTAGTTCACTGAAAACTTTATAATTCACACTCTTGCAATCACACTCACTACCACCTCAAGTGTTTGTCTCTAGCACGTGTCTCCCTCAAGTGTTATGAATTACAACCTACCTCTAGGTATTACTACCTACCCCACTCCTCTTAGGACGACCCCGTCTCTCACCACACACTCCTCTTAGTGTACAAGTGTATTACAAGGTGTTCAACACAATTAGGCTCACAATATAACAAGTTTGTTCTTGTAAAACCCCGATAATTTATGAATAATATAATTAATGTGTGATGAATTATGATATGTGGATATTTAGTATGATAAATATCATTTAATGGTATATGAGTATAATACCATGTGATTTTGTTGATTCTTGGCTTTTGGAGTGGAGATCTCCTTCGACGTTGCTTCTAACACGTTTTCCTACAACCCTAGGAGAGTATCATCTCTGCTAATCCCCCTCCTAGTTTTCAAAACGTTTTTAAAGAGTTTTAAACATGTTTTGTAGAGCCTAAATGACTAGTTTAAGAATAAAGTCAACTTCTTTTGTATTATATGTAAAGAGACTAGGTCTTTCTATGCTAAAAAGGTTGAGAATGATTTTTACAGAAGTATTTAATACCTGAAGATGATTTTAAAACATGGTTAATCTAAAGAAAGAAGTTTGATTCATTGTTTTGAGCTTTTATGCATGTTTTTAGGGTTTAGTATACAAATCTAATGCATAAAATCATGTTTATAATTGTTGAGTTGTTTCCAGATATTCATATCTGCTGTGACCTGTTTGTATACAAGTTTCATAAAGATTTAATCATGTTTGAATCACAAAAACATTACGTGGACATGGCATACATGAAATAATTTAGAATCTGAAAATCTGGTTCACGGTCGATCACCACGGTCGACCGCGTGTGCACACGGTCGACCGCCACAGTCGACCGCGTGCAGGACAGAGACACTATTAGCCTTGGAACCCGTCGCGGTCGACCACACGGTCCCCCGCCACAGTCGACCGCGTGCAGGACAGAGACACTATTAGCCTTGGAACCCGTCGCGGTCGACCGACGCTTATGTGCGGTCGACCGCCACGCAGATTTTGGCTTGTGCATGTTGTTGGGATTTGTTTTGGTTTTTAAGAGAATTCCTCGATCTTGTACTGATATATTACCGTGTTTAAGAGTCGTTTAACACCTAGGACAATGGTGAATTCCAAATGTGGACACGCACACTGAGATATGTGCATTTATGCTTAGTTTGTGTTGGATTGACACACTTATGACACAAGTTAAATAGATAAACACATATGAATAGTGTTGTTTTATACGTATCCGGAAATAGGAAGATGAAACCTATTTGTCGCAGAACGATTGAGTAAGAGTATTACAATAGTATCGTTATTTCATGTATCCGGAATAAGGAGTTAATAAATCCTATTGTAGCAGAGCGATTGAGTAAGAACATTACAAAAGTATCGCTATAGCACAAGATGATGCACACATAGAAAATTGATCACTTGTAAGTTTTACTTTCATGATAGACTACCCGTGAGTAGGGTATTCCCTTTGAGTTTTGGCACAAGATGATGCACACATAGAAAATTGATCAGTTGTAAGTTTTACTTTCATGATAGACTACCCGTGAGTAGGGTATTCCCTTTCAGTTATTTAAGTTTTGGTTGGCATCCTCTTATATTAGAGTAGGTTACTCGGATGTAATTCGAGAAGAAGTATTTATTCTTTATGTTGCAGTTTTGAGTATGTTTCCTTGACTATTTGTTTTTCATAGAGAACTATATGAATCATTTGATATATGCATGTCCTAACTCTATTTTCTTATATACTCCTACTCCTTCCCCTGGGGAGAGGTAATGATGATCTCGCTAGCGCTTTGACGCTAGTTGTTTACCCTCTTTCAGGCAGTGAGTCTGGCGCACGGAGAGTCGCAGGTTGATGGGACATCTTAGTTGTCCGTTTAGCTATTTATTATCTTTTGTAGTTATTATAGAACTCCACATGTAGTTGATTATTTTCAGAATCTAGATTGGTATTTTATTTCATAGAGTTGAGAGCTATTGTGAGACTTGGTTTATTTGACTCATTGTATTTGAGATTCAGTTCAGACTCAGTGAAATATCTACTTCTTTTCAGTTGGGCTCATTATTAATATTTCTTATGCTTCTTCTGTGTATATTTTCAGTGTTGTTCGATTTTGAGTATTTACATGTCTATACCTTCATCTATTTATTGTTTTCACTAGAAAGATAGTGATTGTGATGGTGAAACATGTTGTAGCATGGAGTTGGTGCTTGGCAGGTTTGACAATCCGGGTTTTACCTTGGATTGTAGCCTTGTGTGAATCCTGGGACGTCACAGTTCTCTACAATAGATGAGAACTCAATGTAGGCTCACACTCAATTGTTACAACTCTCACAATCCTAAATATACTATGTATGAAAATACTAAAAGCTCAATGTGCGTGTGTGTAACAATGAGATTTAATAAAACAAAATCAAACTAAACTCAATTATGAAAATCTATCTTATAGAGATGATAATCAACAAACAATGTAAATACAAAGCTAGAAATTGAGTTTAGAAAACTTCTCTATAGATAACAAGAGAGAGGGAGAAGAGTGAATGCTCAAACACCAATATTTGATCTCCACTTGCTCTTGTGAAATTGTCTTCACAATCAAAACACTTAAACAAGGCTTAAGTACCTTTAAACAAACTAAACTAACTTTTAAAACCCTTGTAAAACTTTTCTCTTAAGTGAATAGAACTGAGGATATGTGGGGGTATTTATAGGAACCCCAAAGCTAAGAGAAAACAAGGAAAAAAGACCAAAAAACCAAAACTGTAAAAGGCTGAAAAAACTAGTCGTTACAACATTAGTCGACCGACGGCTTTCATCAGTCGACTGATGAGCTGACCGTTAGAGGCGTTTTCCAGCTCTTCAGTCGACTGACGGACCTTATCAGTTGACTGATGACCTCATCAGTCGACTGGTCAGTCGACCAAAAAAAACAGAAATTTTTTGTTATTCCAGGCGTTTTCTTCAGTCGACTGAACATATTCATCAGTCGACTGATAACACTGTATCAGCCTGATTTGAATAGTAAAACTAATTTTTGAAGTGCCTTTAAAAATAGCAAATAAATTCTAAAAAATATAAAGCTTTGGGAAATAATTGTAAACATGTAAATGAACATGTTACAAAAAGAATTTTTGGAATTGCACTTCTAAATAGTGAAAACTCATCATTTTTCAAATATGTCCAAAAACATGAAAACTAAACATACATGTTTTTCTTATTTGACATAAACACAATATTGAAACTTTTGTAAAATGATTTTGTAGACTTGATAAAAGTATAAACTATTGTTGTTATGTCTATAAACCATATAAACAAAAAACATAATATTTTTCCAATTGCAATAGAATATGAAACATATAAAAGTATATAAGAAGATATAAATTGTTTCATATCTATATAGCTAAACCAAAACATATATGTATATATATAACTATATATATACAAAAACCAAAATGTGTATGTGTGTATATAATTGAGCTTAAAGTACTAACACACATAATATAAAACCTAAACTAAATTACCCAAGCTTGATGAAGGTCTTCAATAAGCTCGACTTGGTAAACTTACGGATGAAGCTTGAACTTGGATCTTCAACTTGAATTGCAAGGCTTCAACCACTATTCCGCCAACCTTCATTAGATATGATCGTGAATGCTCGATTCCATCCATCCTCTAACTTCGTTGTTTGTCTAGAATACCTAATAAGAAACACAAACACTAGACAAATACATTCGGAATTGTTTGTAATCATCAAAACAAGATTAGAAGATGTAGGCTCATAACATGAGACCTAACAATCTCCCCTTTTTTGTTGATGACAAACAATCTTCACAAAGAGTATATAAGATAAGCAATGAAGCACAATACTCTTAAAATATACTCATAATCCACTTGTTTCTCCCCCATTGGCAACATCAAAATAGGGAAACAAAAGAATAAGAGAGCGAAAGCTCCCCCTACAAATAAGCACGGTGAGTATAAAACAAGTATAGGGATTGCTCCCCCTATCAAAATGCCTTATGGGATATATGCAATGATGACCAAGGCAAACATATGTGAGCAAGCATAGATGAAAAATATGCTAAACACAACTCACATACACAAATACAATGAGGACACATGTAGATATATCAATATGAAAAAAATGTGTCTCAAAGCATAAACATAAAAACCATATATGAATAGATTTATGAAAACAAACAATGAAAAACACGTGAATCACGAAAAAAAATTTCAAATGAGAACAAATCAACCAATGAAATCATAAATCATAAGATTTAAAACCAAAAATGATGTTTGATCAATAAAAAAAATTCCTTTGTAAAATTTGATCAAATCACATAAAGAATACATTATAAAGCACAAAAGATGATCCATAAGCACAAACATATAAATATCATCATAGAAGTGTTTTATAATGAATTCAAAAATACAAATCGAAACAAATTTTCATGGTTCAAAAATAGATTACAAAACACACAAGAATTATGAACTATGGATTTGAAAAACCAAAAAAATCATCTTTAAGAACATGCAAACAAAAAAATAAAAAAAAATCAAAAAAATTTGTTCTTAAAGATCAAACAAATTTTGGTACCCAATTACTCTTGGTACCTAAGAGTCTAGGGACATGACTCCTATCGTTAAAGCTCAAAGCCCTAGGGTTATGAACCCGTTTGGACGCATGTGGTACACTAATACAGTCAAAGTAAAAATTATGCAAATGACCTTTCTAATTGCAATAAGTACAATGAAAGAGGCCTATTTGATTTGGTTGACCATAAACTTGTGCACGAGATTCATTTGCAAAAATAGATGGTCTTATAAATTTACTTTGAAAATGAGAAGCATTGTTAAACAAACATGGTTTATTTAAAATTTTTGGCAAGTTTGAATATTTTCTCAAATTAAAGCAAAACTTTGCCAAATAGCCAAATCTACAACAAAAATCACATTTAAACACATTAGCATGCTTATGATGAACTTTATGAGTATGAGCATGTGAATGTGTACATTTAAACACATTAGCATGCTTATGATGAACTTTATGAGTATGAGCATGTGAATGTGTATGTGTACATAAAGATGAAGCTACATGATTGCTTATGATGAACTTTATGAGTATGAGCATGTGAATGTGTATGTGTACATAAAGATGAAGCTACATGATAAATCATATTTTATTATAATTTTATGCCCTCATTATCTATTTTTAATAAATAAATATATCACTAATAATTGTTTTTATCTTTAATTACATGTTAATGAAGAATAAATTCTAAAAAAATCTCATCTCTCATCAAAAGCCCTTGATTTAATGAAGAAATGAGACAAAAGAGAAATCAAGAAGCCCATTGGAAAATCAAATTGCCAATTTATCCAAAAACCCAAAGCAAAAGAATCAAGCCATGAATTAATGAAACCCAAAACGCCAAAGCCCATGAAGCAAAGTCTTACCTCTTGTATGCATTAAGAACAATCCAAAAATCAAGCCAGAAGCCCATGAAGCAAAAGCCCAGAACCAAAACAATGAAGTATGAATCATGAAGAAATGAAGCAAAGCTTAAAGGAAAATCAAGAAGCCCAATGGAAAATCAACAAGCAAAAGACCCAAGAATCCAAGCCCAAAAGCTCAAAGGCTAAAAATGATTCCTTAGGGTTTAAGTCTTTATCCAAGGGCTCTCATTCATTGTTGTTTATTATAAATAGGGGTAGAGAGTGAGTGGTTAAGGGTGTGAAAAATTTTGTATCTCCATTTGAAGAGGAGGGTTACTCTTAATTGAGAAGACCTTACAAACTTGTAACTTTTTGTTACAATTAATAAAAAAAAAATTTCACCACTTTAAATTTTTCTTTTCTTCTCTTTGTTGGATGATGAAGATGAAGATGAAGATGGAGATTATTTTGAAGGTTTGTTTTTCTTATTTTCTCTTTTATTGCTTATTAGTTTAGATTTATTTCCATACTTGTAGTTAGGTTTTATTGTTTAAATAGCCAAGAGGCTAGAACCCTCTTGCCTTAGATTTATTTCATGCTTATAGATTAGATTTATTTCATGTCTTTATTTTCTCGCATTTAATTTTTGTAATTTATTTTGTAACTTAGTTTTTGTAATTTATTTTGTAGTTTAGATTTTATTTTCTTACACTATTCATTGAGGCTAGAACCCTCTCGGATTTAGTTTTTTTTTGTTCATTTTCATTTTTTTTGATTTGCCTTTAGGCTAGAACCCTCTAGTGAATCACCCTTTTCTAAGAAGTGGATTCAATTCTAGATTACACATATCTTTAATTGAATTCGCCATCTTTAATTTCTTGAATTTTCTTTTTATTCTTAATTCTCCTTTTTGATTCTTGATTTTATTCATCATTCCTTGTGAAAATCATTCATTCTTTGTCACATCCACTCTTACTTACATTTTGTTCTGATTTACACACTATCACTTTCACTCTCTCTATCTCTCCATAATCAAATTCACTCATCACTCCTAATTGTCACGCACACAATATAAGAACCGACTTTAATTTTCTCCTACAAAACACCTTTCTCGTGGGATCGATAACTTTTTATACTATAACTTGATTAGTTGTGCACTTACAACTTTTTGGTATATGTTTATGCCGCATCATGCTTTTGGCGCCATTACCGGAGAGGATGCTTAAGTAGGATTTTATTTAATTTGGTTCTTTAACTTGTGTGTTTTTTGTGAAGGAACCGCTTGAAGCTTGAAGATCGCGGATTGCAGATCTAGAATTTAAAGATTTACTTTTGGGTAACTCTTCTTTCTAGAATTTTCACTTCCACCTTTTAGCTACTTCAATTAGAAACAATTAGGACTTATAAAAAAAAGATTTTATTTTTGTCGACCATAATAAAATCTACCCTCCACTTTGACATTTACTAACAAAATAATAAATTCAGACAAATCCCCCCCTTCTAGTTTGTTTGATTGTTAACCCTAATTAAAAAAAAAGATTTTTATTTTTACCATCCTTTTTAGTTGCTTTTAATTTATAGGGTTGCATTGCATATAGTTAGTAGGAATTCACCAAAGTGATTTGAGCATCTTGATTTGACACACACTTAAAAATATTTTTAAGGGCAAAACCCCATAATCAAGATAAGGTAAGGGATTTCATCATCCTTTCCTTAGCCCAAAAATCACTAATTCCTCACTACACCACCCAAGCCTAATAAAACACATTAGACGTTTGCCCTAAGGGTTCGAGCTCAATAAGGAACAAATAATCCTTAAGTGAACCGATTTAAGTTTTCTTGGATTAGTTAGTGTCTACGGTAAGGTTTAGTGGTTGCGTAAAGCGTTCTGCAAGGAACGATGTAGTTAATTGATCTCTAATCACCCTCTAAAACTATCCTTACCTGGCTGACTACCCGGGTAAAACTTTAATCTTTTTACTTTAGGAGTTTTTGGTTAGGAGCTAGTCTAGTTGAGTTAGGCTAAACCCTAGAGTTAGAGTGATAAAAAAGTGATTGCTTTTGATTTGTTTTAGTTAGGATTTTCCTTTTCCTTCTCATAAAAAAAATTATTTTTTTTCTCCTTAAAAAAATTTTGTTTTGGGTGTATGCAAACGTGGATTAGGGATAATACACATCAATTAATTCGCTTTAAACCAATCATAGAATGGTGTATCCTAATCCACCCGTTTTTCAAGATATGTGCTATCCCATTAGGAATGCAATCCCCTCTTGCATTAGGCTCCCCGAGGCAAATGGAACTAACTTTGACCTTCGACCGCACTATATCAACATTCTTCCACAATTTCTAGGGAATGAAACTAAAGATGCATATATTTTTATCTCAGAATTTGAGGAAGTATGTATGATGATTAAAATGAGAGAATTAACTGAAGATACAGTCAAACTCATATCTATTCCTTTTTCCCTCAAAGACAAAGCAAAAAAATGGCTATACAGCTTACCCATAAATTCCATCACAACTTAGGAGGAATTTATCACCGTTTTTCTTAAGAAATTTTTCCCGATCCATAAAACAGTGAAGCTAAGAAATAGCATCATGAATTTTAAAATTATCCCGGGAGAACCTTTTTGGAAGTATTTTGACCGATTTAAAGATCTTCTCATCCAATGTTCTCATCACGGTTTAGTCACGGTTTAGAAAAATAGCGATTGTGCCAAATAATTTATGAAGGATTAGATTATTCTGCAAAAACTTCTTTAGAGTCAATGTGCTAGGGGATTTCATGAGGAAAAACGCTGATGAAGCTTGGGAGTTTTTAGAGTGTCTTTCTGAGAAAACCATGCAATGGGAACATTGTGATGACAGGGTTTCGTCAGTTTTCCAACCTAAATCTAGTGGTCTTTTCTTAGAATCGAACATTGCCTCCGAAGCAAAGATGGCGACAATTCTACGGAGGTTAGAAGCCTTAGAAATTAAGGAACAAACTCCAGCTCAAATCAATCATGTTTCTGCCCTGGGATGTCATAACTGTCAGTCTCCTACCCACGTTTCAGAGGAATGCCCTCTCCTAGGAAACACTCATTTATTAGATCAGATGAACGTTGCATTCCAACATCCAATGAATGATCCATTTTCTTCAACCTATAATCCAGATTGGAGAAATCATCCTAATTTTGCATGGAATCAAGGAAGTCTCCAAGGGAATCAAAATTTCAATCACACTTCAAACCAACACTTTCCTAGGGGGAACACAGTTCCTTTCAATTCTCATCCACAATTTTAACAACCCAATCTGCCATATCAAAATCAATCTTCTTTTCATCAAGCTGTAATTCAGACTCCTTACAATCCAGATCAGGATAAACGTCTCAATGTCTTAGAAAAGGGTTGGGAAACCATAATTAAGGTCTCCACTCAAACCACGAATATGTTGACTCAAACGTCCAGCATTCCGAATTCCTTTATGCAATCAACCGGACAAATGCTCAACTCCAACACTCAAGCTATAGCTAGATTAGAATCTCAACTTGGTCAACTAGCTAGTGCCGTGAGTGAAAGAGAGAAAGGAAAATTTTTGAGTCAACCCGTGATCAACCTTAAGGACACAGGATGCAGTTCATCCTATGAAGCTCAAGTTAATGCAATCCATTCATTCGATCAAGTAGACAGGTCGATAATCAAGTAAGAACTCCTCCAAGTCAAACTCTTGATCCAGTACAAATTCCTTCTCCTTCTCCTTCTGATGAATCTATTCAACAATCACCCCTCTCAGATGACCAAGAACCGAAACCCGAACCTGAGCCAGCTTTTGATAGGTTTAGACCAGTTGCTCCTTTTCCAGATAGACTCAGGCCTAGGAAACACTCCCCTCAAGAGGAGAAGATCCTATAAACATTCAAGCAGGTTAAGGTCAATATTCCTCTCTTAGATGTAATTGAACAAATTCCATCTTATGCTAAATTTTTGAAAAAATTATGTACTAAGAAGAGGATAATAAATGTTCCAAAGAAAGTCTTTTTAGCCGCCAATATCAGTGATATGCTCTCAAATCCTATACCTTTGAAACGTAAGGATCCAGGTTCTCCTATCATTTCATGTGTTATTGGTAATACTCACATTGATAGACGCTTTTAGACTTAGGGGCTAGTGTTAATTTGCTTCCATATTCAGTCTACCAGCAATTGGGTGTAGGTGTACTGAACCTAACTCGCTGCACTTTGCAGTCAGCTGATAGATCTGTCAAGATCCCTATGGGTGAGTTAGAGAATGTTCTGATTAAGGTTGGAGATTTTATTTTTCCAGTAGATTTCGTAGTCTTGGAAACACAGTCTGTTTCCAATCCCAAAGGACAGACACCTGTCATCTTAGGACGACCATTCTTAGCCACTTCTAATGCTCTCATCAACTGTAGAACTGGTCAAATGAAGCTGTCCTTTAGGAATTTGACTGCTGATCTTAATATTTTCAATCCAGAGGACCAACCAAATAATCAACCTCTAGAAATAAATTACATTCAGGAAAGATCAAAAGAAGAAGAAGAAGAAGAAGAGTCTGATTTGAGTTTTGAGGAAATTTTTGATGTAGAGTTGGAGTTTTTAGAAGAAGGAGATCAGGTCATTAAGAATGATGAAACTGTGTTAAATATTTGCTACCTTGAATTAAATTTTGAAGAACTCTTTCTTGATGAACTTAGATTCTTAGAGAATAATCAATAACCAAATTTTTAGAACTCAATCATGAATCTTGGGGTTAAGGAAAATGCTACAGAAGAATTGGTTGTTAGAAAATAAAAATTCACAGTACAAGAGTCTAAGTTCATTAAGAAATACAAAATACATGACACCAATAATACATATCTTACTTTGTTGTAAGAATTATTGAACACCCCTAAATGCTTGGAATTTCATATTATTGATTATATCATTCTGAATTTGTTTAAAATCCGGGGAAGAATTTTCAACAATAAGGTAGGATTCAATGTAGAATACGAGCTATTCATGTTGAACCCTTCATTCTATATTGTTTGTTTTGTTTTATTTCAGAATAATAAAAAGAATTTATTCTTCTCTCATTCGAGAGTTTCTTATTCAGTTGTAAAGAAAATGAAAAAAAAGAAAAAAAAGAATAAAGAAAAGAATAAAATTTTGATTTCATCCTCCTTAGACCAAAGGTAATTGAAGATTTTTGTGACGCCCCTGGGTTCACACAAGGCTGCAGTCTAAGGTGAAACCAGGAATGTCAAATCTGCCATGCACCACACCGTGCAATAACATGTTTCACCATCACAATTAACATCTATCTAGTAGAATCAATAACAGGTGTAGGTACAAAAGCAAGTAAAAGATGATACACGAAGGGCTGATGAAATGATAGTGATCAAATAAATATCTCATCATCCAACAAATGGAAATACATAGTCAATGTCTGAATAAATAACTGGAGTAGTCACAAGTCTCAAATACAAATATCTGACAAGAATAAATAAGGCACTCCGCCTTTACAAATTCTATAATAATACCCTCAAATGTCTAACCACACTACAGTGGAGCCCAAAGAAAATAATACATAGCTAGAAAGTAAAGCTGAACACTAAAGTGGCCCGTTATCAACCTACGACTCTCCGTGCTCCTGGCTCGTGGCCTGAAAGGGGGAGGGACAACGAGCGTCAAAGCGCTAGCGAGTAACATCACAACCAACCCCAAGGGAAAAGGGCTCGTTGTATATGAAAGTACAGATAATATATAATAGATCAAAAATCATTGGTCTTGCTGAAGAGGGTTTTAGTAGTTAGAAATTTACAACACGAGAATAGGTACGTCGAGCAAAATAATCCAGACAAGGAAACCCTCATGTATATACCTTATATCTCAAATTGTAAACCCCTAATCGCCAAACCCGAGGTTCTAATATAGGAACAATAATAAAAGAAATATAACAAATCTCAGAACACAAGCGCAGTACCATATCATAGCCTACATGAATGTCATGTCAAAATCATGTCGTGAACTTCTGTGAGAAGGTCATATGCAGGGTTAAGAACTGTGTCCGAAACAGGAACTATATAAGGTAGTTTCCAACTCATAGAATAAGTGGCAAATATCCCACACGAGGACTGAAATGGATTATAGTCCAACACGAGGACTGAAATGGATTATAGTCCAACACGAGGACTTCTATGGATTATAGTCCAACACGAGGACTGTGAAATAGTGAAAATGTCGCTATGATGTATATAGAGAAGTCTACTTATATCAATCCACACTCGAACAGTGTATAAGTTCCCAAATCATACCCCCAGGTCATCTATCATGCATGAATACATAGTAAGACTTCAAACCAGAGTCAAATAACAGGCCAAAACTTTGAACATGAACAAAACAGACAGAATCAGGCAGACTGTGCGGCGGTCGACCGGACCGGTCAACCGCGCTCTGACACGAGGCATTTCGGTCGACCGCCAGGGCGCCGCGGTCGACCGTCGCGGCACAAAATCTAACTTGTAGAGGTGTCATGAATCAGTAAAATCGCGAAAAATAAACCTTTAAAACTCTGCCACCAAGATTCCATAAATGTATAAACATGATTTACTCATCGTTAACAATAAAAACAGGGTTTTTACTCCTTTCCTAGGTATTTTTAGATCTAGATCTGTTAACAGAAAACGTTGGTGAGTTTTTAAAACAGATAAAATCCCAAATCCATATTCTATGCCACAATACTCTATTAGCTATTCTAAAATACGAATTTGGCTCCATAAAAACCAATAAAAACTCAGTTCTTGACATGAAAACGAAAGGGGTGGGGGTTGGGCGAGAAATTACTCGCCTTGGGTGTTGACGAAAGCTCTAGATCTGCAGGAGGTTGATTCTCTACGCTGCCAATCCAAAATCCCGCTGAAAAATCCTCCAGATCTCCTCCTAAGCACCAAATCCAGCTAGGGTTTGAGATTTGAGAGATGGGGGCTAGGGTTTTGAGCCTGAGGTGAAGAGAGGCTCTCCTGGGTTGAGTTGGTATAAATACTAACTCCCTAACCCGACCCGAAACCCAAAAGACCCGAAACAAAACCGCAAAGAAAACAAAACCTGGAAGCTCTCTGACCGCTGTGCGGTCGACCGCGTCGGTCGACCGCGCAGCACAAAAATGCCTGCTGCTGGGCATTTCACACGCTGGCCGATTTTTTTCACTTAAAATCACTTGTTGGGTTCTCAAACACAGATAATTACATTCATATGACATATATATGTGTATATATATGATTATTCATCACAAGGAAAATATTTACTATTAATAATTCACATATATTTATTGTAGAAATTTTCGGGGTTTTACAATTTTATCAGCCGACCAAATGTAAGTACTTCACATCTTATCTGTTTTACTTTATGCATCATAGAGTTTGCATTGAGGACAATGTAAAATTTAGATGTAGGGGTGGGAATTAGTTATTTTCCTCTTTATTTTACCTTTTTAGTTGCATTTTTGCTTCCTTAAAAAATTATAAAAATATCATCACTTGCCAAATTGATAGAGTTATGTAATAATTGATTTATTTGATAAATTTTAAATTTTCTAATCCCTAGTTTGTTATTTACCCAAGTTTACCTTCTATGATAAGTCTAAATAAATTTCTTAAGAAATGATTTTCAAAGTAGTACACTTTACTTAAGCCTTAACTTAGATTTTTATTTAAAAAAATAGAATTTATGAATGTTTAGCTTAGAGTTAAAAGTAATTTTTCAAAGTGTCTTGATTTACATATTTTTTAGAATATATATACATATACATATTAAAAAAATAACATTGCAAAAGAAGAGTACGAAAAATGGGCACCAAAAGAAAAAAAACTCTTGAATTCAAGGTGATTCTATTTTATGAAGCCTAAGCTGACCGAGTAATTAAGCCCAAGGAGTATTTCCATACTTAATGACCTAAGCCCAATTGGGTTGAGATCCATTGGTCCAAAACTCGTTAAATGGTTACTTAGAAAGCCCGTAAAGTAGAAAAAAATCACCAAGGAAGAAAGAGTTAAAAAAGAAAAAATAAGTAAAAAATACTAATAAATGTTTTATATATAGTTATATTTGTATATATCATCTTGAAAAAATTTTTAGATCAAGCAACTTGAAAATTATTTTAAATAAAGAGTTAGCATGTTCTTTTCAAAACTTTTAAATTAAATTTCTAAGTTTGGCTTGATTTTGTATTGCAATAATGAGAAGATTTTCTAGGAAATTCACTTTGGAGTTATATATGAAAAACGTTTTCTTGAGTAATAACTAGCTTCAATTAGATTGTCTAATTTTATCAAGTAATTTTAGTTATTTACTGGCATCTTTAAATTGCCAAGTTGACCGAATTTTGTGGGTATATTCACTGCAAACCCTCACGAGACTACAACTCATCCTCTAGGGTAACCTAGGGGTTTAAAGGCTTGTTGTATGTACTAAATACAACCGCGATTACTGTAAAAGTGAGTTAGGATTTTCTTTTTCTTTCTTTGCTAGAGGACTAACAAAAGTTTAGGTGTGGGGGTATCATTGGGAATAAGTTATTTTCCTCTTTATTTTACTTTTTTAGTTGTATTTTTGTTTCCTTAAAAAAATTATAAAAATATCGTCACTTGCCAAATTGATAGAGTTATGTAATAGTTGATTTATTTGATAAATTTTAAATTTTCTAATCCCTAGTTTGTTATTTACTCAAGTTTACCTTCTATGATAACTCTAAATAAATTTCTTAAGAAATGATTTTCAAAGTAGTGCACTTTACTTAAGCCTTAACTTAGATTTTTATTTAAAATAATAGAATTTATGCATGTTTAGCTTAGAGTTCAAAGTAATTTTTCAAAGTGTCTTGATTTACATATTTTTCAGAATATATATACATATACATATTAAAAAATAACATTGCAAAAGAAGAGTGTGAAAAATGGGCACCAAAAGAAAAAAAAAACTCTTGAATTCAAGGTGATTCTATCTTATGAAGCCTAAGCTGACCGAGTAATTAAGCCCAAGGAGTATTTCCATACTTAATGACCTAAGCCCAATAAGCCCAAGGAGTATTTCCATACTTAATGACCTAAGCCCAATTGGGTTGGGATCCATTGGCCCAAAACTTGTTAAATGGTCACTTAGAATGACCTAAGCCCAATTGGGTTGGGATCCATTGGCCCAAAACTTGTTAAATGGTCACTTAGAAAGCCCGTAAAGTAGAAAAAAATCACCAAGGAAGAAAGAGTTAAAAAAAAAAGAAAAAAGAGAAAAAGAAAAATAATAAAAAAATACTAATAAATGTTTTATATATAGTTATATGTGTATATACGGTCTTGGAAAATTTTTAGATCAAGTAACTTGAAAATTATTTTAAACAAAGAGTTAGCATGTTCTTTTTAAAACTTTTAAATTAAATTTCTAAGTTTGGCTTGGTCAAAGAGTTAGCATGTTCTTTTTAAAACTTTTAAATTAAATTTCTAAGTTTGGCTTGGTTTTGTATTGCAATAATGAGAAGATTTTCTAGGAAAACTTTTAAATTAAATTTCTAAGTTTGGCTTGGTTTTGTATTGCAATAATGAGAAGATTTTCTAGGAAAGTCACTTTGGAGTTATATATGAAAACGTTTTATTGAGTAATAACTAGCTTCAATTAGATTGAATAATTTTATCAAGTAATTTTAGTTATTTACTAGCCTCTTTAAATTGGCAAGTTGACCGAATTTTGTGGGTATATTCACTACAAATCCTCACGATACTACAACTCGTCCTCTAGGATAACCTAGGGGTGTAGGCATCGAAAATTGCATATGGGTTTCCACGAACAGCTCAGTGTTAAAAAACGACAATGAACATCACTATCCGGTTCACAGGAGTTCGACTGATATCGGTGAACGCTTGAAGTGAACTGACGAACTACGTGAACTGATAGGATTTCGGAATAACGAAGACACGGGCTAATCGAGAGCCCCACGGTGTTTACAAAAGGAACAACGCCCTTCGTGTCTCATTCATTCAACAGATAATCCAACCATCGAAGCTGATAGAACTCCTTGTCGGCTTTCCAACGCATTTCGAATCACTCAAATCCGAGTTCAGACAAAGAAGTTACAGCGAAAACAGTCAAACAGGCATTGAAAACGTCTCAAAGCTGAACCGAGGCACCTACGGTGTCTCGGCCAAGTCAAGACACCCCAAGGGTGTCTCGGCTAAGCCAAGACACCCCAAGGGTGTCTCAGTGCGGATTTGGGCCCTTTAAGTGGTTTTAACCGCTCCGCAACCCCTCATGCCTATAAATACAAGCCTTAGGCCTCATTTTTTCCGATCTGGAGTTTTGGAGAATTGGCGAAGCCCTGCCGGAGTGAAGAGTGATCGAGCACTTCAACGCAAGAGAGTTTCTTCGTCAGATCCACATCATCCGTACCCTATCCTTAGTATTATCCCGTTGTGATAATACTAAGAAGAGAAAATATCTCTCTTTTATCGAGATAGGCGCTTCAAGTTTCTAGATCTCCTCGCGGATCGACGAAGCTCTGGATCAGATCTGATTGCCAGGTAGTCCACGGATATCGACGTCCCCGTCACAGGCTAAATACCCACGCAAGCAAGAGACGACGAACGGATCTTGTGTTTATTTTCAAGAAAGTTGTAATTTTTATTCTTTGTTGTTTGAATTCATTTGTAACGTTTAAAGTTTAATAAAATCAATGATGAAGGCAACTTTCGACGAAAACAAACTGGCGACCACAGTGGGAGCCAACGGCCTCGCTGCCGAGGCCGTCGTGACGCAACTGGCCTTCAAGATCCGGGTGAATGAAGAGATCGAATACGAGTTTGATCAACAGAAGTTTGAAGAGTACCTCTCTTCCTCCTCCTTCAGATCCGCCTCTCCAAACGGGCACAGGAAGACTTCATCTTCCAAGAGTGCTCGCGGGCCCTCCGGATCGAAGATCCAAGATCCCCTCGCCGCCGTTGCACTTACTCACCGCGACGCTCCAATGGCGTCTAACGGGGTTGAATTTGCAGATCCAGATATCCCTTCCGCCGCGAAGTCAACTGCTGAAGGTGTTCCAACCTTGTCGAAGAGGGCACGCCAAAGACGGCATCAACGCCTTGCGCGACAGTTGGCCAAGGCCGCAGAATCGATGGACGGGATCCGCTACAATGAGGATCTAAAGTCCAGACAGCGCCAGGTGCAACAACGGCAAACAACCAATTCCTCCTCTAAAGTGGAGACAAATGAATGGGTCCGCGTCAAGAGGACTCTCTCAACCCTCAAAGAGCGAATCAAGAAATGCCGCGCATTGCTTGCGCATGCCCGAGTCCTTCTGCAGAAAGCGGAAGAGATGCAGAAAGAAGAAACGGTCAAGAAGCCGTCAAAACACAAGCAGATGTGGGTGCCAAAGGCAAAACCGGCGCCAAAGGCAAAAGTGGACGGAATTGCCGTCCAACCTTCATCAAATCCAGATCACGTTTCCCTTGCCCCTCCGGCGGAGCCAGGTAAGAACGTGGGTCTTCCTAGATCCAAGGTTCATTTGAAAGGTCGTCTTGGTCCTTTACCGGAAAACCGAGGTAGAGCACCTGTCAAGGAGCGATTGGGACCGTTGAAAGGTCCCCAAACAACAAACCAGACTGGGGGTCGTGCAATCCCCCCAAGAAAGATAACAAAGGGAAAGCCCCTGTTACCGGCCGCAGTGGATTGCGGGTCGAAGTTCAAGAGCCCGTTAAGTTTTCACACTCGCAAAAGAGTAGACTTGAACGAGAGACTTTTGAAAGCGCTAATAAAGTATCATATCCCCAGAGGGAAACACATCCGTCTGATGATGATGGTGTTATACCTGGGAAGTCATGCCAACACTCTATGGGTTGCTCCAGTTATCAAACTGATGAGTTGTACTATAGAGCTGGGGGTGCGGGTAAGTCTCGAACGAGAGATGCTCGAGACACGGAATCTCACTGTCCGTGTGCCAACATAATCAAGGTGGTATTGTCAGAATGCTGCTGTACTAAAGCCCCAAGGAGAGTTTCGGTGTTCGAGAGAATTTCCACCGGAACGTCCGAGACCAAGCCAAGGCGTTTCCGTAGGAAGAAGCTTGTCCGCCAAGAGGACGAATTCCTAGAAGTGTCTGCTAATATGACCGGCAGAAGCAAATCGACGCGACACTCTAGCTCAGATCAACTTGCCGAAGCATCCCAACGCATGACTCGATTGCGGTCAGGGATCAATAGGCGAAAGAATTACCAAAGGATGCAAAAGGGACTTCCTTTGGAAGAGGAGGTGTCAGATGCCGGTTCAGATTCCTGCTCAGCTATAGCATCCGATGACACGACATCTAGTGCGGGGCAACCCTATGAGTCGCTTATGATCAGCGCCGAACAAGTAACCAAGATGCTTGAAGATGCCCTGACTAAGCAGAAGGAAAGTTTCAAGTTCGAGATGGAGATGGCCATGCAGCGATGAGAGAGATGCATGACCAGCAAATAGCGGCACTGACAACTCACCAAGGAGAACCCAGTTGTCGCAATAATCCGAATCAAGAGGAGAATGAATGGGAAGAAGATAATGTCAACTTAAATATCCCTCCCGTCAACAACAATAACGGAGGCGGTCCCCCGGATGATAATGCGAAGGAGGACCACGTTACTTCTCCCCGAAGCCACTCGAAGACGGATATGAGTGAAGACAAGAAAATGAAAGACTTGGAGAGCAAAATCAACGCGTTGATGAATGATCAAGAAGTGAAGAGGTCCGGCATACCATGTCCATACCCAAGGGAATGGGAATCAATTCCATATCCGGCAAAGTTCAATTTAATCAACTTTACTCCGTTTGATAGAAAGGGTTCCCCTACCCAACACTTAATATATTTTAAGTCCCACTTAGGAATAATCTCTGGGAATGAACCCTTAATGGTGCGGTCATTCGTTGGCACTCTTCGTGGAGCGGCCTTCGATTTGTATCATCGCCTCAAGCCGGGGAGTATCAGCAGTTGGGACGACATGGAGGATATGTTTCTAATGAACTTCTTCGACGACGACACCGAGGTCTCAATCGGCACTCTATTTGATGAGAAGCAGAAGAATGGTGAGATAGTCGAAAACTTCGTGAAGAGATTTGGAAATAAAGCAATGAATTGCAGGGATCCGGTCAGCGAAGATTTCATCCTCGAGACCTGTCATAACAATCTTTCATTGGACATCCTGGAAGCTATGGGAATGGCACCGCCAAAGACCTGGAAGGATATGAAGGTGCGAGGAGAACGAGCCGAACGATTCCTCAAAAGGAAGAAGGCGGAACGGGGTCAAATAGCTAATAATGCTCCGCAACCAAATTTTGTCCCTAGGGGTAAAGGAAAAGCACATGCAAATGCCGGCACATGCGAATGCTGTGGACGCGAATCAAACATTCGAGGTGCAAGCACAACCGCAACAACAGCAACAACAGCAACAACAGCAATAAAAGGCACCTCAACAATCAAGATGGCAACAGCAGCCCCAGAAGCCAAAAGCCTCAGAGCCAAAGTTCCCAAAGGTCTATTCGTTCAAAGAGGATGAAGTCCCCGGTATCTTCAAGTACCTCATTGAGAATAACAAGATCAAATTGCCTCCAGTCCAGGATCAGGAAGATGCCAAGAGAATCAATGATCCAAAATACTGCGCATTTCATAGAGCCTTAAAGATAAGATCCAAGCTTTGATCGACGTCGGGGTCATTACTATGAAGCAACCTAAGGAGAAGAATGTGGGTGCAAATGCAGTATCGATTAGTTTCGGTTCTGTTCCCTTGAACTGGTTTCAGCATGAGCCGGTGATAAATGCAGCAGTGAAGACCGTGAACGATGATCCTCACAAACAGCGCCAGAAAGGACTTGTACCGTACACAGCCTCGAATGGTGAGATTCTTTGGGTTCATCCAGATTTGATTGGAGATGAACAATGGTCTGGAGCCTCTGCCAAGAAAAGGTCAAAAGGAAAAGGTAAGTCTTGTTATGGAGCTTTTGCTATTCCATAAAAAGACGACGAGGAAATTCCAGCCTTCCCGCTTTCTGAAGACGAACAGGAGGCCTTTGTAACCCAGAACGGGAATGAATATCACTACAAATATCCGGATGTTTCTGAGCAACTGGGAGTAAACAAAACCGTTCCCTCAAAGACGTTGGCAGAACTGGGGATTGTCGCAACTCCCCCAACACCTGTAGCTATGGAGAGAGTCCAGCAAAAGGAGAAAGGGAAAGTCTACACCAGGAAGCCCAAAACCCGAGGCAGTCTCGATTCAATCATCCGATTGGGAAAGACAAACCGGGAAAGGCAAGCTCTCCGCCCCATTTTGACATCATGGCGCAATTAACTAATATACCAGCAAGGATAACCCTGTACGAATTGTTGCGTCTTTCAAAAGACACAAGGAAAGCATTGCAGGAAGCCTTGAGCGACTCTGAAGCTTTCTTGACTCGAATTAAGCCGTCTTCTGGAGAACCAGAGCCATCAGTTCAACACTGTAATCTCACGGCACACCATTTTCCTTGCATCTCTTTTACCAAAGAAGACATGCAGACGAAGAACTCAAAGCATGATCGGCCTTTGTATTTCACCGGGCACATTGGCTCCAGCATGGTCAACCGGATCCAAGTTGATCCGGGTTCTGCTGTTAGCATCATGCCATTCCGACTGATGCATAATCTTGGAATACCAACAAGCAAGCTAGCGTCCACGGGCACTACGATCTACGGATTCAACACCAGTGGGTCCAGACCCTTGGGAAAGATTCGAATAAGATTTAAAATCAGAAGTTACTTGCTATGTAATTGATGCAGAAACGTCCTATAATTTGCTGTTGGGTCGACCTTGGATCCACGGCAATCTTATAGTCCCATCAACTCTTCACCAGTGCCTCAAGTATGTGGACACAAATAATGAAGTCAAGACGGTGGTCGCGGATAAGCAACCGTTTAAGGGATTAGAGAACTATTTCACTGATTCCCTTCTATACGGCGCCGAATCCGATACTGAACCATCGGCCCAAGGAACGGACAGAGGGGACGAAGCTGACACCGAAGCTGGGTTTGATTATGATGGTGGTTTTGTACTTAATGACATTGTACCCATTGTAATCAATCTTGACGATGATGAATCATCGGAAAGTAGTTGTAATTGGCAACTTGCCGAAGAACTATCAATAAATGATGATTTAGAGTACTCGATGTGTCTTGATAATGTCACTAAAGAATTGTATGATAACCCTGAATTGTATATGCCACTTCAATCATTTTGCATGACAAAAAAGCAGGTACAAGATCCATGCGGAGCGATGCTTGTCATCCCCGCGGGAACAGGGGGTGGAAAAGAAGTCGTCTACGGCAAAGGAAAAGAAGCTTCGATACCCGACCACTTCTTAGAAGAGGAAGACGATGATGATAAACCTGCTCCTCACCTATTTAGGTATGATACAAAAGCGCGCGATCTAATGGAAAAGTATGGATATGACTTCACACTCGGAGAGGGTCTTTGCTTTGGTCGAGGTCCGCGAGTTCCACCTCGAATGGCCTATGTACCAAAGGAAAAACCCGATGATTATTATCGCCATAAAAGAGGTCTTGGTTATGTCTCCTCATCTGACGACGAATGTTGCTGGCAAGTCATCGATCAAATTGCTAACAAAGCTAGAAACGGATACTCTTCTGATTCTTCAGCTTGGGATTCCGACACTAGTATCGGTGAAATGTTTAAAAAATTGATGTCAAACATGGTTACGGTCGATCCTGCCACAATAGAGGAAGACGATCAGATGCCGACTTGGGAAGACCCTTGGGTTCATCACCTAAACATGCAGTATGGTGATAGGTTCGAACAAAGAGAACCTCCTACCGAAGATCAAGTACTCCAAGTGAATATGGGTAGCGAAGATAATCCGAAGCCTATATGCATTAGCGACAGCCTCCCGCCTGAAGAGAAAGAAGAGTTAATCTCTCTTATTAGGGAATACATCGATGTATTTGCCTGGAATTATGAAGACATGCCAGGGCTCGATCCAAATGTAGCAGTGCATCGTCTCGATATCAAGACGGATGTCAAACCTGTCAAACAACAACAAAGACGGTTTCACCCACAAATGATGGAAGCAATCGAGACCGAAGTTAAAAAGCTTATTGATTCGGGCTTCGTTCGGGAAGAACAGCATCCGGAGTGGCTTGCCAATATTGTCCCAGTCCTTAAGAAGAACGGGAAGGTCAGGATTTGTATCGACTTTCGAGACCTCAACGTTACATGCCCAAAAGACGATTTTCCCCTTCCTATCACGGATGTCATCATCGACAATACGTGTGGGTTCGAAAGGATGTCTTTCATGGATGGTTTCTCTGGTTATAATCAAATAAAGATGCATCCGGATGACGAAAAGCATACCGCGTTTAGAACACCCCTTGGCGTTTTCTGCTACACGGTCATGCCCTTCGGTTTAAAGAACGCAGGTGCCACGTACCAAAGAGCCATGTCGAAGATTTTTCAGGAGCATCTCCGGAAGACTGTCGAGTGCTACGTGGATGATTTGGTTGTGAAAAGTCGTGATAAGAAGGATCACATTAAGGACTTAAAGACCATGTTTAACTTGATGCGAGCCCATCAATTGAAGATGAATCTTACCAAGTCTTTCCTCGGAATGTCCAGTGGTAAATTCCTGGGATTTGTCGTCACCACCAAGGTCATTCACATCGACCCTGATAAGGTAAGGGCAATTAATGAATTGCAACCGCCAAGAAACCTCAAGGAGCTTAGAGGATTGCAAGGGAGGTTGGCTTATATCCGTCGGTTCATCTCGAACCTCTCGGGAAAATGTCAACCATTTTCCAAGCTCACAAAGAAGGGCGTATCTTTTGTATGGGATGACGCTTGTCAAAAGGCATTCGAGAGTATTAAAGAATATCTCTCAAAACCTCCCGTACTCGTCGCACCGAAATCGGGCAAACCGTTCTTGATTTATGTCAAGGCGACGAGCCACTCATTAAGTGCATTACTTGCACAAGATGACGATAACGGTCATGAGCAGGCAATATATTATTTAAGCCGAACCATGGTAGGCGCTGAATCTCGATATCCCATGATCGAGAGAGAGTGCCTCGCTTTAGTGTTCGCTATTCAGAAGATGCGGCATTACCTGGTTGGACAGACCATTTATGTCATCTCTAAAGTTAACCCAGTCCGAGTATTCATGACTCAACCAGCTTTCATGAACTGGCGGTTAGCAAAATGGGCCTTACTCTTGTCCCAATATGACTTATATTTTAAACAATAGAAGTCAGTAAAAGGACAGGCCATCTGTGATCTCCTGACAGCTAATCCAACTACGGACACCGCCGAGATATATGACGACCTACCTGATGAGACCCACGAAGTCAACGCAATGGCGTTTATACTTCGACGGCGCTTCACGAGCAACTAATGCAGCAAGTGCTCCTGGAAGTTCTAAGATTTCTTCCGGAGTTGGAGTTGTCTTAGTTTCCCCAGGAAAGCACGTGATGCCTCGAGCTTACTCGTTGACCGAACCGTTCTCAAATAATGTAGCCGAATATAATTCATTACTCATAGGACTCAGTTTCGCCAAAGAACTGGGGGTTGAGTACCTCGAAGCCTTCGGCGATTATCAACTGATAGTTAAACAAGTTCAGGGAGAGTACGAGGTCCGAAGCCAAGATTTAATACCATACCATAAGATGGCAGTGGAGATGGCAGAATCATTCGAAGGATTCTTTATCGAACATATTCCACGGCTACAGAATACCTACGCAGACGCGTTAGCAGCATTGGCCGTATCTCTGGCAGCCTCCTGAAACAGAACAGTTCGTTACGGTAAGGACCCACCAACTCCTAGTGCCGATCTATGATGAAGAGGACGAAGAAGAAGAGATTAAGGAAACACACTCAACCCAAAATGAGTTTGAACCCCGAGATTGGCGTTTCCCCATCATCGATTACGTCTTGCATGGAATCCTACCAGAGGATATGAAGGAAAGAGAGTCAATCCGACGAAGGGTACCAAGATTCTACTATAATACGGAGAATCGAACGTTATACCGTAGGGGGTACGATGGATTGCTGGCACGCTGCTTATCGACTAAAGAAGCTGAGGAAGTCCTTAGAGAAGCACATGAAGGAGAGTGTGGTGCACACCAACCTGGTCCCAAACTTTATGACCGCATCAGAAGAATGAGATATTTTTGAATGGATATTGTTGGTCCTATAAATCCCCCGTCAGTCAAAGGTGACCGGTTTATCTTGGCAATTACCGACTACTTCTCCAAATGGGCTGAGGCAGTTCCACTCAGAGAAGTTAAAACGAGCAATGTCATTGCATTCATCAAGCACCATATCATCTACCGGCATGGTGTCCCAAGACGAATTGTACATGACAACGGTCCTCAATTCATTAGCAATGCATTCATCAGGTTTTGCGAAAAGTTTAAAATTCAAGACATCTCGTCGACAGCTTACAATCCCACAACGAATGGACTGGCCGAAGCCTTTAACAAGACTATCATAAAGCTTTTGTCAAAACTTGTGAAAACTAATAAACGAGACTGGGATGACAAGCTTGGCGCGGGTCTATGGGCCTATCGGACCACGGTGCGCACACCGACGGGAGCAACCCCGTATTCACTGGTATACGGATGTGAAGCTGTTCTTCCATTGGAGATTCAAATCCCGTCACTTCGAATTGCCCTCGCGACTCAAATGACGATCGAAGAGCAACATCAGAAGCGCCTTGAAGAACTTGAAAGGCTAGATGAGAAACGTTTAGAAGCTCAACAACATATCGAATTCTACCAAGCCGGAATCTCTCGAGCTTTCGACAAAAAGGTTCGACAACGAAGCTTCAAAGAAGGGGATTTGGTTCTAGCTGAGAGGCGGCCTATGATCCTTAACTCCAAAAAGAAGGGCAAATTTGAACCCAAATGGGAGGGACCATTCGTAGTAGAGACAGTCTATTCGAGTGGCGCATATCGCTTAGTCACCAAGGACGGCGACCGACTTATGATGCCGATAAACGGTAAGTTCCTGAAAAAATACTATCCCTAGTATCTTCAGGATAACTAATGTATCGGGAAGTTTCCGGAAGAATACCACATGGGGTATTCTTAGGGATAACCCAGTCACTGTAGAAGTGATGAATAAGAAATCCACGTTCGAACTCTGAATGTCGGAATGTTTCTTCTTATTGTCAAATTCTCTAACTCTCATGAGTTATTTTTGTGAGACGAGATTCAATCCTTGGATAGGTTAATCTTTCCTCACCAAACCATCTGCTGATCAAACTAATTGACGGTGGATCCACCAACATTTCCATCTGCTAGTCATTGGCATCTCTCAGACTCAACATGTTAGGTCCTAATCACCTAGTGTTAAAGTCTTCCTTTGAGTGATAATACGAGTTGGCACTTTCTTTGCTACCTGTATTCCACTTTCTTTGCTTTCAGGTCAAACCTATAAAAGTTAGGGCCAAAGCCAAATTCCTCTCTCGATTCCTTCCATGAACGAGAGGTCCACTTTCAATTTGAACAATCAAACCTATAAAAGTTAGGATTGTTCCCGATCTCACTTAGTCAAGCCTACAAATAGTTAGGACTAAGACCGAGTCATTCCTTTTCGATAAACGAAAATCCGCCTTTGTTCCTTTTTCCACCAAATTTATAAAAGTCAGGGTCAAAATTGGGCTTTCTCCTCAATGAATGAGGGATTCTTTTGATTCAAATGACCAATCCTATAAAAGTTAGGGCCGTTTGAACTTTTCCGATTCTCGGAGTGGAGATCCCACTCTTAGTTTCATCTTTTCGGATTCTAGGGGTGGAGATCCCACCTTGAGTTTCCTTTCCGACTGTAGATAGAATATAAAATTCTTTCTCTTTAGTCCCGGGAAATAGAATATAAAATTCTTCCTCTCCCGTTTCCCAATCCGTCTTTATTTTGATAAAGGACACAATTTTCAATTTCCAATCCGGGCACTTTGTGCACGGGGAATTTTATCTCAACTCCTAAATAGAGATAAGTCTACGCCTAACACGCGTCGCCGGTTTAGTCTTTCACCGATTGAAAAAGACACCAAGGTCTAAACTTGGGGAATTTTATCCCGAAGCCTAAGTAGGGACGAGTCAACACCTAACACGTGTTGCCGGGTAGCCTGTTCCCGTAACAAAGGCGAAGCCTATGTATTCTGCGTCATAGCACAAAGTCTTAGAGAATTCACTCTCTTAGCACAACGTTACATGCGGAACGGATTTATACAATCCGCATGCTAGCCCGATTCAAACGGTAATCGGTAAAGGCACATCAAACCCGTTGAAGGCTGGGGGTTTGCCAAAAATCCCAAAGTCTATGTCTAACACACATTGCCGGTTTAGTCTTTCGCCGATTAAAAAAGACACCAGGGTCTAAACCTGGGGAATTTTATCCCGAAGCCTAAGAAGGGATAAGTCGTCATCTAGTACACGGCGCGGGGTACCTTTTCCCTATAAAAAAAAATGGTTAAGCCTATGTATTCGACATCATAGCACGGAGTCTAAGAGAATTCACTCTTTTAGCACAACGTTACATGCGGAACGGATTTAGACAATCCGCATGCTAGCCCGATTCAAACGGTAATCGGTAAAGGCACATCAAACCCGTTGATGGCTAGGGGTTTGCCAAAAATCCTGTAAATCTTATCATCGCTGAGTTCAAAATAAATAAAGAAATACCATATAGGAATCAAATGCGGAGTCTCTATTAATAGATCAAGTCAAAGCATACAATAAAAAGCTCGTTAGCCCGAAGGCAGCTGACGGCTAAGAACATGAGACTCTAAACTAGAAAGCCTATCTATATAACTCTGCTCAAGTTCTGCCTGCAGGCCAGCTCGGACGGATTCTTCAGAACTGCTCAAGATCTTCACGGCTTCATTCTTCAGCTTCATCAATCTCTCCTGTGTAAATCCTAGCTTCTCGAGGGCCTGTCCACGAGAATGCTCTACTCCAGCCAGGTCTTCTGCAATGATAGTAATGGACTCCTCGGCGTGCTTCAAGGCCTCCTTCAACCTAGCCACTTCCTCGCGGCCGGAATCCAAAGAGCGGAGTAACTCGGCTCTATCTGTATCCTTCCTCGCCACGGTAGCCATCAGCTGCGCAACTGAATGCTCATGTGACTGAAGCTCACTGCCGATGGAAGATCTCAGGTCGCGCCACTGTGCCAGCCTATGCTCCATCTGAGAGGACACGAAGGAAGAAACCCCATTAGCCTTCAGCTCCTTCAACTCTCGGATCTCCGACTCCAGAACAGCAAAATCGGCGGTGAAGGAATCGGCCAACTCTGGATACCCTTCTTCTCTGAACATCGGCATGTGACGAGAAAAGGAACGCCTGAACTGATCAAAACGATATCCTCGATGAAGAAGTTTCTCGATCATGCCGTTATAAAAGACGATAAAAAGGCCGAGGTCTGTACGAAAAATATCTTTGTCGGGATCGGTATCAGCCAAGAGGGCGCGGACACGCTCATATAGAGATGATCGAGATCCTACAAGAAACAGTGTGGAAAGCTAAGAGATTATCGAATACGATAAGAAAATTTAAAGGGCAAATTCTGAGCATACCAACGTCAGCAGAGGTCCCCTCGGATTGAGGCCTGATAGACTCCGAGATAACAGCAGGAGTAGTCATGGAGGGTATATCAACCCCCGTAGGCAGACTATCCATCCCAGAAACTGTAGTAGCATCAGGCACAACGGCTGGTCCTATAGTTACACTTCTTTATTAGTCAAAATGGAAATTTAGACAAATAAAGAGAATCGGGATGATAAGATCATCTGTGTACCTGCAAGTCCATCGTCCTCAGGTACACGGGGAATGCCAGGAGTCATAAGAGTATCAGTCCCGATGGCTGGTCCTATGATTACACCCATCTATTAGTCAAAAATCAGACAAATGAAAAGGAGCATGACGTCCTAGACCGTATGCATACCTGCAAGTCCGTTACTCCGAGGTAAACTAGATAAGTCGAGGGTCGTTACTGAATCAGTCCTGATGACTGGTACTGTAATATTAATCCTTCGTTAGTCAGACAAAAGATCAGGCAAAATGAAGGGAATCAGATATATACCTGTGAATGAATCACTCTCAAAGGGTGGTCCCACAGTTCTTCTGGTGGCCTGCTCAGCCAGCATATCAGCTAATAATCCAGCGTCGGGTCCCGAGAAACCTGGTGCAGAGGCACACCTCTGTTCCTCGAAACCCACATCATGAAAGGTCTGATCCTCAACTGGCTTTTCTATCACGACATCTGCAGAATAATTTAAGTGTTGAATATATATACAAGAAGATGGGAAAGAAGGAAAAGCTCAGAAATACCTGCAGCAGGAACAGAAGATCCTTGTTCTCCAATATCCATGCTTGAGTTCTTCAAGAAATCTAAAAGAATGCGAGGCACAAAAAAAAATAATGAATCTTGATTTCTCTAACTCCGCCAAATGCTACTCGATGAGGGTATCATCGAATTTAGATATACCTGGACATGGAGTGGTGGGCTTGACACTATTAGCCTGCTCGGTGTCAATGTTCATATCAATACCCAGGGAACCATCCCGAATGGCGTCGCACATTTGCTGCACGAAGTTATCCATATTATCAGAATCAGGGGATACGGGGTCCGGTGGGGGTCCGGTGGAAGCTCGCCCTTGTCATAGTACCCTGGAACATAAAACATGATTACGAATCCCAGAAGGTGAGACATCTTAAAGCAATGAAAACGACGAAATGTTACCTTCCTCTCCATCGGCGAGGTTTCCTAAATCCACTCCATAGGGACGCTGGCCGACGTGTGGTTTATGGGCAGTCTTCTTCTTCTTCGGAGTACCAGCCCTCATAAAACCAACGGGTCGTTTATGCATGGACTTGCCACGCGTCTCAACATGCGTGGGAGCTTGGCCACTAAGCCTGGATCTCGCATAACGAGAAGCGAGCGACTTGTGCTCATCGACTGTCCTACCTGGGGTGATAAGAGTCAGTTCGTTGATACCAATTGAAATGGAGAAAGAAGGTTAAAGAGCATGACAAACCTGCATCAAGTTCTTATTGGTCAGTATCTATACCCACATACTCCTCCTCAAAAGTCTCATTCTCGTTATCAGTAGGAGGGAGCTCTTCATCGTCCTTCGTCCTGTCTCCGTTCGAGAGAGAAGGTTCTGCAGGCTTCTTTCCCTGTCTTCTAGCAAGCTCAGCTTTACGAGCAGCCATCATAGCAATCTGGACCGAGTGCTCAGACTGTAACTCTGAAAGACTCCTCACACCTATGGATTCATTGGCGGAAAGGAACCACTTGCAACTAAGGAAAGTAATCATCGGCTGGCGTCTATATGAAGGAAGAGCAAAGTGGGCTCCGGTGCAGCCTACCATAGTCTATAACCATGCTCGTACGCCATCAATAAGCCCTCCCTCAACCTTCAAACCACGGCTCGGATTCCCAACATATAGTTGGTCATAGCCAAACTGACGAGCAAAACGACAGGGAAGGTAAGGCTCTATGTGGCAACGATTCTTCACCCGGAGAACGAGATACCCAACACGGATGTTCACTAACCAGCGGAAACAACCAACGTCGAGAACAGTCCGATTACTTCTGGGTTTCTCCTCATCAATCAGCACATCACCATAGCGACCCGAAAAGTGAGGAAAACACTTGAAGAACTCCCAGC
Source organism: Asparagus officinalis (assembly GCF_001876935.1). Classification (NCBI taxonomy): domain Eukaryota; kingdom Viridiplantae; phylum Streptophyta; class Magnoliopsida; order Asparagales; family Asparagaceae; genus Asparagus; species Asparagus officinalis. The sequence continues at coordinate 78,447,764 of NC_033798.1, read as the reverse complement.
TCTTACGAACTTGAAGCTCTCGTTGTACATCATTAAATTTCTTCCCGAGCCATCTGCTCCTCTCCAACAAATGCACGAAAGGAACGGGGACATCAACAACGCTGGGCGCCGACATCAAGTCAGGACGGTGAAGAACAAGCCACGCCATCAGATACGCATAAGGAAGCTCGACCTTCGGACAAATAAGCTCGGTCGATGGCTCAGAACCCACCTGTGTAAAACTACTGACCAGACACCTAAGCCCGCAATGGATGCCAGCAACCATCGCTGGGAGCAGAGAAAGCTCCCTCCCATGAGCTACCTGAACTGTAGGGAAGAGCACCTCGAGAGGTAAGGCATCTGAGAACTGGTACGGAACAACACATTTCTTTAACCAGAGGGCAAGATAGCCTGCTAGCAGAGTCCGGGGCTCAATGGATTTCTGTGCACGGCAGAAGAACGAACGAAACTTGGTTCCCGCAGGAAAAGCTCCCTCAGCACTGGCAATGGTGTAAGAACGAGCCTCAGCCTTCTCCATCAACTCATTAACGGCGGTAGGGGTCAAGACGTCTAACTCACGAAGGGGCTCGCCGGAATCACCCTCCAAATTCAGGAACAAATAGACAGCAAACTGCTTCAAGCTGATCTGCTTTTTCCTCTTCGCTGGAGGAGAAATCTTGATCAAGGAGGTATGATAATGGCAGGTGAGGTCCGAAAGAGTATCGTACATATCGGGAGTATCGAAATGGTAGCAACTGACCGGGAGTCCATACATGGTGGCTCGTATAGGTGCATACAATCCACTGCTCTTCAAATCCTTCTCCCAGCGCCCCAAGATGTAACTGGTCATGCGTGTCCACCATCCCTTGGGTAGTGAGAAAGCCCAACCATAGCATCTATAATCTGGTGGAGGTAATCTCCTCCCAAGATGAGCCAGACGGTTCTTCACGGTAGGAGCGGCTGTTGATACCTCGCCTGGGGGTGCAGTATTAAGACCCGTAATCCCTGGTCGAAGACCGCGGATGTAATGATACCCAGCAGAACCAGGAGTCTTATGATGAGAAGTATATCCACACTGAACTCGCTCAGCATCATCGGTAAGATGCCAAGACATCTGTCACTCCACGGCCTGTCCCTCCAAATAAGTGAAGGAATACTGACGAGGAATGGAGGGAATATATAGGAGAGCCCCTTCGTCGAGAGTCAGCCAATGCTCCTCGATAAGAGTCAACGTAGCAGGATCCTCAGTGTGATCTCCGAACAGAAAACTGGGCTTCTTTAAAGCCTGAGTAGAAGTAGAATCTGCAGTGAAGGAGGCATCCGTAATCAGCTGGCGTAGGCAATGGCGCCCTCCATCCCGTATCAAACGACAGGATTCATCGGAGCGGTCTCTATCGAACTGAGGGAGTGGACCAATGGCCTGCCTGATGGAAGCCGAAGAGAAAAATTCTCTGCTACAACCAGTAGGGGCATGATGAGGGAGGCTGCCCGAGGGGAACTCGACTGCAACAAAACACAAGGATAGAGTCAGAAAATACATCTCATAAAAAAATGAGATAAGATCATTCACGGGGTAATTGGAGAGACGACTTTGAGTGTCCTACACTGGACATACACCGACCTATAAGGTGTAAGACGACACAAGATCGCCCCAATATACCAGAAGACTTGAATTGGCCAAGCAAAACAAGTCTGAAACCTCAACCCCCACGAAGGAGGGTGTCGGCCCTTCCCGAATGACCCGCGAAGAGGCCAAACGAGGGTGTACGGAACCACCAATGTCCTAAAACCTCAATCCTCGCGAAGGAGGGTATCAGTTCTTCCTTAATGACCCGCGAAGGGATCAATCAGGGATACAGAAATAAAGATTCTCACCCCCGAAAAAGGAAACCACTGGAGGGGAGGATGCTGTAGGAACTTCCTCCTCGCTAGGCTGCGAACGGGAGCGACTCCTAGGAGGTCGAGATCGACGTGGAGGCATTGAAAATCTGCAATGAAAAGCAGTAAGTCAGGCACAATATGAATACACGAAATTTAAAAGGGAAATTAAGAACTTGAACTAAAGTCCTATGAATAAATAGAATTTAATAGTTGAAGTCTAATTAAACCTACAAATTTCGTGCACGCGAAACAATGATTGTCATTTTCGCGGTAAATTTTGGTGAAATACCCAAAATACCCCTCGTGTTCAAGGCTAAATTCAGGTCAAGGACACGCTTGAGTTGGGTCATGGTCATCATATCTGAGCATATAGCACCCCCAATACCTCACAATTTTGGTTAATTTTGCAAATAAACCCTTTTTGTAAAATTTAGCCAATCTGGCAAATAGACCCCTCCACAAATTTCGGTTTAGTTTCCGCACACCTTTCTCAAAACTTTGGTCATAGGTTTGTGATCTAAACTTTTGGAATTTCAGTCCTGAAATTTCAGCCCTTTTTGCAAATAAACCCCCCTATACTTTGTGGGTTGCTCTTTTGCAAATAAACCCCTCAAACAACATTGAATCTTTCGCATACAAACACCTCTCAATTTTCGACCAAATGAGCATGTAATCTAGATCATAATTTCAGTCCTTTATTACATGAACACCACCTCAATTCTCTGGCCAATTTTACAAATAAGCCCCCAAAAGAATTTCGGCCCATATTGGCACATAAAACCCTCAATAATTTGTGGTCTTTTTGCATGAAACACCCCCCAAAGTTGTGGCCAAATGGGCCTAAAGTCCAAGCCTCAAAATTTCGGTCCCATTTTGCATAAAGGCCCCTACAAATTTTAGTTCACTTTTGCATAAAAGTCCCCCAAAATTCGGCCATATTACAAGTTTTGCATAAAAACCCCAAATTTTTTATGTCATACTCACAACCCATCATCATGAGAATAAAAAGTTATGATCTTGGCATGTGAATTCATGTTGTATCCCCATTACAAACATAAAGTTACAATCTTTCTTAAAGAAGAGAGTTGTGAAGGGGAACTTACCAAATCAAGAAGCTTTCCTTGAGGTTGAAGATGATGAAACCCTAACTTGGAGGAGAGAATAGTTTCGGCCAAGAGGAGAACAAAAATCCGAAATTTTGTATGGGTTTGGAGAAGGAAACAATGGTGTATGGAGGGAAGGAAGAAGAAGGAGTTTAAAAGAAGAAAGGATTCTCTTTTGAAAATTTGGAAAGAGGGGGGAAAACAAAAGAGGAAATAAAACCAAAACAAGAAAGAAAGCAAAAGAGGAAAAGAGGAAACAACAAGAGAAGGAAAGAAAAACAAAAGAAGAGGGGGGGCATAGTCTCGGTTTGGCCGAGACACCCCTGGGGTGTCTCGGCATAGCCGAGACACCCCAAAGGTGTCTTGGCCAAATTCGACCCCCCCTAAACCCTTTTTGAGTCCGAATTTACCTATTTTCGTCGGTTATTGGGTACTTTGACGAAATCCACACTCATCAATGCCGAGCAATTCAAAACCCTAGGGTTAACGCCGGTCAACGCGTAACCCTAGGTCAACGTCAGTCAACGCGTTGCGACCAAAAAGTCAACATTCGACGTTCGAAACCCTAGGGTCAACGCCGATCAACGCGTAACCCTAGGTCAACGCCAGTCAACACGTTGCGACAAAAAGTCAATGTTCGACGTTCGAAACCCTAGGGTCAATGCGTAACCCTAGGTCAATGCCAGTCAACGCGTTGCGACCAAAAAGTCAATATTCGACGTTCGAAACCCTAAGGTCAACGCCGGTCAACACGTAACCCTAGGTCAACGCCAGTCAACGCGTTGCGACCAAAAAGTCAACATTCGAAACCCTAGGGCTAACGCCGGTCAACGTGTAATCCTAGGTCAACGCCAGTCAACGCGTTGCGACCAAAAAGTCAACATTCGACGTTCGAAACCCTAGGGTTAACGCCGGTCAACGCGTAACCCTAGGTCAATGCCAATCAACGCGTTGCGACAAAAAGTCAACGTTCGACGTTAGAAACCCTAAGGTCAACGCCGGTCAACGCGTAACCCTAGGTCGACGCCAGTCAACGCGTTGCGACAAAAAGTCAACATACGGTGATCTGAAACCCTAAGTCAACACAATGTGACAGAGGTAGTCAGTTTAAAGTCAACTCAATGACACGAGCCAAACTCAATTCATCAGCTATAGTCTCGAGATTCCGACGACGGCCAGGCGATAAACGCAGCACCGGAAGAACTTCAGTTATTCGTCAAAGCATCGAATAGACCGAAAATCGAAGGAACCAAGAGTTGAAGCTAACTACAGGTCCTTTACGCCGACTGAAGACTGGACCAATCACATCCAAAGTATTCCAGCCTCTTTTATAAAAGAAACGAGTCTGGAACGCTTTGGAGGGGGTATCTGTAGGCATCGAAAATTGCCTATGGGTCTCCACGAACAGCTCAGTGTTAAAAAACAATAATGAACATCACTATCTGGTTCACAGGAGTTCGACTGATGTCGGTGAACGCTTGAAGTGAACCGACGAACTACGTGAGCTGATAGGATTTCGGAATAACGAAGACACGGGCTAATCGAGAGCCCCGCGGTGTTTACAAAAGGAACAACGCCCTTCGTGTCTCATTCATTCAATAGATGATCCAACCATCGAAGCTAATAGAACTCCTTGTCGGCTTTCCAACGCATTTCGAATCACTCAAATCCGAGTTCAGACAAAGAAGTTATAGCGAAAACAGTCAAACGGGTGTTGAAAACGTCTCAAAGCTGAACCGAGGAACCTACGGTGTCTCGGCCAAGTCAAGACACCCCAAGGGTGTCTCGGTTTGGCCGAGACACCCCAAGGGTGTCTCGGCCAAGGTGAGACACCCTTGGGGTGTCTCAACCCAATTCGAGCCCCCTCGAACCCTTTTTGAAGTCCGAATTCGCCTACTTTTCGTCGGTTGTTGGATATTTCGACAAGATCCATACTAATCAACACCGAACGATTCGAAACCCTAGGGTCAACGGCGAAGCCCTGCCGGAGTGAAGAGTGATCGAGCCCTTCAACGCAAGAGAGTTTCTTCGTCAGATCTACATCACCCGTACCCGATCCTTAGTATTATCCCGTTGTGGTAATACTAAGAAGAGCAAATATCTCGCTTTTATCGAGATAGGCACTTCAAGTTTCTAGATCTCCTCGCGGATCGACGAAGCTCTGTATCAGATCTGATTGCCAGGTAGTCCACGGATATCGACGTCCCCGTCACAGGCTAAAGACCCACGCAAGCAAGAGACGACGAACGGATCTTGTGTTTATTTTCAAGAAAGTTGTAATTTTTATTCTTTGTTGTTTGAATTCATTTGTAACGTTTAAAGTTTAATGAAATCAATGATGAAGGCAACTTTTGACGAAAACAAGTTTAAAGGTTTGTTGTATGTGCTAAATAAAACCGTAATTCCTGCGAAAGTGAGTTAGGATTTTCTTTTTCTTTCTTTGCTAGAGGACTAGCAAAAGTTTAGGTGTGGGGGTATCTAATAAATCATATTTTATTACAATTTTATACCCTCATTATCTATTTTTAAAGAATAAATATATCACTAATAATTGTTTTTATCTTTAATTGCAGGTTAATGAAGAATAAATTCTAAAAAAATCTCATCTCTCATCAAAAGCCCTTGATTTAATGAAGAAATGAAGCAAAAGAGAAATCAAGAAGCCCATTAGAAAATCAAATTGTCAATTTATCCAAAAGCCCAATGCAAAAGAATCATGCCATGAATTAATAAAGCACAAAACGCCAAAGCCCATGAAGCAAAGCCTTACCTCTTGTATGCATTATGAACAATCCAAAAATCAAGCCAGAAGCCCTTAAAGCAAAAGCCCAGAACCAAAACAATGAAGCATGAATCATGAAGAAATAAAGCAAAGCTTAAAGGAAAATCAAGAAGCCCAATGGAAAATCAACAAGCTAAAGGCCCAAGAATCCAAGCAAAAAAGCTTAAAGGCTAAAATGATTCCTTAGGGCTAAAATCTTCATCCAAGGGCTCTCATTCATTGTTGTTTACTATAAATAGGGATAGAGAGTGAGGGGTTAAGGGTGTGAAAAATTTTGTATCTCCATTTGAAGAAGAGGGTTACTCTTAATTAAGAAGACCTTCCAAACTTGTAACTTTTTGTTACAACTATTAAAAGAATTTTTTTCACCACTTTAAATTTTTGTTTTCTTCTTTTTGTTGGATGATAAAAATGAAGATAAAGATGGAGATTAATTTGAACGTTTGTTTTTCTTATTTTCTCTTTTATTGCTTATTAGTTTAGATTTATTTCCATACTTGTAGTTAGATTTTATTATTTAAATAGCCAAGAGGTTAGAACCCTCTTGCCTTAGATTTATTTCATGCTTATAGATTAGATTTATTTCATGTCTTTATTTTCTCGCATTTAATTTTTATAATTTATTTTATAGCTTAGTTTTAGCAATTTATTTTATAGTTTAGATTTTATTTTCTTACACTATTCACCTTGAGGCTAGAACCCTCTCGGGTTTAGTTTTTCTTTTTGTTCATTTTTATTTTCTTTGATTCGCCTTTAGGCTAGAATCCTCTAGGGAATCACCCTTTTCTAAGAAGTGGATTCAATTCTAGATTACCCATATCTTTAATTGAATCCGCCATCTTTAATTTCTTGAATTTTCTTTTTATTCTTAATTCTCCTTTTTGGTTATTGATTTTACTCATCATTCCTTGTGAAAATCATTCATTCTTTGTCACATCCACCCTCACTTACATTTTGTGCCGATTAACACACTATCACTTTCACTCTCTCTATCTCTCTATAATCACATTCACTCATCACTCCTAATTATCACGCACACAACATAAGAACCAACTTTAATTTTCTCCTACAAAGCACCTTCCTCGTGGGATCGATAACTTTGTATACTATAACTTGATTAGTTGTGTACTTGAAACTTTTTGGTATATGTTTATACCGCATCACTACATGAGATATAGAAGGAGCATTAGCATTCTTAGGTTTGTGTGCATCATAGTAAAATTTAGAAAGGTGGCCTTTTCGGTCGCAGATAGTGTATTATAAACATTGTTATATATGTGTGCATAATGAGTGGATGGTTTTGAATTATTTTCACTAGACTTGGCACACATATTCATAAGCTTCTTATGATTATTAATGTATGTATTAAGAGTTGAATCTAAGGATGAAATGTGATTTTTAACAATATTCAACTCATCATTAGGCACATTAGCATTAACATTAGAAGTAGAGCAAACATGATTATTCTTAAAAGAATCAAATTCATTCCTAATAGCTACTACTTCTAGCATGGCATCATCTCTTTCATGAGTTAACCTAGCAAAGTTTGAAATTAAAGAATTATGATCCAATTTTAATTTATAATTCTTTTCTTTGAGGATCACATTCTCATTTGAAATAGTATCAAACTTAGAAGCTAACAACTCATGATCGGATTTCAAACTAATATGCTTGCTTTTTAAATCAACAAACTTATGGTGCAATTTCTTATAGGTGTGCATAATTTTTCATATGCACATGCGAGTTCATTAATAGATAAATCATCTTCGGAATCAAACTCGCTTACCACACTAGGGCTATCGCCTAGTGGTCGTGTGCATGATGCTCCATTTGAACTTGAAGAGGAAGCCTCCAAAGCTTGTCGGTTCGCCTCCAAGTCCCCTTGATGTGCTTCAATAAATTTTTATAAGGTGTAAGCACTATCAAAATGAACAAACTTGTTAGATATAGATGAATCAAAAGCATTTAGCAAATATTCTAACAAAATCTTGTTCATTGTAAATAATCTTTTATCATTTTTACTCCACTTGGATTTCTGCAAAGTGGACACAATATAAGCATCTTCAATAACTTCCCATAAATCAAAATGTTTAGATCTAACAAATATATTAAATCTAGAACACCATTGGTCATAGGGGAAAGCATTGAATTTAGGAGCAATATTTATATCATAGCCTAATCTCATATCCATAATTATAATTATATGCAAGCAAGACAAATACAATCAAAACTAGATTAGCACAAATAAGATAACTTGGATCTTTAAGTCAAGATGATTAAACCTTAAATTAAAGAGCACCAAGGTCTGAGACTAATTGAAAGTACTCTATTGCCACTAGGAAAGAACCCTGAGGGGGGGGGGGGGGTGAATATGGTTTATGCTAATCTAATCCGATTTAATACCAATTAAAAACTTATTAACAATATATCCTAGCAAGAATGATATATTACAAATATAGGTGCAAGGATATACAAGTAACACAAGGGTAAACAAACTACTAAAGTAATAGGGCAATATAAACAACACGCAATTGACAAAGGCGATATAAATGATAAACACGAATATAAAGGAATGCTAATGATAAACGCAAACAAACGATATGATCACGGAGTTCGGTCCCCACAACCTACGTCTCCTCTCCTCACCTCGAGGAGATCTCCACTATCACAACCGGATTTTCTATGCTCACCCGAATAACGTTTACACCTCACACTCGATTTTCTAGTTCACCGAAAACTTTTAATTCACACTCTTGCAATCATACTCACTACCACCTCAAGTGTTGGTCTCTAGCACGTGTCTTCCTCAAGTGTTAGGAATTACAACCTACCTCTAGGTATTATCACCTACCCCACTCCTCTTGCGACGACCCCGTCTCTCACCACATACTCCTCTTGATGTACAAGTGTATTACAAAGTGTTCAACACAATTAGGCTCACAATACAACAAGTTTGTTCTCTACAATAGATGAGAACTCAATGTAGGCTCACACTCAATTGTTATAACTCTCACAACCCTAAATATACTATGTATGAAAATACTAAAAGCTCAATGTGGGTGTGTGTAACAATGAGATTTAATAAAACAAAATCAAACTAAACTCAATTATGAAAATCTAACTTATAGAGATGATAATCAACAAACAATGTAAATACAAAGCTAGAAATTGAGTTTAGAAAACTTCTCTATAGATAACAAGAGAGAGGGAGAAGAGTGAATGCTCAAACACCAATATTTGATCTCCACTTGCTCTTGTGAAATTGTCTTCACAATCAAAACACTTAAACAAGGCTTAAGTACCTTTAAACAAACTAAACTAACTTTTAAAACCCTTGTAAAACTTTTCTCTTAAGTGAATAGAACTGAGGATATGTGGGGGTATTTATAGGAACCCCAAAGCTAAGAGAAAACAAGGAAAAAAGACCAAAAAACCAAAACTGTAAAAGGCTGAAAAAACTAGCCGTTACAGTATCAGTCGACTGATGAGCTGACCGTTAGAGGCGTTTTCCAGCTCATCAGTCGACTGACGGACCTTATCAGTCAACTGATGATCTCATCAGTTGACTGGTCAGTCGAAAAAAACGAAAGAGAAACTTTTTATTATTCCAGACATTTTCTTCAGTCGACTGATAACACTATATCAGCCTGATTTGAATAATAAAATTGATTTTTGAAGTACCTTTAAAAATAACAAATAAATTCTAAAAAATATAAAACTTTGGGAAATAATTGTAAACATGTAAATGAACATGTTACAATTACATGTTACAAAAAGAATTTTTGGAATTGCACTTCTCAATAGTGAAAAGTCATCATTTTTCAAATATGTCCAAAAACATGAAAACTAAACATACATGTTTTTGTCATTTGACATAAACACAATATTGAAACTTTTGTAAAATGATTTTATAGACTTGATAAAAAGTATAAACTATACTTGTTAAGTCTATAAACCATATAAACGAAAAAGATAATATTTTTCCAAATGCAATAGAATATGAAACATATAAAAGTATATATGAAGATATATATTGTTTCATCTCTATATAGCTAAACCAAAACATATATGTATAAATATAACTATATATATACAAAAACCAAAATGTGTATGTGTGTATATAATTGAGCTTAAGGTACTAACACACATAATATATAACCTAAACTAAATTACCCAAGCTTGATGAAGGTCTTTAATAAGCTCGACTTGGTAAACTTGCGGATGAAGCTTGAACTTGGATCTTCAATTTGAATTGCTAGGTTTCAACCACTATTCCGCCAACCTCCATTGGATATGATCGTGAATGCTCGATTCTATCCATCCTCCAACTTCGTTGTTTATCTAGAATACCTAATAAGAAACACAAACACTAGACAAAGAACATTAGGAATTGTTTGTAATCATCAAAATAAGATTAGAAGATGTAGGCTCATAACATGAGACCTAACACCCACATGTTTATGGATGACCCCAAGGAGTTCTAAAAGATAATTTTATTAGAAAATATGTCAGGAGCTGACCTGTGCATGAGTCACTTTGAAGTGACTTGGAATTTCTGAGTCACTTTGAGGTGACTCGGATTCTCCGAGATAGTTTGTACTATCTTCAGTATTTTAGCTTTAATTCTCACATTTTACCTCAAAATAAAGTGATTCAAGATGCATTAGAAATATGATGAAGACTACAACTTTTGTCTTTTAAGATTTTTCAGATTCAAATATCATCATGGTCAAAATTTTACTTCTTCTTGCGGGTCACTCTAGAGTCCTTCTGATTGTATTTGCTTCGTCATTTCACATATTTTGACATTTCACGTGTGTTCCTTCACTTCTTTTTACAGCATCAGATGGTCCTCTTTAACTTGGATAATCCTTTTATGAATTGGATAATAGCGTTCATCACCTTCTCTCTATTTTGAGCTGTGTGCGGGAACCCATAAGCAATTTTTGACGCCTATAATATTTTATAATATACTTCGTATACCGAGAGGATTGTATGGTGAGAGACGGGATCATCCCAAGAGGAGTGGCATCAGTAGTAAAGCCTAGGGAGAGGTTGTAAATCCGAACACTCTAGGAAAACACGGACTAGAGACCAACACTTAGAGGGTGTAGAGTGAGATTGCAAGAGTGTTGATTGTAAAATTTTTGGCGAGCTAGAAAACTGAGTGTGAGGTGTAAACATCTTTGGGTGAGCATCAAAAACCCAATGTGATAGTGGATTTCTCCCTGGGAGTGGGGAGCGGAGACGTAGGACGGAAGGTCCGAACTCCGTGATCATTTCTTATGTGTTTTGAGTTTGGCCGGTGCACGTATATTTTGTTTATCTCTATCGTTGTTCTCTTATTGTCTAATTTATCCACTATAATGTTTATATTTGTTTATAGTTTACTTACCCTTGTTTGTATATCCTTGCATATATATCTTATTGCATATCTAATTTGTTAGGATATTTGTTAATTAGTTTTTTATTGGTATTAAATCGGATTAGATATGCATAAACCCTATTCACCCTCCTCTTCTAGGGTTCTTTCCTAGTGGCATTAAGAGTCTAACAATTGGTATCAGAGCTTGGTGCTCTTTGATTTAAGGTTTAATCGACTTGAGTTAAAGAATCAAGTTATCTTTTTGTGCTAATCTAGTTTTGAGGTTCATTTTTATCTTGCTTACATATTTTTATAATTATGGATATGAATGGTGCATCTTGTTTAGGCTATGATCCTAGTATTGCTCCTAAATTTAATGCTTTCCCCTATAACCAATGGTGTTCTAGATTTAATATATTTGTTAGATCTAAACATTTCGATTTATGGGAAGTTATTGAAAGTACTTATATTGTACCTGTTAGACCCTAGAGGGGGGGGGGTGATTAGGGTCTTATGCTAATCTAATCCGATTAAATGCCAATTAAAACTAATTAATAAATATATTCTTGCAAGATAGATATACAAAGAGTTATGTGCAAGAATATACAATATAAACAATGAGATATATCCTATATGATGAATTATATATATATGCAAGGATATATAAACTAACACAAGGGGTAAACAATATGAACTAAATAGTAGATCATATAAATAATGAGACAATGGCGAAATGAGCAATGAGCATAAATAAGAATAAACATCAAAGCATATTCAAACACACAATATGATCACAGAGTTTGGACCTTCCGTCCTACGTCTCCGCTCCCCACTCCCGGGGAGAAATCCACTATCACAACCGGGTTTTCTACGCTCACCCGAATAACGTTTACACCTCACAGTGTCGGTTTTCAACGCTCACCGAACAACGTCACTCCTCACACTCGGTTTTCTAGTTCACCGAAAACGTCACAACACACTCGGTTTTCTAGCTCACCGAAAACCTTACACTACTCACAATGTAACAAATATAAATTTATTCTCTACAATAGATGAGTACTCAATTAAGCACAAACTCAATGTTACAATCTCTCACAACCCTAATATACTATGTATGCAAATACAATAAGCTCAAGTGGGTTGTGTAACAATGAGATAATATAATCAAATCTAAACTCAATATAAAAACTAGCTATAAAGAATGCTAATCAAATAACTAAGCAAATGTAAAGCTAGATAGAGTTTAGAAAACTTCTCCAATAGATGACAAGATGGAGAGATGGAGATTGGAGCCCAAACAAGAAGATTATCTCCTCCACTTGTGAAAACAATCTTCAAACCAAACAAACACTAAAACACACTTAAACCCTTGTTTAAAACTCTTTAAACTTGTTTAAAACATTTCTTGAGTACCCATAGAAGTATGAGGGCATGGAGTATATATAGGCGCATGAAACAAGCCCAAAAACCTAAGAAAACCATGCAAAAAGACAAAAAAACGGATATATCAAAATCTAGAAAATATAGCCGTTATGCTACAGTAACCGCGTCCAGAGACATGTCCGGTCGACCGGTCCGGTCGACCTGTGTTACTGTAGTAGTGCGCAGATGTTTTGTAAGATCAATTTAAAATAGTAAATGAACTTTAAAAATTATGAACTTTTGTGGAAATGTTCTAGACATGTAGAATAACATGTCAGAGAAAGAATTTCTAAAAAAAGCTTTTCCCAGTTGAGAGAAATAAATCTTTGAACACAAATTTACAGTTTCTGAAAAACTTCTGACATACACGATTTTGTAAAATCAATTGGGCACAGTAAATCAACTCCAAAAATAGTAAAATTTTGAGGGAAGTTTCTAAACATGTAGATAAACATGTCAAAGAAAGAATTTCTTAAATACCGCTTCCCATTTATGAAAACTCATCTGTTTTGTAAAACATGCACGAACATGCACGAATGAAAAACATGATTTTGTAAATTCCATTAAACATAACAAATCAATTCCAAACTTGATGAAACTTTGCAAAATGTTTATAAACATGAAGACAAACATGTTAGAAAAATAATTTCTCAATTTTCATTTCTCAATTGTGAAAAATCATTATTTTGTAAAAACATGCATGAATATGAATTTGTTAAGAACTTGTTTTTGACAAAAAGAGTTTAAACGCATATTGAAACTTTATGAAATGTCTTCATAAACATTATAACACATGAATATAAAGTAAACATGGTCAATAAAACAATATCACAAAGTTTTCTCAAAATAGCTCATTTTGTGAGAAAATCCAATATTGTGTGTGTATATGATATTGAGCTTAAAGTATTAAACACACATAATATAAACCTATACTAAATTTACCTAAGTTTGATCTTGATCTTCATTGTAGCTCAACTTGGTATACATGCGCATGAATCTTGAACTTGATCTTTAACTTTGAATTGCAAGGCTTCACCGACATTCCGCCAACCTCCTTTGGATATGATCATTGAAGCTCTATTCCATCCATCCTCCAACTCGTTGTTTGTCTATAATAAATAGAAATATACCAACACTAGACAAACAACATTAGTGGTAAATTGTTTGTTAAACATCATCAAAACAAGAAGGCCAACAATCTCCCCCTTTTTGATGATGACAAACAATTTACAAAAAGGATATATGCATGAAAGGAAATGAATATACAAAGTATAATGTATCATGCATATAAACAAGAAAGAATATACTCACAATATTTCTCCCCCTTTGACAACATCAAAAAGGGGACAAAAGAATTAAGAGAGCGAAAGCTCCCCCTATCAATATGCATGGGTGAGCATAAGAACAATAATAGAATAGGGAATACTCCTCTATTAAAATGCCATATGGAGTGTATGCAATAAAGATCATGGCAAAACATGTGAGCAAGTAAAAAAAATGCAATAAAGATCATGGCAAAACATGTGAGCAAGTAAAAAAAATGCTAAACAACTCACATGAAATAAGAACACATGTGTATATATAACATCATGAAGGGTGTTACAAAGATTTTAAGATGTATATATACAAACCAAACATTTATCATATTTGCCCCAAAGAGATGAAATGAGGATCCAAAAAGGAAAATAATTTGCTTATATGTAGGGGGATAAGGAAACAAAATCAAGAAGGGATATTTTTAAAATAAATCATAACAACGTATGGATTTATGAAATCAAAAGAAGAGGAACATGAGAATCATGCAGAGAGTTTTCAAATGAAAATCAAATCAACCAAATAAAGTCATAAATCAAATAAAATCCATAAATCCAAATCATCATTGATTTAAGAAAAATCAAGAGAGGCAATCATATCTAGCTCTTGAGCTAGTAACAACCCATATAAACATTTTAGCACCCGGTAAACAAGATTTGGGAATAAACACCCAATAAATCCGGAGGGTTATATAAGTACAAACCTCTCATCAAAACAAAACAAATAATCATGAAAACAAAAGATTTTATCAATTATAAATTGTTTTCATATAAAAAGATTTCAAAGCATAATTTTCAAAACCAAGATAAAGAAGGATAAAAACATTAAAATTCTTAGTTTGAAAATCAAATTTGTTTTGGTACCCAAGAACTCTTGGTACCAAAAGATTTAGGGACATGACCCCTATCATTTAAGCTCAAAACCTTAGGGTTATGAACCCTCTTAGATATGGTGCACTAACATGGTCAAAACTTTATTCATTCAAATGACCCTTCCGATTGCAATTTGTGCAATGAAAGAGATCCATTTGTTTTTGTGGACCATTAGCTCGTGCACGGGAATCATTTGCAAATAAAGATTTTCTTTTAAAATTATTTTGCAAATGAGAAACATTTATAAACAATGGTCTATTTGGAACATATTACAACTTAGAAGTTTTTTGTATATCAAAACAAAATTTAGCAAGATGTCCAAACCTACCACAAACATCACATTTAAAAGCATGTGGTCTACTAGAAGCATTTGGCAAATGAGATTTCTTTTTCAAATCAAAACAATATTCGGCCAAATGACCAAAACGACCACAATGATCACATTTGTACATATGGGCATGTTTATGATGATCTATACGTGTGTGTACATGTGAGTGTGATGATGAAGCTTGATGGGATGCACAAACATGATTAATCTTGATGGGTTTTTGTGCATTATAACAAAATCTAGCAAGGTGGCCTTTACGACCGCAATTAGTGCATTTATAGACTTTGTTATACATGTGTGCATAGTGTGTAGGTTTCTTAGAAGAGTTTGCATTAGACTTTGCACACAAGTCCATAAGCTTGTTATGATTATCAATGCATGTGTTTAAGGTTGAATCTAAACAAGATATGCGGTTTTTCACATGATTCAACTCATCATTAGATACAACATCATTGATAATAGAAGTAGAGCATGTATGGTTATTCTTAAAAGAATAAATTATCATGCTTGCATTGTAAATCAACAAAATCTTTATGCAATTTGTTAAAGGCATGCAACAATTTTTCACTAGCACAAGCAAGTTCATCACTAGATAAATCATTATCGGGTTCGAACTCGCAAACCTCACTAGGGCTATCGCCTAGTGGCCGTGTGCATGATGCTCCGTATGAACTCGAAACCGGATCCTCCAAAGCTTGTCGGATCGCCTCCAAGTCCCCTTGATGCACTTCTATGAATTTCCACAATGTATAAGCGCTATCAAAAGAATCAAGCTTGTTAGACAATAATGAATTAAATACATTTAATAAAAATTCTAACATAAGCTTGTTCATAATAAACATCTTTTTATCATGTTTGCTCCACTTGGATTTCTCCAACGTAGGCACAATATAAGCACAATCAATGACTTCCCATAAATTGATATTTTTAGATTGAACAAATATTTTGAATCTAAAACACCATTGAGCATAAGGGAAAGCATTGAATTTAGGAGCAATACTAGAATCATAGCCTAAACAAGATGCATCATTCATATCCATAAATTGATAAGCAATATAAACAATGAGATATATCCTATATGATGAATTATATATATATGCAAGGATATATAAACTAACACAAGGGGTAAACAATATGAACTAGATAGTGGATCATATAAATAATGAGCTATGGACAATGGCGATATAAGATATGAACATAAATATAAATGAACGCCAAAGCACACTCAAACACACTATATGATCACGGAGTTCGGACCTTCCGTCCTACGTCTCCGCTCCCCACTCCCGGGGAGAAATCCACTATCACAACCGGGTTTTCTACGCTCACCCGAATAACGTTTACACCTCACAGTGTCGGTTTTCAACGCTCACCGAACAACGTTCACTCCTCACACTCGGTTTTCTAGTTCACCGAAAACTTCACAACACACTCGGTTTTCTAGCTCACCGAAAACCTTACACCACTCACAATGTAACAAATATAAATTTGTTCTCTACAATAGATGAGAACACAATTAAGCACAACTCAATGTTACAATCTCTCACAACCCTAATATACTATGTATGCAAATACAATAAGCTCAAGTGGGTGTGTGTAACAATGAGATAATATAATCAAATCTAAACTCAATATAAAAACTAGCTTTAAAGAATGATAATCAAATAACTAAGCAAATGTAAAGCTAGATAGAGTTTAGAAAACTTCTCCAATAGATGACAAGATGGAGAGATGGAGATTGGAGCCCAAATAAGAAGATGATCTCCTCCACTTGTGAAAACAATCTTCAAACCAAACAAACACTAAAACACACTTAAACCCTTGTTTAAAACTCTTTAAACTTGTTTAAAACATTTCTTGAGTACCCATAGAAGTATGAGGGCATGGAGTATATATAGGCTCATGAAACAAGCCCAAAAACCTAAGAAAACCAAGCAAAAAGACAAAAAAATAGATATATCAAAATCTGGAAAATATAGCCGTTATGCTACAGTAACCGCGTCCAGAGACATGTCCGGTCGACCGGTCTGGTCGACCGGAGTTACTGTAGCAGTGCGCAGATATTTTGTAAGATCAATTTAAAATAGTAAATGAACTTAAAAAATTATGAAATTTTGTGAGAATGTTTTAGACATGTAGAATAACATGTCAGAGAAAGAATTTCTGAAAAAAATTTTCCCAGTTGAGAGAAATAAATATTTGAACACAAATTTACAGTTTCTAAAAAACTGCTGACATACACGATTTTGTAAAATCAATTGGGCACAGTAAATCAACTCCAAAAATAGTAAAATTTTGAGAGAAGTTTCTAAATATGTAGATAAACATGTCAAAGAAAGAATTTCTTAAATACCACTTCCCATTTATGAAAACTCATCTGTTTTGTAAAACATGCACGAACATGCACGAATGAAAAACATGATTTTGTAAATTCCATTAAACATAACAAATCAATTCCAAACTTGATGAAACTTTGCAAAATGTTTATAAACATGAAGAAAAACATGTTAGAAAAATAATTTCTCAATTTTCATATCACAATTGTGAAAACTCATTATTTTGTAAAAACATGCATGAATATGAATTTGTTAAGAACTTGTTTTTGACATGTAAAAACATGCATGAATATGAATTTGTTAAGAACTTGTTTTTGACAAAAAGAGTTTAAACGCATATTGAAACTTTATTAAGAACTTGTTTTTGACAAAAAGAGTTTAAACGCATATTGAAACTTTATGAAATGTCTTCATAAACATCATAACACATGAATATAAAGTAAACATGGTCAATAAAACAATATCACAAATTTTTTCAAAATAGCTCATTTTGTGAGAAAATCCAATATTGTGTGTGTATATGATATTGAGCTTAAAGTATTAAGTTTTCCTGATCTCAGAATGTGAATTGCATTCAGTTGAGCTGGGTTGTTGGAACTGGATCCAGTGTCTTTAGGGTTTACAACAGGTTGACTTGGGAATTTTCCTTTTTCTCTCTCACTTATGGCAGTGGCTAGTTGCCCAAGTTGGGTTTCTAACCGGGCTATGGCTTGTGTGTTCGAGTTGAGCACTTGGCCGGTGGTTTGCATGAAGGAATTTAGAGTGGTGGATGATTGAGTCAACATGTTGGTGGTTTGTGTAGAAGCTTTGATCATAGCTTCTAAACCCTTTTCTAAGACACTCAAACACCAACACTAGACAAACAACATTAGTGATAAATTGTTTGTTAAACATCATCAAAACAAAGAGGCCAACAGTACCCACTTTAGAGAAGTCCAAGTGGAGTAAAAATGATAAAAAAATATTTACTATAAACAAGCTCTTGTTAGAATTTTTACTTAATGCTTTTGAATCATCTATTTCTAACAAGTTTATTCATTTTAATAGTGCTTATATTTTATGAAAATTTATTGAAGCACATCGAGGGAACATGGAGGCAATCCGACGAGCTTTGGCGGCTTCCTCTTCAAGTTCTATTGGAACATCATGCACACGTCCACTAGAAGATAACCCTAATGTGGTAAGCGATTCTGAGTCTGAAAGTGATCTTTTCATTAATGAACTCGCTTATGCATATGAAAAATTAATATTTGCCTACAAGAAATTGCAAAATAATTTTATTAATCTTAAAAGCAAGCATGTAGAATTAAAATCCGATCATGAGTCGCTAGCTTCCAAACTTGATGTAATTGTCAAAGAGAATGCTATTTTGAAAGAAAACAATGAGTTGCTAAGTTTGGAAAATAATAACATGTCTTCATCTATTGCTAGCTCAACTCATGATAATAATGATGCCATGCTAGAAGTAAAATGTATTAGAAATGAATTTGATTATTTTATGAATAACCATATATGCTCTACTTGTATTATCAATGATGTTGTGACCAATAATGAATTGAATCTTGCAAAAAATCACATATCATGCTTAGATTCAACTTTATACACATGCATTGATAATCATAAGACACTTATGGACAAGTGTGCTAAATGTAATGCCCCGCCCCAGAATCCCGGAGTCGGTACGTTATTAGATCTGATGGACTGGCCTCACAAACCACAACATGTCTTTTCAGCACGTTTTGTCCTCACTCACGCGCTCCCCGGAAAACTTCCCAGGGGGTCACCCATCCTAGAATTTCTCCAGACCAAGCACGCTTTAACTTTGGAGTTTCTAGGAGTTAGGTTTCCGAAAAGAAGATGCATCTTGGTGGTATGAGTATTCCAATCAAATCTATCAATACTAATCACATCACCCTCTCAAGGGTTGGGGTATTACAAACTCCCCCACTTAAACTCACAACGTCCTCGTTGTACCAAATCATATCATCCAAGACCGTACCATCCGTGTGAGATTCTAGAGGTGGCTCCTACGGCCTCCAGAGGGGGCTCCCGCCCTCTCGACGTAGCACTTTGCGCCGCATAGCACTTAGCTCTCATAATTCCGGTTGGCTTGGCTCTGATACCATTTGTAATACCCCGCCCCGGAATCCCGGAGTCGGTACGTTATTAGATCTGATGGACTGGCCTCACAAAGCACCACATGTCTTTTCAGCACGTTTTGTCCTCACTCACGCGCTCCCCGGAAAACTTCCCAGGGGGTCACCCATCCTAGAATTTCTCCAGACCAAGCACGCTTAACTTTGGAGTTTCTAGGAGTTAGGTTTCCGAAAAGAAGATGCATCTTGGTGGTATGAGTATTCCAATAAAATCTATCAATACTAATCACATCACCCTCTCAAGGGTTAGGGTATTATACTAAATCTAGAACTACAACTTCTAAATCACCTACACATTATGCACACTTGTATAGCAAAGTTTACAAGTGCTTTATTTATGGTTGTAAATGCCATTTATCTAAATTTTGATATGATTAACAAAAATCTAAAAATAATAATATCAATGCTTCTTGTGCATCTCATAAGGCTTCTTCATCACACACACATGTACATGCACACACTCATAAAGTTCATCTTAAGCATGTTCATGTTTTTAAATTTGATCTTTATGGTTGTTTTGGCCATTTAGAAAATTTTTCTTTAATTTGAAAGAGGATTCCCTTTTGTCAAATACTTCTAGTAGACCACATGTGTTTAAATGTGATGTTTGTGGTAGATTTGACCATTTGGCAAAGTTTTGTTTTGATTTGAGATAATATTCAAACTTGCCAAGTTTTTCAAATAAACCATATTTGTTTAAAAATGTTTCCCGTGCACAAGCTAATGGTCCATAAAAACAAATGGATCTCTTTCATTGCACATACTATAATAGGATGGGTCATTTGAGTAATTATTATTTTGACCGTGTTAGTACACCACATGCGCTCAAAAAGGATCATAACCCTAAGACATTAAGCTTAAATGGTAGGGGTCATGTCCCTAGACACTTAGGTACCAAGAGTAATTGGGTACCAAAATAAGTTTGATCTGTTTTTAAACCAAGATTCTTATTGTTTTTCATTTTTTATTTCTTGGTTTTGAAAAACATATTTTCTTGAAAACAATTTTATGAAAAATTCTTTTGTTTTCATGATTTTTTTGGTTTTCATTGTCATGAGAGGTTTGTGTTTGATCAACTCCAGTATTTATTTGGCGTTTATTCTCAAATCATGTTTACCAGGTGCTAAAAATATTTATATGGTTTGAAACAAGCTCAAGAGCTTGATATTGTTGCTTCTCTTGTCATTTTAATATTGATTTACTTCTTTTGTGATTTACTTGTGATTTATGATTTTATTTGGTTGAATTGTTTTCATTTGAAAACTTTTTTCATGATTATTTGGTTGAATTATTTGGTTGAATTAGTTGAATTGTTTTCTTGAACACTAATTCGGATGATGAAGAACCCGGATGACATTTCTCTCGGTATAGTTCACAAGCAAGTGACTACATGAGGAAACAAGGATATGACCTTACACTTGGTGAAGGTCTTCGTTTTGGTCAAGGTGTCAGGGTTCCATCCCGTCCTATCTATGTACCAAAAGGAAAGACGGACAATTACTACAGCCATAAAAGGGGTCTGGGTTACGTTTCGTCATCTGATGATGAATATTGCTGGCAAATCATTAACCAGCTAACAAATAAAAGTGAGTATTCATCCGATACTTCAACTTGGGATTCTGACACTAGTATTGGAGAAACGTTCAAAAGATTAAAGTCGAACATGACCGTAGTCTATCCTTCTACTAGAAGAAGATGATGATCAATTACCCACTTGGGAAGACCCCTGGGTACACTACATGAATGTTCAATACGGCGATCGGTTTGAACAAAGAGAACCTCCTACTGAGGATAGAGTAGTCCAGATTAATATGGGTGATGAAATTAACCCAAAACCCATATTTATTAGTGACGATCTTCCACCAGATGAGAAAAAAGAACTAATCGCCCTTATTAGAGAGTATATCGACGTTTTTACTTGGAATTATGAAGATATGCCGGGACTTGACCCAAATGTGGCAATGCACAGCCTTAACATTAAACGTGATGTTAAACCCGTTAAACAACAACAAAGACGGTTTCGTCCGCAAATTATGGAGGCAATAGAAGCTGAAGTTAAGAAACTGATTGATTCAGGCTTCGTCAGAGAAGAACAACATCCGGATCGGTTGGCCAATATCGTTCCAGTCCTTAAAAAGAACGGAAAGATCAGAATCTGTATTGACTTTAGAGATCTAAATACAGCCTGCCCTAAAGACGACTTTCCTCTACCAATTACAGATGTCATTATTGACAACACATGCGGGTTCGAGAGAATGTCATTTATGGATGGATTTTCTGGATATAATCAGATCAAGATGCACCCAGATGATGAAAACATACTGCATTCAGAACACCCCTTGGTGTTTTCTGTTATACCGTTATGCCATTTGGTTTGAAGAACGCCGGCGCCACATACCAACGAGCAATGACGAAAATCTTTCTTGAGCACCTTCGAAAAACCGTTGAATGCTACGTCGACGATTTGGTCGTTAAGAGCCGCGATAAAAACAACCACATTAACGATCTAAAGACGATGTTCGATCTTATAAGGAGTCATCAGTTGAAGATGAACCCGACTAAATCCTTCCTTGGAATGTCCAACGGTAAATTTCTTGGATTCGTCGTCACTACAAAAGGTATTCACATTGATCCTGATAAGGTGAAGGCGATACATGAACTACAACCCCCGAGAAATCTTAAAGAACTCAGAGGGCTGCAAGGTCGATTAGCATATATTCGTCGGTTTATATCGAACCTATTCGAAAAATGTCAATCGTTCTCTAAACTCACGAAGAAAGGCGTGTCATTTATTTGGGATGAAGCATGTCAAAAGGCATTCGAGGATATTAAAACATATCTAGCGAATCCACTTGTTCTCGTTGCACCGAAATCGGGCAGACCGTTTTTAATTTACGTCAAAGTGACGAGCCATTCGTTAAGTGCATTGCTTGCACAGGATGACGATAATGGTCACGAACAAGCTGTGTATTATTTTAAGTCATACATTGGTAGGAACCGAATCTCACTATCCGATGATCGAGAAAGAATGTCTCGCCCTGGTATTCGCAATCCAAAAAATATAACATTATTTAGTTGGACAGACAATTTATGTCATTTCCAACGTAAACCCAATTCGAGTATTCATGACTCAACCGGCCTCCATGAATTGGCGTTTAGCAAGGTGGGCGTTACTCTTATCACAATATGATTTCCATTTCAAGCAGTAAAAATCTGTTAAGGGACAAGCTATTTGTGATCTTTTGGCGGTAAACTCTACAAAAGATATAGCCGAGTTGTACGACGATCTGCCGGATGAAACTCACGAAGTTAATACCACGTCATATCAACCAGTGTGGCAATTATACTTCGATGGGGCTTCTCGGGCAACCAATGTGGCGAGCGCACCCGGATGCTCTAAAATTTCCTCAGGAGTGGGGGTCGTTTTAGTTTCCCCAGAAAAGTATGTCTTGCCTAGAGCATACTCGTTAACCGAACCATGCTCTAATAACGTGTCCGAGTACAATTCATTAATAATTGGGCTTAATTTTGCCAAAGAGCTGGGGGTCGAATACCTTGAAGCTTTTGGCGATTCTCAATTGGTAGTTAATCAGATATAAGGAGAGTATGAAGTCAGAAATCGAGATCTGATTCCATACTACAAGGTAGCCATTGAGATGGCAAGCTCATTTAAAGAATTTTTCATCGAGTACGTTCCACGTCTCCAAAATGCATATGCAGACGCATTGGCGGCATTGTCGGTATCTCTGGCTCAGCCTCCCGGAACAGAGCAATTAATTACAATGAGAACTCACCAGCTTATTGTTCCAATCTACAATTCGATTGCCAAAGAAGCACACTCAAGGAGAGTTGAACCCGAAGTTCGAGATTGGCGTTTCCCTATTATCGATTATGTCCTACATGGTATCTTACCTGAAGATGTAAGAGAAAGGGATTCGATTCGGTGAAGAGCACCGAGATTTTACTATAACGCTACAGTGCAAATGTTATATCGATGGTCGTACGATGGTTTATTACTCCGTTGTCTATCCAATAAAGAGGCAGAACAAGCACTCAAAGAGGCGCATGATGGGACATGCGGTTCACATCAGCCTGGTCCTAAACTCTACGATCGACTTAGAAGGATGGGATACTATTGGCCTACCATGGTAAAAGACGCAGTGGATTATGCCCGACGATGCCAGGTGTGTTAAATACATGCAAATTATATGCACCAACCTCCAGAGCATTTGCACCCGTCAGCGACATCGTGGCCATTTGAAACTTGGGGAATGGATATTGTTGGTCCTATTTTCCCGCCTTCGGTTAAAAGTCACCGTTTCATTCTGGCAATCACCGATTACTTCTCGAAATGGGCAGAAGTAGTTCCACTTAAAGAAGTAAAGACGAGTGATGTTATCAAATTCATTAAACACTACATCATATATCGGTATAGTGTCCCGAGGTGAATAGTGCACGATAATGGTCCTCAATTCGTTAGCAATGCATTTATCAAATTCTACGGCAAATTTAGAATTAAAGACGTTTCATCGACTACTTATAATCCCACAGCTAATGGATTAGCCGAAGCTTTTAACAAGACTATTATCAATATTTTGGCAAAACTTATGAAAGTCAATAAACGAGATTGGGACGACAAACTGGGTGAAGTCCTGTGGGCTTATCGTACAACTGTCCGTATGCTAACTGGAGCAACCCCATATTCCTTAACATATGGATGTGAAGCTGTCCTACCTTTAGAAATACAAATTCCCTCTCTCCGCATCGCTCTTGCAACGGGAATGACGACGGAAGAACATCACCAGAAACGTCTCGAAGAATTAGAGATGTTAGATGAAAAGCGCTTGGAAGCTAAGCAATAGATCGAGTTTTATCAGGTTAGAATTTCTCGGGCTTTCGATAAAAAAGGTCTGACGACGAAGCTTTAAGGAAGGAGATCTAGTCCTTGCCGTTCGAAGACCCATGATTCTCAATTCCAAGAGGAAAGGAAAATTTCAACCCAAATGGGAAGGACCGTTTGTAATAAAAACAGTCTATTCAAACGATGCGTATCGCCTAATCACCCAAGATGGAAACAAATTAATGATGCCGATAAATGAAAAGTTCCTGAAGATGTACTATCCGTAGTACGTTCAGGTTAACCTATATAAAACGGGAAGTTCCTAGAGAATCCTATATAGGATATTTTTAGGATAACCCGAGATCGGTTGATTGTTCCAAATAGAAACTGATCATTTGAATAATCCATTCTTAATTATTATGAAAATGATTAAGATTCTTTTACTGTAGTTATCTAATTGTTTCCAAAGTAATTAAGAACCTTCCATTGTGACTTTCCAAACATTTTGTTGACATGAGATCTAACGACAAAATACAGTTGGTCTTTCCTCACAAAACTCCTATAGTATGACTGTGGTTGAAGTTCGATGACTTACAACCTGCACCATAAAATCCCTCACCCATCGAATTAACTGATGGTGGGTCCACCAGAATCCGTCATAGGTTAAAATCCTTCAAACTACCATTGTATCTAATTTTAACACTTCCAATGTTGAAATTATGATACAATATCAAAAAAGTTTAATTTATTGATCCACAGAAATCACTGAATCCTTTTATATTAAATCCTTATGTTTGACACCAAAAACTCCTATTGAGTAACGGGTACAAGTCAACGTTTCCATCGTTACTCGTACCACGCTCCCATTTCTCACTTAGTCAAACCTTACTACATTTAGGACCACAACCAAAATATCCTCTCGATTCATTCCGCGAACGAGAGATCCACTTTCAAGTTGAATAATCAAACTTTATGACAGTTAGGATTATTCAAACTAGTCCAGATTCTCTAAGTGAAGATCCCACTTTGAGTTTCCTTTGTATCAGGAGATAGAATATAAAATTCTTCCTCTCTGATTTTGGGTTCATCTCTACCAACAAACAAGAGACCAGGAGATAGAATATAAAATTCTTCCTCTCCGATTTCGGGTTCATCTCTACCAACAAACAAGAGACCAAGAGATAGAATATAAAATTCTTCCTCTCCGATTTCGGGTTCATCTCTACCAACAAACAAGAGATTGAGAGATAGAATATCCAATTCTTTCTCTCTAATCCCGGGTTCATTTTCCTACCTAGGAAATATAACATACTTACATTTTAAAATCCATGTCGTTCACGCATGGGGGATGTTATCTCTATCCCTTATTAGAGCTAAGCCTATATCTAACACATGTAGCCTATATATTCAATATTGTAGTTCAAAGTCTAAGAGAATTTAATTCTTTTAGCCTAACGTTATATGTGAAACGGATTTAGATAATTCACATACTAGCCCGACTCAAACGGTAGTCGGTAAAGGCTTATCAAATCCGTTGAGGGCTGGGGATTTTCCAAAAATCCTATAAGTATTATGGTTACTTATTTTTTTTAAAAACAAGAATGAGTAATCATAATAAAATTCCGATAAGCAAAAGAGCTCACTTTATTCATAGGAAAAACTCTTTAATGTGGCAAAAATATCATTACAGAATAAAAGTGTTCTTTTAATCTAAACGTAACTTGTAATTACAAAATTGCCCTTCAAGCGTTGAGAGTGCTTCTGCATAAGTTTGTTCGAATTCAGCTTTTAGGTTAGCTCTTAAGGATTCTTCGCTGGTGTTCTGAGCTTGGAGGACTTCTTGTCCCGTTTCAGTAAGCTTCTTATCCTGAAGTTCCAGCTATTGGAATAAATCTTTTTTAACACGTTCAGCTTCAACTAAATCGAGTTTTAGAATACTCTCGGCATCCTTGGCTTCTACAAGCTCCTTTTCCAAGCGAGCTATATGATCTTGGCGTAATTCTAAAGATTGGAGTAAATCAGCCTTGGCCTGCATCTTCTTAGCAATGCCCAATCTCATCTGGGTTACACGATTTCTTAACTTTTGAAGCTCGAGCTCTGCCGATTTTTGTGAAGCATGCCACTCTTGCAGTTTAAGTTCTATTTGGTTCAATACATAAGAAGAGACGCCGCCGGTCTTAAAGTCCCTCAGTTGTTCAAATTGTTGTTTCATCTAAACTAGATAGACTTCAATAGAATCAGCCAATTCAGGATACCCATCTTCTTTAATTCCTGCTATATGGCGATCAAGCGACCTCCTGAAGCCGTCGAAGGATGATCCGTGATGAAGAATTCAATCAATCATGAGGTTCAAGAAATAAACAAAGCTTTGGATATCTGAGCAGATAAACGCCTTGTCCGGATCTTCATCGAACGTTAAAGCTTTGATAGACTCAAGTAATGTCGAAGGAGGCGCTGTAATGAGAGGAGAAGAAATAAGTACTCAAAAGAATACTTAAGTTAATGCTCGAAACTTAAAATAAAAAAATATACCAAGTTCAATAGCAGAGCCTTCAGCGTGACTTTCTCGCCCCAATGATGTCAGTCTGGTTTCTTGAGCAACCAAAGTTGATTCAAGAATAGCGACCATCGACGTACCTGCTACATCAAACGATTGTTCAATTGAGACCTCAGATAGCTTTGGGTCCAAGTCAACAGGTCTCCCGAAAGATGATTCTGCAAACAAGAGGATCATAATGAGTATGTTGGAGTATTAATCAGAAGTTTATAATGAACAGTTGATGAAACTCACCAATCCTAGATGCGATAGCTGTTGATGTACCAACTTCTTCGGTTGGTCTCACTTTCGTTGCAACAGGACTAATTTTGAGAGTGGCAGTAGCTTCTATCATCATCGGGTCTAAAGGAGTAAGTGGTTGAGATTTAGGAACTGATGATTGAAGGTCGACTTCGGTTCTTGCCCGCGACAAGAAGCTACGATCCTCAGGTTGATTAGACGTTTCAATAATTATAGCGGTATCGGCCTTGGTAACCGGTCCTATAATTCGAACACTTATATGATTAGTCAAAGTTAAAAGAAAAAAAAATACGGAGTTTACGGAACAAGGGTCTTACTCTCAGAAGGACCCGCTTCGGTTGGACCAGTTCCAACAGATGATCCTATGGCTGCACCAGGAGTTTTCCCCGATAATAAATTGGAGATATACTGATGGTCGCCTTCTGAGAGGTCAAGGTCGAGATTGTGCTCGTTAAAATCCTCGGCTTCAGATATATGAATAGTTTCCCCCTCAGCTGATTCACCTGTTACAACATCTTCAGAATGCGTTAGGTCATAAGTAATATACTTAGAGGAATTTACGCAGAATAGGGGTTAGTTTTACCTTCATTAACCGGGATAGATTCGAGGGCTCCGCTACTTGTACCCCCTTCTTTTAGTTTAACTAAAAGAAGATAAAGTGCATAAGTCATCAGGAGAGGCACACGCTCTGATTCATTCATCTTTCGAAATTGCCTTCCAAATGGAGAAAGATTCATACCTGTGTTTGAAGCCGATGGGTCAACGTCAGAAGTTATTGGAACACCAGCGGTTTCATCTTTAAGCGCATCGTACATTTGTTGAACGAAGCTGGGTTCCTCAGCTTCCATACCGCTGGGAGAAGCAGTGTCAGCCTGAAATTCTCCCTCTTCTTGACTCCCTACAGAAATTGAGTGCGAGATAAGTCCGTGTGTTAAGAAATATAAGAGCAATAACGACGGATTGTTACCTTGTTCATCCGAAAAAACACTGCGGGCAGATGTCTCCTCTAAAGAAGGAAGAAGAACACGTGGTTTAGAGACGGCCTTCTTCCGTCTTTTTAGTGGACGCACTTCATCTTGAACCCCGGATCTTTCGTGATGATACTTGGTGCGCAACTCAGTTCTGGGAGGAATTTGAGTTTGAGTTGAAGATTGCGATCTTTGCCGGCGAACAAGAGGCACTGTATCTTCTTCCTCCTCTTCATCTCCACTAAGGACCTCTACCGTCATCCGGTTGGTTTGCGTCATAACGACCCTTTCCCTCCTTCTCTTCGAAGCGTCTTAGGGTCGAGCTGGATCAGTACATTAAGCCCTATGAGCGATAGAAGGGTTTACATATCCTCTTTCGAAGAAAGAGTCTGGAAGACCAGTCATCTCCTCTTCAGTTGCTTCAGAACTTGATCCAATCTCGTCCGCCCTCTCGGAAGTTTCGGTCTCGTCAGTCTCAAACTCTTTTTCACTATCAGCTGAGCGAGCAGGTTCTTTTCCCTTTCTGGATGATTCAGCAGCTTCTTTCCTCCAAGGTGATAGCATAATGTCATGGACTCATCTGTTGTCTGTTGAGAGGCTCTTTCTTCATCTAGTTCAGATATCCTCCTCTTTCGAGTAACGGTACTGGCAGCTATCAGCCACTTATAGTAAAGAAAAGTCATCTGTAGAGGAGGCATCTCTAGGGGTAGGTCAAACTCAGCATTCGTACAACCGATGATGCTCCAGAACCAAGCTCTTGCCCCATCAATGAGTCCACCTCAAACCCTAAGATGATGGTTCGGGTTGCCGACGTACAGTTGATCATAGCCGAATTGACGAGCGAACCGGCATGAAAAGTAAGGCTCGATGTGACAGACATCCTTCATCCTGATATAAAATAACCTGGTCGGATATTCAGCAACCATCTGAATCAACCGACATTCAAAGTTGTGCGATTCTACCTGGGTTCTTTAGCATCCAATATAGTTGCGTTGTAAGTCCCAGAGAATTGAGGGAAACAAGGAAAGAACTCCCAGCACTTGTGGACTTTGAACTGCCTAGATATACCTAGCCACCGATGTTGGATCCACTTACAACCTTCAAGAGTCTGTAATAGAGGGAGGCTTGGATCTACAGTCTCAAGAGCCTCCATTAAGTCTGGCCGGTGAAGTACCAACCAGGTCATCAAGTAGGTGTATGGTAATTCTAGTTTCGGCACAGATATTCCAGCGGATGGTTTCTTTCCTTATTGAGTAAATATAGAAGCCAATTGCCTCAATCCGCTATGAATATCAGTTACCATGACAGGAAGTAAGGATAACCTACGACCTGTAGCTAACTGAACGGCTGGATACAACACTTCAATCGGCATCGCATCAGAAGGTTGGTGGGGGACAACGCACCTCTTCAACCATATGGCAAAAAAGCCAGCTAATAGGGTGGTTTAGTTGATTGGAACACCAACTTGCCACAAATAAGAACGAAATTTGGTACCGTGAGGAAAGCCGTCTTCTAAGCGGGAAGTGTAGGATTGTGCGTTCGTCCTCTCCAGCAATCGGTTAATCTCATTCGGAGTTAAGGGGGATAGACCACACACTTCTTCCGAACGGCTCTCAAGGTTCTTGAACAAATAATCCATGAATTGTTTCAAGCTGATCTGAGGAGATTTCTTCTTAGCTCTGGTCTCCATTTCGGCCATAGCTATGTGATAGTGGCATGTCAACTCCCATAAGGTATCATAAGTCACTGTTGACCGATCCTTCATCCTGTTCAGTTGACTGACGGTTGGGAAGAATTCTTGATATGGAACATCACCTATAGGCAGCCCCGATACCTTCATCATTCATGTAACAGCAGTCCAAGCTCCCCGTTCTTGGTAAAGAAAGTGTTGGTGTCGGGATTGTAGATCTCAAACAAAGCAAAGAAGTGATCAAAGCTGATCTGCAGACTGTACATGCTGGCACGAATTGGAACTGTCAACCCTAACTCTGTTAATTCACGCCCCCATCGATTCAATACATATCGGGTCATTCTTGTCCACCACTTATCTCCAAAATAATGGACCCATCCATAACATCTGAACTTCTTGATAGGAAATTCTTTTCCCAACATAGCTAACATGTTCTTCACGGTGTTTGCTTGTGCCGTCTTTTCATTCTGGGGTAGATTATCTTGGCCTAAGACACTAGGATGAAGTCCTCGCACAGAAGCTCTGTCACTAGAACCTGGGGTAGCCTCTTTCCCAATGAAACCACAGTGGACGCGCTCGTGATTTTCGGTCAGTCTCCAGAACATCTCCCGACCAACTGCCAAATTTCTAAACTTCAAAAGTGAACGTTCACGAGGAATCCAGGGCAGGTATAAGAAGGTCGACCAACTCGCATGCAACCACTATGCAGGTCTACAAGAAATAACTGCTGTGTCTTTTATAGAATCACCGAATAGGAAATCTGGTTTCCTTATGCACTGATTCAAATCTTGCCTTGAAATCAAAGCCGCATCTGTGATTAACCATCGCAGAACACGACAACTACCTCGTCGTATCAATTCCATGGCTCCTTCGTTGTAGTCCGAGTTGAACTGGGGAGATGACTCAATTAACGGAATTCCTTCATAATAGGAGTAGGAGGCACTACTTTGGCCCGTGACCTCACTAGCAGTGAAGATTATAGAAGGAAAATGCACTGATAAAGAAAAAGTAGACATAAAATGTGTAAGAATAGTCCTAAATTTTTAGAGAAGGCGGCGTATCTTATTCCATAAGATGGAATCATCATCTTGTAACAGGTGTGACGAATTTAATTTACCACACGTATAAAAGAGATATGCGTTAATATGCACGAGCCTTATAACGGCATATCATAACCTTTCAAAATACATGGGATAATATGAAATCGCCCATGTATACTCTGAATTGTATTTTGTCCAAGCAAAACAAACACTTTCCAGCGTTGATCCTCTCAAAGGAGGATACCGGGTCTTCTCGAATGTATCTCAAAGGATAACAAACGAGGGCTTACATACAAATATGGATATATACAGATAAAATTAACAAGATGCAATGTTTAAATTGGTGAAAAGGTGAAAGGAGTGTACCCCCATATGAAACAGCAGCAGGATCAGCCCCCTCGGTGGTCTGGGCAGTGGAACGGCCTCGGGGAACTCGGGATCTTCACGGTGACATGATACCTATCGAAATCCAATGAGAAAGTTAGGGTTTTGAGTAAAGAATCGGCAATAAAAAAATCACAACATACGCGTGCATTGGATGGAATTAAAGAAAAATTGAGACTTCAACAGTTAGAAGGAGAGCAAACCTAGTAGAATCCTTCAAAATCCGAGTGAAATCTCCCCAAACAAGAGCAAATCAGAAACAAAGAGAAGAAGAAGAGGCCGAAAACTCACTGGAAATCGCTGGAATTTCGCCCAAAAAACCGCTTCAAATTCGACGTGAAAAGTCGCTGAAAAACCCTAAGTCGGGGTTTTATACCCCCGATTCCGCCGACCGAGATAGTCTTTACTGTCTCACCATGCGAGACAGCAAACTCTATCTCGCCGTGCGAGACAGCATATACTATCTCGCCGAGCGAGACAGCATACACTACCACGATTAAGTGAGACAGTGACGACTGTCTTAGGTATGATGTGCAATATCGTGGTGTTTTGATGAAGTAATCTCTACCCACGTACAACACATATGAATACTCCAATAGGTACACGAGTCTAAACTGTTTTCCTACATTCGACAGGAAGTTTCTGGAGAATATTACTCAGAATATTCTTAAGGATAACCTGATGACCTCCCAATGGGTATATGAGGTTAAACTATTTCACAAAAACTCAGAAAAATACATGAGTATAAACTGTATTCTTATGAAGACTGATACAGTGATAAAAAATCCAGTATCAATTTGGCGATAAAAGCTGAATTCACAAGTAAAAATTCCAGCTTCGGTTCAAGATCTCGACAACGGTCAGGCGATAAACCTAGTACCGGAAGAATCTTAGCTATTCTACAAAGTACTGAATAGATTGAGAAATAAGGAGGTCAATAGTTGAAGCCATTTACGGGTCCTTCTACACGATCTACTCAACCAAATATTGAAGAGACTATGAGTCAGACCTGTCTTATCCAAAGTGTTCCAGACCCCTCTATAAAAGAATAAGTCTGGAATACTTTGGAGGGATTATCTGTAGGCATCAAAAAAATGCTGATAGATATCCAAACACAGCTCAAAGAAAACGAGAAGGTCATCCAAAGATCGCAAAAGTTGACCTTACACTGTCTCGAAAAGAATCGAGACAGTGTCGACTGTCTCACACGCGAGACAGTATAGACTGTCTCGCTGTGCGAGATAGTATATATTGTCTCGCAGTACGATACAGTGTTTACTATCTCGTACGTGAGACAATGTGGACTGTCTCGCACGCGAGACAGTGTTGACTGTCTCACACGCGAGACAGTTCTGTAATAATCAAAAGTTGCTGAAATAACTGCATGACATGTGTCCATTAACTGTCAAAGAACATGAGAAACATCATGGGGGAGAATCACGTGGATAACTGTCAAAATAACGGAGTTTAAAACGTGGAAGGAAGTTATAATGGAAACCGTCAGGCAGTTTGGGTTTTCCGAGACAGTCTATACTATCTCGGGAGTCGAGACAACAAATATTGTCTCGGCTGTCGAGACAGACAACACTGTTTTGCAGTCACAACGTCTCAACAATGCTGTATTTTCAGTTGAGCTTCTTCTGGAGGCTATAAATAGCCCCCTAGGGCCGTTATTTACAGAGATCGAAGATCTTAGAGCAAATAGAGAAGCAGACTTGAGTTATTTGGGTGATTCCTTGAGATTTAAGCTTCGACTTAATCTTGAGAAGAGTGTTCATCTTACTTTGATAAGATATTCACTGATTTTCATTCTTGCTTCTAAACGAAGAAAGAATACCAAAGACTCTCACGATCTGTGAATCGGTGGTCCACGAGTCAAAGCACTCCCGGCACAGGCAAAGTCCCACAAAACAGGAATCGATAAACAATTTAATAGACTGTTTATATTTCTAGAGGAGTTGTAATTTTTTCTTTTATTGGTAAAAGATTGGTGCGTTATAAAAAGACTATCTTAGCTTTTGAATTGCGTCTTGTAATCGATCGAAGATATATGAATCTACAATAGTTTTAACTTTCGACGGACAACAGCGGTTCACGGCTGGAGAACATAGGGGGCTTGTAGGTCGACCTGTCAGAATACGGCTCGAGCCGCGCGGAAGCCTCTGAAAACTTCCTGAGTCTCTAGACTCAGGGGCGGTCGACCGTGGCGGTCGACCACAAACTGATATATGAAATTGACAGGTTTTAAAATTTTCTGATTTTAAAATCCTGTTTAAAAATATCAAATAAATTCTAAAAAGTATAAAACTTTGGAAAATGATTATAGACATGATAATAAACATACTACAAAAACTGGTTTTTAGAAAGGACCTCCCAATGAAAAATATCATTATTTTATAAAATAGTCCAAAACATGAAAACATGAGATACTTGTATTTTGATGTTTTGTCATAAACCAAGATTTGAAACTTTGTAAAATGATTTTATAGACTTGATAAAAAATATAAACTATAATTGTTAAGTCTATAAACCATATAAACCAAAAAACACAATATTTTTCTAAATACAATAGAATATGAAATATATAAATAAGTATATATGAAAATATATATTGTTTCATATCTATATAGCTAAACCAAAACATATATGTATATATATAACTATATATATACATGGAAACCAATAAATGTGTGTGTGTGAGTATATTATATTAAGCTTAAGGTACTAACACATATAATATAAACTCCTAAACTAAATTTCCCAAGCTTGATCTTGATCTTCAATAGCTTGACTTGGTAATCTTGCGGATGAAGCTTGAACTTGGATCTTTAACTTGAATTGTATAAGCTTCACTCCGCAATTCCGCCAACCTCCATTTGATATGATCGTTGAAGCTCTATTCCATCCCCAATTCGTT
Source organism: Asparagus officinalis (assembly GCF_001876935.1). NCBI lineage: Eukaryota > Viridiplantae > Streptophyta > Magnoliopsida > Asparagales > Asparagaceae > Asparagus > Asparagus officinalis. The sequence goes on along the minus strand of NC_033798.1, from coordinate 78,413,590 downwards.
CTCTCTGAATCCCGGGTTCATTTTCCTACCTGGAAAATATAACATACTTCCATTTTAAAATCCATTGTTCTTCACGCATGCGGCTGATGTGTATCCTCTCCATCCCTTTATTAGAGCTAAGCCCTATATACTAAACACAATTGTAGCCTATATATTCAACTAATGTAGTTCAAAGTCTCAAGAGAATTTAATTCTTTTAGCTATACGTTGATTATCGTTCCCGAGAATATCGGGCATCCATTTAGATAATTCACATACTAGCCGACTCAACGGTAGTCGGTAAAGGCGGATTATCAAATCCGTTGAGGCTGGCGCGATTTCAAAATCCTATAAGTATTTATGGCTTACTTATTTTTTCTTTAAAACAAGAAATGATAATCATAAAATAAAATTCCGATAAGCAAAAAGCTCAACCTCTCCTTCATAGGAAACCTTTTAATGTGGCAAAATATCATTACAGAATAAAAGTGTCTTTTAATCATAACGTAACTTTGTAATTACAAAATTGCCCTTCATCACGTTAGCGATGAGTGGCCTTCTCCATAAGTTGTAATTATTCGAATTCAGCTTTTAGTTAGCTCTTAAGGCATTCTATCAGCCTGCCGTGTTCTGAGCTTGGAGCGACTTCTTTGTCCCGCTTCAGTAAGCTTCTTATCCTGGAAAAATTCCAGCCTATTGGAATAAATTCTTTAACACGTTCAGCTTGCATAAATCGAGTTTTAGAAATACTTCTCCAATCCTTGGACTTCTACAAACCTCCTTTTCAAGCGAGCTATATGATCTTAGGACACAGATCCATTACTAAAGATTGGAGTAAATCGACAGCCTTGGCCTGCATCTTCTTAGCAATGCCCAATTCATTGGGTTACACGATTTTCTTCAACTTTTGAAGCTCGGAGCTCTGCCATTTTTATTGTGAAGCATGCCACATCTTGCAGTTTAAGTTTCTATTTCGGTCGATACATAAGAAGAGACGCCGCCCGCGCTAAGTCCCTCAGTGTTCAAATTGGTTGTTTCATCTCTAAACTAGAATACGATGACTTCAATAGACTCAGCAATCAGGATACCCATGCCTTCTTTGAAATTCGCTTGCTATGTATGTCGCGATCCAGCGAACACTTCCTTTGAAGCAAACGTCGAAGGATGATCCGTGGAAATGAAAGAATTACAATCAATCATGAGGCTTCAAGAATAAAACAAAAGCTTTGATATGCTGAGCCAGATAAACGCCTTGTCCGGATCTGTCATCGAACGTTAAAGCTTTGATAGACTCTCAAGTAACTGTCGAAGGAGGCGCTTAATGAGAGGAGAAGAAATAATGTACTCAAAAGAATACTTAAGTTAATGCTCGAAACTTAAAATAAAAAAAGTATACTCCAAGTTCAACAATAAGCAGAGGCCTTCAGCAGTGACTTCTCGCCCACAATCGATTGTCAGTCTGGTTCTTTGAGCAACAAAGTTGATTCAAGAAACGACATCGACGTACTGCTACATTCAAACGATGTTCAATCTGAGACCTCAGATAGCTTTGGGTCCAAAGTCAACAGGTCTCCGAAAGATGATTCTAGCAACACGAGGATCATAATGAGTATATGTTGTCAGTAATTAATCAGAAGATTTCCATACACATGAACTAGATCCTCCGGATGAAACTCACCAATCCTAGTATGCCGTAGCTGTTGACTGTACCAACTTCTTCGGTTAGCGTCTCACTTTCGTTGCAACAGGACTAATTTTCGAGATGCAGTTAAGGGCTTCTATCATATCGGGTCTAAGGGAGTAAGTGGTTTGAATTCAGGAACTGATGACTTGGAAGCGTTCGACTGCGCGTTCTTGCCCGCGACAAGAAGCTACGATCCTTCAGCGTTGATTTGACGTTTCAAATTATGCAGGTATCGGCCTTGTTAACCTCGTCCCTATAATTCGAAACACTTATATGATTAAGCTCAAAGTTAAAGGGAAAAAAAAAATACCGCGAGTTTAACGTGAACAAAGGGTCTTACTCTCCCAGAAGCGACCACCGCCCGGTTGGCACCAGTTCCAACAGATGATCCTTATGGCTTGCCCACCAGCCCGGAGTTTTCCGCCGATATAAATTGGAGGATATTACTGTGTCGCCTTCCTGAGAGGGTCAACGCCGTCGATTATTGCTGTCGCGTTCCTCAAAATCGCTCGGCCTTTCAGATATCATGAATAGTTTTCCCCCACTTCAGCTGATTCACCTGTTACAACATCTTCAGAATGTGCGTTATGGTCAATAAGTAACGGTATATACTTTAGAGCGCAATAACTTACGCAGAATAGGGAGTTAAGTTTTCCCCCTCATTAACCGGATAGAATTCGAACGAGAGGCTCCGTACTTTGTACCCTTCTTTTAGTAACTAAAAGAGATAAAAGTTCATAAGTCATCAGGAGAGGCACACGCTCTGATTCATTCATCTTTCAGAAATTGCCTTCCAAATGGCAGAAAGATTCAGTACCTGTTTTTGAAGCCGGATGGTGTCAACGTCGAAGAGTTATGGAACACCAGCGTTCAATCTTTAAGCGCCATCGTACGATTTGTTGAACGAAGCTGGCGTTCCTCAGCTTCATACCGCTGGGAGAAGCAGTGTCAGCCCTGAAATTCTCCCTCTTCTTGACTCCTCTACATAAATGAGTGCGAGATAAGTCCGTGTGTGTTAAGAAATATAAAGAGCATAACGACGATTGTTACCTTGTTCATCCGAAAAAACACTGCGCGTCAAGATGTCTCTCTACAAGAAGGGAAGAAGAACACGTGGTTTAGAGACGGCCTTCTTCCGTCTTTTAGTTGGACGCAACTTCATCTTGAACCGCCGGATCTTTCGTGATGATTCTTTGGCTGCGCAACTCAGTTCTTGGGAGGAATTTGATGTTTGCAGTTGAAGATTTGCGATCTTCTGGCGGCGAACAAGCAGGCACTTGATCTTCTTCCTCCTCTTCCATCTCCACTAAGTACCTCTAACCGTCATCCGGTTGCGTTTGCGTCATCATAACGACCTTTCTCCTCCTTCTCTTCGAAGCCGTCCCTTAGGCGTCGAGCTGGATCAGTACCATTAAGCCCTACATAGAGCGATAGAAGGCGCCTTTTACAGATCCTCTTCGAAGAAAGAGTCTGGAAGACAGTCATCTCCTCTTCAATGTTGCTTCAGAACTTGATCAATCTCGTCCGCCCTCTCGGAACAGATTTCACGACCAGGAGGGCCCTCTCCAGATCCAGTCTCAAACTCTTCCTTTCACTATCATGTGCTGAAGCGGCAGCCAGGTTCTTTTCCCATTTCTGGATGATTCAGCAGCTTCTTTCTCCAAGGTGATAGCTCCATAATGTCATGCGACTCATCTCGATGTCTGTTGAAGAGGGCTCTTCGTTCACTCTAGTTCGAGATATCCTCCTTCTTCGAGCTAACGCGTAACTGGCAGCTATCAGCCACTTTATAGTAAAGAAAAGTCATCTGTTAGAGGAGCATCTCTAGGGGTAGGTCAAACTCAGCATTCGTACAAAACGAAATGATGCCTCCGGAACCAAGCGGTCTTCCCCCATTCAACATGAGTCCACCTTCAAACCTAAGATGAGGTTCGCGTTGTTGCCGACGCTTACAGTGATCATTAAGCGACCGACACTTTGACTGACGCAACCGGACCATAATGCAAAACTACCAGGCCGCATGTGACAGACATCCTTCATCCTGATATAAAATAACGCTGGTCGGATATTCAGAGCACAACCAATCTGAATCAACCGACATTTCAAAGTTGTGCCGATTCTACTGGGTTCTTTAGCATCAATTTGTTGCTTGTACGATCCCAGAGAAATTGAGTGGAAACAAGGAAAAGAACTCCCAGCATTGTGCCGACTTTGAACTGCCTATTACCTAGCCACCGATGTTGGATCCACTTACAACCCTATCCAAGAGTCTGTAATAGAGTGAGGCCTTGGTACAGATCTCAAGGCCTCCATTTTAAGGTCTGGCCGGTCGTGAGAGTACCAAGACCAGCGTTCATCAAGTAGGTGTATGAATTTTCTAGTTTCGGCACAGATATGGTCCAGCCGGATGGTTTCTTTCCTTATTGAAGTAAATATTAGAAGCAATTGCCTCAATCCGACCGGATGGCAAAATATCCGTTACCAATGACAGCGACAGTGTAAGAAACCTACGACCTGTAAGCTAACTGAACGGCTGGATACACCTTCAATCAGGCATCGCATCAGAAGGTTGGTGTGGTGGACAACGCACCTCTTCAACCATATGGCAAAAAGCCAGCTATAGGTCTGTTTAGTTGTGGACACCAACTTGCCACAAATAGAACGAAATTTGGTACCGTGAGGAGAAAGCCGCTCTTCTAAGCGGGAAGTGTAGGAGTGTGCGTCGCTCTCCAGCAATTCGGTAATCTCATGCGCGAGCTTAAAGGGGATAGTAGCCACACACTTCTTGCCGAACGGCTCTACAAGGCTCCCTTGGAACAAAATAATCCATGAATTGTTTCAAGCTGATTGAGTTGAGATTTCTTCTTAGCTCATGGTCTCCATTTCGCATAGCTATGTGATAGTCGGCATGTCCCAACTCCCATACAGGTATCATAAGTCACTGTTGACCGATCCTTTCATCCTGTTGGTTGACTGACGGTTGTTGGAAGAATTCTTAGATATGGGACAATCACCTATAGGCAGCCCCGATACCTTCATCATTCATGAATAACAGCCCGGAGCTTCCAAAACTCACGTTCTTGGTAAAGAAAGTAACGTGGTGTCGGATTGTAGAATCTCAAACAAAGCAACAGAAGTGATCAAAAGCTGATCTGCAGACCTGTACATGCTGGCACGAATTGGAGACTGTCAACCCTAACTCTGTTAATTCACGCCCCCATCATCCGAAATACATATCGGGTCATTACTGTCACCACTTATCTCAATTTAAGTAATGGACCCCCCATAACATTCTCGAACATACTATAGGAATTCTTTTCCCCAACATAGCCCTAACAATGTTCATTCACGTGTTTGCTTGTGCCGTCTTTTCATCTGGGGTAGATTGGATCTTGGATTGCGATTACTGTGAAGGGATAACCTAGATGATTTAGTCCTCCTACAGCTAATGCTTGCCCTGCACTAGAACCTGAAGGTAGCCTCTTCCCAATGAAACACATGGACGCGCTTCGTGATTCGGTCCGTCTCCAGAACATCTCCCGACCAACTGCCAAATTTCTAACTTCAAGTAACGTTCACGAGAATCCAGGGCAGGCTATCAAGAAGCGTCGACCAACCTCGCATGCAACCACTATGCAGGTCTACAAGAAAAAACTGCTGTGCTTTATAGAATCACGAATTTAGGAATCTGGTTTCCTTCATGCACGGATTCAAAATCTGCCTTGAAATCAAAGCCGCATCTGTGATTAAACCACGCCAGAACACGACAACTACCTCGTCGTCTTATACAATTCACATGTGTTTCATCCCTTCTGTTGTTAGTCGAGTTTCGAACTGGGGAGATGTACTCAATTAACGGCAATTTTCTTCATAATAGGAGTAGGCCGGCACTACTTTGGCCCATCAGGTGACACCTCGCACTGAGCAGTGAAGATATATAGCAAGCGAAAATGCCAATTCTGATGAAAGAAGAAAGTAGACATAAAATGTGTAGGATAGTCCTTAAAATTTTTAAAAGGCGGCGTTATCTTTATTCCATAAGATGGAATCATCATCTTGTAACAGGTGTGACGAATTTAATTTACCACACGTATTAAAAGAGATATGCCGTTAATTATGCTCGAGCCTTATAACGCATATCATTAACCTTCAAATACATGGGATAATATGGAAATGCGCCCATGTATACTCGAATTGTATTTTGCTCCAAAAGGCCCAAAACAAAACACTTGTCCAGCGTGATTCCTTCTCAAAGGAGGAGACCGGGTTTTCTTCGAATGTATCTCAAAGAATAACAAACGAGGGCGGTCGGAGCAATTTACATACAATATGGATATATACAGATAAAATTAACAAGAGGTGCGAATGTTTAACATTGCCATGTTGAAAAGGTGAAAGGAGTGTACCTCCATGGATGAGAACGGCAGCAGGATCAGCCCCCTCGTGGTCTGAAGGCAGTGGAACGGCCTCGGGAACTCGGGATCTTCCGGTGGACATGATACCTATTCGAAGTCCAAGTTAGAATAGGCGTTTGAGTAAAGAATCGCAATAAAAAATCACAACATACGCGTGCAACTTGTGACTTACATTAAAGAAAAATTGAGACTTCAACAGTTAGAAGGAGAGCAAACTAGTAGAATCCTTCCAAATCGAGTGAAATCTCCCCAAGACAGAGGCAAATCAGAAACCAAAGAGAGAAGAAGAGGCCGAAAACTCACTGGAATCGCTGGAATTTCGCCCCAAAAACCGCTCAAATTCGACGTGAAAAAGTCGGCTGAAAAACCCCTAGTCGGGTTTTATACCCCGAATTCCGCCGACCGTGCAGTAGTCTTTACGTCTAGAATATAAAATTCTTCCTCTCCATCATTGGGTTCATCTCTACAAACAAAAAAGAGACCAGGAGATAGAATATAAAATTCTTCCTCTTCATCATTGGATTCATCTCTACCAACAAAAAAGAGACCAGGAGATAGAATATAAAATTCTTCCTCTCCAGTGTCGGGTTCATCTCTACCAACAAAAAAGAGACCAGGAGATAGAATATAAAATTCTTCCTCTCCATCATCGGGTTCATCTCTACCAACAAACAAGAGACCAGAATACTCCAATAGGTATACGAGTCTAAACTATTTCCCTAATCTCAACACGGGTGGTACGTTCCCACAAAAATGATCAAACCTATGTATTCAACATCATAGTACAAAGTCTAAGAGAGATTATTCTCTTAGCACAACGTTACATGCAGAACGGACTTAAACAATATGCATGCTGTACGTTCCCGCAAAAATGACCAAACCTATGTATTCAACATCATAGTACAAAGTCTAAGAGAGTTTATTCTCTTAGCACAACGTTACATGCAGAACGGACTTAAACAATCTGCATGCTAGCCCGATTCAAACGGTAATCGGTAAAGGCTTATCAAATCCGTTGATGGCTGAGGATTTGCCAAAAATCCTATAAGTATTTATTCTGAGTAGGATAAACAATCATAATAAAGTTTAAGCTCTGCCAAACTCAAGGAAGACACAAATTCAGCCCGAAGGCCACCTTTCTTCAAGCGGGACAATTGAACCAGCTCCAATGACTGGTCCTACAATCAAAATCCCCCTGTGTTTAAGTAAAAAACCAACAAATGTATAACGGTCCATGCCAGGAGAAACTCCGTACAGGCAGATGAACCGACATCAACAATTGGTCTTACAGTCTCTACACTTGGGCTTGCCATATCCCAACGCCAGTCAACACATTACAATTAAAGTCTACTCCAGCAAACGCGTCGATAATTCCGCCGAAACAAGGCTCAGGATGAAACGTCAGTTCAAGGAATTAATTCAGGGAGTTTAATCGTGACTCAGATACAAACTACCGACGAAGGTGATTAGTTCAACGTTAACCCAACGACACAAGCTAATTCAAAAATCTTCTACAAAGCACTGAATAGATTGAGAGACAAAGAGATCAAAAGTTGAAGCCACATACGGGTTCCTCTACACGATCTACTCAACCAAGCATTGAAGGGATCGTAAGTAATATCTATCTTATCCAAAGTGTCCCAGACTCCTCTATAAAAGAATGAGTCTAGAATACTTTGGAGGGGGTATCTGTAGGTGTCAAAAAATACTGATAGATATCCAGACACAGCTCAAGACAACGAGAAGGTCATCCAAAGATCGCAAAAGGTGACCTTACACTATCTCGAAAGAATCGAGACAGTGTTGACTGTCTCACACGCGAGACAGTATAGACTGTCTCGCTGTGCGAGATAGTATATATTGTCTCGCAGTACGATACAGTGTTTACTATCTCGTACGTGAGACAATGTGGACTGTCTCGCACGCGAGACAGTGTTGACTGTCTCACACGCGAGACAGTTCTGTAATAATCAAAAGTTGCTGAAATAACTGCATGACATGTGTCCATTAACTGTCAAAGAACATGAGAAACATCATGGGCGAGAATCACGTGTGGAAGGAAGTTATAATGGAAACCGTCAGGCAGTTTGGGTTTTCCGAGACAGTCTATACTATCTCGGGAGTCGAGACAACAAATATTGTCTCGGCTGTCGAGACAGACAACACTGTTTTGCAGTCACAACGTCTCAACAATGCTGTATTTTCAGTTGAGCTTCTTCTGGAGGCTATAAATAGCCCCCTAGGGCCGTTATTTACAGAGATCGAAGATCTTAGAGCAAATAGAGAAGCAGACTTGAGTTATTTGGGTGATTCCTTGAGATTTAAGCTTCGACTTAATCTTGAGAAGAGTGTTCATCTTACTTTGATAAGATATTCACTGATTTTCATTCTTGCTTCTAAACGAAGAAAGAATACCAAAGACTCTCACGATCTGTGAATCGGTGGTCCACGAGTCAAAGCACTCCCGGCACAGGCAAAGTCCCACAAAACAGGAATCGATAAACAATTTATGTGTTATTTTCTAGAGAGTTGTAATTTTTTCTTTTATTGTGTAAAAGAGGTCTTATAAAAAGACTATCTTCTTTTGAATTCGTTGTAATCGATCGAAGATATAATGAATTCTACAATAGTTTTAACTTTCGACGGAAACAGCGGTCGACTGCGAGAACATCTGGTCGACCGTCACGGTCGACCGCGAGCCTCTGAAAAACTTACTGAGTCTCTAGACTCAGGGGCGGGCGGCCCTGGGGGGGAGCCTCTGAAAAACTTACTGAGTCTCTAGACTCAGGGGCGGTCGACCGTGGCGGTCGACCACAAACTGATATATGAAATTGACAGGTTTTAAATAGTTTTCTGATTAAAATCCTGTTTAAAAATATCAAATAAATTCTAAAAAGTATAAAACTTTGGAAAATGATTATAGACATGATAATAAACATACTACAAAAACTGGTTTTTAGAAAGGACCTCCCAATGAAAAATATCATTATTTTATAAAATAGTCCAAAACATGAAAACATGAGATACTTGTATTTTGATGTTTTGTCATAAACCAAGATTTGAAACTTTGTAAAATGATTTTATAGACTTGATAAAAAATATAAACTATAATTGTTAAGTCTATAAACCATATAAACCAAAAAACACAATATTTTTCTAAATACAATAGAATATGAAATATATAAATAAGTATATATGAAAATATATATTGTTTCATATCTATATAGCTAAACCAAAACATATATGTATATATATAACTATATATATACATGGAAACCAATAAATGTGTGTGTGTGAGTATATTATATTAAGCTTAAGGTACTAACACATATAATATAAACTCCTAAACTAAATTTCCCAAGCTTGATCTTGATCTTCAATAGCTTGACTTGGTAATCTTGCAGATGAAGCTTGAACTTGAATCTTTAACTTTGAATTTCGTAGGCTTCACTCCATAATTTCGCCAACCTCCATTGGATATGATCGTAAATGCGCAATTCTATCCATCCTCTAACATATTATTTGTCTACAATAAATAACAAAATACAAACACTAGACGAATAATATTAGATGTAAATTGTTTGTTAAATCATCATCAAAACAAGAAGGTCAACTTATAATCCAATGCCCTTGGGTTATGACCCTATTTGGGCGCATTTAGTGCAGGGATTCAATCATAGTAAAAATCACGCAAATGACCCATCCTACTACAATAGATGCAATGGAATGGATGCACTTGTTTTCATTGACCTTTTAATTGTGCATGAGAAACATATGCAAATAAAGGTGCTCTCTTTGAAATATTTTGCAAATTTGAAACTTTTCTCAAATAAAAACCAAATTTTGCCAAATGGCCAAATCTATCATAAACTTTACATTTAAACACATCAACTTGCTTGTGATGAGCAATGGGTGCATGTGTGTGTATGTGGTGAAGAAACTTGATGAGATGAACAAGAAGCAATAGCATCAGAAATAGTGGGTTTTTGGGCATCATAGCAAAATTTAGTAATATGGCCGTTACGATCGTAATTAGAGCATTTGTAAACTTTGTTATACAAACATACATACTGAACGGGTGGTTTGGAAGTAGTAGGATATGACTTAGCGCACTTGTCCATAAGTTTTTTATGATTGTCAATGCATGTAGTTAGGGTTGAATCTAAGGATGAAATACAGTTTTTTATATCATTCAACTTATTATTTGGCATAATAGCATTGACACTAGAAGTAGAGCAAACAAGACCATTCTTAAAAAAAAATAAATTCATTCCTAATAGCTTCTACTTCTAACATGGCATCAATCTTGTCATGAGATAAGCTAGCATTATTTAAGGTCAAAGCATCATTATCCAATTTTAATTTATCACTGTTTTCTTTAAGAATTACATTCTCTTTAATATTAACATCAAATATAGATGCTAGCAAATCATGATCAGATTTCAATTTTACATTCTTGCTTTTCAAATTCATGACATTTTGATGCAATTTGTTATAGGCATTTATTAATCTTTCATATGCACATGCAAGTTCATCTATAGATAATTCACTTTCTATTCGGGCTCGCATACCTCACTAGGGTAATCGCCTAGTGGCCGTGTGCATGAAGATGCACCAATCTCACTTGAAGCGGAATCCACCAAAATACGTTGGATTTCCTCCAAGTTGTCATGATTTTCCTGTATATGTTTCCACAATGTATAGGCACTATTGAAAGAAACAAGTTTGTTAGAAATAGATGGATCAAAAACTTTGAACAAAAATTCTAACAAGAGCTTGTTCTAAATAAACATCCTTTTATCATCCTTGCTCCGCTTGGATTTCTCCAATGTGGGCACAACATAAGCACAATCAATTACTTTCTATAAATCCATATGTTTAGATCTAATAAATAACTTAAATCAAAACATCCATTGAGCATACGAGAAAGTATTGAATGAATGAGCAACATTTATATCATAGCATAAACTAGATGCACCGTGTATATCCATGATAATTATGTAAGCAAGAAAATTCATAAAACTATATTAGCAAAATATAACAACGAGAATCTTTGACTCTAGGTGGTTAAGCCACAAATCAAGAGCACCACATTCTAATACCTATTGAAAATACCATAGAGGAGGGGTGAATAAGGTAATTTGCTAATCTAATCCGATTTTGATGCCAAATTAAAACTTATAACGCAATATGTACATATATAAAAATAAGTGATATAAAAATATGCACAAAATGTAAAGTAGAATAGTACGCCAAATGCCAAATGCAAACACAAAATATGATCACGGAGTTCGGTCAACCCTTGATCAACATCTCCGCACCTCACTTCGAGGAGATCTCCACTATATCTCACACATCTACACAAAAACGATTTTCAAAGTTCACCAAAAATTTTTACTACTCACACGATGTCAATCACACAGGCTGCACTCTTGTAAGTGTTGGACTACCCGTGTCACCTTCCTCAAGTGTTTAGAATTACAACCTATCACTAGGATTTACAACCAACCCACTCCGCTAAGTGCTTTTGTGCATTACAATGTGTTTAACAATAAGTGCGGATAAAAGATTTTGTTCTCTAAATAAGTGAGAATGAATTGTAAAGCTCTCTCAATGAAAACACTCCCACAACCCGATTATAGTAAATGTGAAATACTTAAGCTAAAGTGGGTGTGTGTAACAATGAGTAAAATAAAATTAAACACAAATAAATAGAGATTAGATAAAGAGAAGGTTTAGAAAACTTCTCCACAATGAGGAGAGATTGAGATTTTAAGATGAAACGCCTCAAAACTGAAATTGAGATCCTTTTCTTTGTAAAACTCTTTTTCACATAAACACACTTGATCTTCCTTAAAACTCAGACCAAAAATTGGCCAAACAAAACTTGTTTATCAAATGAAGCTTAAGGACTATTTATAGCCTCTCAAACAACTCAAATCAGAAAACTAGCTGTTACAGTAAAAAGAGCAGATTAGTCAACTGCTTGATTTTATCGGTCGACTGATCAACTAGTTATTACAGTAACTGAAACAAGTATCGGTCGACCGATCAATTATGTCGGTCAACTGAAAGGATTATTTGGTCGACTGTCACTAGTGGTCGGTCGACTGATTCGACTGTAAAAGACAATGTTGTAAAAATGCTTCTGGTCGGTCAACTGATTTGAGTAACCGGTCGATTGAAAACTGATACACAGCAGATACACATAATACTATTAAAAATTGATTCTCTAAATTCGATTTAAAATAGTAAAACAAATCTAAAAATAGTAAAACTTGGGAAAATGTTTATATATATGAAAATAAGTATGTTAGAAAAGGAATTTCTAAAATATCATTTCCTAATATGTGAAAACTCATTATTTTGATAATACGGTCAAAAATACGAACTCGTTAAATATGATTTCATAGATTAATAGAATCATCAAGGATACGAAGTCATTAAACACATGATTCTGATGAAACAACTTATCCACAAAGATATTATAAAATCCTTTAATAAAGTGAAACAAACAATGAAAACGATAAAACTAAATAGTGTATATGTGTATGATTTGAGCTTTAAGTATAAACACATAAAGTAAAAAACCTAAACACTATAAACACTATACCAAGGAAAATAATCTGCATGAAGCTATATCTTTGACGATTCTCACTTGGTAGTAAGGATGAAGCGCGATATTGAATCTTTGACTTGAATTGCGACGGATTCATTCCAATTTCCTTCCAAACTCCAATATAGGATGTGTAGGATGCCTAACAAGCAAAAGCAAATACTCAAAAATGATGTTAGGAATTGTTTTTTGATCAATGAAATAAAGCTTTATTCATCAGTCAAATATAGAAATGTTTGTACATCAAAAACCAGGCAGCCAGAGACTCGACCTGGTAACCAGAGAAAAAACCACTACAACTTCACAAGTTCATCCTTCATATGTACAGGTATATCCTCATTTAGTAATTTGGAATATATGGAATACTTAATTGCTCGAAAGAGATCAGCAGGCCCCCTCGCTTTTGCTTGAAAAATTCTATAATTCCTCTCTTGCCAAATAGAATAGACAGCAGCAGCAAGAGCCATTCTTTTCATATTCTTCTTAAAGTTCTTACCTCTCAAGTTGTGAGAGTACCAGTGGATGAGCAAGCACCAGTTACAAGTTCTCCAAGTGAATCTCAACCAGTCCATCAACATGTTCCAGACAGCAGCTGAGTAGTGGCATTCGAAGAAGAGATGCTTACAATTTTCAGGCTGACTGGAACACAGAACACATAGATTTGCATCTAATAATCTCAGCCTACACAATCTCTCCTGGGTAAGGAGCCTTGAGTGGTTAACTAACCAGAGGATGAAGGAATGTTTAGGGTAATTCAGTCTCCCCCATGTAGTTTCTGCCCATACTGCTGAGGTATTAGATTGGTACAGGGCATTGTAGATTGCTGACATACTGATTTTTCCATTGACACAACAAGAATCCATTGAGCTCATCAATACTTCAGTATTGCCAAACTTAGCTAACAACATGTTTCTAACTTTGAGAAGTTGCTTCCACATCCAAGAATCATTGCTCCTATGTTGAACTTGCCAAATATTTGAGTGTTGTAAATAATGACCGTGCACCCATTTGACCCATAACAGGTCTTTTTTCTGATGTATCAACCAAAGAAGTTTAATAGCTGCTGCATTATTCCACTCCTTTGCCGAAAAAAGGCCTAAGCCACCTTGCATCCTTCCTAAACAAACTGTGTTCCAGGAGATCAGATGGATTTTTTGACCCCAAAGGAAAGAGGAGCAAAGTTTATCAATTCTTTCAAGAACTTTTATCGGCAATATATAATTGCTAACCCAAAAAGATTGAATCCCAAAAATAACAGTTTTGATCAACTGGATTCTCCCCGCATAGGATAGCTTCCTATTTTGCTGCCAGTTCTGGAATTGGTCAGTGATTTTGCTAATAAGGGAAGAACACTCAAGATGAGATAGCCTTTTTGTTGTTAATGGTAAACCCAGATATTTCATAGGCAAGGACCCCTCCATAAAGCCCAGAAGAGTGCAAAACTGAGACTTCAAACTGTCATCAACACCACTCATGTAGATTGAGCATTTACCAAGATTAACATCTAATCCTGAGACTTGACAGAACTCCTGTAAGCATACCTGTAATTTTGTGATGGAGCTAAAATCAGCCTTTCCAAATAATAACAGGTCATCAGCGAAAATTAGATGTGTTATCTTCAATCTAGAGCAATTTGGATGGAACTTGAACATACTGTCATCTTTAAGAAGAGATAACCTTCTTGACAAATATTCCATTCCCAACACAAAGAGATAAGGGGATAGTGGATCCCCCTGCCTTAGCCCTCTAGCTCCATGAAAGTAGCCATGTAATCCTCCGTTTAAAGACAGAGAATATTTCGGAGTGGTGATGCATTCCCAAATCCAGCCGATCATGTTTGCAGGGAAACCCAAACCAACTAGCATAGATTTGATGAAATCCCAGTTTACAGTATCAAAAGCCTTTCTAAGATCCACACTTATAATAGCTCTAGGTGAATTGTGCTTTCTTCCATAGTGCTTGATTAGTTCATGGGCTAGGAGAAAATTGCTTGAGATAAGCCTCCCTTTGACAAAAGCACTTTGGGCATCATTTATCAAGAAACCCATGACATTCTGGATTCTGTTTGCAATGACCTTAGTAATGATCTTGTATATTACATTACAACAGGAAATGGGTCTGTAGTCTGAAGCTGTGGTTGGATTGAGGATTTTTGGTATCAAAGTTATAGAGGTAGAGTTCAAGGCACCCAGCAGCTTACCTGAGGTGAAAAAATGTTAGGAATTGTTTGTTAATCATTAAAACTAGATTAGACAATACATTCTGTAAGGACCATGAATTTTTGATACTAGTTAAAATAAATTTTTAGTATTTTAAATTATTATTTTTAAAAGATTATTTGTATTTTTCTCGATTTTCTACAATTTTCTATGATTTAAAGTCCAAGTTTTATATTTAT
This sequence comes from Asparagus officinalis, assembly GCF_001876935.1. NCBI lineage: Eukaryota > Viridiplantae > Streptophyta > Magnoliopsida > Asparagales > Asparagaceae > Asparagus > Asparagus officinalis. The sequence goes on along the minus strand of NC_033798.1, from coordinate 78,398,498 downwards.
TTAAATGATTTAGATATTTATAAATTTATTTAGTGCAATAAAATTTTTTGGAATTTATCCTTATGTTATCGATACTATTACGTATCATTTTGAATAATACGTTGTATTATTTTTACTATTATATATTATTTTGTATAATATATTGTATTATTAATTATGTATTATTTGTTGTATTATTTCTACTGTTGCATATTATCAGTTGTATTAGTACAACCTGTACGTTTTAGTGTATAGATAATTTTCTTATAATTATTTGATTTTAAATGTAAGTATATATATATTTTATTAATTATTATCGATTAATTGTACAATTTGTTATATTATTTCTCCTGTTGCGTATCAGCTATTATATTAATACAACTGGTATATTTTTATTTGTAGATAATTATTCCGTAATTATTTTGATTTTTAAATATCAGTAATTATTTATTTTAATTAATTTTCATTTTAAATACCTAACCCTAACCCTAATATAATATATATATTATATATAACTCTCTCTCTCTCTCTCTCTCTCTCTCTCTCTCTCTCTCTCTCATTCGTTTAATTAATGCGCCCAACACATATTCTCTTCTCAACTTGGTCGACGCGTTGGACAGCACGATGACAGCCCGCAGATCAAGAATCGAAGACTCTCCGCTCTTCCATCTCCCGCATGTTCGCGTCGTGGCCCACTGCTCTTCTTCAACCCTGCGTAACCCTTCAACTGAAACGCTGGCCGATCCGCTAAACGCCGGATCCTCATCTCATCCTCAACAGGAGAAACCAGCCCACTCCACGTCTTTCCGGCAAGATCGAATCAGTCGGTCCACTGCTCTGAACCCGCGCGCTCCTCTGGCGGTATTGTGAGGGCGACACGAAGAGACCTGAACTCTTGTCGATAACCGACTCAGGTGCTCGCTGTCGTTGACTCAGTCGATAGCAGCCCGCACCGACGGCATGAGCCGTGTCTTTCTGAGCGGAGCGTAGCGAGCGCGACCGCTGCCTGTCGCATGGACAGACCTCTAGAGTGCTTCGACGCCATGCTCCACCGTGTCAGATCCGACTCGCACGACTGCGTCGATTCATTTGACGTTACCCCAAGGCAAGATCCCACTTGCTCAGATCTGAATGTTTCTATTTATTATGAATTATCTATAATTTTAGATCCGTTAATAATTATCTGCGTGGGCTTGTTGATAAAATTGTGAATTATCTATTTATGTTAATTTGTGATATAATTAACTGCGTGGATTTGATGAATAATATTAAATGAATTATAATTATATGATAAATAGTATTTTTTAGAATAATTATAATAGAATAAAAGAATTTATTTCTGTAGCGAAATCATTTTTGGATAATTATATTAATTAAAAAGAATTTATTTGAGAATGGAATCATTTGAGGAAAATTATGATAAATTATAAAAAGTTATTTTGGAAAAGGAATTATTTTCTAAATTACATAGTTGTTGTTCATGATTTATAATTCTTAGACTTGATTATCTGATATGCTATGATATTATTGCACATGATTAGTTGCATTAATTGTTTATTGTTGTGATTGAGAACCTTTAGTAATTTATAACTTAGTGGCCTCGTGCGTTACGAAAAGACCTAGGGACACATGTGGGTGTGTTGACTAAATTAAGGAGGTGGACCAGAGATCTAGTTCAGGTTTGATTTTTGACTTAGAAAGAATGAGAAGAGTTAGGATGGGGAAGTCTTTGTTCATGTGATCGGATGTGATTGTTGATGTATCTTCTAGGCTCACACCAGTGGATCGGTGTCGCCACTGGGGTTGGTTTGTTGGGTCAAAGTAGATCGGTATCGCTATTTTGGTTCGTGAATTTGATATTCACCCGAGTTTAGCTTATGTCCCGACCAGGCTGAAAACGGATTGTGTGTAGTCCTCTGATCGAGTTTGTGTAGCGGTATTGGTTATTTTAGACATATGGTATATACATGAGGGTTTCCTTGTTTGGATTATTTCGTTCGACGTACTACGTCTCTTGTTGTAGATTTTTAAGTATTAATTCCATCTAGTTGTATGACGTTATTACTTGGATGATTATTCTGATGTCTAGCTGCATGATCTTGTTACTTGATTGATTTTTTGGATTCTTTTGATTAATATATTATTATAGTGGTGGATTATATTTAAATTATTAGAATTTCAATACCATACTTCTATTATTATTATATCTATTTTTGCCTTGGTCGTCCGACCGTTTCTTTCTCCCTTGTGGGATCTTGCCGTGTGCCATGCATGCTGACATACACATATTTTCTCTAGTGTACGTCAGATTTAGGAGACGACAGCCTCAGTTCGGAATCGTACAGGAGCCAGATGATTCTCAGCAGGAGTGTCTTGCAGATGAAGCAGAAAAAAAAAGTTAAAGCTTAGTTATTTTCTTAGTTATTTGATGGTCCTTAGTTTATTTTTAGCAGTACTCTCTTTTATTATGGACTATGTATTTTTATATTCCTAGTTGAACCATTTTTGTAATAAGGGCATGTTTGACCCAAACTCTGTGTTACGGATGATATTCTGTTTGTGATATGTCTCTTTTTCATTCTGTGTTGTTCATTATATTCTTGCTATCTGTGATCGGGGACCTGTTCCTTTGCATTTATTTCTTGATGCTTAGAGTATTAGGTTAAAGAGAAATATTTATTTTTATTTATTCTCCTTAATCTAATACGTCGTGGGCTTGTTCACGTTCTGATTCCTCGGTATTTTGTGAAGCGGGGCATGACAGATTTTAGTGGTGGCCCATGTAATTAATGGTCTCGAGTCCTACCAGTGAGAATATAACGGATAATTTAGACGCATATCATGATTTCATCCGTGAGACTATTCTTGATCCATTATCATATTTTCTTGATAGATTTCATTTCGTCTCTATCTTATCACACTTTGACTCTGGAGTTTTCCATGGTTCTTGTCGCATCGTTTCACGACTACTCTTTCTTTCTATAAATCATCTTTCCTCATACCGGTCGTCATTATATGTGTTATTATTTTTACAACTATATATTTTTATTTGACTTATATAACGTTTGATTGTATTGAGTTTTGTATTATTTATTATATTATTTTATGTATCACACATAGTGTTATATTGTATGTCTTTATTATTAAAAATATATATATATATCATTACTTATACATTTTTAATTGTTCAAATCATGTCATTAGATTTCACATATACATCGCATATCATACCTGATATTTAGATTATTTTATTGTGTTTAATTATACTTTTGCATATCTAAAATTATGTATGTGTATGCTTTTTCTGTCATACTATCTATCATTTACTTATATTTTTATAGTGTTCGTGTTTTGTGATATACTTTAATAAGTTTATAATTTTAATATTCTACATATGCACTATAGTTGTATTCTTTACATTTTTAGTATATAGTTTTTATCAGCTAATTTTATCTCGTTTAGGTTGTTTTAGTATGTTTACATTGGTTTTGTTATTTCTAAGAGGAATGTATTTCTATTTTGACATACAGGCATTATTTATATTGTTAAGATTAGTGTTGAGTTACTAAATATATAGTTATTTTGTTACATTAATTATTATCCTTTTATAATTAATATAAGAGGTAATTATAATATGCGTTTGTGGGTATGTATAGCATTTACTCATGGGTTGTTTATAGTGTATTTACATATTTGTTGTTTGCTTGCTTCATTTTCGATATGTATTGTTTTGTCATTATAACAATATACATTGTATGTGCGTGTTATTTTTTAGTATTTATTTTATGGTATTTTTAGATTTTTATGTCTTCTATTAAGTCATTGTTGTTGTTTATTCTCTATTCATTATTTTTGTTTACTTGTGTTGTGTTTTACTTTTTATTATTTAATAATTACTATTCTCTTTTCATTATAGTGTATTCACGTAGATTATTATATTTATGATGTTATTTTTATTGATTTATAGTCATTCATTATTAGTGTATTCACGTAGATTATTATATTTATGATGTTATTTTTATTGATTTATAGTCATTCATTATTTCTAGTATCAACTGTGTTATTTTTATTGATTTATAGTCATTCATTATTTCTAGTATCAACTGTGTAACCATGTTTATCTAAAACATATCTGTATTTTTATTATACGGAATTATGCTCTTCTTATGTTTATTTTTTCTTATATACCTATTTTACCTTCCATAGTTTTGGTTTTTATATATTATACTTCTTTATCTAGCAGTATGTTAGTGAGTGTCAGTACTGTTAGTAAGCATTTATGTTTTATTGTATTCTATAATTTTTGTATGTGTTAATTTATTTTTAATTTTATGCTGTCAATTTGTTTGTTAATTATTTGAATGTATTAATTCCTTCAATTATGTTTTTCTTTGTCAGATTGGTATTTTTTATTATTTTGACTTGTGTTATTTTACATTGTGTTACTCTTCTGTTTCGTTTCTCTTATTTTTATATTTTTTCGTAGATCATATTATATGAATATCGTTTTATTCTTATATTTTTCTTTGAATAGGAGTTGTTATTTTTCAGTGTGAGTGTGTAGTGTTATGGCTTTATAGTTTGTGTATAGGGTTATTAAAGGTTGTTACAATGTGTGTGTTTGTTTAGTTTTAATTTTTGCATTTTTACATATTGTATTATGGTTACGTATTTAGTCGAGATATTTTTGTAGTTAGTGCGTTTTATATTTATTCATTGTATTTTTTTCTCATGTTTTTTCATATTTCAATTTGTGTATTGCTATACTTATTGTGATTTAGTATTTATTATGTTTTTGCTATAATTTTTGTTAGTAGTCACGTTATGGTGTAGTTTTTTTTTTATGTTGTATTTGTTTTATTAATCCTACGTAGTGTACATATTACTTATACATGTTTGCTGTGTGTGTTACCACATAATTTTGGACATATTTTACGGTTCATGTACGTGTTTTGTTATCATTATTGTTTGGTCATTTATCAGGTTATATATTTTTCTTGTATGTGTTTTTATGTTGTCTTTAATTTTATTAATTTATTAGTTTATTTGTGTTATTTGGGTTATATTGTTTATTAGTTAGCATATTTATTGCTTTTATGTTTCATCAGTAGTTTCATAGTTTATTTAGGATTTGAAGTGAGTGTTATAAGTTTATACAACTTACTTACAGATTTTGCACATTGTAGATATTTTGTTGTATTTATTAGTTATTTTTCTTTTGTTAGGTTGTGTATATTTTACTTTAATATTGTATTTTATTATCTATTCATTAATTATTTTAATTACTGTATTTATTAATTTTCCATATACAAAAATCTTTGCATTACTGTTTTAGTTACCTATTCATGTCAATATTTGATTATTATTTTGGATATTAATACATGACAATTCATATGTTGTATTATGTTTATTCATTATGTATATTGGGTTTATAGTTTTTATATCATATTTGGTTATTCTAACAAGTATAATGATATAATGGTTATTGGTATATTTTGATATTGTGCTTGTTGTGTAATATTACGAATACATAATTACATGATTGTTGTATGTATTTATGTCTTTTATCTAGATCCGTTATTAATATGCTTTTACTTCCTATTATCAGCTATTATATGTATTATTTTTGTTTTACAGATTACTATATGATATCGTGTATACCTTATTTTAATTCTGAGGGCAGAATTTGTTTTAAGGGGGGTAGAATGTAAGGATCATGAATTTTTGATACTAGTTAAAGCAAATTTTTGGTATTTTAAAATATTCAATTATTATTTTTAAAAGAGTATTTGTAATTTTCTTGATTTTCTAATATTTTCTACGATTTAAAGTCCAAGTATTATATTTATTTAAATGATTTAGATATTTATAAATTTATTTAGTAGTAAAAATTTCTAAAATTTATTTTTGTGTTATCAATACTATTACATATCATTTTGAATAATACGTTATATTATTTTTACTATTACGTATTATTTCGTATAATACGTTGTATTATTAATTACGTATTATTTGTATAATTTGTTGTATTATTTCTACTGTTGCGCGCATATTATCAGTTGTATTAGTAACCCTGGTACGTTTTATTGTATAGATAATTTTCTTATAATTATTTGATTATAAATGTAATTATATATATTTTTTATTAATTATTATCAATTAACTGTATAATTTATTGTATTATTTCTCCTGTTGCGTATCAGCTATTATATTAATGCAACTGGTATGTTTTTATTTGTAGATAATTATTCTATAATTATTTTGATTTTTAAATATTAGTAATTATTTATTTTAATTAATTTTCGTTTAAAATACCTAACACTAACCCTAATATAATATATATATTATATATAACTCTCTCTCTCTCTCTCTCTCTCTCTCTCTTCTCTCACAATTATAATATATAATCTCTCTCCTCTCAATAAGTTTCATTCACGCCCCCCAAATATCTCCTCTCTCTCTCATCTTTGGTAAACAACAAGCCTTCGAGAGAGATGATGACCACCAATGAGTCCTGTCGAAGACCCCATCTCCCCACCTGCTCTTCCAATATATATTTCGCTAAATAGACATAGCACGCACATAAACATGACCTCTTCCTTCACTAGCCTCACTGCCACCGGCTTCAACGTCCTAAAACGCCCCAATGCCGCCCCTGCACCTCGGGGTCACTCTCAGCTCTCGTCTCCACGGCCGAACCCGTCCGCCTCCATATCTTTCTCCATCGCCACCCCCCTACGCTGCTGTCACCAACTCTCGGGCCTCGCGCCCTCGGCTCCTCCCGTCAGCCACGCCGAGACGACGAGACTCCGTCCAACTTCGCCGCCAGACCGCGACTAGCGCCTCCCTCGCGCCTCGACTCAATGACTGACAGCCTCACTCCCGCGCGTCGTCCGTACCGTCTCCGACGCTGACCACGGCCTGCCGAAGCGCCACCCGCTTGCCCTGCACAGACAGCCCCTTGCCAGAGTCCCGACGCCACACTCCACCACTTCATATCCGACTCGCACAGCTACGTCGATTCGTTCGACGTTACCCCAAGGCAAGATCCCACTTGCTTAGATCTAAATTTTTCTATTTATTATGAATTATCTGCAATTTCAGATCCGTTGATAATTATCTGCATGGGCTTGTTGATGAAATTGTGAATTATCTATTTATGTTAATTTGTGATATAATCATCTGCGTGGATTTGATGAATAATATTAAATAAATTATAATTATGTGATAAATAGTATTTTCAGAATAATTATAATAGATTAAAGAATTTATTTTTGCAGCGGAATCATTTTTGGATAATTATATTAATTAAAAACAAATTATTTGAGAACGGAATCATTTGAGGGAAATTATGATAAATTATAAGAAGTTCTTTTGGAAAATGAATTATTTTCTTAATTACATAGTTGTTGTTCATGATTTATAATTCTTAGACTTGATTATCTGATATGCTATGATATTATTGCACATGATTAGTTGTATTGATTGTTCATTGTTGTGATTGAGAGCCTTTAGTAGTTTATGACTTAGTGGCCTCGTGCATCATGAAAAGACCTAGGGACACATGTGGGTGTGTTGACTAAATTTAGGTGGTGGACCAGAGATCTAGTTCAGGTTTGATTTTTGACTTAGAAAGAATGAGAAGAGTTAGGATGGGGAAGTCTTTGTTCATGTGATCGGATGTGACTGTTGATGTATCTTCCAGGCTCACACCAGTGGATCAGTGTCGCCACTGGGGTTGATTTGTTGGGTCAAAGTAGATCGGTGTCGCTACATTGGTCCGTGAATTTGATATTCACCAGAGTTTAGCTTATGTCCCGACCAGGCTGAAAACGGATTGCGTGTAGTCCTCTGACCGAGTTTGTGTAGCGGTATTGGATGCACGTAGGGGATTTGTGAACAGTCAGTTATCTGATGATATGAGCGTTGACTCTGTATGATATGTGGAACAGTGACCTGTTATAGAATGACTTGTTACATGACCTTGTTATCTAAGGTGATTATGGATTCTTGTGTGAGATATAGGTGAGTTGTATTTTCTTTTCATACATAGATCGGGGTTAATATTTAATTATCTACAACTTGAGACATATGGTATATACATGATTCTTTTCATACATAGATCGGGGTTAATATTTAATTATCTACAACTTGAGACATATGGTATATACATGAGGGTTTCCTTGTTTGGATTATTATATGGTATATACATGAGGGTTTCCTTGTTTGGATTATTTCGCTCGACGTACTACGTCTCTTGTTGTAGAGTTTTAAGTATTAATTCCATCTAGTTGTATGACATTATTACTTAGATGATTATTCTGATGTCTAGCTGCATGATCTTGTTACTTGGTTGATTTTTTGGATTCTTCTGATTATTATATTATTATAGTGATGGATTATATTTAAATTATTAGAATTTCAATATCATACTTCTATTATTATTATTTTTTTTTTGCCTTGGTCGTTCGACCGTTTCTTTCTCCCTTGTGGGATCTTGCCGTGTGCCATGCACGCTGATGTACATATATTTTCTCTAGTGTACGTCAGATTTAGGAGACGGACAGCCTCAGTTCGGAATCGTACAGGAGCCAGATGATTCTCAGCAGGAGTGTCTTGTAGATGGAGCAGAAGAACAAGTTGAAGCTTAGCTATTTCCTTAGTTATTTGATGGTCCTTAGTTTATTTTGAAGAACAAGTTGAAGCTTAGCTATTTCCTTAGTTATTTGATGGTCCTTAGTTTATTTTTAGCAGTACTCTCTTTTATTATGGACTATGTATTTTGATATTCCTAGTTAAACCGTTTTTGTAATAAGGGCATGTTTGACCCAAACCCTGTGTCATGTATGATATTCTATTTGTGATATGTCTCTTTTCCATTCTGAGTTGTTTATTATATTCTTGCTATCTGTAATCGGGGACCTATGTCTTTGCATTTATTTCTTGATACTTAGCGTATTAGGTTGAGGAGAAATGTTTATTTTTATTTATTCTCCTTAATCTAATACGTCGCGAGCTTATTCACGTTCCGATTCCCTAGTATTTTGGGAAGTGGGGCGTGACACATTCATAAACATGAGACCTAACAATCTCCCCCTTTTTGATGATGGCAAAGAATCTACACAATGAGTATAGAAAACATGCATGATATCAATAGTAGGCAAGAAGAAAAACGAGATACTCACAATACACTTGTTTCTTCTCCTTTGTCAACATCAAAATGGGGAAAAATAATAAGAAGAAAGAGAGCAACAAACACATACAAATCATGCACGGATATATGTCACCATGCTAATCACAATATGTGAGCAACAAACACATACAAATCACGACTCACACATATTACGTAGACATAAATAGTTCCTCTCCCCCTTTCGAATCCGCAAAAAATAAAAAGAGAGATAGAACGATAATCATATATGAGATAGATACATAAAAACAACCTTATATATATGTGTATATTTGTTTAGCAACAAAATGAGGATCCAAAAGAGTCATCCGAAAATATTTTAAAAAAATGAAAGAAAATCATGAAAGTTCTAAAAATCTATGAATCCATGAAAGAAAATCATGACAATTCATAAATCCAAAAAAAATCATAAATCTTGAAAATATATTTCCAAACAAAATCAAATCATATATCAAATGAAAGGAAATCATGAAAATTATGAGATTTTCATAAAAGTCCTATTGGATGATGAATCAGTTGACTTATTATGTAATCGGTCGGCTAAGAATGTCAGAAATCGGTCGACTTAAGGTATCAGATATCGGTCGACTGATATATAATATCGGTTGACTAATGAGAGAGTTGTGAAGCTATTTGTCAGACCAAAAATTCATCCAAACACACAATAACATCAAGACAAGCTTGATCAACAAATCCATAAAACATTATTTTTGAAGAATGTAAATAACTGATCAAGCAAACATGAGTTAATGGATGCACATGCACAATTTCCTCTTATACGACAAAAAGGTTTCTTCACAAAGAGGTTTGGTAAAGATGTGTGCTAATTTGAGATTTTGTATCAATATAAATAAGAGACACATCTATCCTATCTATATGATCACGCCAAAAAAGATGTTGAATTGAGATTTTAAAATATTTATAGCACTAGTATTATCACAAAGGATTTTGTATAATGACAATATAAGTCAAAATCAACCAAATTTTGTTTCATTCATTAATTTTTTTTTAATGTTAGAAAAAGCTAAAGACATAAGAATACATAAGAATTGACTCCTTCCTTGCAACTGGTGCAAATGTTTCGTCATAATGTATCCTTGGGCAACCACTCTAGCTTTTCATCAAAATCAAAATCAATAAAAGAATATGTAATGAAAAAAAATAAATTTCCAAAAGTAAGTTTAGCAAATACTTTTTCCCAAAAAGAAACAAAACGGAAATGCTAAAACTTTATTTTAAAACTAAACATATTTTGGCACTCAAACACTCTTGGTGCCGGAGAGTTTAGAAACATGACCCTTATCAATATAATCTAATGACCTTGGGTTATAACCCTATTTGAACGCATTTAGTGCACGGATTCGGTCATAGTAAAAATCACGCAAATGACCCATCCTACTGTAATAGGTGCAATGGAATGGATGCACTTGTTTTTGTTAACCTTTTAATTGTGCACGAGAAACATTTGTAAATAAAGGTGGTCTCTTTGAAGCATTTTGCAAATTTGATACTTTTCTCAAATCATAACAAAATTTTGCCAAATGGCCAAATCTACCATAAAGTTTATATTTAAACACATTAACATGCTTGTGACGAACAATGGGTACATATGTGTGTATGTATGTGGTGAAGAAATTTGATGAGATGCACAAGGAGCAATAGTATCGGAAATAGTAGGGTTTTGGGCATCATAGCAAAATTTAGCAATATGGTCGTTACGACCGCAATTAGAGTATTTGTAAACTTTGCTATATAAATGTGCATAGTGAACGAGTGGTTTGAAAGTAGTAGCACGTGACTTAGCAAACTTGTCCATAAGTTTTTTATGATTGTCAAAGCATGTAGTTAGGGTTGAATCTAAGGATGAAATACCGTTTTTTATATCATTCAACTCATTGTTTGGCACAATAGCATTGACACTAGAAGTGGAGCAAACATGATCATTCTTGAAAGAAGTAAATTCATTCCTAATAGCTTCTACTTCTAACATGGCATCAATCTTGTCATAAGATAAGCTAGCATTATTTAAGGTCAAAGCATCATTATCCAATTCTAATATATCATTGTTTTCTTTAAGAATTACATTCTCTTCAGCAATGACATCAAGTCTAGATACTAGCAAATCATGATCGGATTTTAATTCTACATGCTTGATTTTCAAATTCATAAAATTTTGATGCAATTTGTTATTGCCATTTATTAATCTTTCGTATGCACATGCAAGTTCATCTATAGATAATTCACTTTATGATTCGGACTCACATACCTCCCTATGGCAATCGCCTAATGGCCGTGTGTATGAAAATGTACCAATCTCACTTGAAGCGGAATCCACCGAAATGCGTTGGATTTCCTCCAAGTTGCCATGATTTGCTCCTATATGTTTCCACAATGTATAGGCACTATCAAAAGAAACAAGTTAGTTTGAAATAGATGGATCAAAACCTTTAAGCAAAAATTCTAACAAGAGCTTGTTCTAAATAAACATCCTTTTGTCATCCTTGCTCCACTTGGATTTCTCCAATGTGGGTACAACATAAACATAATGAATTACTTCCCATAAATAGATATGTTTAGATCTGATAAATAATTTAAATCTAAACATCCATTGAGCATACGCGAAAGCATTGAATGAAGGAGCAATATTTATATCATAGCATAAACTAGGTGCACTGTGTATATCCATGATAATTATGCAAGCAAGAAAAATCAAAATACTAGATTAGCAAAATATAGTAACCAAAATCTTTGACTCTAGACGGTTAAGCCAAATATCAAGAGCACCATGCTCTCATACCAATTAAAAGTACCCTAGAGGAGGGGTGAATAGGGCAATTTGCTAATCTAATCTGATTATGATGCCAAATTAAAACTTATAATATAATATCCTTGCAATATGATATATAATATGATTATGGAAGGATAAAGAAGAGGCAATAGGTGATATAAAAATATTCACAAGATGTAAAGTAGAATAGTACACCAAATGCCAAACACAAACACAAAATATGATAACGGAGTTTGGTCAACCCTCGACTTACGTCTCCGTTCCCCACGTCGAGGAGATCTCCACTACATCTCACAAATCTACACAAAAATAGTTTTTAAAGTTCACCAAAAACTTTTACAATTCACTCGATATCAATTACACAAGCTACACTCCTTTAAGTGTTGGACTACCCGTATCATCTTCCTCAAGTATCTGGAATTACAACCTATCACTAGGATTTACAACCAACCCACTCCTCTAAGCGTTCTTGTGTATAACAATGTGTTTAACAATAAGCGTGGATAAAAGATTTTTTTCTCTAAACAAGTGAGAACGAATTATAAAGCTCTCTTAATGAAAACACTCACACAACCTAATTATAGTAAATGTGAAATACTTAAGCTCAACTGGGTGTGTGTAACCAATGAGTAAAATGAAATTAAACACAAATAAATTGAGATTAGATATAGAAATGGTTTAGAAAACGTCTCCACATTGAGGAGAGAATGAGATTTTAAGATGAAACGCCTCTAAACTAAGATTGAGATCATTTTCTTTGTAAAACTCTTTTTCACATAAACACACTTGATCTTCCTTAAAACTCAGGCCAAAAATTGGCCAAACAAAACTTGTGTATCAAATGAAGCTTCAGAACTATTTATAGCCTCTCAAACAACTCAAATAAAAAAACTAGCCGTTACAGTAAAAACAGAAGATCAGTCGACTGGTTGGTTTTATCGGTCGACTGATCAACTAGTTGTTACAGTAACGGAAACAAGTTTCGGTCGACTGATTAGTTGTGTCGATCGACTAAAAGCATTGTTCGATCGACTGTTACTAGTGGTCGGTCGACTGATTCGACTTTTAAAGACAATACTGTAAAAATGCTTCTGGTCGGTTGACTAAAAACTGATACACAGCAGATACACAGAATTCTCTAAAAAGTTGATTCTCTAAATTTGATAAAATAGTAAAACAAATTCAAAAATATTAAAACTTGGGAAGATATTTATATATGTGAAAATAAATATGTAAGAAAGGGAATTTCTAAAATATCATTTCCCAATATATGAAAACTCATTATTTTGAAAATACGGTCAAAAATACAAACTTGTTAAATATGATTTCATAGATTAATAGAATCATCAAGGATATGAAGTCGTTAAACATATGATTCTGATGAAACAACTTATCCACAAAGATATTCTAAAATCCTTTAACAAAGTAAAACAAACAATGAAAACGATAAAACTAAATAGTGTATGTGTATGATTTGAGCTTTAAGTATAAACACATAAAGTAAAAAAAACCTAAACACTATAAACACTATACCAAGGCAAATAATCTACATGAAGCTATATCTTTTACGATTCTCAACTTGGTAGTAGGGATGAAGCACGATATTTAATCTTTGACTTGAATTGCGACGACTTCATTTTAATTTCCTTCCAAACTCCAATAGAGGATGTTTGTGTAGGATACCTAACAAGCAAATGGAAATACTCGAAAACGATGTTCGGAATAATTTGTTAATCATCAAAACCAGATTAGACAATAGGCTCATAAACATGAGACTTAACAAACTTTCCCTTTTTGATGATGACAAACAATCTACACAATGAGTATAGAAAACATGCATGACATCAAATGAATATACAATTTATAATTTTCATGCATGATACCAATAGTAGGCAATAAGAGAAACGAGATACTAACAATACACTTGTTTTTTGCCCTTTGTCAACATCAAAATGGGAAAAAATAATAAGAAGAAAGAAAGCGAAAGCTCGCCCGACATATAAGCACGGTGAGTATAAACAAAAATAGAGAAAGCTCCCCCTATCAAAAAACCATAGAGTATATATCAAATGAATAATTTAATGCAATCATACACAGATATATGTCACCATGCTAATCACAACATGTGAACAACAAACATATACAAATCATGACTCACACATATTAGATAGACATAAATAGTTCTTCTCCCACTTTCGAATCCACAAAAAATAGAAAGAGAGATAGAACGATAATCATATATGAGATAGATACATAAAAACAACCTTATATATCTGTGTATGTTTGCTTAGCAACAAAACGAGGATCCAAAAGAGTCATCCGGAAAATATTTTAAAAAAATGAAAGAAAATCATGAAAGTTCTAAAAATCTATGAATCCATGAAAGAAAATCATGAGAATTCATAAATCCAAAAAAATTCATAAATCATGAAAAGATATTTCCAAACGAAAGCAAATCATATCTCAAATGAAAGGAAATCATGAAAATTATGAGACTCATAAAAGTCCTATTGGATGATGAGTCATTTGACTTATTAAGTAATCGGTCGGCTGAGAATATTAGAAATCGGTCGATTTAAGGTATCAGATATTGGTCGATGGAGCAGGAGAATCATTCGACTGATTTATAATACCGGTCGACTGACCAGATAGTTGTGAAATTGTCTGTTTAACCAAAAACTCATCCAAACACACAATAACATCAAGACAAGCTTGATCAACACATCCATAAAACATCATTTTTGAAGAATGTAAATAAGTGATCAAGCAAACATGAGCCAATGGATGCATATGCCCAATTTCCTCTTACACGACAAAAAGGTTTCTTCGCAAAGAGGTTTAGTAAAGATGTGTGCTAATTTGAGATTTTGTATCAATATAAATTAGAGACACATCTTTCCCATCTATATGATCACGCCAAAAAGGATGTCGAACTGAGATTTTAAAATATTTATGGTACTAGTATTATCACAAAGGATTTTGTATAATGAAAATATAAGTCAAAATCAACCAAATTTTGTTTCATTCATTAATTTTTTTTAATGCTAGCAAATGCTAAAGACATAAGAATTGACTCCTTCCTTGCAACTGGTGCAAAGGTTTCGTCATAATGTATCCTTGGGCAACCACTCTAGCTTTTCATCAAAATCAAAATCAATAAAAGAATATGTAATGAAAAAATGTATTTCCAAAAATAAGTTTAGCAAACATGTTTTCCTAAAAAGAAACAAAAATGGAAACGCTTAAAAATTATTTTAAAACTAAACAGATTTTGGCACCCAAACATTTTTAGTGCTGGAGAGTTTAGGGACATGACCCCTATCAATATAATCCAATACCCTTGGGTTATGACCCCATTTGGGTGTATTTAGTGCACGGATTCAGTCATTCCTAATAGCTTCCACTTCTAACATGACATCAATCTTGTCATGAGATAAGCTAGCATTACTTAAGGTCAAAGCATCATTATTCAATTTTAATTTATCGTTGTTTTCTTTAAGAATCATCAATGATACGAAGTCGTTAAACACATGATTCTGATGAAACAACATATCCACGAAGTTATTCAAAATCCTTTAACAAAATGAAACAAACAATAAAAACGATAAAACTAAATAGTGTATACGTGTATGATTTGAGCTTTAAGTGTAAACACATAAAGTAAAAAACCTAACACTATAAACACTATACCAAGGCAAATAATCTGCATGAAGCTATATCTTTGATGATTCTCAGCTTGATAGTAGGGATGAAGCACGATATTGAATCTTTGACTTGAATTGTGATGGCTTCATTCTAATTTACTTCCAAACATCAATAGAGGATGTTTGTGTAGGATACCTAACAAGCAAATGCAAATACTCAAAAACAATGTTAGGAATTGTTTGTTAATCATAAAAATCAGATTTACAATAGGCTTATAAACATGAGACCTAACAATCTTCCTATTTTTGATGATGACAAACAAGCTACACAATAAGGATAGAAAACATGCATGATATCAAATGAATATACAATTTATAATCCCCATGCATCAAAAATAGGGATACTCACAATACATGAGATAAGCTAGCATGGCATCAATCTTCTACTTCTAACATGGCATCAATCTTGTCATGAGATAAGCTAGCATTATTTAAGGTCAAAGCATCATTATTCAATTTTAATTTATTATTGTTTTCTTTAAGAATTACATTCTCTTTAGCAATGACATAAAATCTAGATGCTAGCAAATTGTGATCGGATTTCAATTCTACATGCTTGTGTTTCAAATTCATGAAATTTTGATGCAATTTGTTATAGGCATTTATTAATTTTTTGTATGCACATGCAAGTTCATCTATAGATAATTCACTTTATGATTCAGACTCGCATACCTCACTAGGGCAATGGCCTAGTGGCCATGAGCATGAAGATGCACCAATCTCACTTGAAGCGGAATCCACCGAAATGAGTTGGATTTCCTCCATATTGCCGTGATGTTCCTCTATGTTTCCATAATATATAGACACTATCAAAAGAAACAAGTTTGTTAGAAATAGATGGATCAAAACCTTTGAGCAAAAAGTTTAACAAGAGCTTGTTCTAAATAAACATCCTTTTATCATTCTTGCTCCACTTGGATTTCTCCGATGTGGGCACAACATAAGCACAATCAATTACTTCACATAAATTGATATGTTTAGATCTAATAAATAATTTAAATCTAAATATCCATTGAGCATACAGGAAAACATTGAATGAATGAGCAACATTTATATTATAGTATAAACTAGGTGCACCGTGTATATCCATGATAATTATGCAAGCAGGAAAAATTACAAAACTAGATTAGCAAAATATAATAACAAGAATCTTTGACTCTAGACAGTTTACCCACAAATCAAGAGTACCACGCTCTGATACCAATTGAAAGTACACTAGAGGAGGGGTGAATAGGATAATTTGCTAATATAATCCAATTTTGTTGCCAAATTAAAACTTATAACGCAATATCCTAACAATATGATATACAATATGATTATGGAAGGATAAAGAAGAGACAATAGGCGATATAAAAATATGCACAAGATGTAAAGTAGAATAGTATGCCAAATGCCAAACGGAAACACAAAATATCATCACGGAGTTCGGTCAACCCTCGACTTACATCTCTGCTCCTCACCTCGAGGAGATCTCCACTATATCTTACAAATCTACACAAAAACGGTTTTCAAAGTTCACCGAAAACTTTTACAACACGCACGATGTCAATCACACAAGCTACACTCCTCTAAGTGTTGGAGTACTCGTGTCACCTTCCTCAAGTGTTTGGAATTACAACCTATCCCTAGGATTTACAACCAACCCACTCCTCTTGGAATTGACCCCGGTCTCTCCCAACCACTCCTCTAAGTGTTATTGTGTATTACAACGTGTTTAACAATAAGTGTAGATAAAAGATTTTGGTTCTCTAAAACAAGTGAGAACGAATTGTAAAGCTCTCTCAATGAAAATACTCCCACAACCCGATTATACTAAATGTGAAATACTTAAGCTCAAGTGTGTGTGTGTGTGTAACCAATGAGTAAAATAAAATTTAACACAAATAAATAGAGATCAGACAAAGAGAGGGTTTAGAAAACTTCTCCACAATGAGGAGAGATTGAGATTTTAAGATGAACCGCCTCTACACTGAAATTGAGATCATTTTCTTTGTAAAACTCTGTTTCACATAAACACACTTGATCTTCCTTAAAACTCAGACCAAAAATTGGCCAAACAAAACTTGTGTATCAAATGAAACTTGAGGACTATTTATAGCCTCTCAAACAACTCAAATCAGAAAACTAGCCTTTACGGTAAAAAGAGCAGATCAGTGGACTGGTTGGTTTTATCGGTCGACTGATCAACTAGCTGTTATAGAAACATAAACAAGTTTCGGTCAACCGATCAGTTGTATCGGTCGACTGAAAGCATTATTCGGTTGACTGTCACTAGTGGTCGGTCGATTGATTCGACTGTAAAAGACAATGCTGTAAAAAAAGCTTCTGGTCGGTCGACTGATTTGAGTAATCGATCGACTGAAAACTGATACATAGCAGATACACAGAATTCTCTGAAAAGTTGATTCTTTGAATTTGATTTAAAATAGTAAAACAAATCCCAAAATAGTAAAACTTGGGGTAATGTTTATATATGTGAAAATAAGTATGTTAGAAAAGGAATTTCTAAAATATCATTTCCCAATATGTGAAAACCCATTATTTTGCAAATACGGTCAAAAATGCGAACTCGTTAAATATGATTTCATAGATTAATAGAATCATCATGGACACGAAGTCGTTAAACACATGATTCTGATGAAACAACTTATCCACAAAGATATTCTAAAATCCTTTAACAAAATGAAACAAACAATGAAACGATAAAACTAAATAGTTTATATGTGTATGATTTGAGCTTTAAGTATAAACACATAAAGTAAAAACCTAAACACTATACCAAGACAAATAATCTGCATGAAGCTTTATCTTTGACTATTCTCAGCTTGGTAGTAGGGATGAAGCACGATATTGAATCTTTGACTTAAATTGCGACGACTTCATTCCAATTTCATTCCAAACTCCAATAGAGGATGTTTGTGTAGGATACCTAACAAGCAAATGCAAATACTCGAAAACGATGTTAGAAATTGTTTATTAATCATCAAAACTAGATTAGACAATAAGCTCATAAACATGAGACCTAACAGATGTTTGGAATGAATTAGAAATTCATCGTTAATCTATTCAACATGATAAGACTACTGAAGATCAGCAACCAAATCTTGTTCAAGTAGAAGAAGCATGTCTACAGTAGTAGGAAGAGTAGGAATGCATTATTTATAAAGACATATCTAAACAAGATATTTGACCACTCGAATATATGTTGACACAACAGTTTATGCATTATCAATTGATATTTATTTTCCTTATTGCTATTCAAGAGCTACTATAGGTAATGGCTTTAGGAGGTTGTTACTTAATGATGTGGATAATTTAGTTGATAAGTTGATGAAATCTCTTTCAGTTAGCAAATTCAAGCGGTGCTTGGACTTTAATGGTATGCACTGCACTTAGTGGCCTACGAGGCTTCTGAATAATGTGGGGTAGGTTAGTTGATTTTTGAGTGCTTTTTTTTGACATATTTAAATCAAGATGGAGATTTTTTAAAGCTAATTAAAATTGTATTTCTATTAATAATTGCAATTCATACTAAACAAGCAATCCCAAAGGAGATTGACTTCATGTTTTTTGGACTATGATAGAAACTCAAAGAAATAGGTTTGTTATAGAATTATGATTAGCTTAGAATTGGATAGAGACTAAGTCGTCAATTTACTTAGTACTCATAAGCCCCTTTGGTAAAGGGTTAAGAAGGAGAGATTAAGTAGAAGGATTAATATAGTTAGTCTATTTTTTTTAATCTGAAGGTTAGTTTTTTTAATCAATTAAATCAATTTGTTTTTGGTTTTTTTTAAAAGAGGGTTGGCTGAGCGAGTGAACTTTATTAAGCCCCACAAATTATGTCGACCATATGTCTTGATAGCCATACAACACTCATCAGTCGAAGGCAAGCATGGCATTCATAGCCAACCTACCCTTTATAATCCTTGTGGTAATTTCATGTTCATGAAAAAAAAAAGATTATGACTATTTCTAGGGCTGTCCATTTTACCCGTTGGCCCGGGCCCCGGCCCGCGCGCCCGGGGCCCGCGAAATCAGGGCCAGCCGGGTTCCGGCCCGGTCGCTCAGCGGCTCCCCGGCCGGGCCCGGCCCGGCCGAACAGTCCGCGCCGCGGCTAAATTCCGGCCGGGCGCCCGGCCCGGGGCCCGGCCCGTGTGCGAATGGTCACAACACAGTGACCGTTGCGCGGAAAAAGCCGGGTCGGCCCGGCCCGGCCACAAACGGTCACCAAGTGACCGTTGTGGCCGGCCCTGCACAACGCCCAGAATTGGCCCTTTTACGTTTTGCCCCCAAAAACGGTCAAAAAACGGCTATTTTGTGAGGTTATTTTGGTCATTTACCTAGGGGGCTGGTTCTATAAATAGAGGGGGGTTTTCATTTGTTTTCTTCACACCAAAAACTCATCTCTTCTCTCTTATACTCTTATACTCTCTCTTATACTCTTATACTCTCTTATTTATACTTTCTAATCCAATCCCCAAATGGCTTCCGGATCTGATTATGAAGAGCAAAACATTTCTCCTGATCCTGAAATGAGTCCTCCTACTATGAGTCCTCCTACTGGGTCTACTCCTACCGAAGTTAATCCCGAATCCGGTGGCGACGAATCTGCACCAAGAGCTCCTAAACGGCCAAGATCCGATGTGTGGAATTTTTACGAGAAGATCGACGTCACCAAGGATGAACACGGTAGGATCCTCACCCAGAAGGCTAAGTGTGCTTTGTGCGGCAAGATTTTTCAAGCTCATCATAAGAGCGGCACCAACCACCTCAAACGCCATTTAGATAAACACAACAAAGGCCAGACTCCTCAAGGTGATATCCGGCAATCTATGATTTCTCAATCCTCCTCTTCTAGTAGTCTCGGTAGTTGGAACTATGATGCTGCCAGAGCCAGGAAATGCGTAATCAGGTTTATCATTCTTAAAAACCTTACTTTTAAATTAGTAGAAGATGATGAATTTGAAGATATGTTTAGAGATGATTTTTATCCTACATTTAAAAAATTTTCTCGTCAAACCTGTCAACGTGATATTTTAAAATATTATCAGCAAGAACAAGAAAAAATAATTTCTTATTTTAAAAATTTAAACTGTAAATTTTCTTTAACTTCTGATATTTAGACATCTAGAGCACAAACTGGATATTTATGTATCACAGCACACTGGATTGATGAAAATTGGCAAATGTTTAAAAGAGTTGTTTCTTTTATTGCAATAGAAGAGTCACATACTGGTGCTAATGTTGCAAATTTAATAATTGAAGAACTTATGAAATTAGAAATTTCAGAAAGAATATTTTCTCTTTCACTAGATAATGCAAGTAATAACAATGTAGCTGTTGATTTTATCAGATCATCTTTATCATTGCCATGTCATGGTGATCTTTTTCATATTAGGTGCATCTGTCATATTTTAAATTTAATTGTTCAAAGTGCATTTACTGAAATTAAACCCATGATAGAAAAGGTTAGAACAGTTGCTTACATGCATAGTGCTTCTGAACAAAGACTTAAAAGATGGAAACAATTTTGTAAAAGAAAAAATGTAAAGCCTAGACTAATTCCAAAAGATGTTGACCATAGGTGGAATTCCACATATGCAATGTTAAGTGTAGCAATAGAATATAAAGACATTATAACTGATTTTATAAACTATTATGCTTCTAGTTCTAGTTCTGGTAGCACTTATGGAATAACTGAAGATGAATGGACAGTTATATGTAATTTAAATGAAATGTTACAAGTTTTTTATGATGCTACCATGTTATTATCTGGCTGTTATTATCCAACCATTACTTTAGCTGCTTTACAAATTTTAAATATTCAAAAAATTTTTGATAAATATCGTTTGGATGCTACTTTTGGACCTATGGTTTTTGAAATGGAGAGCAAATTTAATAAGTATTTTAGGCCTATTCCTCATATTTTTGGTTTGGGGGTTCTTATTGATCCATGCTTGAAGGATATTGGCCTTCGAAGTTTGTTACAGTCATTGTATGGTGGACAGGTTATAGACTTAGATGATGGAACCACCCTGAATGCTACTACTCATCATTTACTTATTAGAAATTATTTTCAAACTTTATATGATGAGTATGCAGCTAGACATGGTGTAGCTGCACAACAGTCTGCAGCTTCGGTTTCTTCGAGCTCATCCCGAGCCCGAGGTAAAAGTGTAAGTTTTGATAGGTATGCAATGGTAGCCGAGCTAACTGGTGGATCTGGACTTGGATCGTCATCATCGGAGGTTTCTGAAATAGATGAATATTTTTCTGCTTCTTTAGTTAGATGTCAAGGAAATGCTTTAGATATTTTGCAATGGTGGAAAGTATATGGATCAGTTTCATATCCTATACTTTCCACCATGGTTCGTGACTTACTAACAGTGCAGGTTTCGACGGTAGCTTCGGAATCCGCCTTCAGCACAGCAGGTCGTTTGATCGACGATCACAGGACATGCTTGGATCCATATACTGTACAAGCGGTGATGTGCCTACAAGATTGGTGGAGGTACGAGAAGCGAACGCAATGCATCGATCGGATGGTTGGAATTGAAGATAAATTTAAAGAATTGGGACTAGCAGATAGATATAAAGAATAGATTGTAGTTTTTATATCTTAGCTTAAAATTTGTAAAGAATTATTTTGGAAATAATTGCAAATGATAGTGATATAGGTGAGTAGGTGCCAACCTAGTTGGGATTTACTTATCTATTGTGATGCGATTAATTCCAAAATAAATTTATACTTATAATTTGTAATTGATTTATTAATTATTAATAAAGGATTTGTTTTTATCATTTTTTATTTGTAATTTATGTCATTTTAAGTAATTAATAAAATTATTGTTTTTATTATTTTTCTTATCTTTTTTTATAATTTATAATTTAAATAACATTAAAAAATTTTGGAAAAAAAATTAAAAAAAAAAAGAAAATCACCCGGTCGGGCCCGGGCCCGGATTTCCGGGCCGGGCCGGCCCGGATGGACAGCCCTAACTATTTCTTTATAAATTAAGGGGTTATCTTTTAATTTGTTAAAATAGGTGGATTTGTAAACCTCTCATTTTGAGAGATTAACTCATTTTATTCCCTCTAGTTGGATTCGTAAAACCTTCAACTATTGTTTGTATTAATTTAGGAGGGGTTAAGTTAGGGTACACCCTATGTAAACTTTTTATATTTAGCAGGTTGAGAAGGGTAAATTTTCCTTAATTCCTTTCTTCACCTAATTAATTGTAATCCCTGTACCTATGGAAAAGATTTTAGCCAGAACAAGATTTCAGCCAAGTCTACAAATACATTACGATAGGATAGGATTGATGCAGGCAGCAACAACAGTCATAACAAATCCTACAAGCCGCAACTCTTTAAAGCTATGAGAAATAATTTGGCTTTTCAATATAGCACTCTTTTGTTTCTTCTTTTGAGAGAGATTGAATGAGATGGTGGAGATTATTTATAAAGATTGAATTTGAGTTCTTTAGGATATGATATTGAATTAGTGATTAATAAATCTCACCATTATAGTTCTCACAATTTTCTAATAAAGCTATTCTCCTTCTTCACTTATGGACATAGGCTACAATCTTGTTGGTCTTCACTTCCTTTCTAATGTGAAGGATGACCCAAAGTTGTATTTGGTATCTTATATTATATGTTGAGCGATGCGGAAGTCAAAACCAAACCGATGTGCTTCGAGAGACCAAATCAAACAAACGTCGAGAGAAAGCCAAACGAACCAAATCAATGCCACAAACACAAACAGCCAATTTTAACGTAGTTTGGCAAGTTGCCTACGTCCACGGGGCAAGAAGGGAATATGGTTTTTCACTAATAGAGAAGAAGAATACAAACTGAGATTACAAATCACTCAAACTCACCAATTAATCTCACCGACAAATCTCTAATTATCTCCAAACAAAACCATAACCAATAGCTCAGAAAATACCTCTTTTCTGTGCTCCAAATATCCCCAATTTTCTTCTTAATTCTTTCTTCCAATTGTTCCATATATATAGAAATCCTAAAATCATAAACATATTAGGAATTCTAAAATAAAAAAACAAAACAGATTAGAAATCCTAATAACCTGTTACCAAAACAGATTTGGAATCATGTTACCAAAACAGATTAGAAATCCCAATAACCTGTTACCAAAACAAATTAGGAAACATATTAGGAACCTACTATCCAACAATTCTCCACCTCGGTGAACTTTTTTCAAAACTAAGCCGACACCAATACCAACCAAACGTCTCACTTGTTGTGTCCAGTATGAAGTGGAACAAATCCACGACAATAGAGTCAATCCACAATAAGTCGAGAACCCAAATGAGAATGCGAACAAACTTCAAATATCGGTATCAACTCACCAAACCAGCTGCATCATAAATGACTGTCTACGTATCCTCTTGCCCAAGGAATCAAGCCTTCACGTAGTTCACCCAAACGGCTTCCAAAGGCCCTCAATTAAATAGAAAAGTTTGTAACTCTTCACCAATATCACCAACGGGTCTGCAATTGATAGCGCTCCCAATGGCCCCAAACTGAAATAAATCAAACACCTCCACCTGAGGTGAACCAATGGCCGTATCCAAAACATGTCCACCAGCTGCACTCGAATCCAAAACCAACTCATCATCTGCATCCAAATTCAAATGATCTCCAAACTGTGTCACCTCAGCTAGAATCCCAAATGATGCAGTATGATCTGGAGTATGTGGAGTAATCTCCACTCAATGTGAAGTAGCATCAACCTCCACCCGCTGTAATATCCTCATGATCTGATCAACACTCTCCACCTGCCAAGAGTCAAATATGACATACCTACTCAGAACAAGATCAGAAGCTCCTAACTGATAATCAAACGAACCTCTGAATCCTAAACGTACAATCGGATCAAATCTCACATCCTCGATGTGACCAAATGCTAGGCAACCAAATATCCAACGTAACCCAAAATCTGAAGCAGCTCCACCAGATCCAAAATTTCCACATGCAGTAGTCGGCAACCTATGACCAAGATGACTCAAATATGTCGAAGCTCCAAAACCAAAAACAATGCTCGACAACCAACGCTGATCCCCCTCCAGTAAAGAACGACACATCAAAACTGTCATCTCATCTTGTCGCCCCAATGTCTCCACATCAATAAAGTGTCTCAAACTGCCATGATCTCGGTACAAATGCAAGAAAGAACATATACCAAAGCTAGAATGACGGGTTACCTTTCTGCCAATACACTTCTTCCAATTGTTGTTGACTTCTAGGGCTTCACACCAACGGGACCTGGTTGCAACCCACCAATGCCTAGAACAATCCCCAATTGCGAAAACCAAATACCGATTACCTCCCAATGATACCTCCTTGGAAGGCCCCCAAATGCCTGACTGAACACCATTTAAAAGACTCCTCGATCGATGGATAGAAGTGCCAAACTCCACCTCGGTCTTCTTGCTCATATCAATGTGCTCAAAGGACTTCAATCTGTAGGTCAAAGCACTCCTCAACAAACCATACACGACATAACCAATCAAATAACCCAGCCTCAACAAATGCCACAGTCTATCCAAATCCAAAGAAGTTGTCAGCTCTCTATCAAACACCATGCTCCTAATCAAATAATACAAATTATTCCTCCTGATGCCCTCCATCACAATTATGGACCCCCAATGTGACCTTCAAATGTGAATCGACCAAGGTCACCCTATAGCATGCTGCCTCCAAAACTCCAAGTGAAATGATATTCTTCTTCAACTGAGGAACGAACCTCACTCCAACCAACTCCCGAATCACTCCATTACTCATCCTAATCAGAACAGTACCGATACCACTAATAGGACATTCATGATCATTACCCATGAGCACGACCTCCCCTCTTTCCAACTCCTAAAAGCTGGAGAACCAATCCCTCCTAGGGTAAATATGATAATAAGCACCCGAATCCAACATCCACTCTGTAGAGTCGGCAACACAAACTGACAGTAGTGCATATAACGAGTAGTCCGAAGAATCCGAATCTAAATTATTACCACTAGCCTTGATAACATTTACCTCTGAAGCCTGAATAACTTTTTCCTTATTCTTCCCGGCTCGATCAACCAACTTTGGGCATTCGGCTTTCCAATGTCCATCCTCTTTACAAAAGGCACACTGATTCCTACGAACTCCAAGATGTGCCTCTCTAGACTGCGACCTCCTACCACGGTTTGGACTCTTTGCTCTTGCGACCAATGCCCCCGCTACCGGCTCGACTGCGACCTCCTACCACGGTTTGGACTCTTTGCTCTTGCGACCAATGCCCCCGCTACCGGCTCAACTAAAGTCTCCTTATCCTTTTTTTCGAAGCTGATAATTCACAAGTACAGCGGTGACCTCACTATAAGAAAGAGATGCTTTCCCATTAATAAGAGTAAGAATGAATGTCTCATATTTCTCATCAGGCAAGGAACTCAACAACAATAATGCCTTGTCCTCATCTTCAATCATCACATCTATATTCACCAAATCCGCAAGAAGCTTCGTGTAGTGATTCATGTGATCACCAATGGAGGTCTCCTTCTTCAATTGGAAGCGATAAAGCCTCATCTTCAAATGCAAGCGGTTCTCTACACAAGATACTTAGCCTCTAGGATCTCCCAAATCTTCTTAGCCGAAGTCTCATTAATCACATCATATTTTAAATCTTGAGTCAAACAAGATCTAATCACACCACATGCCGTTCTATTCATCTTTTTTTAAACCTTCTCCACAATGCCGTCGGTTTCCCGTCCAACTCTAAAGTATCTTCCAAATTTTGCGCATTGAGCGCATCCAAGATTTCACATCTCCAAAGACCAAAATTATTTGTGCCATTAAACTTTTCCACATCTATCTTCATATAGTGGATATTCAAACTTTGGACGGTCTTCACGCTGGAAGTATCCTCCACAACTCCTTCTTTCCTGACCATCTTTCTCAAAGCACCAAAACAAATACAGAACAAATGAAGAATAGATCCAAAACTAAAAAACATAGAGTCTTTACCAAAAAGATCCTACCTTTATCACCAAACGAAGCCCTAGGCGAGCCTCCAAAACGACCTACTCCTCCAAATAGCCCAAGCGTAGCCCGAGCTCTGATACCACTTGTTGAGTACTGATACCACTTGTTGAGCGCTGCGGAAGCCAAAAGCAAACCAATATGCTTCGAGGGATCAAATCAAACAAACGCCGAGAGAAGACCAAACACAACCAAAATAACAGCACGAACACAAACAACCAAATTTAACGTGGTTCGGCAAGTTGCCTACATCCACGGGGCAAGAAGGGGATATGGTTTTTTATTATTAGAGAAGAAAAGTACAAGCTGATATTAGAAATCACTCAAACTCACCAATTAATCTCACCAACAAATCTCTAATTCTCTCCAAACAAAACCCTAACCAATAGCTCAGAAAATACCTCTTTTCTGTGCTCCAAATATCCCCAATTTTCTTCTTAATTCTTTCTTCCAATTGTTCCATATATATAAAAATCCTAAAATCATAAACATATTAGGAATTCTAAAATAAAAAACAAAACAGATTAGAAATCCTAATAACCTGTTACCAAAACAGATTTGGAATAATGTTACCAAAACAAAAAACAAAACAGATTAGAAATCCTAATAACCTGTTACCAAAACAGATTTGGAATAATGTTACCAAAACAGATTAGGAATCCCAATAACCTGTTACCAAAACAAATTAGGAAACATATTAGGAACCTGCTATCCAACATTATAGACCCAATAGTTTGAGTTTTAACTAAAGCGCATTGACCCAGTTGGCCCATTTTTATACTTCTCCCAAATATGGGTTAGATCAGATTGAGAGAGATAGAGTTTTCACAAGAGAGAAAAGTGAAAAAAAACACAAAAACAGTGTTGCTCAACCAGCAATCATCAACTCGTCGATCGGAGATTCATCTATGGTTCGATTGAGTTGAAATCTGGAGTTCCTTGAACTTCTTTGACTGATCGGATTGCCAATTAGTTCTATTAACTTTGGGATCTATACTTTGAATCACATCTAAGTTTTTGGGTACTTTGTTTAATGAGGTTGATTCGTTTGTTATTAGAATTGGGGTTGTGTACCCATTATGTGAGCTTGGATAAGGTATTCTAACCCATTTTTGTTATAGTGGAGCTCTTGAGCTGGACTTTTAGTCTTGTGGCTTTTAATCTTTGATTTGGAGGGATTTTTCACCTAAAACTCCAGTGTTCTTTTGTTTATTGTCGTTGGATGCTCTTTTCTATTCTTGGTCACTTCATATTTCCGTTCACTCATTCCTAATCTCATATTTAATCTTTTGCTTGGGATCCTCTGTTCGGTTCCAACAAATCCGAACCATATACATATGCATGTGTTGTCTTATTCATATTTTTATATGCTTACATATGATTGATATTTGTTTATTTTGGAGATTTTTTATTGTAGCCAGTTAGATCATTGGAGTTGGTTCGTTATAGAAGAGAGTTAAACCAAGTTTCTACTATAGCATTTCCCAACAACGTTGTGAATTTAATCATCAAATCATCTTAAAGTTACTGTTTGGATCTTGCCTTGTATTTATGGGGTAGCTTCTTAAATTAATCTTGTATTAGAACGTTAAAAGCTCATTACCATTACAAGTCAAGGTAATTTGAACATTGGATCGGTCCAAGAAGCGCAAAAAGTAGTATACATAAATACCCATTTTAAAACTAGTGCCAGAAGAGATCCATTTTTCCTGCCTATCATCTATCTGACCCTTTTCCGGTCAAAGAATTTAGGGCACCGGCAGGCTGGCAAATTGTGATAGATTCGTTAACCTCCTCAGTGGAACGTGAGAAGTTGAGACACTTGCTTTTAAGAACTAGAGAAAAAAGAAAGTCTTCCCATGGACTTAAATTAATTTGATAATTAACATGCACCCAGCGCAGGCATCTCATACATAATTGTCAACTCCTAAAATATTTCAAACCGCCGGGAAATAGGTAACTACTAGTGGTGAATGTTCATTTTGGTTTTTTAAACTTTTAGGAAACGACCAAAACATTTATTAGTGAGAGGGAATAGATATAAAATATGCATGAAATATGAGGGAGAAGACCAACAAAAATACAGAATGGGCACCTAAAAATAAATTTCAGAAGATAAATTTGACTAATCTAGATTTCTAAATGAAGGTGTAACATTGTTTTGAATTGGTCATCTTTCGATACAAGGTAATGTTGTTAACAAAAAAAATAAGATGATCAAACAATCAAATTGAAAGGAGATGTATATTCAAAGCATTCTCATTCCTTGCGTCCTAATACGCCTTTACTAAACACCCTGTATTGCAAAATTAAAAGGAAGTTCCAGATATATACGGACTCTTTCTTGCATTGATCACAAA
This sequence comes from Asparagus officinalis, assembly GCF_001876935.1. Classification (NCBI taxonomy): domain Eukaryota; kingdom Viridiplantae; phylum Streptophyta; class Magnoliopsida; order Asparagales; family Asparagaceae; genus Asparagus; species Asparagus officinalis. The sequence continues at coordinate 78,369,431 of NC_033798.1, read as the reverse complement.
GATGTTTACTTTTATAGCATAAGGGGTTTAGTTGACAACGCAAAGTTTTAATCTATAACCTTTCTCATTATTTTAGCGTTTTGCCGTAGCCGAAGGGACATTAACATAGCGTCAGGAAAAATTCCATAAAAAATAAGCATCACTGTGTAAAATAGCTCAAGAGTCAAAAGAGAACACTTAACCTCTAGGATATGACTAAAAAATTGAAATTATTACACTCAACGGTTATCATAGCTCAGAAATTATTGAGATTATGTCTTTGATTCATTGTATAACTTCATAAGAGTTAGATAGGATTAGAGATCTATCATGATTTGGAGATTGAGTCTCATCATGATTAGGAGTTTAAATCCTATTCTAATTAGGAAGTTAGGCTAGAGATAGGGTTTTGGTTTTCTTATATATATTCTTCTATTGTTAGAGGAAAAATCATGTAGATGAGAGAGAGCTAATATTCTTGTAATCTAGGGTTAGCAGAGGACGCAACCCGATTTAAGAATATTGTGCGAGAGGCGAGGGTTTTGTAGTCTTTGTCTGTGCAAAAGATTACATCATTGGGAGAGGGTTTCACAGTCTTTGTCCATTCAAAAAATTGTAAGGAGAGTTCTTTGCAGAGAATATGAGAGTTGATTATGTATGTGAGGTTGAGAGATTGCGAGACGAGAGTTAAGTGGTTCATCTTATAGTTTTTCCCGATACATAGTGGATTTCTTGTATTGTTGCCCGTGGACGTAGATCCAAATTGGTCGACTGAACCATGTAAATCTTGGTGTTTTTTCTTCTTGATTGTGGTTGTTTTATATCTTATTAATTGTGGATTGGCTTCCAAGTTGCGCAAATCATAGTAGGCGGGGAGACTAAATTCCCCAAGAAGTGGTATCAGAGCCATGATGATGCATCCAGGCGTGAGTTCGCAAGATAGAAGACGACATTGTGCAAGATTGAAGATCGACATTACAAGAATCAAGATGAAGAAAAATAACGGAAGGAACGACCATTGCTGGCAGGAGGATTTAACGGAGACTAATCATCCGGAGAAGAGCACCCGAGGGATGCGACGTCCGACAGAGGGCTTGCGTGGAGACGAATTGGCAGTGAGAGGAGCAGGTGGTGACAAGTTGGCGGAGTTGCTTGGAAGAATTCTCGAGAGGGCTTCAATTGGCTCTGTTCGTGAAAATCTGAGGAGACAATCATATGATTTGACGATGAGGTGATCTTGTGTTTGGAATATTTTGGTGTTTGGTGTTTTTGACTACACGTGATAGAGAAAGAAATCATTCTTCACATGTAAGAGAAGGAACCAAATTTTTTTGGTGCCCAAGATTCGGTGTGTGCCTTTGTATGGTGTTTGTTGTTTAATTCAATCCAATGGTTGAGATTGATTAGAGTGTAGATGGGCGAATCGTTGGTGGATTTTAGCGATCTAGCAGTCGATTCCTAGGTTTTGGAGTGCTCTGAATGCGATGGGAGGGTTTGTTTTTTTACATTTTGTTCAGATTGGTCAAAAAGTGCTGAAAAGTTCTGGTGATGATGACGAGACTGAAATTACCCTATGGGGCTGAATATGGTATTTGCTAATCTAATCTGATATATATTAATGCCAAATTAAAACTTTACAAGTAATATCCTCGCAATATGATATACAATGAGTTATTTGCAAGGATATGTAATTAAACAAAGGTTGATATAAACGTGAGACAATGTAAACAATGAGCATAATAGGCGATATAAGATGAATACAAGAGAAAATGCGCCAATAACAAACACAAACACAAATAAAAGATCATGGAGTCTGGTCACCATCGACCTAAGTTTACACTCCTCACCCTCGAGGAGAATCTCCACTATCAATTACAAAACCTACACAATCGGTTTTCAACGCTCACCAACAAACGTTTATAACTCACACTACTGTCAATACACAACACACCTTCTAAGTGTTGGCCTAGCCCGTGTCACCTTCCTCAAGTGCTAGGAATTACAACCTCTCCCTAGGATTTACAACCGATGTCACTCCTCTTGGAATTGACCTCGTCTCTCGCCAATCACTTCTCTCGGTGTCCTTATGTATTATAATGTGTTCTCAACAATGAAGTGCAAATACAAAGGGTTTGTTCTCTAATACAATGTGAGAACAAAATTAAGCTCACTCTCAATATTACACCCCACAACCCAATAATATATTATATGTGAAAATACTAAAGCTCAATGTGGTCAAGGGGGGGGGGGGTGCGTAACCAATGAGTATAAATAAAATCAAACTCAAATTAATCTAGCAAGTAAAAAAATATAACAATTAAAATATAAACAAGCTAGTAATGAGTTTAAGGAAACTTCTCCAAACAAAGAGGGTTGAAGAATTGAGGTTGAACTCCCTCAATGATTAAACTTAAAATCCTCCTCTTTGTGAAACTTTCTTCACAAAAACAAACCCTTGATTTTTGACAACACTTGATTTTGACAAAATGACTTCAAACAAGTTTGAAACTACTTTTAACTAGATTAATAGACTTTATAAAAGATATATAACAGTTATATTTAGTCATTAATCCATAACACAATATTTTGCAAATTAGTAAAACATACGAATTTGTTAAAACTTAATTTTGACGAATTTCTTTCAAACAAGTTTTGAAAACACTTTAATATATATTTATAGACTTGAGGAAAGATATAAAATAGTATAAACAAGTCTTTAATCTATAAACATATTATTTTCCAAAACCAAGATGATAAATATGAAACGAGTATGTATGTATATATATATATATAACTATTTGTTTCATATTTATATGAATAAACTTGAATGCTATAAAAAAAATGTGTATGTGTAAAAAAAGTTGAGCTTTGAGTATAAACGCATAAAGACACAACTAAACTAGAAACAATATACCCAAGCTTAGAAATCATCGATTGAGCTCGATCTTGGTAAACATGGATGAAGCGCAATATTGAGTCTTGTCTTGAGCACATAAATACTTCATTCCAGATTTCCTCCAACCTCCAAGATGTCGTCGTTAAGCTCAAGTCCAACCAACCTCTAACAGGAGGATCTATGTGTAGAATACCTAATAAACAAATATAAACACTTGACAAACGTTATTAGGAATTGTTTGTTAATCATCAAAACTAGATTAGATAGTAGGCTTATAAACATGAGACCTAACAAAGACAGATCTGATGGCAGATAGGGCAAACGAGTATACGATGAGTAAGACTGATGTAGAGAATCAGACATGATTCTAACAGTAGAGTTGTCAGCATATAATTGTTCAGAGTTATTATGGGAGTAAGAGTTGGTTGGTGTGTAGACTTGAGGTAGACAGTGCCAGATTAGGTGCAGCTTGCAAGCAGGAATGACTGAGTGACACACATACTGATGGAGATGGTGACCTTAGACTTAAAGACGATGAGTGATCATATTCGGTCCAAGCCAAGTGATTGAGGAGATGGAGGCATCTGGCTCATAGTGTGGAGTAGGAGAGGTGCACCGATATGATTCAAGATGAGCAATGCAGGTGGAGTACGAAGACAGCAATGCAGGTGGAGTACGAAGACAGCAAGTGGGGGAAGGCTACTGTCAAGTTCAGTTTGGGAGGAGAAACATGGTTGATTTGCTTCTAATGTCAGAGGTGGCGAAGATCTCTTGGTGCTCACAAGAGAGGTGGAGGCGCTACGGCGAAGAAGATGATAGCGAGGGTCATGAGACGTCCCAGTTGAAGTTCATATATGTGCTTCAATTGAAAAAGTGAAAGGAATAAAAGATGCTAGCAGGAGAAGTAAAGTTTCAAGACGGCGATGATATATCTTCAAGGAAGTTTGGGAATCAAATCCAAGGTAGAGATTGTTGGGATTATGTCATTGATTCTTTGTATAACTTCATGAGAGTTAGATAGGGTTAGAGATCTATCATGATTAGGAGATTGAGTTTTATCATGATTAGAAGTTTGAATTCTATTCTAATTAGGAAGTTAGGGTAGAGACTATATATATTCTTCTATGTTAGAGGAAAAACCAAACAGATGAGAGAGAAAGTCAATATTCTTGTATTCTAGGTTTAGCAGAGGACGTAACCTGATTCAAGAATATTGAACGAGAGGCGATGGTTTCGTAGTCTTTGTCCGTGCAAAAGATTACATCATTGGGAGAGGGTTCCGAAGTCTTTGTCCATTTATAAGATTGTAAGGAGAGGACTTTGGAGAGAATATGAGAGTTAATTATGTATGTGAGGTTGAGAGATTGTGAGACGAGAGTTGAGTGATTCATCTTATAATTTTTCCTGATACATAGTGGATTTCTTGTATTGTTGCCCGTGGACGTAGGTCGAAATTGGTTGACTGAACCATGTAAAACTCGGTGTTCTTTCTTCTTGATTGTGGTTGTTTTATATTTTGTTGATTGTGGATTGGCTTCCAAGTTGCGCAAATTGTAGTAGGCGGTGAGGCTAAAATTCCCCAACAAAAATTTTAGAATCCAGCGAGATTAGCTTGTTTCTATCTTTATTTCTCTTTACTCTGAGCGTATACATATTCTATGTTTATCTTCTCTGTTTAGTAATTTCCATGAACATCTAGTGCACGTTACTCAGGGGAAAAAAATAGTGAAAATGACATTCAAACAACTGGATAGTTTCTCTTTGAAACTAATCAAGCGCAACAATACATCCTTAACCATTCTCTATAAATAACCATGCATTCAAAGGAGATTAGCACAGAGAAAAGAATTAAGAAGCAGAACAATAATTAATGGAAGTTGTGGAGTCTTGCATTGTGGTTCCTAGCGAAGAGACCCCAAAGCATAGCATCTGGCTCTCAAATTTAGATCTATCGTTCAGCGTCAGAGAGCATACTCCGTCGGTTTATTTCTACCGACCCAACGGCGATCCCGACTTTTTCAAGGTTGAGACGCTGAAGGCGTCGCTGAGTAAGGCTCTCGTTCAATTCTATCCGCTGGCTGGTCGACTTGAGGTCGGCAAAAATGGTCGGATTGAGATCAATTGCACGGGCGAGGGGGTTCAGTTTACGGTGATTCGGTCGGAGTATGATGTGGATAAGTTCGGAGGGTTCGCTCCGTCGCATGAGATGAGGGAGGCGTTGGTGCCTAGGGTTGCGTCGTCTGAGCCACCCTGCGTGTTGTTGATGATTCAGGTGCATGTGTATTCCTTTTATTTCTTTTGTCGTTTCTTGATTAATTTTTAGAAGAGTTGCTATCTTGTATACGACGTGAATATGTGCTTTTTTACTACAATGGATGCTCTAAATTAGTTAGAAGTTCCGTATATATATAGCGATGAGAAAATGACAAAAAACTCAAACATATTAAAACTAAAGTGGAAGGCCGGATCCATGGGAGCAATTACGATATAGCAAAATGATTATGCAGCAAATGATATGTCTACCGAGTAAGGAAAGCGCTAAGTATACTGTAAGAAATAATGATATGTCTACTGAGTTATACGAAAGATGCTAAGTATATTATAAGAGTTGTACTAGTCTTATACGTGTAGAGATTCCTCTATGTCCTTAGGTGTAGAGAATATCAAAACGCTAATTATATTATAAGAGTCATACTAGTCTTGTACGCGTAGATATTCCTCTATGTTCTTGGTTGTAGAGAATATATATAACTTAGTAATCACCTCTCATTCTGTAGACCTCATAAATTGTATTTTTAAATAATATTAACATCCTTTTATTTCTGGGACCAACTGAATAAGTCAATGTTACTATTCCATGTAATCTCTTATACTATTATACACAAAGAAGTGGAGTGCATAAGAACTCATAATTTCTCTTTACGATTTCTAATACTGTCCACTTTTTGGTGCGTAGTAGTACAATAGTAGTGTAACTAATGTACAATTGTCACTACTCCTTTGTTAATTCTCGATTTACATAAAACACTTAAAATAAAGTTTTTTATATTAGTTGTCTAAATCATTCAGATTTTGAGATTAGTCCCTCAAATCATTGATATTACCACTAAGCCCCTCACTTCTTAGGTTGTTTCAAAATTAGTCCCTTAATTTGATCAAAAAAAAAAAAAATAGTCCCTTAAAATCATTAAAATTTCTGTAGATCCCCCAACTCTTAAGTTATTTTGATGCTAGTTCCTCCAATCAAGCGTAAATGTAGTAATTGGCAGGGTTACCATGTAAAATCTAATTTTGTGTACTATCATCTCCTAATTCTCATAATTTATTTCATATTAATCCTTATAATTGTTAATTTTACTCTTTACTGGAGGAACTAATTTCAAAATAACTTATAAAGTGTCAGTTTGTCAAGGAGTTAAGAGAGAATTATTAAAGAGAATGATTAACCTAGTTAACGCTTTATAAGGAGTTAAAAATAACTTAATCCCGTTTATATTTTAATAGTTAAGATGAAGGGTTAAGTTTTTTTTTCTTTTTGTGTTTGTCAAATCAAATAAAGAAGAACTAAGGAGTTTAATTACCACACATTGCTTACCTCTAGAGGGAAGATTTATTAACCCCTCCAAATAAGACGTTAATTAATTAAATTTAACGCAGTCTTTTGATCAAATTAATCCATTTGGAGGATTAACGGGGCTTTAAACCGCCCCCGTTTAATCTTCTCTTAACCCCTTACCAAATGGAGCAAAAGAATTAGGAGACGTAGTAGCAATTCCATATACTCGAGGGACTTTCTTTAGGGGGGAAAAGGACTTGTGGGAATAATTTCAAAAGGGGTTTTGTTTTAACTTGTATTATTAAGAGGTGAATAAGTATCAAATTCTCTCGTTTTGACACATAGATAGATGGGTCGTTGCATATAACTAATTCGTTTCTAGCTTTTGTATTTAGAAACTTTTTTGGAGAAAAAGTTGTATTTAGCAATTGGGAACGGGTTCTCTCTCATATTATTCGATCAATGCGTAAAATTATTCTACGCGTAAAGAAGTTCATAATGCATTTGTAATGTCTGTGTTTGTTAACTCATTTTATTCCATGCGTAAATTTCTTCTGTTGGACGTGTTAATAACGGGTGAATTCCTTTAACCCTTCAAGCATCCTCTTCACATTATAGGCGAGACTTTACTGACTATTGGCTTGTTTTGCTTGTATTCAACTCTCAGGTGACATTCTTCAAAGGCGGCGAGGTGACCATCGGCGTAGCCAACCACCACATCGCCGCCGACTTCCACTTCATTAAGACATGGACTGACATCGCCCGCGGCATCTCCGACGTCTCCTTCCCTCCCTTCTTCGACCGCTCCCACCTCCGCGCACGATCCCCTCCCTCCATCACTGCCGACCTCCTCGAATACAAGAAACCCCCACAATCCGAATCCAACACCTTCACTGCCCCTCCACCCTTCGACGTCGCGATCCTCAACCTCTCCAGAAACCAGATCACCACTCTCAAAAAAAGGGTCAGCATAGACAAATCCTTGTCCACATTCAAAGCCGTGATTGCCCACATCTGGCGCAGCGCGTGCTTCGCACGGAGGCTTGCCGCTGACCAAGACACACGCCTCTATACGGTGCGCCGCTGCCCGTTGGATACTTCGGCAACGCGATCCTCTGCACGTCAGAGGGAGCGAAGGCGGGGGAGATCACGTCAGGGTCGCTAGAGTATGCAGGAGAGAAGATACAAGGGGCGCTGGCAAGGGTGGACGACGAGTACGCAAGGTCGTTGATTGATTACATGGAGATGGGGAATGAGGAGAGGGGGTGGTTCTTGACGGAGAAGGATCTCTTTCTGATCAGTTGGCTCGGGATGCCAATATATGAGGTTGATTTCGGGTGGGGGAAGCCAGAGTTCATGACGAGAGCGAGTTTGTTCGGTGGAGGGATTGGGTTTGTAATGGATAGTCCCGCGGGGAATGGAGATGTGACCGTTGTTATGTCGATGGAAAGTGAGAACATGGAAGAGTTCAAGAAGGCACTTTTTCAAGGGTGTGGCGACTGACCGGTTAATTTGGTCGCTGTTTGATGTTGTGGAGCTTTTCAGTTTGTTGTTTTGTTGTTGTTCATCTGTTGAGCTTGAGTGATAGTTTGTATTTGGAAGTTTGGAGCAAGGGAGGTGATAATAACCATTGACTTCATCTGTAATTATTTGATTGAGTTTATACAAGTGGAATTGTTAATTTTGGTGCATATATAGACCGTAATGTTCTCCCAATTTAACTGTTGATGTTTGCAAGAATTCTAATTAAAAAATGTTGGAGGACACATGATTAGTTTTTCTATAAGAGTTGATCTTTTGATTTGTGAGTGTGGAATGGGAGGCAGTACGTATTAAGTACGAGGAAGAGTACTTATGTAGGGATGAATGTGTTGGGAATATTAGCTGTTTAGACAATAATTAGCACGAGATGCAGTTAATAATTTTCAGATAATAATGGGTTAATTTTATACAAAGATGTAAGAAATAATTCAAATGAAAAGAAATAAAGGTTAGAAATACGGCCTGATGGTCGAGGCGTACAAGGCACTGTCCCAAGAATCTAATTGCCCCCTTTCGTACAGGGGTACGCGGCAAAAGTTCTCGGAGATACAACGACCCTCGGTCAGGCGACCTCCTTCTCGTCGGCACGAGCTTCAAGAAGGCTTTGCGAATTCTTCTCGACTTTCAAGGAACCAACAAAATGTAACAGCAAGTAAACGTAAGAGGAAGAGCAGAGCAGAGAAGAAGAAGAGCTTCTTGTGTTTTCACTGTCCTCAAACTCTTGTAGGTTTAGGTCCTTATATAGGGGAAAAACAACCGTTATTCATAAATCTGCAGTTAATATATTTTAATTACTCGCCCATTTATCACGTTTTTAATCATGTTAATAAATCTTAGCTGTTACAAAATATTTTCGTTACAAAATAAATCAGGAAAATATTTATTACGTTTCCGTTACAAAATATTTCAGTTACAAAATAAATCCGCAAAATATTTATCACATTTTCATTACAAAATATTTCTATAAATCACGTTTTTAATCTGTATCATATTAGTTATGTTTTAATTATTCTAATTAATAAAAAACAAAATATAGCAGGTTAAGAGCCCCTCAATCAGGAGCTTCATTCGTGTCCGCACGCCACCCGACCCGACCCGAACCGAACCCGAGCCCGAGCCCGGCCAAGCCGGCGCGCGCGTGTGTGGTGTGGAGCATAATCTTTATTTACTTCTAGGCATAGGAGAGAAGGGAAATGCTTATAAACACTCTTCCCTCTTATTCCATTTCCTATGTGGGACTTAACTTTCCCACTACAATATCAAGTTTTAAGTTACACTTATTATAACTCCAACAATCCCCCACATAACTTAAAACTTAAAATAATTCAGAAAAAACAGTAAAAGAAGAACTTAAAAACAAATAAATAAGATTGCTGGTTTCCTTATACTATGTAATAGGTGGAGGTACCTTTCGGTTTGAACCTTCACTTAGTGACAGTTGTATAGATCCGTGAGAGCTTGGTGGACTACGCCTTGAACCAGTCCTATTTATCGGATTTCTACAGAAAACACACATAGTACAATTTAGAATAATTCTAAGAGGGTTGTGTTATTATCGGCCTTGTGCAGGTATCTTTCATGTGTGTTACTAAGGAGTAGCCCTGATCCCATAGTCACGGCCTCACAACTACACACATATAGGTGAATCCTAATAAGAATGCGAGCAAGTAAGCATCCTGCCTCATGGGTCTTGGATTCATTAAGAGTTTGACTCAACTTTTCACTTGCTTTTTATGAGCACCGATCATCCTAGGGATGAGAGCAAATAAATTCAATGCTCCTCACAATTAATCACTCGTCCAGTTTGTTTCTACTCATTGAACCTCTGCGAGGTTGGGTTGCCACTGCAGTGTTTTTTCTTATGGGCTTAATCCCACCCCCCTCGATGATTCTAGGACCACTACCCTAGATAAGCCTTTAGTTAAGTGATCTGTAAGATTTTTCTCTGATCTTACAAAATCTAAGGCTATTACATGATTTTTCATCTTATATCTCAAGGATTTATGTCGCACTTTCAAGTGTCAATTCATCTTCACATTTGCATTCTCTTGATGACATTTGTCAATCGCTGACCTACAATCACAATGAATAGAAATAGCTGGTAATGGTTTTTGTATTAATGGAATTTCAGTAAGTAAATCTTTCAACCATTCAGCTTCTATACTAATAGTATCAAGAGCTATCATTTCTGATTCCATTGTACTTCTAGCCATTACAGTTTGTTTAGTAGATTTCCAGGACACAGCTCCTCCTCCTAAAAGGAACACAAAACCAGTGGTGGATTTTACATCTACTGAGTCACTAATCTAATTTTCATATGAGTATCCTTCTAATACAGATGGATAACCTTTATAATGTAAACCATAGTTCATAGTTCCTTTTAGATACATCAAAATTCTTTCTAGAGCATCTCAATGACTCTTATCAGGATAATTTGATGTATATCTACTAAGTCTATTTACTGCATAAGCAATGTCAGGTCTGGTGTAGTTTGTCAGGAATCCTAATGATCCAATCATTTGTGCATATTCTCTTTGTAATTGAGAATAACCTTTATTTTTCTTTAGATGTGCATTAGGATCATATGGAGTAGAAACAGGTTGACAATTTAGATCATAAAAGTTCTTGAGAATTTTCTCTATATAGTGTGATTGTGACAACACATATCCATTCTCATTTTTCAAGATTTTAGTGTTAAGAATTAAATCAGCTTGACCTAAATCTTTCATGTCAAATTTTTGTGATAAAAAATATTTGATTTCATTTATGCTTTGTATGTCAGAGCCAAAAATAAGAATATCATTAACATATAAGCATAAAATTACAATTTTGTTGTTATTATCTGTTTTATGATATACACACTCATCTGTTTGATTAATTACAAATCCATAGGATAGTATGATCTCATCAAATTTCATGTGTCATTGTTTTGGAGCTTGTTTAAGACCATATAGTGATCTAATAAGTTTGCATACTTTCTTCTCTTGTCCAGAGGCAACAAATCCCTCGGGTTGATCCATATAAATTTCTTCATCTAAGTCTCCATTTAAGAACACAGTTTTAACATCCATTTGATGTATTATAAATTTGTGAATGGATGCTAAAGCTATAAGGATTCTAATGGTAATAATCCTAGCTACTTGGGAATAGACATCAAAATAATCAATACCAGATTTTTGGGTATATCCTTTAGCTACTAATCTAGCCTTATATTTATCTATTGTTCCATCTAGTCTGAGTTTATTCTTAAATACCCATTTACATCCTATAGTTTTGCAGCCTGAAGGAAGATCAATTAGTTCCCAAGTATGATTTTGAACTATAGATTGTATCTCATTATTTATAGATTTCTTCCAAAATGGAGCATCTACTGATTTCATTGCATCTTCAAATGTAATTGGAGAATATTCTACAAGTAATGCATAGAAATCTTCATGGACCTTTTTCTATTTTAGTTCTTTAACTTCTCCTAGGCTGCTCTGAACTTTCTAGTGGTCTAATTTGTTTAGAACTAGTTTCACCTTGGTTAGAACTAGGATCTGAATTGCTAGAGTTAGGACCTGTGTTGTTTACTCTATTCTTGTAATGGAAAATATTTTCAAAGTAATGTTCATCCCTAGCTTCAATTATGGTGTTGTTGGCTATCTTATTAATGTCAGAGTTGATTATTAAAAATCTATTTGCATTACTATCAGAAACATAGCCAATAAATATTCCATCTACAGTTTTAGGGCTAATCTTCTTTCTCTTATTCTCAGGTATTTTAACTTTTGCTAAGCATTCTCACACTTTCAGGTGATCTAAATTAGGAATTCTATTCTTCCAAATTGTGTAAGGTATTTTATCAGAATTCTTGAATGGAATTCTAATTAGTATATGGAAAGCAGTCATGAGAGCTTCTCCCCACAAATTCTATGGCACACTAGAATTAATTAACATTGAGTTTATCATGTCCATTAAAGTTCTATTCTTTCTCTCAGCTACTCTATTAGATTGAGGTGTATACGGAGCAGTTATTTCATGAATGATTCCATTCTCTTCACATAATTGTTTTAATTCATTAGAAGTGTATTCACCACCTCTATCTAATCTTAGTATTTTAATTTTCCTATCCAGTTGAATTTCAACTTCTGCTTTATATATTTTGAATTTGTTTATAACTTCATCTTTGGTCTTAATTAGGTAGAGGTAACAATATTTAGAACAATCATCTATAAAAGTTATGAAATATTTGTTACCTCCTCTAGATGTTCTTCCTGAATCACAGACATTACTATGTATGAGTTCTAATATCTCAGAATCTCTATCAATAGTTTTAAAGGGTTTCGTAGGATGTTTAGCTTCTACACATATATCACATTTTCCATCATCTTTTATAATAAGCTTTGGAATTATATTGAGGTGCATCAATCTTTTAATTGAATTATAATTCACATGCCCTAATCTTTGATGCCAAGTGATAGAAGGTTCGATATTCAAAGCCATTGGAGATGTAAGGGTAGAATTCTTAACATTTATTTTAAAAAGACCATCACATAAAAATCCTTTTCCAATAAAATTCAACCCCTTAGTTATTACAACTTAATTTGATTAAAAAACAAGCTCTTGTTGCACTAACAAAGATCCGCTAATCAAGTTTCTCCTAATGGCTGATACATGATGGACATCCTGCAGGATTAATGTCTTATCAAAAGTCAGCTTTAGGTTGATCCGACCTATTCCAGATACAGGAGCCACATTATTATTTCTCATTATCACAGTTCCTCTACTTGAGACCTGATAGGTGGAAAACAAAGATTGATTAGGGCAAACGTGAATATTAGCTCCAGTGTCAATCCACCAATCATTTGCTTGAAAGGTCATGTTTACTTCAGGGGTGAAGAGAACAGACCTGAAAGTAGTCTCAGCTGAATTGGAAGTCACCATGTTTACTTGTGACTTATTAGATGGAGGTCCTCCCTTCCTAGGCTTGGGTGGTTCTGTCTTCTTGTAAAAGCAGTCCTTAGCAAGGTGGTTGGTTCGTCCACAAATGAACCAGGATCGACGTTCAGCTCCTTCCTTCTTTTGAAAGTGGACATGGTTCTTATTTTGATGAAAGGATTTCTTCTTAAATGTTTCATTTTGATTTTGATGGAAGAGACGTTTCTTGTGTTGGGGAAAGGGCTTGGATTCAACATTGTGTTCTTTGGGTTCTTTGGGTTCGGATTTTGTCACATTTTTCTCCCTGAGTCTATGTTGCTCTTCAATTCTAATGGCATTCAACACTTGTTCTAGGGTAAGATCTCCTTGGGTGTGGTTAAGGTTTTTTACAAAATCTAACCAGGACTCAGGAAGTTTGTCTATAAGGCAGGCTATCTGAAATGTTTCATCTAAGATAGATCCATTCCTTTTTAATTGGTGAACTATATGTTCGAATTCACGAATTTGCTCATTCATTGGTTTAGAATCTATCATTTTAAATCTATTGAAATCAGAAGCTTTAAATCTTTTAATTCCTATATCATCTAAACCATACTTTTTCTCTAGTGTTTCCCACAGAAGTTTAGCATTAGTGATAGTATAATATATATCATAGAACCTATCAGATAAGCCTCCTAAGATTCTGTGTAGACAATGATACTCTATTTCTTGAGGTGTTCTCAGGATAGGAATGGAATCTGTGGAGGAAGATGAGGAAGATTGCCTAGTAACTGGTCTAGATGAAGATGAGTTGTCTGGTTCTATGGCTGTTATTAGATTTAGAGTTGTTAGCCAAAATCTCATTTGGTTTTGCCAACGACGGAAATTGTTCCCATCGAACTTCTCTGGTTTAGCTGATATAATTTCACTTGTAGCTATAATCTGATAATGAATGAATAATTTTGTTATTATAATACAACAAATGTGATTTAAACATTCAAACAACAGAATCAAGTGTAACATGTCAGTTTTATAAGATGTAGACTGCATTAACATAACAAACATAATACGAAACATAATATTAAAGATGCTAAATATGATATTATTATAAACAGCTCAATTAGATTATTGGATTGTTAGGAATATTAGTTGTTTAAACAATAATTAGCATGAGATGCTATTAATAATTTTCAGATAATAATGGGTTAATTTTATAACAAAGATGTAAGAAATAATTCAAACGAAAAGAAATAAAGGTTAGAAATACGGCTTGATGGTCGAGGCGTGCAAGGCACTATCCTAAGAATCTAATTTCTCCCTCTCGTACAGGGCTACGCGGTAAAAGTTCTCGAAGATACAACGACGCTCGGTTAGGCGACCTCCTTATCGTCAGCACGAACTTCAAGAAGGCTTTATGAATTCTTCTAGACTTTCAGGGAACCAACAAAATGTAACAGCAAGTAAACGTAAGAGGAAGAACAGAGCAGAGAAGAAGAAGAGCTTGTTGTGTTTTCACTGTCCTCAAACTCTTGCAGGTTTAGGTCCTTTTATAGGGGAAGAACAACCGTTATTCATAAATCCGCAGTTAATATATTTTAATTACTCACTCATTTATCACGTTTTTAATCACGTTAATAAATCTTAACCGTTACAAAATATTTTTGTTACAAAATAAATCAGGAAAATATTTATTACGTTTTTGTTACAAAATATTTCAGTTACAAAATAATTCCGCAAAATATTTATCACGTTTTTAATCTGCATCATATTAATTATGTTTTAATTATTCCAATTAGCAAAAAACAAAATATAGCAGGTTAAGAGCCCCTCAATTAGGAGCTGCATTCGTGTCCGCAGGTTGTGTGCGCGCGCCACCCGACCCGAACCCGAGCCCGGCCTGGCCGGCACATGCGTGTGTGGTGTGTAGCATAACCTTTATTTACTTCTAGGCATAGGAGAGAAGGAAAAGGCTTATAAACACTCTTCCCTCTTATTTCATTTCCTATGTGAGACTAAACTTTCCCACTACAATATCAAGTTTTAAGTTACACTTATTATAACTCCAACAGAATGCTGGTAATAATGTTGGGTTTGAGTTTATAGCTACGAGGGGACAGGTTATGTAACCTGGCCAAGGTGATTCAACTCACTGGTTTGTTGTTTCTCAAGTTAGAGCTTATGTTATACAAGGCACCGGTTGAGATAAGGGATTTCGTAATTCATATCATCCTCATCCATACTGTGGAGTCTTGGAGAGAAAGGGGAAGGAAGAGAAATCTTGAATTTATGGAAAAGCTCATCTTGGTTGATTTGTTCAACATACTACACCATCTTGGAGATTTGGATCCTTTTGTTCTTTGTTACATAAGTTGTTTCAAATTAATCTCTCTATTACCACATATTACTCTTGATTGGAGGGACTAACTTAATAATTGAATGACTTGATAGCAATTTCAATTGTTTGGGGTACTAAGCTTAAATTGTGAAAAGTTAAGTAAGGTACTAATAATGAAATATATCAAAAATATAGCAAGCCTAAGCCCAGTTACTTTTCGGGCCGATAGACCACAGTTACATGTTTAATTGTCGTAGTAGTTCCAGTGTTAAGTTGGCTGAGCCCACTAGAGTTTTGCATAAAATTACGACCCGGGTCAAATTGCTGCCGCCATCCATACCGAATTCTTTCGCAGGAAAGCATATACATGTTAACTATGCACCTAACGTGAATCTCACAGACTAGCCCGGGTGTCAGAGGATTGGTTTACTATCAGTTTCTGGATTAGTTTTTGGTAATTCTAATTGACAAAGTGTAAGCTGCGATTACCGCAACTTACATTATAATAACTTACAATATAACTTTCTCCATGTATGTTAACAATGCTAACTCTACCAAATAACAATAGAGCTTTTTCCATATTAGTCACCCAAATCTTTCATATTTTAAAATTAGTTTACCAAATCTTGATATTTGAATTCAGTCCACCAAATCTTTAGTGTTTTAAAATTAGTTATACCTAATCTTCATTTTTGAAATTAATCCCTCAAATCTTTTTAAAAACTTATTCAAAACATTTAAAATACTTGAGGACTAATTTCGAAATGCTAAGATTTGGGCAGACTAATTTCAACAACTTAAAATTTGGCTATGAATATTCGAAAAAACCATACCGTTAATGAATTATGAAGGCACAAATAAGCCTCCCTTTCCATTCTGCACCGATCACATGGTAGGGCTTTTGCATCAGTTACCTACCCCTCAAAATTAATACAATCGACTGGCTCAATCCCCACCCTCTCCATCAAACCCCTAGCCTTGTTTCGTGTCCTCTCAACAAGACTTTGGGTATTGGTGATTTATTTCACACTATCATTCTGAGCTAGAAGAAGTAGAGAAGACAATTATGTTGAGCGCTGTTGAAGCCAAACAACTAAACCAACGTGCCATGAGAAATCAAATCAAACGAACGTCGAGAGAAGACCAAATGAACCAAATTAATGCCACAAACACAAACAACCAATTTTAACGTGGTTCGATAAGTTGCCTACATCCACGGGGGAGGAAGGGGATAGAGTTTTTTACTAATAGAGAAGAAGCGTACAAACTGAGATTACAAATCACTAAAACTCACCAATTAATCTCACCAACAAATCTCTAATTCTCTCCAAACAAAACCCTAACCAATAGCTCAGAAAATACCACTTTTCTGTGCTCCAAATATCCCTAATTTTCTTCTCAATTCTCTCTTCCAATTATTCCATATATATAGAAATCCTAAAATCATAAACATACTAGGAATTCTAAAAAAAAGATTAGGAATCCTAATAACTTGTTACCAAAACAGATTTAGAATCATGTTATCAAAACAGATCAAAAATCCCAATAACATGTTACCAAAACAAATTAGGAAACATATTAGGAACCTGCTATCCAACAATTCTCCACCTCGACGAAGTTTTCCCAAAACTGAGCCGACACCAATACCAACCAAATGTCTCACTTGTTGCGTCCAGTACGAAATGGAACAAATCCACGACAACGGACTCAATCCATAATAAGTCGAGAACCCAAACGAGAATGCGAACAAACTCTAAATGTCGATATCAACTCACCAAACCGGCTGCATCATAAATGATTACCTACGTATCCTCTTGCCCAAGGAATCAATCATTCACGTAGTTCATCCAAATGGCCACCAAAGGCCCTCAATCAAATAGAAAAGTTTGAAACTCTTCACCAATATCACCAACGGATCTGCAACTGATAGCACTCCCAATGGCCCCAAACTGAAACAAATCAAACACCTCCACCTGAGGTGAACCAATGGCCGTATCCAAAACATGTCCACCAGAAGCACTTGAATCCAAAACCAACTCATCATCTGTATTCAAATCCAAATGATCTCCAAATTATGTCACCTCAGCTAGAATTCCAAACGATGCAGTATGATCTGGAGTATGTGGAGTAATCTCCACCTAATGTGAAGTAGCATCACCCTTCACCCGCTGCAATATCTTAATGATCTGATCAACACTCTCCACCTGCCGAGAGTCAAATGTGACATACCTGCTCAGAACAAAATCAGAAGATCCTAACTGATAATCAAACAAGCCTCTGAATCCTAAACGTGCAATCAGATCAATCTCACATCCTCGATGTGACCAAATGCTGGGCAACCAAATATCTGACGCAATCCAAAATCTGAAGCAGCTTCACCAGATCCAAAATCTCCACATGCAGCAGTCGGCAACCTATGACCAAGATGACCCAAATATGTGGAAGCTTTAAAACCAAAACCAATGCTCAACAACCAACGCTGATCCCTCTCTAGTAAGGAACAACCCATCAAAACTGTCATCTCATCTCGTCGCCCCAATGTCTCCACATCAATGAAGTATCTCAAACTACCATAAGCTCGGCACAAATGCAAGAAAGAACCCCTACCAAAGCTAGAACGACGGGTTACCTTTCTGCTAATACACTTCTTCTAATTGTTGTTGACTTCTAGCACTTCACACCAACGTGACCTGGTTACAACCCACCAATGCCTAGAACAATTCCCAACTGCGAAAACCAAATACTGATTACCTCTCAATGATGCCTCCTTGGAGGGCCCCCATATGCCTAACTGAATACCACCTAAAAGTCCCCTCAATTGATGAATAGAAGTGCCAAACTCCACCTCGGTCTTCTTATTTATACCAATGTGCTCAAAGGACTTCAATCTGCAGGTCAAAGCACTTCTCAACAAACCATGCACGGCATAACCAATCAAATAACCCAGCCTCAACAAATGTCACAATCCAGCCAAATCAGAAGAAGTCGTCAGCTCTCTATCAAACACCATGCTCCAAATCAAATAATACAAATTATTCCTCCTGGCGCCCTTCATCACAATCATGAACCCTAATGTGACCTTCAAACGTGAATTGACCAAGGTCACCCTATAGCCTGCTACTTCCAAAAAAATCCAAGTGAAATGATGTTCTTCTTCAACTGAGGAACGAACCTCACTCCAACCAACTCCCGAATCACTCCGCGGGGTTCCCAACCCCGACCATTTGGCAGACTCTTCCAGCTGAAAATAGCTGGAAATACGAACTCCGCTAGAAATTCAAACTCCTGCTGTTACATATCAATCCACAATTCAATCACAATCGCAATAACACACATACCAATCAATAATCTCAAATAAAAAACCATAATCAATCGGATACATACCATGCAATTCTGAGGAACGAACCTCACTCCAACCAACTCCCGAATCACTCCGTCACTCATCCTAATCCGAACGGTACTAATACCACCAATAGGACATTCATGATTATTACCCATGAGCACGACCTCCCCTCTTTCCAACTCCTGAAAGCTGGAGAACCAATCCCTCTTAGGGAAAATATGGTAAGAAGCACCCAAATCCAACATCCACTCTGTAGAATCGACAACACAAACTGACGGTAGTGCAGATAACGAGTAGTCCGAAGAATCCGAATCTGAATTATTGCCACTAGCCTTGATAACATTCACCTCTGAAGCTTGAATAGTTTTTCCCTTATTCTTCCATGCTCGATCAACCAACTTTGGGCATTCGTCTTTACAATGTCCATCCTCTTTACAAAAGGCATACTGATTCCTACGAACTCTAAGATGTTCCCCTCTAGACTGTGACCTCCTACCACGGTTTAGACTCTTTGCTCTTGTGACCAATGCCACCGTTACCGGCTCAACTGAAGTCTCCTTATCCTTCTTTCGAAGCTGATAATTTACAAGTACAGTGGTGACCTTACTACAAGAAAGAGATGCCTTCCCATTAATAAAAGTAAGAACGAATGTCTCATATTCCTCGTCAGGTAAGGAACTCAACAACAACATCGCCTTGACCTCATCTTCAATCATCATATCTACATTCGCCAAATCCGTAAGAAGCTTCGTGTAGTGGTTCATGTGATCACCAATGGAGGTCCCCTTCTTCAATTGGAAGCGATAAAGCCTCCTCTTCAAATGCAAGCGGTTTTCTACACTCTTGGTCAAATACTTGTCATTTAGGATCTCCCAAATCTTCTTAGCCGAAGTCTTATTGATCATTTAATATTTTAAATCTTGAGTCAAACAAGATCTAAGCACACCACACCCCATTCTATTCATCTTTTTCCAAACCTTCTCCTTAATGGTGTCCGGTTTCCCGTCCAACTCTAAAGTATCTTTCATATTTTGTGCATTAAACGCATCCAAGACTTCACATCTCCAAAGACCAAAATTATTTGTACCATTAAACTTCTCCACATCTATCTTTATAGAGTGAATATTCAAACTTTGAACGGTCTTCATATTGGAAGTACCCTCCACAACTCCTTCTTTCCTGACCATCTTTCTCAAAGCACCAAAACAAATGTGGAACAAATAAAGAATAGATCCAAAACTAAAAAAGATAGTCTTTACCAAAAAGATCTCACCTTTATCACCAAACGAAGTCCTAAGCGAGCCTTTAAAACGACCTACTCCTCCAAATAGCTCAAGTGTAGCCTGATAATCATATTTTTATTATAATTTTATACCCTCATTATCTATTCTTAATGAATAAATATACCACTAATAATTGTTTATCTTTTAATTGCAGGTTAATGAAGGATAAAAGCCCAAGATCACTTCTCTCAACAAAATCCCTAAAGATTTAATGAAGAATACAAGCAACAAGCCCAAAAGTCCAAGCCCAAAAGCCCAAGAAAAATAAATATACCATCAAGGAACAAATGAAGAAGTTTTGTGAAAAAGGAAACAAATCATGCAATCTGGATATTTTGGTAATATTTGGTGTTTTGGTCATATCTCTCTCATATCAACTCGGAATTGGCTGAATAAACATTCTCTGGAAAGCTGAGAATGAGATCTATAACCTTTGTATTTATGATATCTCTGAAATAGGAACATATCATGAACAAATATTCGTACAAAGAAGCACAATCTGAATTTCTGCGCTGGAGAAGTAATTATGGAAAGAATTTAAAGGTTACTGAAGAATAAAGCCCAAGATCTCTTCTTTTAACAAAAGCATATTGAATAATGAAGAAAACAAGCAAAAGGCCCAAGAATCCAAGCCCAAAAGCTCAAAGGCTAAAAATGTGTGACGCCCCTAGGTTCACGCAAGGCTACAGTCCAAGGTGAAACCAAAAATATCAAACCTACCATGCACCACACCGTGTAATAATATATTTCACCATCATAATTACTGTCTCTCTAGTAGGGTCAATAACAGATGTAGGTACAAAGGAAGTAAAAGATAAATACAAGAGATAACTGATGAAATAATAGTGATCAAATAGATATTTCATCATCCAACATACTGAAATAGAAATCAATGCCTAAAATGAATAAACTGAAGTTCCAACAAGTCTCAAATTCATAAAGTCTGAATAAGAGGAAATAAGGAACACAGCCTTTACAACTCCTAGAAATAAACTCTCAAAACGTCTAAACAAAAGCCTACAGTGGAGCTCAAAAGAAAAATATAACTATAATAGAATAGCTGAATCTACAGTGCCTCGCCATCAACCTGCGACTCTCCGGGCTCCTGGCTCGTTACCTAAAAGGGGGAGGGACAACGAGCGTCAAAGCGCTAGCGAGCAACATCACAACCAACCCCAAGGAAAAGGGCTCGTTGTATACAAAAAATACAGTTATAATATATATATAAAATCACTGATCCTATTTAGGTAATTACAACGTGAGCATAAGTACGTCGAGCGAAATAATCCAAACAAGGAAACCCTCATGTATATACCATGTAGCTCAAATTGTAATTTACCTATGTATAAGAGGATTTTAGTATTTAGGAAATTACAATACGAGCATAGGTACGTCGAGCGAAATAATCCAAACAAGGAAACCCTCATGTATATACCTTGTATCTCAAATTGTAAATCCCTAAATACCAAACCTAAATTCTAATACAAGAACATTAATAAAAGAAGGCAAACTCATCTCAGACTTAATTACGATGTCGTGTCACAACTCATATAAGTGTCATGTCCAGTCTATACAAGTATAAGTGTCAACTCAAGGTCTAAAATGTCCAGTCTATACAAGTATAAGTGTCAACTCAAGGTCTAAACTGATGTCCAACACATGGACAAATAGGTAAATGTTCAACTCAAGGTCTAAACTGATGTCCAACACATGGACAAATAGGTAAATGTCCAACACGAGGACTGAAATGGATAACACGAGGACTTCAATGGATTAAAGTCCAACACAAGGACTGAACAAACTGTGCAAGTATCGATGAGACAAGTGGAAAGATATACCAATACGAAATTTACACGTGCCTCGGTGTGTAAACATTAACTCGTGTCCGCATGTCATCTCATATGTAAAGATATAAATTAAATAATAATTTCTAATACCCATTATTCGAGTCAACTCCTCGTTCATATTAAACCACGCAACAGCATAAACAGTTTCAGTTAACTGAAACAACCCAAACATATCCAAAATTGAGGAAAAAACTGGAAAATTCCTCATCAGTTGACTCATGAGTCGACTAAGGTTGGTCGACTCATTGGTCGACCAGACAAAACACAACTGAGAATTTTTTCGTCAGTCGACTCATGGGTCGACTTATAAGTCGACTCATGAGTCGACTCATTGGTCGACTGAGTAGAAAATTCTCAGTTTTTCTGCATACGATGATTATCTGCAAAAACGTTAAACTAAAGTTCTTTTTCGTCATGTCAAGCAGCATATTTCTGATTCTAACACATGTATATCAATAAAAACGAGAGATTTGCATGTAATATCTTACATTAAAACCCTAAACATATTTATACATGTTTAAAAATGTATAAACGAGAGATTTGCATGTAATATCTTACATTAAAACCCTAAACATATTTATACATGTTTAAAAATGTATTGAAAACATTAAATCACATGAAACCCATGTTTAAGACTAATTCCAGATCTGGATCTATATTTCAAAAATGTTGGTGAGCTTTTTACTAACTGAAAAATATAGATCTTGCAGCTTAGAATGTAAAGAATCTATTTTTATGCATAAAAATACGTTTTAGGCTCAAAAATCTAAAATAAAAACTCAAAGAAGCTATACAAACAGTGGGTGAGGGCTGGACGAGATGTTACTCGCCTCTGATATGTTAGAACAACCCCTGAATCCGAGAGAGAAAGATCCCCTTCGCTGCACTTCGCCAAAACTCGTTGAAATCCTCCGAAAATTCCCTAAAAATCACCAAAAACGAGCTAGGGTTTGAGAGGATAGAGGGGGCTAGGGTTTCTCTGATAACTGATGGGTTTTCGGGTTGGTTTCGGATAGGAGAGGTTTTATATAAGCAGTCAAACCCGAAACAAAACCAAACTAACCCGCAAATAAAAAGAAAAGCTGAAAATCAGCCCTTTAGTTAACTCATAGGTCGACTCATCAGTCAACTCATTGGTCGACTTATGAGTCGACTCATAAGTCGACTAAGCAGACATTATTCTAGATTCGTGCATGTTTTGTTATTTAGCCAAAACCAATGCACAAAACTCTATGAAACCACACTCATACATATCCAATAACTTGTTATCAAGTATATCCATGACCTCAAGTCATTTACCACAAATAAAATTATTTATCACTAATAATTCACATATACTTCTAACAAAATACGTGGTTTTACATTCTTCCCCTCTTAAAAAAAAATTCATCCTCAAAATTCAGAAAGCATATTCAACCAAATAATATTACTCTAGACAAGCATATAACGATATTTATATTTAACAATGCAGGATGACTATATTCTCACTCAACCCTTAATCAAATGGAACTAGTACGTCGGGCGAAAAATCCAAATAAGGAACCCCTCATATATATACCATGTGTTCCAAAAGGTAAAAAATTGAGCAGAAATATCCTCATTCTAGCGTTAAATCTAAATGTAATCACACAAATACTCATGCACATAAATCAATTCACTTCCTCAATAATATGCAGGAAGTAGCGTTACATATCATCTTTGTGCTCTAAAAAAATCATCTTTGATGTCTACACTTAACCATGTAAAATGTAAATACCCCCACTTAACTCCTAACTAAATGGAACAAGTACATCGAGCAAAAAATTCAAACAAGGAACCCCTCATATATATACCCTATGTTCCGAGTACTTAGGAGATAAGTGGTAATACCCTCATTTTAGTGTTAAATATAAACTTTGACATAATTGAATCTATAAGCCATATATAAGTCATGTAAAAATATTTAATTCACCTGCTCAAACATGTGTGGATAGTCGCAACGCATGTCCTCTTCACGCTCCCAAGAAATCTTCTCAACGCCTCTTCGGTTCCACTGAACTTTCACCAAAGGAATTACCTTGTTTCTAAACTTCTTGTCCTCCCTGGCAAGTATACAAACTGGAATCTCAATAGTAGTTAAATCCTCCTGAAGCTCAATCTCTGGTGCATCCAATACTCGCTGTTGCTCCTCATCATGCAAGTGTTTCTTGAGCATAGAAACATGAAATACATTGTGTATACTAGACATCGATGCTGGAAGATCTAGTCTGTATGACACATCTCCAATGCGCTCTAAAATCCGAAATGGTCCAATATACCTCGTGCAAGTTTTCCCCGTCTCCCGAATCGCTGAACGTCTTTCATCGGCGATACCTTCAGCATAACTGCATCTCCAACCTGAAACTTCAAGGGTCTTCGTCTCTTATCTGCATAGCTCTTCTGCCGACTCTGGGCGACTAAAATCCTCTCTCTGATTAATGCTACCTTCTCAGTAGTCTGTCTCATAAGCTCTGGTCCAAGCATTAAGCTATCCTTCGGCTCTGCCCAACATACCAGTGATCTACAAGGTCTCCCGTACAATGCCTCATATGGGGCCATACAGATCGTCGCTTGATAACTATTGTTATAAGCGAACTCTATCAGTGGAATATGCTCCTCCCAGGTACCTTGAAAATCAATGACACAAGCCCGCAACATGTCTTCCAATACCTGATTCACCCTCTCCGTCTGACCATCTGTCTGTGGGTGGAATACACTACTATAAGATAACATGCTACCGAAAGAATCCTGGGATCTCCTCCAAAAATGTGAAGTGAACATTGAACCTCGATCTGACACAATCGTATCAGGAACTCCATGAAGTCGGACTATCTCCCGAATAAATATTCTCGCATACGCCTCAGCTGTATATGTAGTCCTCACTGGAATAAAATGTGCTGACTTCGTCAACCGGTCCACTATCACCCAAACAGAATCATTCTCCTTCTTTGACTTCGGCAACCCTATAATGAAGTCCATAGAAATATCCGCCCATTTCCACTATGGGATGGGTAAAGGCTGAAGTGTTACTGCTGATCTCTGATGCTCTGCCTTCACCTACTGATAGGTAAAACACTTAGCCACATACTCTACAATCTCTCTACGTATACCACTCCACCAGAAGTGTCTCTTCAAGTTCTTGTACATCTTAGTGGTCCCTGGATGTACAGTGTACCTAGTACGATGTGCCTCATCAAACAACTCTCTCTTCAGCCCGGCACTGGATGGCATAATTAGCCTACCCTTTATCCGTAGACCTACATCTGTTCCAATGGTCTAATCAGCCTTAGGCTCTTTGGAAATCTCCTCCTTTCAGATTTGAATCCAAGAGTCTTCCAGCTGAGCTCTGACTACTCTGGTACTCCAAGATGGCTGAACTACACAGCTCCCAAAAACGCTCTGGTTCCACCAATCTCAGGTCTGAAATCAAACTGGCTAAGAGTAAGAAGATCTTTATACAATGAACACCTCAAAGCCAAAATCCAATGTCGATGCTTCCTACTCAAAGAATCTGCTACGACATTCGCCTTTCTCGGATGATACTGAATCGCGAACTCGTAGTCCTTGATAAACTCAATCCATCTCCTCTGTCTCTGGTTGAGTTCCTTCTGAGAGAAAAGATACTTCAGACTCTGGTGGTCTGTGAACAGCTCAAACTGCACTCCATACAAGTAGTGTCTCCATGACTTCAATACAAATACTACTGCTGCTAACTCCAAATCATGAGTGGGATAGTTCTGCTCATGTACCCTTAACTACCCTGAGATATATGCTACTACCCTCTGAGTCTGCATCAAGACGCCTCCTAATCCTGCCAATGATGCATCTGTGTAGACGACGAACGTCATGTCGCTGCTCGGAATGGTCAAAACTGGTGCTGAAGTCAACTTAGTCTTCAAGATATCAAAGGCCTTCTGGCACTCCACACTCCAAATGAACTGTACACCCTTCTTTGCAAGGCGTGTAAGTGGCATCAAAATCTTCGATAAGTCCTGGATGAACTTCCTGTAATAACCGGCTAAGCCCAAGAAGCTACGAATCTCTATCACCGTCTTCGGCGGTTCCCAATCAAGAACTGCTATAACCTTAGCCGGATCCACTGCTATGCCCTCTCTACTGATGACGTGGCCGAGAAATCTAACTTCTAAAAGCCAAAATTCACACTTGTTGAACTTGGCATATAACTGATGCTCCTGCAGAGTCCTCAAAGCTAACCGTAGGTGCCGCTCGTGTTTTGCCTCCGTTCTCGAATAAATGAGAATATCATCGATAAAAACAATCATGAAATGATCCAAGAAGGGACAGAAAACCCGGTTCATCAAGTCCATGAATACCGTGGGTGCATTGAACAGTCTGATTGGCATAACCATGAACTTAAAAGATCCATATCGAGTAAGAAAGGCGGTCTTGGGAATATCCTGTTAGCCCTTATGTTTTGATGATGTTCTTACAACCACCATTATCGGTACTAATGGCTTATTGAG
>NC_033798.1:78312754-78342249 GCF_001876935.1 Asparagus officinalis | reverse complement strand
TTGTACTGTTTTTTAATTGCATATTAGAGCCTCTTGACCCTAATCACCCCCCCTCTAGGGTCCTTCATATCCATCTCCCGAACCCGCAACTAATGATAACCCGAACGAAGATCAATCTTCGAGAAGAACTACGCTCCCTGTAACTGGTCGAATAAGTCATCAATCCTAGATAGTGAATACCTATTCCGGATAGTGACCTTGTTCTACTCTCTATAATCAATGCACAATCTTATACTACCGTCCCTCTTCTTCAAGAAGAGGATCGGTGCGCCCCACAGAGAATGACTCCGACGAATAAAATCCTGAGCTAACAACTCGTCTAACTGGGTTTGAAGCTCCCTCATCTCAGCTGGTGCCATGCGATAGGGTGCGCGAGATATTGGGGCTGCGCCCGGCTGTAACTCAATACAGAACTCAACATCTCTCACAGGAGGTAATCCAGGTATGTCCTGAAAGACATCCTGATACTCTGAGACAACTCTAGTCTCTAATAAATCAACGCCCTGATCCTGTCGCATTACCTCCTCGATATAAGCCAGAAATAACTCCGCAAAATGGTTACCCTGAGAGGTCGTCATAATCATCTCGGACCCATCGAACACCTGCAAATTGACTGTCTTCGCAAAGCAGTCAATACTAACATTGTAGGAAGACAACCAATCCATACTAAGGATGACATCAAACTCGAACATATGCAACACTATCAAATCGACAACAAACTCTGACTCATCTAAACTGATAGTACACCTCCTACAAATGCTCTCCAGAAGCGATATCTCACCTAAAGTGGTTGAAACTGATAAAGGGGTGTCTAATGGCTGAGCTATGAGCTGGAGTCTAGACATAAAATCATACGAAATGAAGGAATGCGAAGCTCCCGAATCGAAGAGAATACGGGCGAAAAAGAATTCACAAGAAACATACCCTCCACCACTACTCCGCTAGCTCCATGATCACATGGTACTACCACATATACTCTGCCTGTGGCTAGAGACTGCTTTGTTGCTAGTGCTAGAGAATACGATACTATCTGTCCCTGAGGAATCTCCTGAACTGCACGAATCTGTCCTTCAGTCCTCTGTGCTACTGGTGGCGCCTCAAGTCTCATCTGCTGGCCCTAAATTCTGCCCTGTTGTCGCTGCTACTGCTGGTTCGGACCCTTATCCTGCTAAGCTCCTGCTGGTGCGTTATGGCACTCCGATGCCTTATGTCCGACCTTACAATAGTTAAAACACACTCCCTGGAACTTGCGCTGCTGATGCGCTCTCTGATCCTGCTGGGGTCCCTTCTTATAAAGACCTTGTTGCTGCTGCTAGGATCCAGAAAAAGGTTTCTTATTCTTCCCCTTATCACCGGTCTGTCCTGCCTTGGTCTTCCCTTCCTTATCCTTCTGGAAAACATGGAAGTCTCAATCTCCTGAGAAGTGGCGGCCTCAGCTACCTCCTGAACTAAATAGAACTCCTCGAGACGAGGTATCGACGGAGATTAGGGCGGAGCCCTGCTAGGAAAATCTGAGCCTATCGCTCTCTTGTCTGCTACGTGCCCGTGAAGTGTAGTAACTCCATAAATCTGCTCTTAATCTGCCACCGACATGTCCCCCTAAGTCAACCGGGACAACTCATGCTCCTTTCCAGTCTGTGTTGCAGAAGAAATATACTGTCCATCGAAGAAATAAACAAAGTCCTCCTATGTAAGGGTCATCCGGTGCTTTGGAGTGAACTGAAGTCGATACCATCTCCCGGTGTCTCCCTTCAGACTGTAGGATGCCAACCTCTGCTTCTGTACTGAATCCACATTAAGTATGGCGAGGGTGTTACTCACATCCTCCTTCCACTTATGGGTTGTAAGAGGATCTACTGACCCCTGGAACTCTGGTGCTTTCATCTTTTAGTACCTCTCAACCATACGGAGCCAAGCCTCTTGCTCTGTGGCTCTATCTGGGACTACTGGTGGAATAGCAGTAGGTACGGTCTCTGGGGTCTCTCACTGATAAGAACTGCTGGTATCCCCTGCGGCTGATCTGCTGGTGGTGGTGGTGGTGTCGGTGGCGCGATATGACTCGCCACAAGCTCCTCAATTTCTGCCATCCTAGCTACGATGAGATCCATAAGATCAATAAGATACTGGTGAGCCTGCTGCGGCTCAGGTGGTGCCTGTTGTGGCTCGGGTTGAGCTTGCTGTGGTTCAGGTGGAGCCTGCTGCGACTCTGCCTGTCCAGCTCTCCGAGTACGAGGTCTACTACGTCCTGCCATAAGAAAACAAGAGTTTATGAGTCCAAATAGGCATATACACATACATAGCATATCACAATATGATTTTCACAATAATTTAGTATTCGCACAAATACTTTAAGTTTACACAAAATAGTTGTCAAAAAAAATATCGTCAAATTTTGAGATATACGTATATATCATCCTCACTCATACTAGGGAATCATTACGGACTCTATACATAAATCCTAAGAAACTCTATCATAGCTCCTCGACTCGATACAGTATGATCCTAAGGATACTGGAACTAGAGCTCTGATACCAACTGTGACGCCCCTGGGTTCACGTAAGGCTGCAGTCCAAGGTAAAATCAAGAATGTCAAACCTGCCATGCACCATACCGTGCAATAACATATTTCACCATCACAATTATTGTCTCTCTAGTAGGGTCAATAACAGATGTAGGTAAAAAGCAAGTAAAAGATAAATATAAGAGATAACTGATGAAATGATAGTGATCAAATAGATATTTCATCATCCAACATACTGAAATAGAAATCAATGCCTGAAATGAATAAACTGAAGTTCCAACAAGTCTCAAATACATAAAGTCTGAATAAGAGGAAATAAGACACATAGCCTTTACAACTTCTAGAAATAAACTCTCAAAATATCTAAACAAAAGCCTAAAGTGGAGCTCAAAAGAAAAATATAACTATAATAGAATAGCTGAAGCTAAAGTGCCTCACCATCAACCTGCGACTCTCCGGCTCCTGGCTCGTTACCTAAAAGGGGGAGGGACAACGAGCGTCAAAGCGCTAGCGAGCAACATCACAACCAACCCCAAGGAAAAGGGCTCGTTGTATACAGAAAATACAGTTATAATATATATATATATATATATAATCACTGATCCTATTTAGGTAATTACAACGTGAGGATAAGTACGTCGAGTGAAATAATCCAAACAAGGAAACCCTCATGTATATACCATGTAGCTCAAATTGTAATTTACTTATGTATAAGAGGATTTTAGTATTTAGGAAATTACAATACGAGCATAGGTACGTCGAGTGAAATAATCCAAACAAGGAAACCCTCATGTATATACCTTGTATCTTAAATTGTAAATCCCTAAATACCAAACCCAAATTATAATACAAGAACATTAATAAAAAAGGCAAACTCATGTCAGACTTAATTACGGTGTCGTGTCACAACTCATATAAGTGTCATGTCCAGTCTATACAAGTATAAGTGTCAACTCAAGGTCTAAACTGATGTCCAACACATGAACAAATATGTAAATATCCAATACGAGGACTAAAATGGATTATAGTCCAACACGAGGACTTCAATAGATTATAGTCCAACACGAGGACTGATCAAACTGTGCAAGTATCAATGAGATAGGTGGAAAGATATACCAATACGAAATTTACACGTGCCTCGGTGTGTAAACTTTAACTCGTGTCCGAAGGTCATCTCATATGTAAAGATACAAATTAAATAATAATTTCTAATACCCATTATTCGAGACAACTCCTCGTTCATATTAAAGCACGCAATAGCATAAACAGTTTCAGTTAAACTGAAACAACCCAAACAGATCCAAAATTAAGGAAAAAACTGGAAAATTCCTCATCAGTCGACTCATGAGTCGACTAGGGTTGGTCGAGTCATTGGTCGACCAGACAAAACACAGAACTGAGAATTTTCCCGTCAGTCGACATTAGTCGACTCATCAGTCGACTCATAAGTCGACTCATGAGTCAACTTATTGGTCGACTGAGCAGATAATTCTCAGTTTTTCTACATACGATGATTATCTGCAAAAACGTTAAACTAAAGTTCTTTTCCGTCATGTCAAGCAGTATATTTCTGATTCTAACACATGTGTATCAATAGAAACGAGAGATTTGCATGTAATATCTTACATTAAAACCCTAAACAAATTTATACATGTTTAAAAACATATTGAAAACATTAAATCACATGAAACCTATGTTTAAGACTAATTCCAGATCTGGATCTATATTTCAAAAACGTTGGTGAGCTTTTTATTAACGGAAAAATATAGATCTTGTAGCTTAGAATGTAAAGCATCTATTTTTATGCAGAAAAATACGTTTTAGGCTCAAAAATCCGAAATAAAAACTCAAAGAAGCTATACAAACAGTGGGTAAGGGCTGAGCGAGATGTTACTCGCCTCTGATATGCTAGTGTTGGCCTTCTTGTTTTGATGATGTTTAACAAATAATTTATTACTAATGTTGTTTGTCTAGTATTTGTGTTTTCTTATTTATTATAGACAAACAACGTAGTTGGAGGATGAATGGAATAGAGCTTCACGATCATATCCAATGGAGGTTGGCAGAATTGTGGAGTGAAGCAATACAATTCAAGTTCAAGATCCAAGTTCAAGCTTCATCCGCAAGATTACCAAGTCAAGCTATTAAAGATCAAGATCAAGCTTGGGTAATTTAGTTTAGGTTTATTAGTACCTTAAGCTCAATATCATACACACACACATTTATTGGTTTTTTCGTATATATATATAGTTATATATATATATAAGTTTTGGTTTCTATGCATATATATAGTTATATATATACATACATATATTTTGGGTTTTTATGTTTATATATATATAATTATATATATGAAACTACACATTTCATACTCTATTGTGTTTTAGTATTTATTGCATAGAATATGCATATTTGTGAAAATATTGTATTCTTAGTTTTTGGACTTAACAATAATCATATACATATTTTATTAAGTCTATAAAATCATTGTGCAAAGTTTCAAAACATGGTTTAGCCTAAATGTCAAAATTCACATATTTACATTTTCGTGTTTTGGACTATTTTTGCAAAATGATGATTATTCACAAATGGGAAATGCAATTTGGAAAATTCTTTTTGTAACATGTTCATTTACATGTTTATATACATTTCCCAAAGTTTCATAATTTTTGGACTTCATTTGTTATTTTTAACAAATTTCCAAAAGTCAAAAAATATGTTTTAAAACCTGGTTTTCAGCTGTGTCAGATTTCGGTCGACCGACCCGGTCGACCGATCAGTTGGTTTTTCAGCATTGGGCGACAGAGAGTCTGTCGGTCGACCGGTCCGGTCGATTGAAAGCTCCATCGGTCAACCGCACCGGTCGACCAACGAAGTCTCTGGTTATTTTTTGTTAATGCCAATTAAAATTAATTAACAAGTTATATTCTTGCAAGATAGATATACAATAGTTATAAGCAAGAATAAGCAATATACACAAAGTGATATATCCTATATGATGAAATATATTATGAGTTATATGCAAGGATATGAAACTAAGGGTGATATAAACATAAACAAGATAAACAAGATAGTGGATAATATGAACTAAGAGCAAATGACAAAGGCGATATAAACAATAGGCATGAATGTAAAAGAACGCCAATGACAAACTCAAACACACGATATGATCACGGAGTTCGGACCTTCCGTCCTACGTCTCCGCTCCCCACTCCCGGGGAGAAATCCACTAACACAATCCGGTTTGGAAGCCGGAACTTCTTCTACACACTCGGTTTTTCTAGCTAACCGAAAACTCTACAACTCACACTCTTGCAATCACACTCTACACCCACTAAGTGTTGGACCTAGCCGTGTCTCCCTCAAGTGCTCGGTTACAACCTCTCCCTAGGCACGTCAACCGACGCCACTCCTCTTGGGACGATCCCCGACTCTCACCACACACTCCTCACTCGGTGTACAAGTGTATTACAAAGTGATCTCACAATTAAGCACAAATACAGTAAATGATTGTTCTCTCTAACAAGGTGAGAACTCAATTAGGCTCAACTCAATGTCACACTATCCCACAACCCAATTATATAATGTATGCAAATACAATAAGCTCAATAGGTTGTGTGTGAACAAAGAGATAATAAAATCAACTAAACTCAATATGAACACTAGCTTAATAAAAAGATAATCAAACAATATAAAATATGAAGCTAGATTGAGTTTAGAAAACTTCTCAATAGATCAAGAGTGGAAGGAGAAGAGTTGGATGCTCAAACACCAATAGATGATCTCCTCAAGCTCTTGTGGAAGTGATTCACAAAACCAAAACACTCAAATGCTTAAAAGCTTATAAACACACTTAAACCAAACATAAACCCTTGATTAAAAACTTTCTTAAACTTGTTTTAAAACTCTCTTAATATTTTTGAGAGTTGAAGGCAATGGGGTACTTATACCCTCTCTCAACTCAGCCAAAAAACTGAGCAAAAGACAAAACACAGCCCCAAGGCAACGGTCAAAAAACTAGCCGTTGCAAACTGAAGGAACACTCGTCGGTCGACCGAAAAATTCGTCGGTCGACCGAAAATTTTTATCGGTCGACCGGACCGGTCGACCGACAGGCTTTCTGTCGCCCAGTGAACTATTGACCTTAGGTTCGGTCGACCGGTGCGGTCGACCGAAATCTGACATATTCAAAAACTGTTTTGCTGATTTTAAAACCCTGTTTAAAAATATCAAATAAATTCAGAAAAATGTAAAACTTTGGGGAATGATTGTAGACATGATAATAAACATGCTACAACGACTGGTTTCGAAAAAGGACTTCCCAAATGAAAAATATCATCATTTTACAAAATAGTCCAAAACATGAAAACCTGAAAATTGATATTTTGATATTTTGACTTAAACAACATTTTGAAACCTTATGAAATGATTGTATAGACTTGATAAAAGATATAACATGTTGTTATGAAGTCTATAACCTAGAAATACAATATTTTCATAAAATTGCATATTCTATGCAATATATTCAAAACACTAAATATGATTTCATTAAATATAAGCTTGTTAAAGATGAAATCATATATAGGCATATAAACATGAAACAAAATAGTATTTTCCAATTCTATTCATTTGTTTCATAGTAAAACTTGAAAACTATCAAACCAAAACATATATGTATATATATAACTATATATATACAAAAACCAAAACGTGTATGTGTGTATATGATTGAGCTTAAAGTACTAACACACATAATATAAATTCCTAAACTAAATTACCCAAGCAATGATCTTGATCTTCAATAAGCTTGACTTGGTAATCTCGCGGATGAAGCTTGAACTTGGATCTTGAACTTTGAATAGCAAGGCTTCACCGACATTCCGCCAACCTCCTTTGGATATGATCGTTGAAGCTCTATTCCATCCATCCTCCAACAACGTTGTTTGTCTACAAAACATAGGAATGCACAAACACTAGACAAACAACATTAGTAATAAATTGTTTGTTAAACATCATCAAAACAAGAAGGCCAACAATCTCCCCCTTTTTGATGATGACAAACAATTTACAAAAAGGAATATATGCATGAAGGAAATGAACATATACAAGATAATAACTCACATGCATATAAACAAACAAGATAGATATACTCACAATATTTCTCCCCCTTTGACAACATCAAAAAGGGGACAAAAGGATTAAGAGAGCGAAAGCTCCCCCTATCAATAAGCATAGGTGAGTACAAAGCATAAGAAGATATAGGGATTGCTCCCCCTATCAAAATGCCATATAGAATATAAGCAATGAATATCATGGCAAACATATGTGAGCATGCATAAATAATATGCCAAAAATCACTCACATTCAAGAGATAATGAGAACATATATAAATATATCAAGATGAACATATTGTCTCCTATCATAAAAGCCAATGTATAAAATAGATTTATGAAATCAAAAGAAGAGAAACATGAGAATCATGTAAAAAAGTTTTCAAATGAAAACAAATCAACCAATGAAATCATAAATCACAATTAAATCATATAAGAGCATAAAATCAAATCATCATTGATTTTAAAAAAAATCAAGAGAGGCAATTATATCTAGCTCTTGAGCTAGTAACAACCCATATAAACATTTTAGCATCCGGTAAACAAGATTTGGGAATAAACACCCAATAATCCGGGGGGTTATATAAAACAAACCTCTCGTCAAAACAAAACCAATAATCATGAAAACAAAAGAATTGATTAAAAAAATTTTGTTTTCATATACAAAAATTTCAAAGCATAATTTTCAAAACCAAGAAAGAGAAAGATAAAAACATTAAAATTCTTGGTTTAAGAATCAAATTTGTTTTGGTACCCAAGAATTTTTGGTACCAAAAGATTTAGGGACATGACCCCTATCAATGAAGCTCAAAGCCGTTCGAACTCGCAAACCTCACTAGGGCTATCGCCTAGTGGCCGTGTGCATGATGCTCCACATGAACTTGAAGCGGGATCCTCCAAAGCTTGTCGGATCGCCTCCAAGTCTCCTTGATGTGCTTCTATAAATTTCCAAAGTTTGTAAGCACTATCAAAATGAACAAACTTGTTAGACATAGATGAGTTAAAAGCATTTAGCAAGTATTCTAACAAAATGTTGTTCATAGTAAACATGCGATGATCATTTTTATTCCACTTGGATTTCTCCAAAGTGGGCACAATATAAGCATCATCTATAATTTCCCATAAATCAAAGTGTTTAGATTGAACAAAAAGTTTAAATCTAACACACCATTGGGCATAAGGGAAATTATCTAACCTAGGAGCAATATTAATGGCATAACCTAAACCATGCATATCCATAATATAAAAGGCAAGCAAGATACAAATAAAGCTCAAAATTAGATTAGCACAATAAGCTAACTTGGATCTTTAACTCAAGGCGATTAGACCTTAAATCAAAGAGCACCAAGCTCTGATACCAATTGTTAGACCCTAGAGGGGGGGTGATTAGGGTCTTATGCTAATCTAATCCGATTTTATGCCAATTAAAACTTAATTAATAAGTTATCCTAGCAAGTATGAAATACAACAATGTATATGAGCTAGGATAAGCAATATGAACAACAAGATATATCCTAACAAAGAGATATAGGCAATGTATGTGCAAGGATATATAAACTCAAGGGTAAACAATCTAAACTAGATAGTGGGCAATATAATCAACAAGCAATATACAAAGGCGATATAAGATATGAACATAAAAGTAAGTGCGCCAATGCAATCACAAACAAACAATATGATTACGGAGTTCGGTCCCCACGACCTACGTCTCCGCTCCTCACCTCGAGGAGATCTCCACTATCACAACCGGGTTTTCTACGTTCACCCGAACAACGTTTACACCTCACAATACAATCACTATGCAATCACACCTCACACACTAAGTGTTGGTCCTAGCCCGTGTCCTCCTCCTCAAGTGCTCGGTTACAACCTCTCCCTAGGCACGTCAACCGACGCCACTCCTCTTGGATTCGACCCCGTCTCTCACCACACACTTCTCTCGGTGTACAAGTGTATTACAAGTGAATCCTCACAATTAAGCACAATATAAATCAATGATTGTTCTCTCTAACAAGGTGAGAACTCAATTAAGCACAACTCTTAGTCACAAACCCACAACCCCAAATTATACTATGAATGTAAATACAATAAGCTCAATAGGTTGTGTGTGAACAAAGAGATAAAACAATATAAACTCAATATGAAATCTAGCTTATGAAATTAAGAACAAACTTATAAAATGCTAGAATTGAGTTTAAGGAAACTTCTCTATAGATGACAAGAGAGAGGGAGAAGAATGAATGCTCAAACACCAAGGATGATCTCCACTTGCTCTTGTGAAATTTGCTCCACAAACCAAACTCTTGTAAATGCTTAAAAGCTTTTTAAACAAATACTAAAAACAAACTTAAACCCTTGATTAAAACTTTCTTAAACTTGTTTTAAAACTCTCTTAGATATGTTAAAACTGAGGTATAAGGGGGTATTTATAGCCTCCCAATACCTCAAACAAAAGCCCAAACCAAAAGACCAAAAACCCCTCCAACGGATACAAAAAAATAGCCGTTATGGGCATTCTGGGAGCTGGGCGGTCGACCGACCTTTTTTCGGTCGACCGCTCGCATTGTACAAGCCTGAAAAAGTTCCAGAGACATTTCCGGTAGACCGGTCCGGTCGAGTGGAGTTACTGTAGCAGTGCGCAGCTGTTTTGTAAAATCAATTTAAAATAGTAAATGAACTCCAAAAATTATGAAATTTTGTGGGAATGTTCTAGACATGTAGATTAACATGTCAGAGAAAGAATTTCTGAAAAATCATTTCCCAGTTGAGAGAAATAAATGTTTGAACACAAAAATACAGTTTCTGAAAATCTGCTGTGATACACGATTTTGTAAAATCAAGTAGGCACAGTAAATCAACTCCAAAAATAGTAAAAACTGGAGGAAAGTTTCTAAACATGTATATAAACATGTCAGAGAAAGAATTTTTCAAATATCACTTCTCATTTGTAAAAACTCATCAGTTTTGTAAAACATGCACGAACATGTGCACGAACGAAAACGTGAATTTGTAAATTCCTTTAAACATAACAAATCAATTCCAAACTTGATGAAACTTTGAGAAATGTTTGCAAATGATATTTTGAACATGTTACAAAAAGAATTTTCCAATTTGCATTTCCCAATTATGAAATCTCATTATTTTGCAAAAGTGTTCAAAACATAAAAACCCAAAACCATGCATGTATATATATAACTATATATATACATAGAAACCAAATACGTGTGTGTATATGATATTGAGCTTAGAGTATCTAACACACATAATATAAAACCTAAACTAAATTACCCAAGCAATCTTGATCTTCAACGAAGCTCTATCTTGGTACACTTGCGGATGAAGCTAAACTTGGATCTTGAACTTGAATTGTACGATGCTTCACTCCACAATTCCACCAACCTCCTCTTGATATGGTCCAAGCTAGATCTTGATCTTCAATAAGCTCTTCTTGGTAATCTTGCGGATGAAGCTTGAACTTGGATCTTGACTTGAATGTGCATTGCTTCACTCCACTATTCCGCCAACCTCCTCTTGATATGATCGTGTAGGATCAATCCATCCAACCTCCAACTACGTTGTTTGTCTACAAACATAGGAATGCACAAACACTAGACAAACAACATTAGTAATAAATTGTTTGTTAAACATCATCAAAACAAGAAGGCCAACAAGACTTTCGCGGTCGACCGCCGCGGTCGACCGTCGCTTGTCCAGAACAGTTCTTCGCCTTTTTATTCTTCGCGGTCGACCGCGAATATTTTACGGTCGACCGCCGATATGACCGCTGGACTCCAACGGCTATTTTTCTGAGCTGTTTGCTTTGGGCTTTTTTGTCATTTGCTTAGGGTTTATGCTGAAGTTTTGAGTGGGTATAAATACCCCATTGCCTTCAGCTCTCCATCTAACCATGAGAGTGTTTTAAACAAGTTTAAGAAAGTTTTTAACAAGGGTTTATGGTTGGTTTGAGTTTGGTTTAAAGCTGTTTTGGTTTTCACAAGTAGAGAAGATCATCTTCTTGTTTGGGCTTCAATCTCTATCTCTCCATCTTGTTATTCAGAGAAGAATCTCTAAACTCATTTCTAGCTATTTATTATTTTGTTTATAATTTCTATATGCTAGATTTTAATTGAGTTTAGTTTGATTTTGATTTCACTCATTGTTTACACACACCCACTTGAGCTTATTGTATTTACATTCATAATATATTTGGGTTGGTGAGAATTGTAACTTTGAGTGTGAGCTTTCATTGTGTTCTCGTTCATATTGGAGAACAATCACTTGTTATTTTGAGCATAATCGTGAAAATCACTTTGTAATACACTTGTACACTGAGAGGAGTGTGTGGTGAGAGTCGGGGATCGTTCCAAGAGGAGTGGCGTCGGTTGACGAGCCTAGGGAGAGGTTATAACCGAGCACTTGAGGGAGACACGGCTAGGTCCAACACTTGTGAGGGTGTAGAGTGTGATTGCAAGAGTGTCGATTGTAAAGTTTTCGGTTAGCTAGAAAACTGAGTGTGAGGTATAAACGTTATTCGGGTGAACGTAGAAAACCCAGTTGTGATAGTGGATTTCTCCCTGGGAATGGGGAGCGGAGACGTAGGATGAAAGGTCCGAACTCCGTGATCATTTGATTGTGTTTGAGTGTGCTTTGGCGTTTATTTATATTTGTGCTCATTGCTCATATCGCCATTGTCTCATTATTCATATCATCCTCTATCTTGTTTCATATTGTTTACCCTTGTGTTAGTT
The DNA here is from genome assembly GCF_001876935.1 of Asparagus officinalis. Taxonomy (NCBI): domain Eukaryota; kingdom Viridiplantae; phylum Streptophyta; class Magnoliopsida; order Asparagales; family Asparagaceae; genus Asparagus; species Asparagus officinalis. The sequence goes on along the minus strand of NC_033798.1, from coordinate 78,329,869 downwards.
TATATATCCTTACATATATATTTCATCATATAGGATATATCTCATTATTTACATTGCTTATCCTAGCTCATATATCTTGTGGTATTTCATATTTGCTAGGATAACTTGTTAATTAATTTTAATTGACATAAAATCAGATTAGATTAGCATAAGATCCTAATCACCCCCCCTAGGGTCTAACAGCTAGAACAACCCCTGAATCCGAGAGAGAAAGATCCCCTTCGCTGCACTTCGCCAAAACTCGCTAAAATCCTCCGAAAATTCCCCAAAAATCACCAAAAACGAGCTAGGGTTTGAGAGGATAGAGGGGGCTAGGGTTTCTCTGATAACTGATGGGTTTTCTGGTTGGTTTCAGGTAGGAGAGGTTTTATATAAGCGGTCAAACCCGAAACAAAACCAAACTAACCCACAAATAAAAAGAAAAGCTAGAAATCAGCCCGTTAGTCGACTCATAGGTCGACTCATAGGTCGACTCATCAGTCGACTCATAAGTCGACTGAGCAGACATTATTTCAGATTCGTGCATGTTTTGTTATTCAGCCAAAACCAATGCACAAAACTCTATGAAACCACACTTATACATATCCAATAACTTGTTATTAAGTATATCCATGACCTCAAGTCATTTACCACAAATAGAATTATTTATCACTAATAATTCACATATACTTCTAACAAAATACGGGGTTTTACAAAATGATTCCTTAGGTCTTAAGTCTTCATCCAAGGACTCTCATTCATTGTTGTTTACTATAAATAGGGGTAGAGAGTGAGAGGTTGAGGTGTGAAAAATTTTGTATCTCCATTTGGAAAGGAGCGTTACTCTTAATTGAGAAGACCTTTCAAACTTGTAACTTTTTGTTATAATTAATAAAAGAATTTTTTTACCACTTTAAATTTTTCTTTTCTTCTCTTTGTTGGATGATGAATATGAAGATGAAGATGAAGATTAATTTGAAGGTTTGTTTTTCTTATTTTCTCTTTTATTGCTTATTAGTTTAGATTTATTTCCATGCTTGTAGTTAAATTTTATTGTTTAAATAGCCAAGAGGCTAGAACCCTCTTGCCTTAGATTTATTTTATATTTATAGATTAGATTTATTTCATGTCTTTATTTTCTCGCATTTAATTCTTATAATTTATTTTGTAGCTTAGTTTTTTCAATTTATTTTATAGTTTAGATTTTATTTTCTTGCACTATTCACCTTGAGGCTAGAACCCTCTCGGGTTTAGTTTTTCTTTTTGTTCATTTTTATTTTCTTTGATTCGCCTTTAGGCTAGAACCCTCTAGGGAAATCACCATTTTCTAAGAAGTGGATTCAATTCTAGATTCCCATATCTTTAATTGAATCCGACATCTTTAATTTCTTGAATTTCCTTTTTATTCTTAATTCTCCTTTTTGATTCTTGATTTTATTCATCTTTCCTTGTGAAAATCATTCATTCTTTGTCACATCCACTCTCACTTACATTTTGTACCGATTTACACACTATCACTTCACTCTATCTATCTCTTCATAATCATATTCACTCATCACTCCTAATTGTCATGCACACAACATAAGAACCGTCTTTAATTTTCTCCTACAAAACACCTTCCTCGTGGGATCGATAACTTTTTATACTATAACTTGATTAGTTGTGCACTTGCAACTTTTTCGTTTATGTTTATGCTGTATCAAGTTTTTGACGCCGTTGCTGGGGAAGGTGCTTAAGTAGGATTTTTTATTATTATTTTGATTCTTTAACTTGTGTGTTTCTTGTGAAAGAACTACTTGGAGATTAAAGATCAAGAATTGGAGTTTGAGGAATTGGAGATACGCTTATGATAAGTCTTCTTCCTAATATTTTCAATTCCACACCTTTAATTAGTTTCTCACAATAAGTGACAATTAGGATCTTACAAAAAAGATTTTATTTTCGTTACCATAATAAAATTCACCCTCCACTTTGACATTTACTAACAATATAATAAATTCAAACAAATTCCCCCCTTCTTATTTGTTTGATTGTTAACCCTAATTAAAAAAAGGATTTTATTTTTACCATCATTTTTAGTCGCTTTTAATTCCTAGGGTTTCATTTCATATAGTTAGTAGGAATTCACCAAAGTGATTTGAGCATCTTGATTTGGCATATACTTAAAAATATTCTTAAGGGCAAAACCTCTTAATCAAGATAAGGTGAGGGATTTTATCACCCTTTCCTTAGCCCAAAAATCACTAATTGCTCACTACATAACCCAAGTCTAATAAAACTCATTAGACGTTGGTCCTAAGGACTCGAGCTCAATAAGAAACAAGAAATCCCTAAGTGAACCAGTTTAAGTTTTCTTTGATTAGTTGGTGTCTAAGGTAAGTTTTAGGGTTGTGTAAAGTACTCCGTAAGGAACGAGATACTTAATTGATCTTTAATCACCCTCTAGTACTATCCATACCTGGCTAACTGCCCAGGTAAAACTTTAATCTTTTTACTTTAGGAGTTTTTGGTTAGAAGCTGGTCTAGTTGAGTTAGCCTTAACCCTAGAGTTAAAGTGATTACAAAGTGATTGTTCTTTATTTATTTTAGTTAGGTTTTTCCTTTTTATTCTCATAAAAAAACTAACTTTTGTTTTATCTTAAAAAAAGGGTATAAAAAGAAATTGTTTTTTGTGCATACAAAACGTGGATTAGGGACAATACACATCGACAAATTCGTTTTGAACAAATTAAAGAAATGGCTAATCCACATGTTCTCCAATATTTATGTTATCCCAAGAGGATTGAAATCCCCAATGAAGCTTAGGAGTTTGTAGAGAGCCCATCTCAGTATTTGGTGAATGATCCATTTTTTTCAACCTATAACCCAGGTTGGGGAAAATTACTCAAACATTGCATGGAATCAGGGAAACCACTCCGGAACTCAAAACTTCACTCCCTCTTCGACCCAACATTTTTCTGGGGGAAACATAGCTCCTTTTAATTCTCATCCACAATTTTAACAACCCAATCTGTCACATCAAAATCAGTCTCCTCATCATAAAATTGTAACACACACTCCTCTTGATACAGATCATGACGAACGTCTTAATATATTGGAAAATGGTTTGGAAATCATAATTAAGGCCTCCATTCTAACCACGAATTTGTTGACTCAAACATCCAACACAATGAACTCCTTTATGTGGTCAACCAGACACATTCTTAACTCTAACACCCAAGCCATAGCTAGATTAGAAACTCATCTTGATCAACTAGCTAGTGCCATGAGTGAACGGGAGGAAGGAAAAATTCTGAGTCAACCCGTGGTCAACCCTAAGGACACCGGATCTAGTTCATCCTACGAAACTCAAATGAATGCAACCCATTCACTAAAGTCAGGAAAACATGTCGATAATCAGGTAAGAACCCCTTCAAGTCAAACTCTTGTTCCAGAATAAATTTCTTCTCCTTCTGATAACTCAATTCAGGAAAGACCAGAGGAAGAAGAAGAAGAGTCAAATCCAAGTTTTGAGGAAATTTTCGATGAGGAGCTGAAAATATTAGGAGAAGCAGATTAGGTTTGTCAAAATAAGGAAACTGTGTTAAACAATTGCTGCTTTAAACTAAATTTTGAAGAACTCTTTCTTGATGAACTGAGATTTTTGGAAAATAATCAACAACCAAATTTTCAGAACTCAACCATGAATCTTGGAGTTAAGGAAAATGCTACAAAAGAATTGGTTGTTAGAAAACAAAACTTCACAGTACAAGTGTCTAAGTTTAATAAGAAATGCAAAATGCATGACACCAATAATACTTACCTTACTTTGTTGTAAGAATTATTGAACACCCCGAAATGCTTGGAATTTCACATTATTGATTATATCACATTTGACACTTTACCCGGATCTTACCCAAGGGTCTTGACCCACTAGTGTTGAATCTGTAGATAACAGTACCTGTAGACGCCAACTTGCTAACTGGAATACCGAGGAAATGCATCAAGCGAAGCGGCATAATATTCACAGCAGAACCCGGATCCACTTGGATTCGGTTGACTTTGCTGGAGCCAATGTACCCGATGAAATATAGCGGTCGATCGTGGTTCGAATTCTTCGTCTGCATATCCTCTTTGGTAAAAGTAATGCAGGGAAGGTTCTTAGTCGCTATATTGCAGTGTTGACTCAGCGGTTCTGGCTCTTCAGACTCAGCGGTTCTGGATTTTCAGGCACCGGCTTGACTTGAGTCAGAAACACCTCTGAATTGGCCAAAGCTTCTTGCAAGGCTTCCCTTGTTTCCTTGGTCAACCGCAGCAACTCATACAGCGTTATCCGTGCCGGAATGTTGGCTAGTTGAGCCATTATATCGAAGACTTGCGGAGTCTTCGAGCTTTCCGGTTTGTCTCTTCCAATCGGGCGGCTAAAACGAGACTGCTTTGGATTCTGCACCTCCTGGGGATTCTTCTCTTTTGGTTTATTCACCGGCTGTCGTAGAACTTCTTTACCCGGTGTGGGACTTGGTTGTAAGAATTATTGAACACCCCGAAATGCTTGGAATTTCACATTATTGATTATATCATTCTGAATTTGTTTAAAATTCGGGAGAGAATTTTCAACAATAAGGTAGGATTCAATGTAGAATACGAGCTCTTCATGTTGAACACTTCATTCTACATTGTTTGTTTTATTTTTTTAGAATAATAAAAGGAATTTATTCTTCTCTCATTTGATAGTTTCTTGTTCAGTTGTAAAAAAAAAGAAAAAAAAAAGAAGAAAGAAAAAGAATATTTTTTTTTGATTTCATCCTCCTCAGACCAAAGGTAATTGCAGATTTTATCAGTCGACCAAATGTAAGTACTTCACTTCTTATCTGCTCATAGAGTTTGCATTAAGTACAATGCAAAATTTAGGTGTGGGGGTGGGAATTAGTTATTTTCCTCTTTATTTTACCTTTTTAGTTGCATTTTTGTCATTTTTTCCTTTTCCTTAAAAAAAATTTATAAAAATATCGTCACTTGCCAAATTGATAGAGTTATGTAATAATTAATTTATTTGATAAATTTTAAATTTTCTAATCCCTACTTTGTTATTTACTCAAGTTTACCTTTTATGATAGCTCTAAATGAATTTCTTAAGAAATGATTTTCAAAATAGTATACTTTACTTAAGCCTTAACTTAGATTTTTATTTAAAATTGCTCCTTCTTGATCCACGATCGCCGGCAGCTGGATCTTGTTGTTCTCCAGCAGGTATTTAAAGATGCCAGGAACTTCGTCATCCTTGAAGGAGTACACTTTAGGAAACCTCGGCTCCGTAGATTTCTGCTTCTGAGGCCGTTGTTGCCTACTTAAGCCTTAACTTAGATTTTTATTTAAAATAATAGAATTTATGCATGCTTAGCTTAGAGTTGAAATAAATTTTCAAGGTGTCTTGATTTACATATTTTTAGAATATATATACATATACATATTAAAAAAATAACATTGCAAGAGAAGAGTGCGAAAAATGGGCACCAAAAGAAAAAAAAGAAAAAAAACTCTTGAATTCAAGGTGATTCTATCTTATAAAGTCTAAGCTAACCGAGTAATTAAGACCAAATGAGTATTTCCATACTTAATGACCTAAGTCCAATTGGGTTGGGATCCATTGGCCCAAAACTCGTTAAATGATCACTTAGAAAGCCCGTAAAGTAGAAAAAAATCACCAAGAAAGAAAGAGTTAAAAATAATAATAATAATAATAATAATAATAATAATAAATATTTTATATATACAGTTATATTCGTATATATGGTCTTGGAAAATATTTTAGATGAAGCAACTTGAAAATTATTTAAAACAAAGAGTTAACATGTTCTTTTCAAAACTTTTAAATTAAATTTCTAAGTTTGGCTTGGTTTTGTATTGCTATAATGAGAAGATTTTCTAAAAAATTTACCTTAGAGTTATTTATAAAAATATTTTCTTGAGTAATAACTAGCTTCAATTAGATTGTCTAAAATTATCAAGTAAATTTAGTTATTCACTAACTTCTTTAATTTGACAAGATGACCGAATTTTATGGGTATATTCACTACAAACTCTCACGAGACTACAACTCGTCCACTAGGGTAACCTAGGGGTTTAAAGGCTTGTTGTATGTGCTAAATACAACAGCGATTCTTACGAAAGTGAGTTAGGTTTTCTTTTTTTTTCTTACTTTGCTAGAGGACTAGCAAAAATTTAGGTGAGGGGGTATTTGATAATCATATTTTTATTATAATTTTATACCCTTATTATCTATTTTTAATGAATAAATATACCACTAATAATTGTTTATCTTTTAATTGCAGGTTAATGGAGAATAAAAGCCCAAGATCACTTCTCTCAACAAAATCCCTAAATATTTAATGAAGAATACAAGCAATAAGCCCAAAAGTCCAAGCTTAAAAGCTTAAGAAAAATAAATATACCATCAAGGAACAAATAAAGAAGTTTTGTGAAAAATGAAACAAATAATGCAATCTGGATATTTCGGTAATATTTGGTATTTTGACCATATCTCTCTCGTATCAACTCGGAATTGGCTGAATAAACATTCTCTGGAAAGCTGAGAATGAGATCTATAACTTTTGTATTTATGATATCTCTGAAATCGGAACATATCATGAACAAATATTCATACAAAGAAGCACAATCTGAATTTCTACGCTGGAGAAGTAATTATGGGAAGAATTTGAAGATTAATAAAGAATAAAGCCCAAGATCTCTTCTTTCAACAAAAGCACATTGAATTAAAGAAGAAAACAAGTAAAAGGCCTAAGAATCCAAGCCCAAAAGCTCAAAGGCTAAAAATGATTCCTTAGGGCTTAAGTCTTCATTCAAGGGCTCTCATTCATTGTTGTTTACTATAAATAGGGGAAGAGAGTGAGGGGTTGAGATGTGAAAAATTTTGTATCCCTATTTGGAGAGGAGGGTTACTCTTAATTGAGAAGACCTTCTAATCTTGTAACTTTTTGTTACAATTAATAAAAGAATTTTTTTCATCACTTTAATTTTTTTTTCTTCTCTTAGTTGGATGATGAAGATGAAGATGAATATGGAGATTAATTTGAAGGTTTGTTTTTCTTATTTTCTCTTTTATTGCTTATTAGTTTAGATTTATTTTCATGCTTGTAGTTAGATTTTATTATTTAAATAGCCAAGAGGCTAGAACCCTCTTGCCTTAGATTTATTTTATGTTTATAGATTAGATTTATTTCATGTATTTATTTTCTCGCATTTAATTCTTGTAATTTATTTTGTAGCTTAGTTTTTACAATTTATTTTATAGTTTAGATTTTATTTTCTTACACTATTCACCTTGAGGCTAGAACCATCTCGGGTTTAGTTTTTCTTTTTGTTCATTTTCATTTTTTTTGATTCGCCTTTAGGCTAGAACCCTCTAGGGAATCACTCTTTTCTAAGAAGTGTATTCAATTCTAGATTACCCATGTCTTTAATTGAACCACCATCTTTAATTTCTTAAATTTCTATTTTATTCTTAATTCTCCTTTTTGATTCTTGATTTTATTCATCTTTTCTTGTGAAAATCATTCATTCTTTGTCACATCCACTCTCACTTATATTTTGTGCCGATTTATACACTATCACTTTCACTCTCTCTATCTCTCCATAATCACACTTATTCTTCACTCCTATTTGTCACGCACACAACATGAGAACCGATTTATATTTTCTCCTACAAAGCACCTTCCTCGTGGGATCGATAACTTTTTATACTATAACTTGACATGATTGTGCACTTGTAATATTTTTGGTACATATTTATGCCGCATCATAGCCCGAGCTCTGATACCACTTGTTGAGCGCTGTGGAAGCCAAACAACCAAACCAACGTGCTACGAGAAATCAAATCAAACGAACGTCGAGAGAAGGCCAAACAAACCAAATCAATGCCACAAACACACAACCAATTTTAACGTGGTTCGGCAAGTTGCCTACGTCCACGGGGCAAAAAGGAGAAATGATTTTTCACTAATAGAGAAGAAGAGTACAAACTGAGATTACAAATCACTCAAACTCACCAATTAATCTCACCAGCAAATCTCTAATTCTCTCCAAACAAATCCCTAACCAATAGCGCAGAAAATTCCACTTTTCTATGCTCCAAATATCCTCAATTTTCTTCTCAATTCTCTCTTCCAATTGTTCCATATATATAGAAATCCTAAAATCATAAATATACTAGGAATTTTAAAACAAAAAACAAAATAGATTAGGAATCCTAATAATCTGTTACCAAAATAGATTTGGAATCATGTTACCAAAACAGATTATGAATCCCAATTAGCTGTTACCAAAACAAATTAGGAAACATATTAGGAACATGCTATCCAACAAATTATAGACAAGTTCAAAGCTATTAATACTTATGAAATCTTGTCGCATTTGTAGGTAATTTTGTTTGTTGTGCTATCAATTCATCTCTATGTCTATCTATTTGATTGATTTTGTGTTTGGTTGAGTCATTAAGAATCGATTTCAAACAAACTATTTGTTTTTTACAATAAAAAAAACCCTATCTTCAGCATCAGAGTTTTCAGCTTTCTTGGCTGTATCGTTGTCTTTGATCGATTGTGTAAAAATTCTCCTTGCAAATTCTGGGTAGTGTAGTGGGTGACCACAACAATGTCTACTCAACATACTGAGCGATTGAGCTCATCCATATGTTACTATATGTTGCAGAGAATCGGGGGACATTGCTATGTTTTTGCAAGAATGGAAAACGTTAGTTTGATTTGTAGTCCTATCGGCCATCTTGCTTCTACTTGTTTTTACCGCCAGGTACCATCGTCTCCAAAAGAGTTGTATGGACATGATACCATTTTTGGTTATCCCCTACATTGTAGCTGCGTGTATCCTCCCTACCCTCTTCAACATCAGCATCCATATCTCCCACTTTAATCATCAGAATTCTCATTCTCTGACACCACCACTTCTAGGGGATGTTTGTTTGCAATTTGAGTAGGGGGAAAGCCTGTCAAAAGTACAGCTTTTGACAGGCTTTCCACCCAAATCGCCTCTAAAAGAGGCGATTTGGGTGGAAAGCCTGCCAAAAGCTACACTTTTGGCAGGGTTTTGACAGCCTTCTAGCCCTTCCCCCTAAAAAACCTCTTTCCAAACAGCCCCCTATCTTACCCCATCTGCCTACACTTTCTGGGAACTCTCACCCTTGTTTTTCATTATCAATCGTACACTATCTTACGTCAATATTCCTCTCATGCCAGTCCCTAATCTTCTTGAAACCAAGAAAAATGCCTCAGGGACCCCAAAAAAATGGGACCCTGAGGGGACAGGTGAGGTATCAGCCCGGCGTCACCTCCTGGTGGGGTGATTTACTGTTCATGAACAGTAAATCACCCCACCAGGAGGTGACGCCTCACCTGTCCCATAGGGGTCCTATTTTTTGGGGTCCCTGTAGAACTACCCTGAAACTAAGCCATCTCACAATTGTTGAATGTGTTGTACTATTGGAAATATTAAATTCCTAACCCAAAATTATGCACTAAATAAGTAAAGAAATAAATTTATTTTATGTATTAAATAAGTTTTTTTAATTGTTTAGTCAAAGTCTAGCACCTATTAAAGGGCTAGCTAATGTTTGTAATATCAAGCACTCAAAAGCATAATAAAAGCTCAAAGCAAAAGTATGCAAGTGAAGCTATGCATATATATTTGCATCCTCAAAAGTTATAAAACTCCACAAAACTTCCACTAAAATAAAGAGATCTATATTTTATTAGAACTCCAAATTTGGTATTAGAGTTAGACTATCCTTCATTTGATGGCCTCGAACAACATGTTCCAACCTCAAAATTTAAAGTCAAATGGAGACAACTTTGACAATTGATGTATACAAATGTGAGCGCTACTTGCTTCTATGGATGCATGAGAGCTTGTGCAAGATGTCCATAAAGAGCCAGAGTCACTAGAAGAAGAGGCAATTATGACAAAAGCGCTGAAGGATTAGATTAAGAATTCAAGAAAGAGAGACAACATAGCACTATTTACCATCTACCAAGGTGTGGAGGAAGCAATGTTCGAGGTTATTTCAATAGCATGAACATCAAAAGAAGCATAGGAACTTCTATAAAAGACCAATCAAGGAGTCGATAAGGTAAAGAAAGTTTGACTCTAAACTTTACATAATGAATATAAAATTTTGAATATGAAAGACTTGAATCAATTGCTAAATATCATTCAAGAGTTATGGTAATTGTTAAATAGCTAAGAAGAAATGATGATGTAGTAATAGATGTTAGTGTGATGGAAAAGATCATGCACTTTCTACATCCCAAGTTTGATTATGTTGTTTTAGCTATCGAGGAAGCACATAAATTTGAAGATATATCAATAAATGAGTTGATGGGTTCTCTTCGAGTCTATGAGAAACACATGATCTTCGACATTAATAGACTAAGAACTAGAATGAAGATTGATTCTCAATAGTCAAAGAGGTGGTTGTGGAAGTACAGATCTAAAACAACTTAGTCGTGGTAGAGGACAAGGCCAAGGTGGAGGAGACAATCACTAATATGATCAAGGAAAGAGAAATAATGATAGTCATAGTAGAGGAGTCACTAGAGTACGATTCATCTTCGGACATGATAATCAAAGCACTAAGTGATACAATCACAACAAGTTTGGACACTACACTATGAAAATGTTGGAATCAATCTTTTGATCGAGGACAACAATAAAATTTTTCAGATGCTGTAGAAGAAAGTCCAATTCTCCTTCTTGTACATAAAAAGGAAACTGATCAGAAGAACGCGTGATTTCTTGATTCTGGGGCAAACAATCACATGTGCAGGAGAAAAAAATATCTGAAGAACTCTTGAAAGACACTAGTGGCAATATCTTAGTGTATAAGTGGAGTTAACAATGAATGCCCGATAAAGACTTCTCATTCTTTTTCTTGTCCTCAGCAGGCTTGTATTGATCAGAGCATATCTTATTTCTCTCAAAGACGACTAAAGTCGACTCCAAGCGAAAGGGGTCAACTGTTATGGTGTTCACTCACCCAAGATACGGGCATTTGTAAAATGATACAATAAGAGTCCTAGCAAAATAACCTCAAACCCAAGTGGTCCAAGCCCAACAGAGGCCTCGACCTTGCCGACTCATCAAGTTGACCTTCTTTTATGCCAACACGAAAGGCGAAATCAGTCGAACCTATCACCGAGGACGATCCACTTAGGGCACTCGACCACTCACTGGGCAATTCTCAGAGACGACTTGAGGGACATTCTTTGCTGTCGACTAAGTTAAGGACTCGGCCAAGGCCTCAAGCCTCTCCCCCAGAGCATGTGTCAACATTTCAGTCTATATCAGACAGATCTTATTCAGATTTTAGCCTAATAATCTCCCTGACTTGTCGGCTACCTACGTGCCTTCTGTCACACTATTAATCACTTCCCGAAAAATATGGAGACACCCTCTCCCATGCCAAAAAGACTTCCTCTCTAGTCGTCAGCCGACACATGTAGAGCAAAGGATGACTCACCTTCTAGCTCACACTTTGTCACTATGATTTTCATGGCCGAAGTGACCAATCTGCCATTGACGTCCTCTTTATATATAGATGCTATTCACTATAGCTAAAGGTTCGTAATCTAAAACCCCCTAAAGCATACATGGCACAAAAAGAAGAACACATAGTTCTTTGTCTAGACAGAAGAGCTCGCGTAGATCCTCTGGGCAGAGACATTGCCACTTTAAAAACCACATTGGTTCCTAACCTTCCACTTCCCCACTCGAGTTTTACTAACTTGACCGTCCGATGAACCACGAGGGAACCGCTCCCTGCCTTCTCACGGGTTCTTCTTGTCTGTGCAACATGGACATCAATCCCCCATTCAAGAACTAGGCATAAAGTTAAAGAAGGAAGCGGCCCCTCCATCACTCTCCCCTACCACGTCCCGGTGAGGACTCAAGGGGGACCGATCCAGTTCTGGATCAGATCCAATCCCAGTTTGGATCCAATTAGTTGTGTGATATTTAGCATCAACAACAAGAAAAAAATCTTGCAGCCATTTTAACAAACCGCCTTTCAAATTGATGGTGATGAAGATTCGTGAAGAAGCAATATTGAAATCAAACGCAAATGGCACTTCTCCTTGCCGAAATAAACCTTTAATAATGAGTGTGACGAGAAGAAGTTGAATGAGGCTCTAGGGATTGAATTCTCAAATCAAACTCTCTCATAAACCTAGAATAAGATATCTCTATTTATGTAATTGTCTTTGTATCTTTTTGTTTTTCTCCTTTTTTTTCTCATTTCTCCTTAAATAGACCTTGATAGCATATGAAAGAGATACCCTAATTAGAGTCCAATAGGAGATTAAAAATCATCGCAACCATGGACGAACGGCTGCGATTAAAACTTGAAATCTCCAAAAATCATCGCAACCATCGATGGTGATCATGATAATCAATGATCCATTGATGATCATTGATGGTTGATTGTAGTCCATTGATTATGCATATTTTGATTTTGGGATTTTTGCGATTATTGACTATAGTCCATCGATGATCCTTGTTATCATCGATGGTTGACTATAGATTATTGACAGTCCAATTTCTAATTTCTATTTCTCTGATTCTTTCCTGTAGGCCATCGATGACTTGACATGACCATCGATGGTGCCTCATTACCATCGATGGTTCAAAGGCTGAATCAACATTTTTTTGATCTTTGCATCATTTTGAGCTGCAACTTGTTCCATATCTGTTTATACATGAAGTATATCGTCTAACAAACATATCAATAGCAAATGAAAGTTTGTTTTAATCAAACAAGTGATATTGCATGAACAAACACCCAAAAAATGTTTTAACACATTATCCTATTAGGTGAGTGGTAGCCCGGTGCATCCGCTGCATGTGCAATGCGGGCTGCTGGACTAGACCTGAGCCTCCATGATCTCCCAAGGTAATTTCTTTATTGGTTTTATTTCAGGTAATTTCTTTGTTATTTTAGTTTAGCTTTTTTCATTATCATCGAATCTTATTATTTTTAGCCGTTTATGTTGATTCTCTATTACTTCTACTGATTGTATGTTCTTTGCACTAATTTAAAATTGCTAGTGAGACCGATACAATTTATTTCTCTCTCTACCTTATTTTTAAGGGCTTTTGCCTCTACACCCAAAGTCTTTTCCAGATTTACCTTTAGATCCAAGTAGTTTTCCTTGTACTTAGGGCATCACCAACAGCTTCTATAAAATTTTCTCCAAAATGGGGAAGCAAAAGTCATATTCTTCAAATTATTTTTACACAACTCCAACAGTTTCCCCATTTTGAAGAATAATTTTTTTTTCTCCAAAAATTTAGAGAATGCTGCAGATTTGGGGAAGCTTCCCCATTTTTCCTCCTCCATCCCTATTTTGGGGAATGAGATGAGGAATCTGTTGGACCAAAAACCTAACTAAATTCTCTAAAAGTAAGAAATGGGGAAGCTGTTGGAGATGCTCTTATAAACCCAAACAACTTTGTATACTTGTCTTTATGCCCAATTTCTCAAATAAACTACATAACTACATGGCCTTTCCTAAAAAAAAACTTTAAAAGCACCATTTTTTCCCTTTCTCTCCGTAGATTCTCTCTTCCTTTGCATTTAGGTTTTTTTTTCTTGTTTTTCCTTACAATTTGTAGAAATTACCATAAAAGTTTTGCATTGCAAAAAAACACCCTCAAAATTTGAAAAAAGTATAAAACATAGTCTAAAAATTTTAGAACTATGATAATCTAGGAATTATGAACAACTCTCTTGAGAAATTTAGAATTTCCAAAAAGCACCCTGAAAGTTTCAAAATTTGCAAGAAACACACTAAAAAACAAAATTTTAAAAAAACACATAGAAAAGATCAAAGCTTATAAAATGTGTTTTTTGTAAATGTCTTTAAGATTTATCTTTTGGGTTTTTTTTTGGTAAATGAAATTTTATTCATTTGACCATATGGAGAATTTTGTGTACATCAGAAGAACTCAGAACTGAGTATCCGTCAGTTCCCTACAATCTATATACAGTTACAGGGAAAGTATCCATCTCTCATCTTCTATATGTATATTACTATTTAGAACTATTGTCAACATGTCCACCTTGATAATTCTGGTAAGTTGCTCAATCCCCTTACATTTTTGTTTGAAGATTCTTGCATTGCGTTCCATCCATATATTATATATAGATGTAGACAGGGCCATTCTTTTTACTCTATGCTTGAATTCTTTTCCTCGAATACTTGAGTTGTACTAATTTAGAAGAAGATTCCAATTGCAACTCTTTCACTTAAACTGCAACCAGTCCATGATATTGATCCAGACTTCTCTTGTGTAGGTGCATTCAAAGTATAAGTGTTTCTGCTTCAGCACCAGAGCATAGAATGCATTTGTTAACTTGAATGATTCCTCTTCTTTGAAGCTTATCCTGTGTCAAAAGTCTGTCATGCACCGCCAACCATGAAATGAATGAGTGCTTAGGATGATTAACCCCCCCCCCCCACCCCCCAAATTGTTTTGCACCATGGCACTTTGTCAACTGCAGGGGATAGAGCTTGATACATTTTCGATAGCTTAACTTTACTGTTATTGCAGCAGCTTGCCTTGATGAGCTCATGTAGGTTCTCTATTCCTCCACATTGTTGCAAAGCTTTATTTCTAGCTTTTAAGAGCTGCTTCCACATCCAAGAGTCACTATTCTTGATTTCCACTTGCCAGATATCAGTGTGTTTTAAGTATGTCTCATGGATCCATTTGATCCACAAACATTCTTTTTTTGAATGAATGTCCCATAGCATCTTCATAGCTGATGAATAGTTCCAGATAATTGAAGAGAAAACCCCCAGGCCTCCTTGTATCATACTTGTACATGTTTTACTCCATGATACCATTGATCTTTTGGGTTGACTCCGTAAATTTTTAGGGTATTTTTTGCAAATTATAAATTTTATGGTGATGTTTGTAATTCCTATATTTTCATAAAACACGCCAAAATTTACAAAGACACCCCTAAAAAGATCAAATGTACAAACATTTGAAGAAACTCCTGATTGTGAGATTGGGTCTTTTTAAAGTGTTTTTGTAAATATCGTATTTTATTGTGCTTTATGTATATTTTGAATTTTTAGTCATGGTTTTTGCAAATTCTAAATTTCTTAGAGGGCTGTTCATAATTCTTAGATTATCACTATATGTTTGTAGGTTTGAAGTTTTTAAGGTACGTTTTATTATTTTGAATTTTTGTGTGTTTTCTGCAATTCAAAACTTGTAGGGTGGTTTTTGCAAATTTTAAAAAAAATAGAGGGCTATTTCCTTTAACTTCGTGCTAAAGAATCCCTCAATACAAAGTAAGAGAGAATGAAGCGAGAAAAAGAGGCAAAATGTGGCTTTTAAAGTTTTCTTAAGATCTGAGGGGAGCGACATAATTAAGTTGTGTATTTGGGAAATTGGACGTAAAGATAAATACAGAAAGTTATTTGGGTTCGAATGTACAAATAAATTTACTTGGGTCTAAAGATAAACCAGAGGAAAACTTTGGGTGTAAAGGCGAAAACCCCCATTTTGTGTAGGCTATCATTAATTACTATATGACTTCGTTACCGGGCGTGGTACTCCCAACTTTATGACCACAAGTCTGAAAATGGAAAGGTGGTGGGCTGGGGTCTATGTCCAAGTGATGTCCCGTACGCGTTGATTTTAAGGCTAGAGGCGGCATGGATTTTCAACGGTTTGGCGGAAGATCATTATAAGTCTCACTGAGTGGTTGCTATCGTCAGAATTATCCTTTTCTATAGTCACTGACTTTGCATGGGTTTCGGTTGCTATGTATTAAGCATTACGTAATTGCTATTATGTTTATTATATATCACTGATGTTAATTCTTGATTTCTGATGCTTTTTTCCTTACTTGTGATGCATAGGTTTGACTCTCTGACCGTAATCAATATGTTGATCCAAAAGAATAAGACGGGAAAAAAAAGGAACTAGAATTTCCTACCAAGTGTAGCAGAGCTGACGCTAAGATGCCATGATCATCAAGTTATATAATGCAATACATGATACCATATTTGATAATTATACTTACAAATGTATCCGTAATAAGGTAATGGATCTAGGGTTTCAATAAATTCCAACAGCCGGGATAGAAGAGCAATGAACAAGCCGTACTGCAAGTCCCAATTACATAATGGTTAGTCCATCCCATGACAAGTAAAATTGACCCCCTCTGCTCTTTTTTCTCCCTCTCTGCCATGTGTAATTTTTTATTGTTCGAGGTAAAAGAGATATTAAACCCTCTTAACCTCTTCCTTTGCTTGTTGCCAAGTTGGGCTTCCTATTTAATAAGCAGTTGTGGAGGACTGTGATTCATGAGAAATATAATATTTATCATATACCCACAAACAACATACCTCTCTATCTCACATTTAAAAAGATAGAGTTAAAATATCTTTCTATCTCACATTTAAAAAGATGGAGTTAAAATTAAAAGTAGCGCTCTCTTCATTTACAGTGGAGACGCCCAGAATCCTTGTTGGGTTCTAAGGCCACTTACACATAGAGAACACCTTAGTTTGTTATTGCACACCACGCAAATACAAACATACTATTTTCTGGGGAAAAAAGAAGGGAGACTAAAATCTTTCGTCAGCGCAATGTTTATGCCTGAAACCCGGAACAGAGATCAAATCCTTGATAAAATGCCTTCTTGAATCCCTCCATGTTCTCTGTCTCCATCGCCATAACAACACTCACATCTCCACTCCCTCCAGGACCATCCATTATATACCCAACTCCTCCACAAAACATATTAGCTCTCCTCATGAACTCTGGCTTCCCCCAGCCGAAATCAACCTCATATATCGGCATCCCGAGCCAACTGATCACAAGAAGATCCCCTTTTGTCAGGAACCACTCCCTCTCATCATTCCCCATCTCCAAGTAATCGATCAGAGACCTTGCGAACTCGTCATCCGCCTTCGCCACTGCTTGCTGTATCTTCTCCCCTGCCAATTCAAGCGAGTTTGAAACAATATCTCTGACCTTTGCGCCCTCTGAGGTGCGAAGGATCGCGTTGCCGAAGTATCCTGTGGGTAGCGGAGGATAAAGTCTCGAACG
>NC_033798.1:78265014-78312731 GCF_001876935.1 Asparagus officinalis | reverse complement strand
AGCTTGCGAGCGATGCACGAGCTGCGCCAAACGTGAGCGATGACGGCTTTGAATGTGGACGAGGGTTTGTCTTTGTTGGTTGATTTTTTAAGAGCGGTGACTTGGTTTTTAGAGAGGGTGAGGATTGCGGTGTTGAAGGGGGGAGGGGACCGGAAGGTATTGAAGTCGGAGTGTGGGGGCTTCTTGTATTCTATGAGATCGACGGTGACGGAGGGAGGGGATCGAGCGCGGAGGAGGGAGCGGTCGAAGAAGGGAAGGAGGGAGATGTTGGTGATTCCGCGGGCGATGTCTGTCCATGTTTTGATGAAGTGGAAGTAGCTGCGGCCGTCTGCAGCGGTGTGGTGGCTTAACAGGCCGAGGGTGTGAAGTGGAAGTAGCTGCGGCCGTCTGCAGCGGTGTGGTGGCTTAACAGGCCGAGGGTGACGTCTCCGCCCTTGAAGAATGTAACCTGAGAGTTGACGTAGAAAGAGTACCAATTATTCCTCGATAACCTCGGCATTTACTTTGAGGAAAATATCTAGTTGTTCTTATCATAGCGTTCACGAAGAGCCTTTGGCTCTTTTGTGAACTCTCTTACTGGTTTAGCTACAAACACAAAATATTCATTACATTTGAGAAAACTTTAGGCTAAGTTATCCTTAAAATACCTTACAGTTTATCCATATATATTTGCATTTATATACTCTCAGCTGCATTTCACGGCACTTAAAAGTAAATGTTTTTAAAATTCGCAGGTTACTTCGTTTTGTCTTCTACGCTTAAGAATATTCGTTCAAATGTTTCTATGTGACTCTGTAAATAAGACCTTTTCAGGACTGCTTTTTTACCCGTTTTTAACTGAAAACCCAATGAAATAATCTTCCTCTACATTGAAAACTCATTTTCATTTTAGACAATAGATCAATCTTTTTTCCATTTTCCCCTATGATTGAAAAATAAAGAAAGTTAGTAAGTTGGCCACCAAGTTCGTTAGGTTCATCAATCTTGAGAGTTAGAAGGAAAACCATGAAATCAGTCAGAACGAGTGCAAGCAATTGTTGGAAATAACTACAACAATGACAAAGACAATCAATGATCAAACGAATAAAAATCATTAGGAGACTAAGTTAAACAACAACAACAAACCAAAAAAAAAAAAAAAAAAAAAAGGAAAAAAAGACAAGAGAACTAAGTGGGACATCATTAAAAATTGTGGATTTTGACTAAATCGAGGTGAAAAATCCAATTTTGTGAAAGGATTACTCGATACAAGATTCACCTTAATTATATATAGAGTTATCAGGAAAAGACCAAATTGAAATTAAGCTTAATATAGTATTAGAAAAAACCCCATTACCCTTGGATGATTATCAAATAAAACCTCAAACCAACTTTCAAAATATCAAAAAAAAAAAAAAAACCTATATGGTTATCAGGGACCTCCCTTTTAACTTTAAGATTTTATCAGAAAATCCTCTTTTAAAGAATTTTCACATGGATGGACAGAATTAAACATGTGGATATTTTTACTAGTGATGAAATTGGGGTTCATGGTTTCAATGTGGATTTCAGGGAAAGTCTTAAAATTAAAGAGGATTTTCTATTATAAAAGGGGTTCCAGATACTTCGAAACTTTCGGGGCTATCTCGTAGTCGTCCAAAGTAAAAGCGTGCTTTCTAATATTTAGCCAAAAACTAATTAAAGAAAGCACACCTGACCTGAACCATGAACAGCATGCACGGTGGCTGAGACGACTCAACAGTCGGCACCAACTCCTGCCTCATCTCCTCGGACGGAGCAAACACTCCGAACGCATCAACGTCATACCTGCACCGAGCCACTGTGAACAGAACTCCCTCGCCCGTGCAATTTATCTCAATCCGACCGTCCGGACCGACCTCAAGTCGACCAGCCAACGGATAGAAGTGAACCAGGGCCTTGCTCAGCGACGCCTTCAGGGTCTCAACCTTAAAAAAGTTGGGATTTCCGTTAGGCCGGTAATGGTAGATTGACGGCAAGTGCTCTCTCACGCCAAACGCCAGATCGAAATTTGAGAGCCACATTCTACGCTTTGGCGTCTCATCGCTGGGAGCCACAATGCCAGACTCTACCACTTCCATATCTACTTCTGCTTCTTAATGTTTCTGTCTTTGCGACTCTAATTGTTTGAGCGTACGTGCGACTTATAAAGTGTTGTTGAGCATTAAAATATTTTATTTATATGATTAGTTTTGTAAAGAAAATATTGCGGGGACCAAGTATTGGCATCCTTTTTCCGGTGTTAGGAATACGTCTCTATATTTTGCTGTCACTTGTGCGATGCACGGGGTTCAGTTTGTTGTATGTATGTTAGAACTTTGGAAAAGAAAGAAGAAAATTTAAGATCTTTTGAAAAAAGAGAGAACACATCAATGATTCATAGAAATTGGAAAATAAATAATAAAGATTTTCAAAATGTGGAGAGAGTGAATTATAATAAGATGAGATGAGATGTGGAAAAAGGAACCATTAGTTATTAGCTACAAGAGCCCTTAGAATTTGCCAAGGGGCAAAAGTGTGCAACTAGGTTTTTATTTTACTAATATAGTATATTGATCAATTGGAAGGCTTTTTATCCCCAATCATTCATGTTTTCATATCTTCCCTCAAATCTTCATATTTTCAACTTAGTCTTCCAAATCTTTAATTAATTTTAAATAAGTCACTCCAAATATTCATATTTTGAAATTAGTCCCTCAAATCTTAAAAGTGTTTTGAAATTAATCCCTCTAGTTAGCACTAGGTTGAAAGAGTTGGGGGACTAATCTCAAAGCACTAATAAGATTAGAGGGCCTACTTTCAAAATACTAACACTTAGTTTATTTATTTTATTTTATTTTATTTATTTTTTTTTGGGGGGGGGGGGGGGGGGTGTTGCGGATTTGAGGAACTAAGTTCAAAATATAAAGATTTGGAGGACTAATATCAAAATATGGAATTTTATATTTGCGGTACTAATATGAAAAAAAAAACCCTAATTAGAAGTAGGTGAAGGTTTTTTACAATATCATGCCCCTTTCTGCTGTCAAGTAGTTAGCTATTCGCACCTAATAGCTTCATAGTCTAAAGTCATTGACCCTTCAAGTGTCGAGGGAATAAGTAAAATGGTTGTGGGTCAGTTTCCACGACATTTTGAATTTTAGGCTTAAACCATTATTAATCTCACGAGTGGTTGCTAGCCCTTGTAAGCTAAATTTTCGAAAACACTCCTCCACCTCTCTGTTATGTAACAGTAAGCGTGCATTACAACTGCACAATAACGTTATAGTATATATAAGTGTGGAATCGACAGGGAAGGATTTTTTTTCCTTTTTAAATTGGAATTTTTTTCCTTCTTAAAAAGTTGTTTGAAAGAGGTTTTAGAAAATGAGAAAAAATTGGGTTTTAAGATTTTTGTTAAGAAAAAAAGAAAACAAAAAAGAGGGAGAGAGGAGAGAAATTAAAATGTAAAAGAAAAGAAAACAAGAAAAGAGAAAAAAGGAAAGGAAAATAAATGAGAGAGATAAGAAAATAAAAACTGGAGAAAGACAGAAAGAAAATAGACATAAGAGAATAGAAGGACTAGAATGAAATGCAAAAAAAAAAGAAAGAAAGAGAACTATAAAAACTAAGAGAAAAAACTAGGTAATTAGATAGATTCCACTATATCACTATTTATTAGATTTGAAAATTACTCTCGTTCTAATTTATTACTCCTTAGAATTAATAAGCTTGAACTATGAAACTAACTAAAGTAAGGGCAGTTTATCAAATTAAATCTAGAAAGCAATTCAATATTACATGAATAGAATAAATCAAATTGAAATGTAATTCTAGAATAATAAAAGAAGTATAGGTTATCAAATCATTTAAAAAAAGTACAACCTATCAAATTCTATTAATCTGCCAATTATTATTTAAAAAGAAATTATTCAAACATGAGAAACTTAGGCATAAAAGACAACAAATCTAAATCTAATAAACAAGTTATATTAGTTTCAACTTATCCTAATTATTCTAGAAATTTAGCCACACATTTTATCATTAAATTTAAATTATCCAAGAAAGAAAGTATGAATAAAAAGCAAGAAAATTAACTAATTATGAAAAGCAGTAAAAAACAAGGAAATAAACTAATTATCTATGCATGGAATTTAAACTACCATAAAAATAATTAAGAAAGAAAACTAATTAATTATTAAGCATGAAAGAAGCAAGATGTGACACCCTAGGGTTCACACAAGGCTGTAGTCCAGGGTGAAACCCGGATTGTCAAACCTGCCAAGCATCAACATCATGCTACGACACGTTTAACCATCACAATTATTATCTCTCTAGCAGAGTCAACAAATAGGTGAAGGTTCAAAACAGGCAAATAATAAAAATAGTACAATAATAGAATATGCATAGAAGAAGTATGAGAATGATCAACACATGAGCCCAACTAAAATAGTATAAGAGTATCTCTGATTTGTAATAAATATACCAAGTCTCATAATCAAGAGTCAAAAGAAAATCTCTCTAAGGTACACTGCTTCTACAAAATAAAAATACAATCTCTAGAGTGTGAAAATGAACAACTATTGTGGAGCTCTGTAAATATCTACTAATAAAATAAATAAGATGGATGCTAAGATGCGACTCCATCAACTCTGCGACAATCTGTACGCTTGACTCATCGCCTGAAAAGAGGGGAACCAATAAGCGTCAAGCGCTAGCGAGATCATCTCTACCGCCCCAAGGGGAAGGGATAGTAATATATAAAAAATATTAATTAGTACATATAAATAAAAAGTCATCAATACTGCGCTAAATGAAAATTGGTATTTAGAGATTCATAACATGAGAATGGGTACGTCGAGCGAAATAATCGAAACAAGAAAACCTTCATGTATATACCTCGTATCCCAAATTATGAATCGCTAAATATCAATCCCAACTAAGACTAAAAATACAAGTAAAATTAGTAATTAGAAATCCACAACACGAGACTAGTACGTCGAGCGAAATAATCAAAACAAGGAAACCCTTATGTATATACCATATATCTCGAGCTATGAATCTCTAACTACTAACTTCAAACCTATATATATCAAACCTATATATAAACAATCATCATAAACAGAAATATTACAACTTCACCCTTAATAATAATGAAACAATTTGTCATAATCTCAGACTACCCTCAGGTAGCTGGCACCATCGTAAGGAAATATTATCCAGCTCAAACATTACAATATACCATGTCGTGTATGTCATATATCCAATGTATACCCTACTCATGGGTAAACTACATGGGATCGTACTACAACTGTATATATGTTTGCATCTCTACTTGGAATAGCGATACTCTTGTAAGGTTCTTACTCAATCGCTCTGCGGCAATAGGTTTTATCTTCCTATTTAAGCTACATGAAATATCGATACTCTTGTAAGGTTCGCACAATGACATGTGGGTTCAACTTCATTACTCAATCATTCTACAGCAATAGGTTTTATCTTCCTATTCCGGATATGCTACCAGATGATCGTACAATGGTTAATAGGCACATCAGCCTAACCCAAAAAAATACATTGATCACCTTCGAGTATTTGGTACAACCTATTAGACCCTAGAGGGGGGTGATTAGGGTCTTATGCTAATCTAATCCGATTTTATGCCAATTAAAATTAATTAACAAATTATTCTTGCAAGAAAGATATACAATAAGTTACAAGCAAGGATAAGCAATATGAACAAAGGTAAATATCCTAGCAATGAGATATACTATGAGATATATGTAAGGATATATAGTTAACATAAGGGTAAACAATCTAAACTAGATAGTGAGCAATATAATCAACAAGCAATAAACAAAGGCGATATAAGATATGAACATAAAAATAAGTGCGCCAATGCAATCACAAACAAATGATATGATTACGGAGTTTGGTCCCCACGACCTACGTCTCCGCTCCTCACCTCGAGGAGATCTCCACTATCACAACTGGATTTTTTATGTTTACCCGAACAACGTTTACACCTCATAATACGGTTTTCTAGTTTACCGAAAACTCTACAACTAACACACTCTTGTAATCCCACTCTACACCCTCTCAAGTATTAAACTAGACGTGTCTCCCTCAAGTGCTCGGATACAACCTCTCCCCGACTCTCGCCACATACTTCTCTCGGTGTACAAGTGTATTACAAAGTGATCTCACAATTAAGCACAATACAAAGTGTTTGTTCTCTATAATGGATGAGAATGAATTATAAGCTCACTCTCTAAGTTACACAATCCCACAACCCAATTATACTATGAATGTAAATACAATAAGCTCAATGGTTGTGTGTGTGTGTAAGCAAAGAGAAACAAATCAAAACTAAACTCAATACAATTCTAGCATATAGAAATTATAAATAAAACAGTAAATAGCTAGAAATAGAGTTTAGGAAATCTTCTCTGAAAAACAAGATGGAGAGGAGGATTAAAATGAAGCTCAAACAATGTAGATGATCTTCTCCACTTGTAAAACAATCTTCATAAACCAAACAAACTTTAAACCCAACTAAAACCCTTGTTAAAACTCTTTTTAAACTTCTTTAAAACTTTCCATTTGGGTTGATGAGATAGAAGCGGTTTGGGGGTTTATATAGGAAGAGAAAACAACAGTAAAAACCCCAAACAGAACAATAAAAATCTAGAAAATCAGGAATACGATTCTGTACCAAAAATAACTGTTGGGCTATCGGCGGTCGATCGTGAAATTCTCGCGGTCGACCGCGTGGTACTTTTGAACCTCAGAAAACTTCCAGAGACTTACGCGGTCGACCGTGGCGGTCGACCGTGGGAATTTTTAGGTCGACGGTCGACCATGGCGGTCGACCGTAAAAGTTTCTATGGCCCACTCAGCAAAAGACACAGGCGCGGTCAACTATAGCGGTCGACAGCTAATTGATATATAAAAAATTCTGGTTTGAAAGCAGTTGCGGATTTTAAAATACTGTTTAAAAATATCAAATAAATTCAGAAAAATATAAAACTTTGGGGAATAATTGTAGACATGATAATAAACATGCTACAAAGACTGGTTTATAAAAAGCACTTCACAAATATAAAATATCATTATTTTCTAAGGAGGTCTAAAACACAGAAATGTAAACATATGAATTTTGACAATTTGCCTAAACCATACTTTAAAACTTTACAAAATGATTTTATAGACTTGAAGAAAGATGTAAACTATTGTTATGAAGTCTATAAACAATGAATGTAATATTTTATCAAAATACACATATAATGCACTAAAACATGATTTCATTGAACTAAATAAAAATTGATATTGATGAAATCATATATATGCATATAAGTATGTAACAAAATATGTTTTCTAATTATATTAAATTGCTTCATATTAAAACTTGAAAACTATCAAACAAAAACATATATGTATATATATAACTATATATATACAAAACCAAAACGTGTATGTGTGTATATGATTGAGCTTAAAGTACTAACACACATAATATAAACTCCTAAACTAAATTACCCAAGCTTGATGAAGGTCTTCAATGAGCTCAACTTGGTACACTTACGGATGAAGCTTGAACATGGATCTTCAACTTAAATTTGCATAGCTTCAACCACTATTCTGCCAACCTCCATTGGATATGATCGTTATGGCGCAATTCCATCCAACCTCCAACTCGTTGTTTGCCTAGTATAAATACGAAAACACAAACATTAGACAAACAATATTAGAAGTAAATTATTTGTTAAAGATCATCAAAACAAGAAGGCTAACACAACCAAGGTATCATTATAGGAAAAAACAACTAAATACTCCTAGTGTGGTGCAGTCGAGGTCTTATTACCGAATAAACAACAACACTGAGCATCCATAACAGATAAACAATGCTTTATCATATGTTATTTCACTTCCATCAACTTAACGTGTGTCAAGTATCTCAACAATGCATGTCAATTCAATATATATTAAGTGTACGTGCACAAATCTCGGTGTGTGTGTCAATATCTAGTGTTCACCAACATCCTAGGTGTTAAACAACTCATAAGGTTCGTAATACAACATAACAACATCGAGAAACATCTCCCGAAAATAGAAAAAGTGAAGAAAAACATGCACAGGCCAAATGTGTGATGGGCGGTCGATCGCATATATGCGGCGGTCGATCGCGACATGTTTCAGGAGTTACCCGGGCCTCTATCTGGCACACGGTCGACCGCCGCTTAGGCACGGTTGACCGAACACGATTCCAGAGTTCTGTACAGGTTTTGCACTCTGTTGTGTCCGTGACGTGTGTTTGTGATCTAAACTGGTTTAATTTATACTAAAACATGTGTAGAATATAGTAAGCATCAGATTATCATCTCTGAGAAATATCAAACATATATAACATGATTAATTGCATAATGAAATATATTTATTCCTTAAACATGCATGAAACATCAATATGATGATTAAAATTATCAAATCTCGGTTAAACAACTTTATTGATTACTTTCAGATCTTAGAACACTTCTGAAATCTCGTTTTTAAACTCTTAAGCATGAAAAGTTCTGGTCTTTATACATATAATACAAAAGATTTGCTTTTTACTCACAAATTAGTCAATTAGGCTCTATAAAACTCATTTAAATCTCATAAAAAACTTTTTAAAATAGGGGAGTGGGGTTAGCAGAGATAAAACTCACCTAAAACTTGATCTAAAATGTGAGAGATGAAATTTCAATGCAGATCTCCAAGTTGCAAACCGAAAATCCCGCCTTAAAGCCTTTAATCTCATTCTCAAAATCAAACTAGGGTTTGTAAAATTGTTAGGTGGTTGCTAGGGTTTCAAAAATATAAAAGAATATTAAAAATCTCGTGAACAATGTATATATATAGCAGAGAAAACAAATACGAGCCTTAAATACCCGAAACCAACCCAGATCAAGAAACCTGATTTTCGATCAGCGGTCGACCACACATGGCACGGCGGTCGACCAGCCCGCAATTCTCTAGATACGCAGGACTTTGGCCATTGTGCATGTTTTGACTTGTTTCTTTCACATATACTGACTTGTTTACACTCAAAATGCTTGGTATTATACTCATTTACCATTTAATGATATTTATCACAAGCACTATCCACTTATAATAATTATTATGTATTAATATCATATTAATTCAATTTATCAATCATTAACTCAAATTTTTTGGGGTTTTACATTCACCCCATCCCCTTAAAAGAATTTTGTCCTCAAAATTCCATGATCGTATCTTAAAGATTAATAACACGAGAAAAGTACTAAGAGGGGATAATCCAGACAAGGAAACCCTCCCGTACACATTTTGTGTCATTAATCCCTAGTTATGGTACATAAGCAAATATTTAAACTTAACGGTCTAAAATATGTGCACTCCCACTTAACCCCTAATTAGATGGAACTAGTACGTCAGGCAAAAATCCAAACAA
Source organism: Asparagus officinalis (assembly GCF_001876935.1). NCBI lineage: Eukaryota > Viridiplantae > Streptophyta > Magnoliopsida > Asparagales > Asparagaceae > Asparagus > Asparagus officinalis. The sequence goes on along the minus strand of NC_033798.1, from coordinate 78,303,268 downwards.
GGAACCCCTTATATATACCATATGTTCCGAGTGATTAGGAGCTAAGTGTTAGTGCTCCATTCTAGTGTTAAATATAAATGTGACATAAAAACATAACATAATCACAAATGCATAAAAGCATACTTAATATCAACATCTTATCTGCTCAACCAGGTGTGGGTAGTCGCGACTTATATCATTTTCGCACTCTCAATAAATTTCTTCGGCTCCTTGTCGATTCCATTGAACTTTCACTAAAGAAATCACCTTGTTGCTAAGCCTTTTGTCTTTTCTAATAGTAATGCAAACCGGTATCTCTATGGTAATTAAATCATCGTGAATCTCAATACTTGGTGTACCAATTATACTCTGCTGCTCCTCATCGCGCAAATGCCTCTTGAGCATCAAAACATAAAATATATCATGTACACTTGATCTCGATATTGGAAAATCTAATCTAAGTGATATAACTCGAACATGTTCAAAATTTCTAAACAGATTAACATATCTTAGGATAAGTTTTCCCCGTCTACTAACTCGCTGAGCATTCCTCATTAACGATACTTTTATTGTAATAAAATTTCTAGCATGAAACTTTAGAGGTTGTCACCTCTGATCTGTATTACACTTTTGCCTACTATGAGTGGCAAGAATATGCTCTCAAATCAATAATATATTCCTCCTTAGTGTGCTCTCACAACTTTTGGTCCAAGTAATAACTATTCTCTCGCTCTACCCACTAATAGGTGATCTACAAAGTCTCACTTACAACGCTTCATACGGTGCCCCATAAATAATTGTTCAATAACTGTTGTTATAAATGAATCCAATCAATGGAGTTGTGGTCCTCTTGTTTGTCCTGGTAATCCATATCGCATGCTTGAAATATATTCTCCAAAAGTGTAAAGTAAACATCAATCCTTGGTTTGATACAATCAACTTTGGAACTTCATAAAATCTTACTATTTTCTAAATAATTATCTTTGCATACATTTCCGCTGTATAAGTCATTTTTAAGGGTAAGAAATGCACCAGTTTCATCAACCAATCAACTATCATCCAAATAGATTATGTTTATTTCTTTGATCTTGGCATCCCTTCAATGAAATCCATAGAAATATCTATCCACTTCCACTCCTAAATGGGTAAAGGTTGTAGGGTTCTAGCTGGTCTCTGACGTACTGCCTTCACTTATTAGTTGGTAGAACATTTAGCTACATACTTCAAAATCTCCTTACGCACGCCGCTCCATTAACACGTCCTTTCAAGTCTTTGTATATTTCAGATGTGTCTAGATGTACTCTATACTTAGTACGATATGCTTCATTCGATAAATCCTTCTTAAGTTGTGGATAACCAGGCATCATCAGCCGACCTTCCATTTAGTTACCCCCGTCTGTTTTAATAGTTCATTTTGCTTAAATCTTTATAGAAGTTCCCTTTTTTCGGATTTTTGATCTAAGAATCTTTTAACTAAATACTGATCTTTTTATAACTCCAACATGATGTCATTGATAAAGCTCCTAAGAAAATATTGTTTCCGCTAATCTCCTGTCTAAAGCTAATCTGGCTAAGAGTGTAAAGTTCTCAATGTAATAAATATTAAACACTTCAAAACTGTAAATTCACATCAATTCTCTTTACTCAACGCGTCTGCGACAATACTCATCTTTTCTTAAGGATACTAAATTGTAAACTCAAAATCTTTAATAAACTCCACTCTTTGCCATTGCCTCTAATTAAATTTCTTCTGGGAAGAAGGTACTTCCAAGCTCTGATAATTCGTATATAGTTTCTTTTGTACTCCATACAAATGATGTCTTAATTTCTTCAATGTGAAAATCACTGCTGCTGTCTCCAAACCATATATGGGATAATTTTGCTAATGAGTCCTTAATTATCTTAAAATACAAATCTTTCCTCTTTGGGTCTGCATCAAAACACCTTTAGGACCCGATACATTCACATATGTGTAAACAATCAAAATTTTTATCACTAATTAGAATAACCATCACTAGTGTTGTAATCAATTTAACCTTCAAATGTTTTTTGGTACTCTATGCTTCAAATTAACTGTACACCCTTCTTCGTAAGGCATGCAAGTGATGGTGAAATCTTTGAAAAATCTTAAGGTATCTTACTATAATAGTCGGTCCAAAACTAAGAAGTTATGAATCTTTGAAACGATTTACACCTTAGTTAAATTTTAATGCGATGCCCTCTCAGCTGAACACATGTTCTAAAATTTAGATCTCAGATAACTAGAATTCATACTCACTAAAATTTAGCGTATACCTGGTGCTCCCGCAATATCTGTAATGCTAACTTCAAATGTCGTTCATGATCGGCCTCCAATCTCGAATAGATAGGAATATCATTGACAAATACTATAACGAATTGGTCCAAGTATGGACGAAAAACCTGATTCATCAATCCCATAAATACTGTGGGTGCAATGGTCAGTCCAAACGGCATGACAAGAAACTCGAAAGATTCATATCGAGTTGGTAAGGTAGTACTGGGGATATCCATCTCTTGAATCCTCAACAATTGATAACTAGAACGAAGATTAATCTTCATGAAACTATGCTCAACTGCGCTCTACCGGTAAACGAGTCATAAATCGTCTATAGCCAATATCTTGCTGGATCTAAAGCTTCCTCATTTCAATAGGTGTCATATGATAAGGTACTCGGGGTATCGGTGCGGTGCCTGACTATAACTCAATGTAAAACTCGACTTCTCTCACTGGAGCTAAACCTGGTATGTCCTGTAAAACATCATGATACTCTGAGACCACTCAAGTCTCACTCAAATCTGCACCCTGATCCCGTCTCATCACCTCCTCGACGTATGTCATAAATGACTCCGTATTCTGGTTACCCTATGGGGTTGCTACAAACCATACAAATCTATCGAATACTCAAAAAATGACTGTCTTCACCAACAGTCGATACTAACATAGTAGGAAAGTAACCAATCCATACCAAAACATCATATAAGCTTGAATATATATATGCAAAATAGATAAATTAACTATGAACTTAGACTCATCTAAGCTAATAATGCATCTCCTACAAATATTCTCTAAGAGGGATGCCTCTCCCAAAGGAATGAAGACTGAAAAAGGATCGTATAAAGAATGTGTAACTAACTGAAAGCTACCCATGATAACATATTGTGAAGTCCCCAAAAGATACAAACTTGGAAGGAGTTCATCGAGAACATACCTTCCACTATGATTCTGTTCATATCAAGATCACATAAGATATCTCAAATATTTGACTGGTCGTTATGTTCTGCTGCACTTAAGGCTCTGTAGCATGTCAATCTCTCTGACTCTACGGTAGCTCCTAATTTGCATGCATCTGATCTTCAATTCTCAAAGCTGACAGAGGTGATTCAATTCTCTGTTGTTGGCCAAGCCCACAATTCTGTGACTGCTGATTTTGGTCTCTTTCCTTCTGTCCTCCTACTGGTGCTTTGCGACAATCTCTAGCTCTATGTCCAATCTTGTGGCATTTATAACATGCACCTTGCACTTTGTGTTGTTCCTGCACTCTCTGTACCTTTTGTGAGTTTTGACTCTTGCTTTGCTTGCCTCTCATTGATTCACCATGACACTCGATGGCTCTATGACCGAATTTGTTATAGTTATAACAAAATCTCAAAAATTTGCGTTTCTTTGATGTTGTTTGATTCGGTTGTCCCCTCAGACTGGTACTATTCTATTGACTCTGATTGTCTAGTTCAGGCCCTTCTGGTCCTGCAAATGTCCTTTTGTTCTTGCCCTTGTCTCTGGTTTCTCTTATCTTAGTGCTTACTTCTTTTCTTGTAGCTTTAATGGTAGTTGGGGTTGGCACAACTTCTGATGACACTATTATAATAGACTCAACTAGTGCGACTGGTGTAGGAACTTGAAATGATGGCGTTGATGGTGAAATCTGGTTGTCCAAATGCTCTTCTAGGGCCGCTATTCTTGCTATAAATGATGCGAGGATGTTGATCAAATACTGTGGAGCCTGCTGCGGCTAATGCTCTAAATCAGCTTACTCTGTTCATCCTGACATCTACGATTTTAAAAATAGAGCTTATAAGACACAGTAAATAGGATCCTAGGTAAAGAAATAAAACATATAACAATAAGAAAATAGTATCACTTATCACTTATGGCATGCTTATTGCTTTAAAGCAAATAGTTCATAAAAAGAATTTTGGTAATTTTTGCGTATATATATAATACGTCCTCACTCATACTAGGAATTCCTAATAGACTTTATACATGATTCCTAGGAAACTCTATCCTAGCTCCACAATATAACATAGGGATGATCCTAAGGATATTGGAACCTAGAGCTCTGATACCTAGAGCTCTGATACTAACTGTAATGCCCCAGGGTTTACATAAGGTTACAGTCTAAGATGAAACCTGGATTGTCAAACCTGCCAAGCACTAATACCATGCTATGACATGTTTTACCATCACAGTTACTATCTCTCTAGCAGAGTCAACAAATAGGTGAATATACAAAATAGGAAAATAATGAAAATAGTACAATAATAGAATATTCACAGAAAAAGTATGAGAATGATCAACATATGAGCCCAACTAAAATAGTATAAGAATATCTCTGATCTGTAATAAATATACTAAGTCTCATAATCAAGAGTCAAAAGAAAATCTCTCTAAGGCACTTTACTTCTACAAAATAAAAATACAATCTCTAGAGTCTAAAAATAAACAACTACTATGGAGCTCTATAAATATCTACTAATAAACTAAATAAGATGGATGCTAAGATGCCACTCTATCAACCCTGCGACACTCCGTACGCCTGACTCATTACCTAAAAAGATAGGAAACAACGAGCATCAAAGCACTAGCGAGATCATCTCTACCATCCATATGGGAAAGTAGTAGTAGTATATAAGAAAATACTGGTTAGTACATATAAATATAAAGTCATCAATACTACGTTAAACGAAAATTAGTATTCAAAGATTCATAACATGAGAATGGGTACGTCGAGTGAAATAATCCAAACAAGGAAACCCTCATGTATATACCTTGTATCTCAAATTGTGAATCACTAAACATCAATCCCAACTAAGAATAAAAATACAAGTAAAATTAGTAATTAGAAATACACAACACGAGACTGGTACGTCGAGCGAAATAATCCAAACAAGGAAACCCTCATGTATATACCATATATATCGAGCTATGAATCTCTTGTAGGCTGTCTAAAAATCACAATGGATAGCTGGTCCCCATCAAGTTCCAACAATGAAAGTTACAATCAGACGACTGTCTTGTTACCACAGGGAAAGCTGCAATCGAAGGATGCCCCTATGGATCATGAAGAAATTACAAGTCAACGGTTTCTTCAAAACGAGAGGTAGAACTCACTCCTACAGTCAAAACACATGTGGCTACATTCCAAAAGTCGAAGCAACGCAATCATTGCATCCTCAGCTATAAACACATCCTCATATTTGAGATGATTGATCTTGATGGCTGCGACAATAACATGACTAATATTATATTAGCAACTATTAGAGGCGTTGATGAGCAGTGTAATAATTTTAGAAAAGCGGGAAGATCTAGAGAGCTGTGAGCAAATATTCGACATGCTGAGAAGCGCATGGTTAAAGCCATACAAAGAGATCTTAGTGGAGATCGTGACCTGCAGTTGATAGAGCGTTATTAAGATGCCTCAATTGTCACAAATGGCCTGAATAGGACCTTCTCGAATGGTCATTGGTGTCATCCATATATAAAGACAAAAAGGGAAAACGCAGCTCCAACCGCTGCACAACGCAGCTCCAACCGCTGCACAACGCAGTTCCAACCGCTGCAGAACGCAGCTCCATCCACTGCAGAACGCAGCTCCAACCGCTGCAGAACGCAGCTTCATCCGCTACAGAACGCAGCTCCATCTGCTGCAGAACGCAGCTCCAACCGCTGTAGAACACAGCTCCATCCACTGCAGAATGCAGCTCCATCCGCTGCAGAACGTACTCCCAAATACTGCGCTCAAGCCAGAACGCAAGTCAAGGTTCTAACTTGTTCAAACATGATCTATACAGTTTCGGAAACCGTTTCTCACCCATGATCTGAGGAGTGGTTTACGTGGGTTGTTACACCCGATTAATGGGGCAACTAAACCCTCATTTAGGCGCGGATTATGGGGGCAGTTACACCCCTAATCTCCCTATAAATATCAACAAACTCAACAAAGTTTGGGGGGAGATCAAGATCTGGAGGATCGGATTTTCTAGAATTAAAGGGGCGGATTTTCCAGAATCGGATCTTTACACTATCAGGGGGAAGCCATCCTCAACAGAAGAGTTTCAAACATTCGATACTTGGCTTATTAACCGAATTATTTTCGGTTCAAACATCTCTTTTCTTATTAGAGTTTGTTACTCATTCTGAGCTACAATACTCGTCAAAAGTTATCAACCAAACAAGTCATTTGTTTCAGCGAATTGAGATTTTCGGATCGTCAACGGAGAGCAAACTCGACGCGAACATTCGAGGGAGGCACTCCATCGCCACCGTGAAGAACCCAGAATTAAACAAAGGGGAGAATCAAATTCATTCTCCTCTCTTTTGTAATCAGGAAATCCAATTGTATTTGAGAGTTGAGAGACTTGTAAACATTCTTTTTCTAAGCAGTTAGAGAGAATAAAATCAAACGCAATTCTTTCATCATTTTCTTATTACAAAATTTTCCACCAAAAAAAAGATGGCGACTCCGCTGGGGACTAGCTTCTCTGATAAAGAAGTGGTGGCGTAATCTGATGTCCATCTCGCTAGAACGACCGTTGAAACTCTTGTAGTAGAGTTTGATCAAGCCAAGTACGAGGAAGCTCTCTCCTCTGGATCGCTTAGCCCCAAGGCCAGGCACAGCATCCAAAAAGTCTCTAAAGAGATCCAACCTATTGTTGGGAAGCCGAAGAAAGCCCTCTCCTTTAGCCAAGATCTCAAACTCGCTCTGCAAGTTGACGATTCCACACCCGTATCAACACGATGTGTAATGGGTGGTAAAAGACCTATGATGGAGGAAAATTCCATCAATGCCGATGACGTTGCGGCCAAGGCTCTGAAACAAGCCAAGAAGAACGCCGCTCAAAGATGGAGAAGATCCATCCGACGAGCGCATCTTCGAGAAAACCGATCCCTGGTTCAATGCAAGGATCGCGTTCTCGAAGCCCCGCACAAAAATTGCGTTCCTACTCCAGAACGCATACTTCATGGCAATGAGCCTAACTACGAGCCTCGAGTGATACAGCTTAAACACGATCCTCAGTGATGCGTTGTCCATCCAAAGCACAGTACTGTTAAGGATAAAAACACACCCCATGAATGCGTCCAAATAAAACAGGATCCCAAGGGGTATGTTTCATCAATTAAACGCAGGCCAAAGCCTGGTGTTTATAAATCACAACGCGACCCTTGCGTTTCGACTCCAGAACGCGATGTGGTCTGCCAAGTACAAAGGAGTCAACACGGGCTTAAGATTCATGTCCAACAAGAACAAGTCTCACCCATTCAAAGACAGAGGGTTTCATCTTCGGCGAAGAATTACTCTCAAATCCCTGATCTGCGAGAATTACTCTCTAGGGAAAACCAACGCAACGAGCAGCTCATTCATGTCATTGTGAGCGGCTTATTTCAACAGTCCTTTCCGAATGCCACTGTTGTACACCTGAGCCTCGCAGGTCTGTATTCGATAGACTGTCTGACATCGCAAGACCTACTGAGCCTCGCAGGTCTGTATTCGATAGACTGTCTGACATCGCAAGACCTACCAAGCGACAACGTCATCAGAAAAAGAAGGTTTCTAAAGCTGAATATCCTCAAGTCACTATTAACGTGATTGGCAGAGGGAAAGCTTCCAATCCCAATTCTGATGAATCAGAAAGAAGCCATTCCCCGACCGTTCGGGAAATTTACGACAAGTTCGAAGGAGTATATCGACACACCCGGACGCGGACAGGAGCTATCCGTTCAGTTGACTATAGAAAGTTGGCCAAAGGCATTACTTATGATGATGAACATTCAGCGATCGTCGAATCCCAATCTTCAAGCTCCGTCGTGGCACGAGAAGTTTCCGCTTACATGACTGGAGACCCCGAGGATTTAGCTAAGAAAGTTGACGAACACCACATTATGCTCCATGCACAATAAGAGACACTTCTCCAAATGAAGGATATGTTGGCCCAACTCCTCGCCGAAAAAGCCAAAAACCTGAATCTTCCCGAAGGATAAACTCCAAAGGAAAGCAGAAAGTACTTGAAAATTTGGAACAGGAGACTCACAACTTGGAGTCTTCTTCCGAAAACGAGAAGGAGGTGGAGAGAGAACAGAATCCACAATCAACTAAAGTGGATGAGCTAGAAGCCCGCCTTAACGTAATAGCCAACAGAAGCGAGCTTCGTGAGGAAGGAGTGATACGGCCTTACCCCGTAGAATGGGATACAACTCCCTATCCGCCGAAGTTTAAGGCCCCAACTCTACAACCTTTCGATGGTACAGGGTCGCCGAACCAACACATCTACTACTTCAAGTCACAGACCGGAGATCTGGTAGCCAACGACGCCATCCTAACCCGTTTGTTCATCGGTACTCTTAAGGGAGTTTTCTTTGAATGGTTTATGAAACTGCCTACTGGATCCATTCAGAAATGGGTAGATCTGAAAAGGCTTTTCTTAGCCAGATTCTTCGAAGATGACACGGAAGTCTCAGTCCCTACCCTTCTCGCCACCAAGCAAAAGAAGGGAGAATCTATCAAGACTTATGTGGAAAGATTTCGCAGCATGGCATTGCGATGCCCGTCAGGTATGACTCAATCAACCTTAGTTGAAACTTGCAGGCACAACTTGCAGACTCAGCTCCTCGCTCAGATGGGAGTGGCAGAATGTCGCTCCTGGAGACAATTAGTTTCGCAAGGAGAACAAACCGAAGAGATTGTTGCTCGGGTCAAGGCTGAAGAAGTTACTCAACCCAAGCCACAACAACAACGCAACCAGAATAATGCGCCACACTCCAAGGGAAAGGAGACGTTAGCTGCCGATACCGATGCACGCACACCATCAGGGAAACAAGGCAAAGCACCAAACCAGCAAAGAGCGCCTAAGAAATACTCGTTCAAAGAAGAGCATGTGGACACTCTATTCCAACTACTTCGGAAGAACAATAAATTGTAGCTCCCCGAAATCAGAAAACCAGATGAAGCTGGGAAGGTAGATGACCCCAACTATTGTCGCTATCATAGATTTTTGGGACATCCTACCCGGAAATGCTATGTGTTCAAAGACATCTTGCAAAATTTGGTGAATGCTAATGTACTTACCCTGAAGCCGGAGCAGAAGACTATATCTTCTAACTTGATTGCGGTCCAGTTCGGTGACTTCCTCCCTGTAGCTGCTACAGATGGTGTCATTCCAATCCATAAAGGGGAAATGCACTTGAAGAACACCGATTTACACAATCAGAAGAGCATGGGGTTGGTACCCCTCACTATCTCAAAAGGAGAGATCATGTGGGTCCATCCCGACCTAATTGAAGATCAGCAGTGGACGAACACTTCGCCCAAGCAGAAAAGAGGAAATGCTAAGTCATCCAACATGATTAGCCCCTCTGTTAGTGAGAATAATGACCATCTCAAACCTCTCACTGACTCAGAAGAAGAGAGAATCGTCCTAGCAGCATACCCAGAAGGCAACCCTGGTACTCGGTCGGGGAAAGCTTATTTGAGAAACTATGACCAGAATGCTCAAGAAGCCGAAGAACAGCCCCAAGACACTGGGGGTTCTGTGCCAAAGAAGCCGGTCGATAAAGGGAAACAAAAAGAGCTCCGGTTTAACAAAAATCTTCACCAAGATCTGGAAGAAACGAGTGCCCCTTTCCAATTTAATGTAATGGCACAGCTAGCCAATATACCTGCTAGGATTACCCTATACGAGCTCTTAAAGTTGTCCAAAACCACCGAAGAAGCTCTGATTGAAGCTTTGAAGAACACGGAGAGCTTTATCACTCAAGTTACTCCAATTCCTGAAGCGTCTGAAGATCAGTCCTGCCTGCAATGTTTACAATCAGCAAGAAGTCTACCCTGCATATCATTCACTTAAGAGGATATGCAAGTGAAACATAAACATGACAGGCCCCTGTACTACACAGGATACATCGGGTCATTAGAAATCAGCCGTGTTCCGGTCGACCCAGGCTCGGCACTCAGCATCATGCGATACAGAGTTATGCAAGTTTTAGGGATTCCCATGCATCGGTTGAATGCTACTCAAACTACCATCTTTGGATTTAATGCTAACAGCACTCGGCCTCTGGGAAAGATCAAACTTAGATGTCAGATCGGAGATCTCAGGTCCGAAGTGACTTGCTACATCATAGATGCGGACACATCCTACAATCTGTTATTAGGACGACCATGGATTCATGCAAATCGTATTGTCCCATCCACCCTACATCAAGTCATGAAGTATGTCAATGATGAAGGTGAAGTTCGAACCCTGATTACGGAGAAATACCCCTTCAGTAGAGTGGAAAACTTCCATACAGATTCGGTCTTCTACTCGGAATCACAAGAGAAAGAAGATATTGACAGCGGTAATGAGGCAGACGTCGAACCAGACCCGGAAGGGAATTGTCCATGGGAGTTGAACTTCAATGTAATTGGTCCAGTCAAGAACAATAATAATGTACCGAGTGAGGGTGAGTGGTGCATTAATGAAGATTTTATTTTGGCGTACTTGTCTGATGAATCTTTTAAAGCTGAACAAATAGAGAATGATCATAATGCAGGTACCAACTCGTGACACACATTGTGTGCAGAAGCATGCCTCACATTGCCAATTAAGTCATCCTTCACTTCAGATGAAGAAGTAGAAGATGCAAAAAAGGCTTTCTTCGAAGTCCCGTCCAAAAAGAAAGGGCAAAAGCCAATCCGTCTCGATAAAGTCAAACCCGAACAACTCAAACGAGGAAGTTCGGAGGAAGATGACGGAGTTCCTCAATTCCACTACCATGAACCCAATTCTATACACTTAATGAAACGAATGGGGTATAACTTTAATGAAAAATAGGGTTTAAACTTCGGGAAAGGAAGGCGAACACCGATTCGAATGTCTCTCACTCCCGAAGGAAAACCTCCGGACTACTATCAAAAAACCAGAAGAGGCGTGGGCTACGTCACAACCCTATCAGCCTCAGAAAATGAAATCAGTAATTATCTACGTCAGGACCATTCATCCGAGACATCTTCTTGGGAATTCGACGTCAGTGTTGAGCCTTTCTTTAAAAGTCTAACTGTGAACATGGTTTCTAATACGGGTGTATCTTCTCTTCGGGAGCTTAGCGATCCTCATGGGAGCTTGAGGATAGATGATTCTCATGGTATCTTGAGAATAGAGTAGAGGAGTCGTGGACGAGGCCATTGGAGGTGACGAAGTCAAAGGATTCGACAAAACTACAGGATCTGCAGCTGGACTCTGGCCGGTCGACCGGCTTGGGCACCCCAGACTATGTCTCGGGACTGAGAGCGGTCGACCGATGATGGTGCTGCGGTCGACCGGAAATACTGTAATTGATTTTCCATTTTTTCGTCGTTCTGACCGGTCGACCGCCTTGGGCACTGCGGTCGACCGCGTAGCGGTTCCGGGCCTGGGTCTGTTTCCTGCTCCAGTTGGGATTTCTGTTTAGTATAAATAGAAACACGACTTTTCTAGGGTGAAGAACTGAGATTGTAATCAGAAAAGAGATGAGGGAGGTTGTTCTTTGATCTAGAGAGATTGTGAGAGAGAGATTTTGTAAATCCAATTGATTCTCATAATCTAGAGAAGGTATTTTCCTTCATCCTAATTATAACTCTTGTATTCTTCAGTCGTTTTCTTCTTTACCCACTCTTGATAATTCCGCGATCAAGAGTGCTCGCATGGCGACTCGTATCAAGTTGGTATCAGAGCCCTAGATCCTGTGAAGGGGGGAACTGTGTATGGTCCTTACTCGCTCACAGTACAAGAAGCTTGGCGAGATCCTTAATTCCTCGGAGGGGGTCCAGAAATTAAGGAAGGAGAAGATGTCTGAAGCAGATAATTCAACAAGACTTGATGCCATGGAGAAGCAGATTGAGACGATCGGGACGACTCTTACCCAACTCGTGGGTCTCATCAACGGAGGAGACAAAAAGGAGGAATCTTCTTCGAAGGGTAAGAAAGGACTCTACGAATCCGACGAGGAGAGCGAGAAAGCTGATTCAGAGGGGGAGACTGAGATTGTCAAGACTGCTGGCCATCAATGGGGTAAGAATCATTACCAGAATCTGAAGATTGACTTCAAGGTTGAGATTCCTGTTTATGATGGGAGTATCAATGTGGAGAAGCTTGATGATTGGATCGAACGCATGGAGATGTACTTCACTCTCTATGGATATTCATCCAAGGAGAAAATAGTGTTCGTTGGATCGAACGCATGGAGATGTACTTCACTCTCTATGGATATTCATCCAAGGAGAAAATAGTGTTCGCCACATTGAAGCTTTCAGGGCACGCGTTGACGTGGTGGAAACCCTATTGCAAACAAGAGAAGAAAGCAGCGTCGTGGAACAAGTTCAAGGAGCTACTTCGGAAACAGTTTTATCCAGTGGGGTTCCTTGAGGAGCGTTAGTACAAGTGGTATGGCTTGCGCCAAAAATTTAATCAGACCGTTCAAGAGTACACGACAGAGTTCCAGCAACAGGCGATGGTCCTAAACATCGCAACGTCCGAGTACCCCATCTTCATGAAGTACATGGCGGGTCTGAATGATTACATCCGGAAGGAGATGAAGCTGTTTTCAGTGGAGACAATCGCACAGAAGAAAGAACGAGACAAAGGGGGATTCCAAACTAACGGGGAGCAAGACGGGTGGCTCTCAGTCTAAGGATGAGAAGAAGAAGGTTGACTCGGGGAAGGCAGGATTGACATGCAATCACTGCAAGCAGACAGGGCATGTGGCTGATCGTTGCTGGGATAAGTATCCTCATCTGAAGCCAAAAGGATTGAAGAAGAAGGAGGAGAAGAAGGCGTACGTGATAGCACAGGGTCCGAAGGAGGTTCCCGGGATGACCGAACCCAATAGCAGTCTCAACCTTATGGCGGGGAAGCAGGCCACCAAAGAAGATGACGACCCGAGGGAGCAGCTCTTTGTTCTGAAATTGCAGGTCAAGACCAGCTTAGTGGATGCTATTGTAGATCCAGGGAGTCAGAAAAATCTGATATCTGAGGCATTAGTACAGAAGCTGGGATTGAAGACGGTGAAGCATCCGAAGCCCTATCCATTAGGGTGGATTCAGAAGGAGGCGGGATTGAGTGTGGTGAACCAGTGTTCATTCAGATTTGCACTCCACGAGTCGTATATTGACGAGGTCACATGCGACGTGGTTCCGTTAGATGTTTGCCAAGTTATTTTGGGCAATCCTTATTTGTGGGATAGATACGCAGTATATGATCGGCGAGCCCAAAAGTACACGTTCAACAAGGATGGCGAGCAATTCATTTTTCGTTCAGCATCTCTCCCACAGGAGACGAGCTTGGTGACAGTGACTCAGGCTAAGAGGTTGGTGAACGCGGGCAGGAAGTTCGTTTTATTGTTCATTCGGCCGTATGAAGAGCAGCTGAGTAGGATGTGCTTGTCTACCTTGAGCAAGCGCCAGGAGGGAGATCTTGACAGGTTGAAGGTCAAGTATACGGACTTGTTTTCGGAGATCACGGGACTACCACCACGTCGAGGTGTAGAGCATGAGATTATGTTGACCGGGGAGAGTTCCTTACCTAACATAGGCCTATACCGCACATCAGTACTGGAGTCCGAGGAGATCAAGAAGCAGGTTCAGGAGCTCTTGGAGACGGGAGTGATTATGCCGAGTTGTTCACCTTGCGGGTCACCAGTGTTGTTGGTGCCCAAAAAGGATGGAGGTTGGCGCATGTGCGTAGATTATCGGGCACTCAACAAGATCACAATCAAGAATCGCTACCCATTACCGCGGATCGATGATCTTATAGACCAGTTGGAGGGAGCGAGGTTTTTCACGAAGCTGGATTTGAAGTCTGGTTACCATCAGGTGAGGATTCGGGAGGAAGACACTTGGAAGACTGCGTTCAAGACCAAGCAAGGCCTGTTCGAGTGGTTGGTGATGCCGTTTGGATTGGGCAATGCTCCGGCTACCTTTATGAGGCTTATGAATGATTTGTTGCGACCCTTTATAGAGGATTTTGTGATAGTTTACCTTGATGATATCTTGGTGTACAGCAGGACTTGGGAGGAGCATCTCGTTCATGTTGAGAAGGTATTTGAAGTGTTGCAGGACGGACAGCTGAAGCTCAACGGGAAAAAGTGTGAGTTCGGGAAGGACGAGTTGGTGTATCTCGGCTTCATCGTAGGGAAGGGCCAGCGGAGGATAGATCCAGGCAAGGTGGAGGTGATCACAAAGTGGCCGACGCCGAAGACAGTGACTGAGGTGAGGAGCTTCATGGGGGCTTGCCAGTATTTGCGCAAGTTCATTCGACATTTTTCGACTTATGCGGCACCGTTACATGGCCTCACAAAGGCTAAAGTTCAGTTTGAGTGGGGAAGGATGCATGAGGAGGCTTTTCAGTTGCTAAAAAGAAAGATCTCGGAGGCACCGGTGTTGGCATTGCCGAATTTGCAGCGGACTTTCGAGGTAGAGACCGACGCGTCTAATTATGCAATGGGCACGATGTTGATTCAGGATGGGAAACCGGTGGAATACCATTCTGAGAAGTTTTCGGGTGCTATTGCGAACTAACCAACCTACGACAAGGAGTTCTATGCACTATATCAAGCAATTAAGCATTGGAGGGTGTACTTGTTAGGGAAGGAGGTGGTCGTGCATTCGGATCACAAGCCGTTGGAGTTCTTACATGCCCAGACAAAGCTACAGCAGGCACGACACATGAAGTGGATGTCCTATTTGATGGCTTTCAACATCATTATTAGGTACAAGAAGGGGGCGACGAACAAGTTGGCCATCACAAGCCGTTGGAGTTCTTACATGCCCAGACAAAGCTACAGCAGGCACGGCACATGAAGTGGATGTCCTATTTGATGGCTTTCAACATCATTATTAGGTACAAGAAGGGGGCGACGAACAAGTTGGCCGATATGTTATCTCGTCAACCGATAAGGTCGTTGTTGGTGGCGACGCGTATTCAGCCCTTGGTTCCTTTGGAGTATGTACAGCTGTATGCATCTAGTAGGGACTTCGGTAGTGTGTTTGAGCAGGCGAAGGCTGGTCGAAGGGAGGAGTATGCACTTGGAGATGATGGCTTATTGTATCGTGGGGCATCACTATGCATTCCGGAGGATGGTGATAGGTTGCAGTGGATTCGGGAAGCACATACCTCGCGTGTGCAAGGGCATTTTGGCATTCAGAAAACGCTTCTCAATCTACGGCGACATGTGTTTTGGCCACGGATGCTTGATGATGTGACCAAGTATGTTGGAGGGTGTAAGTTATGTTGTATTTCGAAGCCTTCTAACAGAAAGAGGGGATTGTACCTACCATTACTGGTTCCTT
The DNA here is from genome assembly GCF_001876935.1 of Asparagus officinalis. Taxonomy (NCBI): domain Eukaryota; kingdom Viridiplantae; phylum Streptophyta; class Magnoliopsida; order Asparagales; family Asparagaceae; genus Asparagus; species Asparagus officinalis. The sequence continues at coordinate 78,287,690 of NC_033798.1, read as the reverse complement.
CTAGACCGTAGGAGAGCATTTCTATGGATTTTCTAGGAGGGTTACTGACTACGAAGCGCGGGCATGACTATTTGTACGTTGTGGTGGACCGATTCAGCAAGATGGTGATATTGATTCCTTGTAAGAAGACCGTGACGGGAGCGGGTGCAGCACAATTGTTCTTTGAGCATGTGTGGAAGCACTTTGGGTTGCCGAATTCGATTATTTCGGATCGGGATAGCCGTTTTCTCGGGCATTTTTGGGATTCTTTGTGGAGTTTGATGGACACTAAATTGAAGAAGAGCACGGCCTTTCATCCACAAACAGACAGACAAACGGAGGTAGTCAACCGGACTATGGTGCATATATTGCGGGGGTATAATTCCAGGCATCCTAAGACTTGGGATGAGAGTTTACCATATTTGCAGTTTGCTTTCAATCGGGCGATTCATGGATCTTCAGGGAAGTCACCGTTTGAGACTTGTTATGGATTTTTACCGCCGAGCCCATTTGATCTTGTGTTTTCGTGTGAAGCCACAGTGGACGGCAAGGAAGGGAGTGAAAGACTACGTGCTCAGCGATTTCTCGAGAAGATTGCAAACATTCATGCCACGGTTGAAGCTCAATTGAAGAAATCACAAGCTAAGTACAAGGCGAAGCATGACCAGCATCGGGTTCCTTGTAACTTTAGTAAAGGCGATATGGTATGGCTAAAATTGAGTAAGGAGAGGCTCAAAGGAGAAGGGAAGAAGTTGAAGCCTATTCGTTATGGTCCATTTCGGATTATCGATCAGATTGGCGACAACGCTTTTCGTTTAGATTTGCCACCTTACTTAGGCATGTATTCGGTGATCAATGCCGAGTACTTGAAGTTGTTTGAACCTCCGTTATTGGATGATGAAGGTGATGACAAGTTGATCTTACCGCATGTTGAAGACTTGTGGTTTGATAGAGAGGAGCCACTGAAAGAAGATTGCATTTTGGAACGGAAGACGACCAAGACGAGGCGGGGGACGAAGGAGTCGTTTCTCATTGGACGTCAAGGCCAGGTCCCTAGCAAGGCCAAGTGGTTCAACAGAGAAGGAGGGGCTCGCGAGTTCCCTCAGATGAAGTTCTAACTTGAATGGGACTTCAAGTTTCTAAAGGGGGGACCCATGATACGGGTGTATCTTCTCTTCGGGAGCTTAGCGATCCTCATGGGAGCTTGAGGATAGATGATTCTCATGGTATCTTGAGAATAGAGTAGAGGAGTCGTGGACGAGGCCATTGGAGGTGACGAAATCGAAGGATTCCTCAAAACTGCAGGATTTGCAGCTGGACTCTGGCCGGTCGACCGCTTAGTGCACAGGCCCAGACTATGTCTCGGGACTGAGAGCGGTCGACCGATGATGGTGCTGCGGTCGACCGGAAACAGTGTAATCGATTTTCCAGTTTTTCGTCGTTCTGACCGGTCGACCGCCTTGGGCACTGCGGTCGACCGCATAGCGGTTCCGGGCCTGGGTCTGTTTCCTGCTCCAGTTGGGATTTCTGTTTAGTATAAATAGAAACACGACTTTTTTAGGGTGAAGAACTGAGATTGTAATCAGAAAAGAGATCAGGGAGGTTGTTCTTTGATCTAGAGAGATTGTGAGAGAGAGATTTTGTAAATCCAATTGATTCTCATAATCTAGAGAAGGTATTTTCCTTCATCCTAATTATAACTCTTGTGTTCTTCAGTCGTTTTCTTCTTTACCCACTCTTGATAATTCCGCGATCAAGAGTGCTCGCACGGCGACTCGTATCAGTTTTGACTAGTCATCCAGATGAAGACGCAGGGGGTGATGAAGGATTAATCGAATCAACCGACGATCCTTGGATCAAACGCCTCAACATCTTGTGGGATATGTGCTTCGAACAACGCGAACCACCCACTGAAGATAAAGTGATCCAGGTCAACATGGGAGATGAATCTAACCCTAAGCCCATCTTTATAGCCGAAGACTTATCATCATCCGAAAAAGGAGACCTTATATCTCTCATCCGAGAATATATAGATGTCTTTGCTTGGAATTACGAAGATATGCCTGGCCTGGACCCAAAAGTAGCCACACATCGTCTCAACATCGATCCGGATGCAAAACCCGTCAAGCAACAATAACGCCGGTTTCGTCCAGAGGTCATGGAAGCGATTGAGTCAGAAGTTAAAAAGCTTATAGACTCGGGTTTTGTTAGGGAGGAACAACACCCGGACTGGGTGGCCAACATTGTGCCAATTCCAAAGAAGAACGGTAAGGTCCGGATATGCATTGACTTCCGTGACCTTAACGCAGCTTGTCTAAAAGATGAGTTTCCGCTTCCTATCACGGATGTTATGATTGACAACACCTGCAGATATGAAAGGATGTCCTTCATGGACGGGTTCTCCGGGTACAATCAGATCAAGATGCACTCGGAAGACGAAAATCATACTACTTTCATAACACCACTGGGGGTGTACTGGTATACAGTAATGCCATTCGGCCTGAAAAACGTAGGTGCAACTTATCAACGTGCAATGAACGCCATCTTTCATGAACACCTACGTAAGAAAATCGAGTGCTACGTTGACGATATAGCAGTAAAGAGCCAACATAAAGGCGATCATCTTACAGACTTGAAGAGATATAGCAGTAAAGAGCCAACATAAAGGCGATCATCTTACAGACTTGAAGACAATGTTCGATATCATGCGAGCACATCAACTGAAGATGACATCAACTGAAGATGAACCCAACAAAATCTTTCCTTGGGGTATCAAGTGGGAAATTCTTAGGATTTATCATCACATCTAAGGGAATATCCCTCGACCCTGAAAAAGTGCGTGCTATCCAAGACATGCCACCTCCGAAGAATCTCAAAGAGCTCAGAGGTTTGCAAGGCAGACTGGCCTACATTCGAAGATTCATATCAAATCTTTCAGGGTGTTGCCAACCTTTCTCTAAACTCATAAAGAAAGGAGTATCCTTTGTTTGGGATGGAGAATGTCAAAAAGCATTCGAGGAGATTAAGAGATATCTCACTCAACCGCCAGTTCTCGTGACCCCAATATCAGGAAAGCCATTCCTGTTGTATGTGAGGGCCATGGAACATTCTCTTGGAGCTTTGTTAGCCCAGAATAACGATCAAGGGCAAGAGCAAACCATCTACTACTTAAGCAGGACCATGATGGGAGCCGAGCATCGGTATAATCCAGTCAAAAAAGAGTGTCTCGCTTTGGTATTCGTAGTTCAAAAGATGCGACACTACTTAGTTGGACAAATGATTCACGTCATCTCTAAGGTAAATCCCTTGAGAGTGCTGATGACGAAGCCATCATCTCTAAATTGCCGGCTCGCAAAATGGGCTATTCTCTTGTCACAATATGACATGCAATTCATACCCCAAAAGGCGGTCAGGGGTCAAGCACTGGCAGACTTCTTAGCCGATCACCCGGTGTCGGGAACGTCTAAGTTGTATGAAGAACTACCCGACGAAGTCGCTGAGGCTTGCGTTACTCAGGAAGATACGCATGTGTGGAGATTATTCTTCGACGGTGCATCCAGAGCAAATCCTCATGGAGCGATTACCGCAGGAGTGGGGGTCGTACTCGTTTCCCCGAACGGTCATGTGATCCCAAGAGGATTTTCATTGATCGAACCTGCACCAACAATGTGGCGGAGTACAACGCTCTGTTATTACGAATGCAATTTGCTGAAGAACTCGATATTCGGCATCTCGAGGCTTACGGTGACTCTCAGCTCATCGTAAATCAAGTCCGAGGGGAATACGAAGTGCGTCACGAGGATCTGATTCCGTATTACCTCGCAGTGCTAAAGCAAGCTAAGAAGTTCGAAGGCTTCTTTATTGAGTATATTCCGCGAGCTCAGAACGCTTATGCAGATGCTTTAGCCTCGCTGGCAACTTCATTAGCGTTGCCTCCAGCGACCGAAACTACAATTCCGGTTACAGGACGCGAGTTATACTATTCCAAGATGCCTATAGAGGAAAGTTCAGATAAGATACCGACAGGAGAAGTCTGCACAACCTCGATGGAATTTGAAGCTAGAGATTGGTGATTCTCGTATATCGACTATGCCATATACGGAATTTTGCCTGATGACCCTAAGGAAGCGGCTACTATCAAACGAAAGGCCCTCCAATTCTATTATGATGCAGTTTCTCAAACCCTATATCATAAATCACATGATGGAGTTTTGCTTAGATGTCTCTCTCGGAAAGAAGCAAAAGAGGCCCTCAAGATAGCTCACGACGGAATGTGTGGAGCTCATCAGCTGGAGCTAAATTAGGCGATCGTCTTCGACGAATTGGATATTACTGGCCAAGAATATTCTCAGACGCAGTCGACTACGCTAAACACTGTCACGCATGTCAAATTCATGGGGACTTTATCCATCAAGCGCCAGGAAACTTACATCCCACATCTGCTTCTTGGCCATTTGAAATGTAGGGTATGGATATTGTGGGACCAATTTCTCCTCCGACTTCCAAGGGACACCAGTTCATTTTGGCCGTAACCGACTATTTCTCCAAATGGGCGGAGGCAATTCCACTAAAAGAAGTAAAGACAAAGAATATGATCAAGTTCATTAAACATCACGTCATCTACCGCTTTGGAGTCCCGAGACGAATAGTTCACGACAACGGGACACAATTTGTTAGCTTTGGATTTCAGAGATTTTGTGATAAGTTTAGAATCCAAAGCGTCGCATCTACGGCGTATTATCCGCCAGCGAATATTTTGTGATAAGTTTAGAATCCAAAGCGTCGCATCTACGGCGTATTATCCGCCAGCGAATGGTCTTGCAGAAGCTTTTAACAAAACTATCGTGAAGCTTCTCAAAAAGTTCGTCTCCAAGAGCCGACGAGATTGGGACGAAAGACTCGGTGAATGTCTGTGGGCCTACCACACAACAGTAAGGACCCCTACAAAAGCTACGCCATTCTCTTTAGTATATGGCTGCGAAGCCGTATTGCCATTAGAAATCCAAATCCCTTCCTTAAGAGTCGCTATCACAACTGGACTGACAGAGGAAGAGAAACACCAACGACGTCTGCAGGAACTGGAAGCTTTAGACGACAAACGACTTCAAGCTCAGCAACAGATTGAACTATATCAGGCCCGTATTTCTAAAGCCTACAACAAAAAGGTTAAGGAACGAATTTTCAAGAAAGGCGATTTGGTTTTGGCTAATCGACGACGACCTATGGTGATGACCCATAAAACCAAAGGGAAGTTTAATCCCAAATGGTAAGGACCTTTTGTAGTAGAGATAGTCTATTCCAACGGAGCTTACCGTCTCATCAATAAAAAAGGAGACAGACTTATGATGCCAATTAATGGGAAATTTCTCAAGAAATATTACCCGTAAGTTGCAAGTCTCTGGAGCTTAGCTGGGGGTTGCTTATTAAATGTTTGTTTGAACGAATAGTTCTCCTACTTTGTATGTCGTCAAGTTAACATTACACCTCTGACGATTTAAGTTGTCGAGAAGTATTATAATAAAGAAAATTTCCTAAGTTGTTGGATTAATTTGGTTTAGTGGAAAAGTCTTAGCAACCTAAGATGCGCACCCAAGGATGGAAGAAAGAGCGTCTAGCTTCCCCGAACGCAAGTTCTATAACTGCGTTTCAAGTCTCTCGAACGCAAGTTTCAACCCTGCGTTCTTAGCTCCTATAAGGGTGCAGACCCACGTTGAGTACATTCAAACACAGAATTTCAACTACAACGAAGAAACTTCCAGAGATTACCCTAACAACAGCAAAGGGGATCCTCAACAAATTGGAATGCGTCAGATCTCTCTTCCAACTACAACTCAAATCTCTTTGTTGCGTTCAAACTTGTTGATAAGCCTGCGTTCAAGTCATTCAAACACAAGGGAATAATTTGTCTAGCTTCCCTGAACGCAAGTTCTATACCTGCGTTTTAAGTCTTTCGAACGCAAGTTCCAACCCTGCGTCTTTGGGGGCAGACCCACGTTGAGTGCCTTCAAACACAGAATTTCAACTACAACGAAGAAACTTCCAGAGATTACCCTAACGACAGCAAAGGGGATCCTCAACAAATTAGAATGCGTCAAATCTCCCTGAACGCAAGTCTTATAACCACAACCCAAGTCTCGGAGTGGCGTTCAAACTTGTTTGGACGCAAAGACAAAACCATGCATCATCGATAAGCCTGCGTTCAAATCATTCAAACGCAAGGGGGTAATTTTTAGAAATTCCAACATCACAACGAGGCTACAGCATTCCAGACAAACACAGAAAATACAAGAAAAGCAGCAGCAGTTCATCTCATGCAGATAATAAGTGTTTGAAGAAATAACATAGAGTTATTACAAAATCTAAACAAAAGTAAGAGTTGCTGGGGCTTAGAGTAAAGAGAAGCTCAGAAGATGAGCTTCTGTATTAGATATAGCCTTTTCGTGCTTCGCTAGCACTTCTTCTTCAACTCTCTTATGAAGCTCGACATCAGAATCCGCGGCAGCAACAGAAGCCTCTTGTTGCAGCATTTGGATGGCTTCCTTTTCAGCCTGGACCCTCGCTTCGAGGGTGGCATCCCCAAGGTTGAATGCTTCATGGGTTAGCTCCCCTGCATTGAGTCTGGCCCTGGCTTGGCAGCGTTGCTTCTGCAAGCTCCAGATGCGAGCCTTCCTTTCCGAAATATCAAAAGCTCGGGCCCTGGCAGCAACTCTCTCTTTCAGCCTAGCATTACTGATGGCCCATTGGATCTTAGGCCCTAGGTCTGTCTGCTGCAGCTCCTCTAGGTAATGAGCGGCCCCCGAGTAGCGGTAGATCGTCTTCCCAAAACGTCGAGCGTAGAGGGGGTTGACTTCTGCAAGAGCATTCAACCCTTCCTCGATAGAAGCTTGAAACTCAAGGAAGGAGCCCCACCTGTGCATCATAATGGAGAAGGCTTGCTTCACCTGATTCTCTAAACGCCTAGAGAGGAAAAGAGTGCAATTGGGCGACAGATAGACAGCCTCATCAGTCACCCGCTCGAAGCCCTCATGTGGGAAGATCGTGGAGATGGGTGGAATAAGAGGAGCATCTTCGGAAATAATAAGGGGAGCAGCAGCAGAAGCCCCACCTTGCAAACAAATAAAAGCAAAATCAATAAAATGCAAACGCAGTGGTTTAGATATGCGTCGAAGATCAACTTGAACGCAATGGATCTAGACCCGCGTTGAATCATTATGAACGCAGCAAAATAAGGTTGCGTTGTAAGCTGCCAAGACGAAAAGATTTGATACTGCGGTGTGTCGAAACGAAGAGATCAACCCTTCGTTTTGTCAATGAATGCAGGAGCTTCTTCATGCACTCAAGATTAAAGGTTTGACCCTTCGTTACGATAATGAACACATGAAGTTCTTTCGGCATCCAAAATCAAGGAGACGAACAGTTTTCGTCAAAAGACACACAAGTTTCTTTTTACATTCAAGATTTAAGAGATGAATCATATTCGTCATCATCAACCAGAATCCATCTAAGGAATTTTAAGAAAACCTATTGAAAAAGAATGCTTAAACGAAGAAGACAGCAAGGCTTACCTTGATAGCCAGGTGCCGGAGGCGTCGACGTCGGTGCAAAGGGGGACCCGAAAGCATTCTCCGACGACGATGTGGGGTGCACCGTCTTATCACCTCCGCTCGAGTGAGATTTCTTGGAAGCCATGGCCAGCAGATAAAGCGAAACAGTCGAAGATTTTTAGAATTAACGAGAAGAAACTCGTTTCTGAGTTCAAGAAAGAAGTTTAAGCGTTAAGGCTTTTGACAAGACTAATCAGGCCTATTTATAACTAATTAAATGATATAGAGTTCTAAGACTCCCGACGGGTGTGGCCTCTTCGTCATCATTGTAGTCGCTTGGACTTCCGATAAGACGCGGGACAAGACCCTACGTCCATAAGATAGGCAGGCCATACTAAACGCAATAATATGGAGATGCGTTCTTCCAAACGTACGCAGCTCAAGAGCATGAACGCAGGGGTACCCCAATTTCTAGAATCGGATTTTTGGAAAATATGCTGCTTGAGTTTAAAACTTCTGCAGAATTTAAAACAAAATAGTGGACGAAGTCTTTCCAATGCCAACATTAAACCTATGATGGGTTTCATTTCCACAGAGTTTGAACTCTACCATCCTCAAAGTTGCTCCGATCGCAATACTTCTAACTTATCGACTCTCACCAATAGAGCGATAGGTCCTCAAAGTTGCTCTGATCGCAACACTTTTAACTTATCGACTCTCATTAATAGAGCGATAGGTCCTCAAAGTTGCTCCGATCGCAACACTTCTAACTTATCGACTCTCACCAATAGAGCGATAGGTCCTCAAAGTTGCTCTGATCGCAACACTTCTAACTTATCGACTCTCACCAATAGAGCGAAAGGTCCTCAAAGTAGCTCTGATCGTAACACTTCTAACTTGTCGACTCTCACCAATAGAGCGATAGGTCCTCAAAGTTGCTCCGATCACAACACTTCTAACTTATCGACTCTCACCAATAGAGCGATAGGTCCTCAAAGTTGCTCCGATCGCAACACTTCTAAGTTATCGACTCTCACCAATGGAGAGATAGGTCCTCAAAGTTACTCCGATCGCAACACTTCTAACTTATCGACCAATGGAGAGATAGGTCCTCAAAGTTGCTCCGATCGCAACACTTCTAACTTATCGACTCTCATCAATAGAGCGATAGGTCCTCAAAGTTGCTCCGATCACAACACGCACCATGTTAACATGGCAGCTCTGAGATTTACAAATTTCTTCTAGTGCTTAAAATAAAAAGCATATAAACAATCTATCCTTTGATATTAAAAGCAGAATTTCATGGTTCCATGTCAGAAAATGATATGCAAAAGAAACGATGAAAAAACCAAAAAAGCGCTACGTTTATTCAAAGGAAAGCAAAGCTACAAGAAGATAAGTTTTGCCACTACCAAAAGAGCAATACAAGAACTAACGCATCAATTCATCAAACTAAAGGAAACAAGCTGAGATTTAAGGTCAGAAAATTTCTCTTCATGATCGGTTCGCACTAGCATATCGGCTCGTTTCCGAAGCTCGTCCTCATTGGGTAACATGACAGCAATCTTCTATCTGGCCTCCGCAAGAGCATTAGCTCCTGTGCGGTAATCTACTAGAGAGGTTGCGCTCTTGACGTTGAGCTCAGTGACAATAGCTTCTTCTCGTTTGAATTGAGCTTTCAACCTGGTCAACTCTACTTCAGTAGCAACAATCTTCTCCCGTAAATTCTCTAGAGAAGTGTTGGAGAGCGCTAGCTCAGCTTGCTTTTGAGCAGGCAGCTTTTGCAAATGTTCCACCCGGACTTCCTCCTGGCTATATGACACTGAGCTGCTTCATACTTGTTAAATTCTTCAGCCCGGATGTCTTCGAAAGTCAACACAATCTGCGCTTGGATATCAGCACGACCTAAGGCTTCCAAGAATCTTAATTGTGTCTCCAGGCGTGAGATAGCTTCTGAGCAACGACGAACGACGTCGACATCACCCACAAACTTGAGGTTATTTAAACTTTTTGTGAGCATAGGCTTTAAGGTTTCAAAAGTATCTCTACCAGCCAATACTACCTCAATCACTTTCTTTGCCAGACTCTCTAGATAACTAAGAGAAATCTTAAGGAAATCTGGCACATCTGTGGGACTCAAAGTAGTGATGGGAGATGGTACGGAAACTTCTGAAGATACAGGGCCAAGTAAAAGACCAGCAGGCGATTTCGGCGTAGTAGCTTGGGAGGGAACATCGACATCCAGCTGAGATGGACTCGATTGAAGAATCATAAGTTCCCCCACTCCAGATGATCTGGGCACATCTACGACTTCTGTAGAGGCTAAAGAAATTGTCAATAAGGTCGTCGGTGGGAGAGTTGTCGTTGAGAGATCCAAGCAAGGTGGTTCCAACACCTGAGCTGGGGGTAGCATAAGTTGTTGCGTTGAAGCAGGGATGATAGCGCTTGCCTCATGTATCATAGGATCTGTATGAGAAAATTGTTTTAAATATAGAACAAAGATTAGTCGTGAGTCAGAACAAACGACGCTTATCAGTGAGAGGCAGGGGAATGTAGGCTGACGCCTTGTCTGAAGACCGTGACGGTGGAATATCCCACTCATCGGGGTCATCATTATCATCACCCAAGTTGTCATCATTTTCATTACTCTCACTTTGGTCACCATCATCATCCATATCATTCTCTATCATCACCCAAGTTGTCATCATTTTCATTACTCTCACTTTGGTCACCATCATCATCCATATCATTCTCACCATCGCTATGGTCCATAGGCTCATCTTCGTCTACGGGAGGAAATGCAGGTGGATCCTCGGTGATAGTAGGTTTTGATATGACTCCAGTCGTAGGGCTTGGCTGTGTACCTCCTACAGGGGGTATTAACACAGAAGCAGAGGGAGACTTGTCCGCTACTGAATCTTGCTGGGCAGTCACAGTAGGTTCCTGGATAGGAGGTGTATCTTCTTCAACATGTGGAGCAATGGAGGCAGTATCACGGAGTGTGTCTTCAGGGGCAAGGTCCATACCCCCTGCGAATGATTCATCTCCACATTCTTCTTCATGCAATGAATGGGCAGAAGAGGTAGGACCTCCTAAAGCGAGACCAACGCTGGGGAGGCCAGGCTGAGGTGAGAGTCCCATAGCAGTAGACTCTCGTTCTTCCTCTTCGGCATGCCATGCTTTCTGAGCATCTGACATAAGTTTAGAAGCGGGGGGCTCGAGCGCTAACTTTCGACGAGCTCGTTTGTCATACTTGGCTTCTTCAGCCGGGTCTAGTGCTCTTTTTCCAGTGGCACTCTTACTCCGAGTCTGGACTCTTGAAGGCTCCACCTCGTGGGTGTCCAGCATCCTGACCTCTTCCTGAACTTCCTCTGGTGATTGTCGCCGTTCGTTCTCTGTAATCGCCTTTTCATATGATAAATATTCGCTAGCACCCCGGGCATGGAACCTTTTAGCACTTCTCTTTGAAGCATACCATTTGCGGATGTCTCTCAAGCAAGAGGTATTCATGTTGTAAGCTGAAATTTGAGAGGCAGCTTGGTACCACGTGCAAAAGCTTAAAGAAGTACGAACGTTGGGCATCTTATGCGGCAGTCGGAATTTTGCTCCCATACATCCTGCTACCGAGTAATACCAAGCTCTTGCTCCTTCATACACATTTCCTGTGTACGCAAGAGTAGGGTTTGGATTCCCGACGTAAATCTGATCATAGCCGAATTGCCGAGAAAAGCGATAAGGCTGATATGGTTCAATAAGGCACTTCCTCCCTTGCCGAAAGATAAGATAGCCTGGGCGAATATTTATGAGCCACCAAAAGGCACCTCTACTGAGTATGGTAAAAGAATTTCATCCCGGAGTGTCTTGATGGATCTCTCCATATGCACCACCCTCGAAAATGGGAAACTTGCAAGCAATCTCATAATTATGGTCCCGCCTCAATATTTCACGGAATTTAACTTGATACCAACCAACCTATTGAGCGGTTCCTAATTGCTGAACAAGAGGAGCCGAGGTGTCACTTGATTCAGGAGTTGACATTATCGAAGGGCAGTGCAACACAAACCAAGATACCAAATAAATATACGGCATTGGCACTCGAGGGGTCGGAGTTTGAATGATAGTCTGCCCATCTGAGTCCAACTTCTTGACGGTGACAAATTCAGAAGCAAGTTCCCGCAAACCACTCTGCAAGCAGCACACCATGGCTGAAAGAAGATTTAAGGGTCGTCCATGAGCTAGAAGTACAGCAGGGTATAACACCTCTACCGTAATAGCGTCCACTGGCCTGGTGGGTACCACACAACGCTTCAACCAAAGAGTAAGAAAACCTGCAAACAGGGCCATATCGGATATTGGAACTTCTGCCTGATAATGGAAGCTTTCGAAGGTGGTAAAAGCTGGGAAGACATCCTCCTCTACCTCGCAAGTGTAGTGGGAGGTCGCATCGTTGATACGCTCGTTGATTTCTTTGAGAGTACTGGCGGCTAAACGAGTCACCTTAGTATCTTTGTCCCACAGATTTCGAAAAAGATATTCGGCCCATTGTCCTTGTTTCACACCACTAGCCCTTTTCCCAGTAATTTGTGCACAGATCTGGAAATGGCACATCAATTCCCAATAAGTGTCATAGATGTCGGGGGCACCATGCTTCAGAATCTCCAATTCCCTATTTCCAGGGACGTACTCCTCATAAGGCAGCTCTCCAAAAGATAATCCAGAAATTTCAAACATCTCATGAAGAGCGAAGCATAATTCACCAGCAGGAGTGAAAAAGGTACCGGTGTGAGGATTATAAAATTCTAGCATAGCAAAAAGCCCGCTGTAATTTGGAGAAATCCCATATCGCGTGGTCATTATTGGAGTCCTCAGCTCTGAAATCCTCAAAGGTTCTTCCAGCTCTTCCAAAACAAAATTTATCATCCGGGCCCACCAGTCTGTCTCACTCGAATGTACCCACGTTGGAGCCCTAAAATCTTGAGCAGAGAACTCTCCTTTGACAGAGATAAATTTTCTAATGAAGACCTCCGCCAGCTTAGCAGGTTCACCGACGGGATGTTCCTTCTTGAATAAGCCTGGTTTTAAGGCCACAAATTGATTAAAACCAGCCGGATGAGTGCCCTGAGGAGTAATATGCCCAGTGGCAACACCTCTCTGGTCCTAAACAAGTTCCCAATTCATTGACCGTGGGATGGAAGTGCACTGATAATAAGAAATCGGCCACATTCGCTCTAGGTTGGGAAGGAAAAGACGATGATTGTTGATAGCCTTCAGCCATTTGTAGTTTCCCTCCGACATCCGCTTGGGGTCCATTTTAACAGAATCCCCGAAGAGGAAGGATGGTTTCTTTAAAATCTCACGTTCGGCGGTCTCAAATTTAGCATCCGTGACTAAGGATCTACGAGTCTCGGGGAAGGCTTGAGTGATGACCTTCGCCCGTTCTTTGTTGGTGTCCTGGAATATTGGATATTCGAAGGCAAAGCTGAAGATCGTATTTTTATCCGCACCACCCACATGGCCGAAGTAATGGTTGAAAGAAAGAGGCTCATTGGAGTAGCACACTGCAAATAGAAAAGTCAGTCAATTAAACTCAGGAGTCTAACTCAAGAAGGAAAATTCGGGATCTACGTCCAATCCAAGATTTTAAACGCAAGGCCTAGACCCGCATCCAGGTCCCAAAACGCAGGGTCTCGACCCGCATTTGAAGTTCCAAAACGCAGGGTCTCGACCTGCATTTGAAGATTCAAACGCAGGGTCTCAACCTGTATTCAAAATTTGAAACGCAAGGTCTGAACCTGCGTTGAGATATCATGAACGATGGAGCTAACCATGCGTTTTAAGACCGAAAAACACTAAGTACGATCTATATGTTCTAATAGGGGAAGGCAAACCCCTAATCAAAAATCGAAGGGAGGGAATCTGTTAAGATAACTTTCAATCGTCCAGACTTACCATTAATTGAGGAAGTCGGAGACGACGGAGCGGCGGCGTGGACATCTCTGGGGGTTTTAGCCGAAGGAGCAACCTGAGTTTGGGCGATCTTGGATTTGGAGGCCATTCTCTTCTTAGGAGCCATTCTAATAGTGACGAAGAAGAGGTAGAATGGATTAACGAAAGATTTAGGGATGAATTTCTCCTTCGTTGAAGCGCTGGAGAAGATGAACAGGAACCCTGTTAAGCGGTTGATAGGAAGGCAAGGAAGAGAAAAGTCGAGCGACTTTTTGATTTGACCTCAGTGGTATATTTATATGCAGCTGTAGTCGTCAAATCAGCGCAGGATTTTAGGTAAAAATCCCACCCGAAATGTGATTTTCGCATTTTCAAATAAGGGACCTTAGCTTCCGAACGCATCACTGCACTCAGCTGATTGAATGCATGACTTAACCAGACGTTTTAGTGACCGACCTCAACCGATCACACAATTAACCCTTCCAAAGAGGTTAAAATTTCAAGTGATGATGATATGGTGGGTTCTTTCGAGGCTGTCCTCTTGACTAAGCTGTCGATGAAGTCCTTCTCATACAAGCTTGTGATTCTCTCTGTCTATGACCATAGATTTGTCTTAAGCCAGGAAACACTCAACCTCCTTGAAGATGACGAACTTGGCCAAACAAGCTAAAGTCCAAGTCATTATTGACGAACTAAAAAAGAGGATGTCAACGAGTTTGTCTAAGACCCTGAGGTGCTCCACTCAGTACGCGATGAGGTGCATTCAACCAACAAATCTTGGGATCCAAAGTGTTTCAAAAATTCATCAAAGTCAACCGCGAACTTTCGAAAACTTTGGAGGGGGTTCTGTAGGCTGTCTAAAAATCACAATGGATAGCTTGTCCCCATCAAGTTCCAACAATGAAAGTTACAATCAGAAGACTGTCATGTTACCACAAGGAAAGCTGCAATCGAAGGATGCCCTATGGATCATGAAGAAATTACAAGTCAACGGTTTCTTCAAAACGAGAGGTAGAACTCACCCCTACAGTCAAAACACAAGTGGCTACATTCCAAAAGTCGAAGCAACGCAATCATTGCATCCTCGCTATAAACACATCCTCATATTTGAGATGATTGATCTTGATGGCTGCGACAACAACATGACTAATATTATATTAGCAACTATTAGAGGCCCTGATGAGTAGTGTAATAATTTTAGAAAAGCGGGAAGATCTAGAGAGCTGTGGGCAAATATTCGACATTCTAAGAAGCAAATGGTTAAAGCCATACAAAGAGATCTTAGTGGAGATCGTGACCTGCAGTTGATAGAGTGTTATTGAGATGCCTTAAATTGTCACAAATGGCCTGGATAGGACCTTCTCGAATGGTCATTGGTGTCATCCATATATAAAGACAAAAAGGGCAAACGCAGCTCCAACCGCTGCAGAACGCAGCTCCAACCGCTGCAGAACGCAGCTCCATCCGCTGCAAAACGCAGCTCCATTCGCTGCAGAACGCACTCCTAAATACTGCGTTCAAGCCAGAACCCAAGTCAAGGTTCTGACTTATTCAAACATGATCTATACAGTTTCAGAAACCGTTTCTCACCCATGATCTGAGGAGTGGTTTACGTGGGTTGTTACACCCGATTAATGGGGCAACTAAACCCTCATTTAGGCGCGGATTATGGGGGCAGTTACACCCCTAATCTCCCTATAAATATCAACAAACTCAATAGAGTTCGGGGGGAGATCAAGATCTGGAGGATCGGATTTTGTAGAATTAAAGGGGCGGATTTTCCAGAATCAGATATTTACACTATCAGGGGGAAGCCATCCTCAACAGAAGAGTTCCAGACATTCGATACTTGGCTAATTAACCGAATTATTTTCGGTTCAAACAACTCTTTTCTTATTAGAGTTTGTTACTCATTCTGAGCTACAATACTCGTCAAAAGTTATCAACCAGACAAGTCATTTGTTTCAGCGAATTGAGATTTTTGGATCGTCAACGGAGAGCAAACCCGACGTGAATATTCGAGGGAGGCACTCCATCACCACCGTGAAGAACCCAGAATTAAACAAAGGGGAGAATCAAATTCATTCTCCCCTCTTTTGTAATTAGGAAATCCAATTGTATTTGAGAGTTGAGAGACTTGTAAATATTCTTTTTCTAAGCAGTTAGAGAGAATAAAATCAAACGCAATTCTTTCATCATTTTCTTATTACAAAATTTTCCACCAAACATCTCTAACTACTAACTTCAAACCTATATATGAACAATTATCACAAACGAAAATATTACAACTTCTACCCTCAATCATAATGAAACAATTTGTCACAATCTCAGACTATCCTCGGGTAGCTAGCACCATCGTAAGGAAATATTATCCTGATCAAACATTATAATATACCATATCATGTATGTCATATATCCAATGTATACCCTACTCATGGGTAAACTACATGGGATCATATTACAACTATATATATGTTTGCATCTCTACTTGAAATAGCGATACTCTTGTAAGGTTCTTACTCAATCGCTCTGTGGCAATACGTTTTATCTCCCTATTCCGACTACATGAAATAACGATACTCTTATAAGGTTGGCATAATGACATGTGGGTTCAACTTCCTTACTCAATCGTTCAACGGTAATAGATTTTATCTCTCTATTTCAGCAGTTGGCAGCTTATCAGTCGACTGATAAGCTTTTTATGCTAATAGGGTTTATGCTAATCTACAGCTCTGATACCAATTGAAAACACCCTAATGCCACTAGGAAAGAATCCTAGAGGGGGGTGAATAGGGTTTATGCTAATTTGATCTAATTTTATACCAAATTAAAAACTTATAAATAAATATATCCTAGCAAAAATGATATGCAATAATTATATGCAAGGATAAACAATATAAACAAGGGTGAAACAAGATAAATAAATACAAACAATATAGTGGATGAATTAGACAAAAGAGAATGGAGATAGAGATAAAAAATATATATAAGTGCACAAGCAAAACTCAAACATACAAGAAATAATCACGGAGTTCAGACCTTCCATCTAACATCTCCGTTCCCCACTCCCAAGGAGAAATAAATTATCACACTAGGTTTTCAACGATCACCCGAAAATATTTACACCATACAATATCGATTTTCAATGCTCACTGATCAACGTTCATAATCTCACAATGTAACTACACAAATCCCACCTCAAGTGTTGGCCTCTCACGTGTCTCTCCCAACTGTTAGGAATTACAACCTACCTCTAGGTATTACCACCTACCAACCTCCTCTTAGGACCGACCACGTCTCTCACCTCTACACTCCTCTTGGTGTATTTGTGCAATACAATATGAACCCTCACAAATAAGCTCTCAATACAAATAAACTATTCTCTATAATGGATAAGAACACAATGTAAGCTCATTCTCAACGTCACAAACCCACAACCCTAAATTATACTATGAATGTAAATACAATAAGCTCAATAGGTTGTGTGTGAATAAAGAGATAAATTAAATCAAACTAAACTCAAATAAATTCTAGCTTATGGAAATGAAAATCAAACATATAAAGTAGCTAGATATGAGTTGAGAAAAACTTCTCTAATGATGACAAGAGAGAGGGAGAAGAGTTGAATGCTCAAACACCAATGGATGATCTCCTTAAGTTCTTGTGAAAGTTTCTTCACAAACCAAACTTTTAAACACACTTAAATAAAAACTTAAACCCTTGTAAAACATATTTAAAACATTCTTTAGAGTGAATAAAACTGAGGATATGTGGGGGTATTTATAGGAACTCCAAAGGTAAGAGAAAACAAGGCAAAAAGATCAAAAACCCAAAACTGGAACAGGATAAAAAAAATTAGCAGTTACAACATCAGCTGACTGACGGGTTTCATCAGTCGACTGATGAGCTGATCGTTATAGGTATTTTCTAGCTCATCAGTCGACTGGTCAGTCGACTAAAATAAAACAAAAACTTTTTGTTATCCTAGGTGTTTTCTTCAGTTGACTGAACACATTCATTAGTCGACTGATAACTGTATCAGCTTGATTAAAACAGAAAATCTGATTTTTAAACCTCTTTTAAAAATAGCAAATAAAATCAGAAAAATCTAAAACCTTGAGAAATGATTGTAAATATAAAAATAAAGATGTTACAAAAATTGGTTTTTAAAAAACACTACCCATTTATGAAATCTTATCATTTTACAAAATCACATAAGTATAAGCATGTTGAAAACTTCATTTTGCCAAAATGACTTAAACAAAACTTTGAAACACTTTAGAATGGCTTTATAGACTTATACAATATATGAAAAATAGTGTAAATAAGTCTTCAATCCATAAACATAATATTTTGTAAATTCAATAGAATATAAAATACATAAATATGAAAATAAAGATATATATTGCTTCATATGTATATAGCTAAACCGAAACAACTTATTCACATAGAAAATAAATGACTATTATATATCTTTTTGTTTGCACAAACTTTTATGGATAAACCATTAAATTGTGTGTGTATAATATTGAGCTTAAGGTATTAACACACAAAGTATAAACCCTAAACTAATTTACCTAAGCAATCATGATCTTCAATGAACTTGACATGGTAAACTTACGGATGAAGCTTGAACTTGAATCTTTAACTTGAATTGCATTGCTTCACTCTAATATTCCCCCTACTCCCATTGGATATGATCATGAATACGCAATTTCATCCATCCTCCAACATATTGTTTGTCTAGAATACCTAATAAGAAAACATAAGTACTAGACAAACAATATTAGGAATTATTTATAATCATCAAAACAAGATTAGAAGATGTAGGCTCATAACATGAGACCTAACAATATATATAGTAGTAGTATGATTCCATGTAGTTTACCCATGAGTAGGGTATACATCGGATATATGACATACATGACATGATATTTTGTAATGTTTGAGCTGGCTAATATTTCCTTATGATGGTGCCAGCTACCTGAGGGTGGTCTGAGATTGTGATAAATTAATTCATAATGATTGAGGGTAGAAGCTGTAATATTTTTGTTTGTGATGATTATTCATATATATATGTTTGAAGTTAGTAGTTAGTGATTCATAGCACGAGATATATGGTATATACATGAGGGTTTCCTTGTTTGAATTATTTCGCTCGACGTACCAGTCTAGAGTTATAGATTTCTAGTTACTAATTTTACTTGCATTTTTATTCTTAGTTGAGATTAATATTTAGCAATCATAATTTGGGATATAAGGTATATACATGAGGGTTTCCTTGTTTGGATTATTTCGCTCTACGTACCCATTCTCATGTTATGAATCTCTAAATACCAATTTCTGTTTAGCGTAGTATTGTGACTTTATATTTATATGTACTAACCAGTATTTTCTTATATACTTCTACTACTTCCCCTTGGGGCGATAGAGATGATCTCGCTAGCGCTTAAATGCTCGTTGTTTCCCCTCTTTTCAAACTTCGAGTTAAGTGCACGGAGAGTCGCAGGTTGATGGGATTTAACACCTCACTACCATATTTCTCTTTCTCTCTCTCTCCCTCTGTATAAGACCCTAGGCTTGTATTTTTATATTGTAGAGGCTGAATGCCTTAGTGAGATTTATTCCACTCTTCATTCTAAGATATGATACATTATTACAGTTTAGAAATATTCTTATTCTATTTCAGTTGGACTCATTTGTTGATTATTTCTCACATACTTTTTCTGTGCATATTCTGTTCTCGTACTATTTCTATTATTTGCATGTTTTGTACCTTCACCTATTTGTTGATTCTACTAGAGAGATAGTAACTGTGATAGTAAAACATGTCGTAGCATGATGTTGGTGCTTGACAGGTTTGACAATCCATGTTTCACCTTGGACTGCAGCCTTATGTGAACCCTGGGGCGTCACAAGTCAATGGCAATGATCAAGAATTTTCACTACCTAGAGGCTATTAAGAGAGGGTCTAGCAAGTCCAATCCCTATTCAGCGAATGGAACTAGGCTCAAGATGGAGGTGTGCTCGGTGTTCGAGGCTTGGTGTGTGCTCAAAAAAAAACAAAAAAAAACTAGCACTTCTTACACTTGAACACGAGTCTCCTAGATTCAGTCAAGATAGTTGGCCAATAATATCCTTGATGGATAACTTTTTAAGCCAGGGTTTGAGTCCCTAGATGATTCCCACAAGTTCCTTCATGAAACTCTCGGAGAACATAACTGGCCTCTGCCGGCCGAAGACATCGGAGATAGGGCCTAATACTACTATTGGAGTATGACATTCGATAAAGTTGGTTTTCAAGCATTAAATATCTTCTGGCATCCCTCTATAGACTCCTTGCTTCAGTAGTATTATCTGGTAAGGTCCCCCCTATTAGGTACTGGATGAGTAGATCCATCCAATAGGGTTACATAGATGTCTCGGTCTGCATGACCGGGTTCGAACTCTCCATAATATTAGGGCGTTTAAGAGTGTTTGTGTATACAAATCCTGATGAGCTTCCAGAGCTCGTTGACCCAAGCTTGGATAAGGTGTCCGCTCATGCATTGAGGGCACATGGGACTTAGCAATCCCAAAGTCTACAAATTCTTTCAATAGCTCTTTGACCGACTTTAGGTACAAAATCATTCTTGAATCTTTGGGCGCATACTCTCCTTTCACTTGGTAGACAACAAGTTAAGAGTCAGCTAGGATGTAGACCAGCTTGGCCTGGATAGCCAAGGCGGCTCGAAGTCTGGCCAAGAGGGCTTCATATTTGGCCTCATTGTTCGGGGTAGAAAAATTAAAAGCGATGGAGTGCTCGTGCATTAATCTATCTGGACTATGTAAAACCACCCCAGCTCTACCTGTCCACCTTTAACAACCACCACGATGTAAACTCAGGTGAATCATGCTCAAGGGCATGGTGCTTTTGAGAAGTATGAGGCTTCTTTTGGGGAACCGGCATGGGTGGAGATGGCTTGTCATAAGCTGTTGCTGATTCAATCAGAAAGTTAGTCAAGGCCTAGGCCTTTATAGTCATCCTCGGCTCAAATTGCACATCATATTCGCTGAACTTGACTGACCAAGTGACCATCCTCTCTGATGTAGTCGGGCTGCCAATCACCTTCTTCAGAGGCAGAGTTGCCCGCACCACCATGATGTGTGCTTGAAAATAGCGGCGAAGCCTCTTGGCTGTAATGATGAGAAAGAAAGAGGTTTTCTCAATGAGAGTATAGTTGAGCTCAGCCGCCTTTAGGATCCGGCTGACATAGTATACTGGCTTCTGGGTGCTGTCCTCATCCCAAACTAAGACAAAACTAACGGCTTTGGGGAAGATGGCCAGATAAAGATACAAGAGCTCCCCTTCTTTAGGTTAGCTCAATAGAAGTCTGGTGCTTAAATACTTCTTGAGGTCTTTGAAGGCCTCACTACATTCGATCATCCTTCTCTTGCCCTCCTTTAGTTCTTTATGAAATTACCCTAGAGGAGGTGAATAGAGTAATTGCTAATCTAGTCTGATATTAATGCCAAATTAAAACTTATTAACTAATATATCCTAACAATGTGATATACAATGAGATATGTATGGATATACAATTAAACTAAGGGCGATATAAACATGGGACAAAGGCGAAAACAAAATATACAAGAGAATTTTGGCAATGATTTTGTATAAGGTGATGCACAAGCTAATTGGCCTGAAATCATTGAGACTATTGACTGGTTGATTTTTGGGAATAAGGATCAGAATGGTATAAGTTAGAGCATCAAGGAGTTTTTGGGAACTGAGAAATTCTTTTGTTGTGTGAAGGATGAATATACTAATGATATCCCACATGGATGTGAAAAAAGGAACTGAGAAACCATCCATGCCTGCTGTGCTATTCATTAGGATGGACGTAGCAGCAAAGTCGAGTTCCTCTAGACTGAAGGGACTAAGCAGCGAAAAGTTAATATCTTAGTCTTGCAAAAGGCTCTTGGTCTTTCAAAAGCTCCTCATTTGGTCCTTTTAGGGATACAATTTTGTATTGGATTTCTCTTCTGCAAACAATACCAAGGAAAATTTGGGTGTTAGAATCCCCTTCTTGGAGCCATTTGATACGAGATTTTTGTTTCCAGATAATTTCTTCTCAAATAAATAATTCTTTCAATTTGGCTTTGCTCTCAAGGAGATTGGCATATATAGCTGAGCTCCACTTTCTAGAAGAGAGGATTCAAGCGAGTTTATGTCAGATTCTAGAGAATTCTTTAAAGAAAAAATATTGCCATATGTGGAGTAGTTCCACTATTTAAGAGAGGATCTCAGAAATTTGAGCTTGAGGTAGAGATCCTCTAGAGGAGATTGAGCATGAGAGATTTGCCATAGGTGATGAATGAGCCCTTTGAAAGATGCATGACGAGACCACATACGCCAATAGCGCCATAGTCTAGGGCTCGTGTATGATTGAAAGCTTCAAGAAAGAATGATGGTGGAGTTATCTGAAAACGATTTGTGTAAGGCTTGAGCTGATAAACCCCCATAAGAAGGTGGTCTAATGATTTAAGAATTCTATTTAGAATCTCCCACATGGGGCGGGTGTTTTGGTGAAAAGTTGGTTCCTTCATTAGTGGACTCATTATAACTTCACTCGTTATAATGAACTCAATAAAAATAAAAACAAAAGATTACAACTCTTTTAAAACACACACGATGGATGTTTATCATCCGTTTTTTATGTGAGATCTTTGCCGGTATCGAGGTTTATCCGTGGACCACCAATTGATTAGATCCGAATAACAATTTCATTACCTCACAAAGGAGACAAGAAATTAAAGTAACTATCTCGGCAAAGCGAGTTTATCACTCTTATCGAGATTCATACCTAGGGGTGATCTCAAGGAAAATGGATGAACGGATGCAAACTCTCGAACTCTTCCTCTTTATGGTGAATAGCTCACTGAGATCTCTTTCTCCTCTCTAAAATTCATGATCCTCACTCTTCAGTTCGACAAGGCTTCGTCGATGCTTAAGAATTCTAGATATTTATGAATGAAGGCCCTAGGGCTATATTTATAGGCTTCAAAAGCTCGGTTTCCTGATAAAAATGACTGATTCCATCTAATCCTTAGTTAAATCATGTTCAAATCAATTGAGAGGAAGTTGGATCATGATCTACCAAAATCGGGGCAGTTAACGGCAAAAAATAACAAAAAAGATATTTTTGGGGCCTGAGACAAATTCTT
>NC_033798.1:78256621-78264998 GCF_001876935.1 Asparagus officinalis | reverse complement strand
ACCTGGCCGAGACACCTATTGTGTCTCAGTTTCGACCGAGATTTTCTTTTGCGCGCCTTGACTGTTTTCACTGTAATTTCCCAGTCCGATCTCAGAATGACGCGATTCAAAGTTTGTGAAAAATATGAAGAATATATCTACGACCTCCTATGGATGAATCATATGTGGAGTGGATGAGACATGAGTAGCACTTCTCCTTTCGTGAGTGAAACGTATCTGCCGATCGGATCGTTTCTGCGTTATTGTGTCGTCCCGTTGATTCGTACACTTCGTCGACTCGCTTCACATGCTTGTCGATGTTAGATAACCCTCTTTGACTCAAATAAAAATGTTTCTAATCTTTTCTCTATCTTGAGCTATGTGCGGGAACCCATTGGTAATTTTTTACGCCTATAGATACCCTCTCCAAAGTGTTTCAGTCTTGTTTTTTTATAGAAGAGTCTGAAATACTTTGGATGTGATAGGCCCTACCTTTAGTCGGTGTAAAAAAACTTATAATTGGCTTTAGTTCTTGACTCCTTTGATTTTTAGTCTATTCAGTATTTTATCGAATAGCTGAAATTCTTCCGGCGTTGTGTTTATCGTCTGACCATTATTGAAGTCTCAAACTAAAACAGGTATGTTGATTTCTGATTTTAGCATGTGTTGTTGAGTCAATGTTGAACCGATTATCTTCATCAGGGATTCGTATCTGAATTATGATTGAAATCCCTGGGGATTATCATACAATCTCAAAGAATTAGAGTGTTTGTCGACTGATATCGTAGGGCATGTCCACTAAGACTGCTTGTCGTGTCGAGACAAGAGGTGTCGTCAAGTTGACACAGGGGGTATCATTTCATCCGGTTGAGCTTCGTGTCGACTGGTCGGGCTTCGTGTCGACTAGCTTCGTGTCGAATGACTTCATGTTGACTGGCTTCGTGTCGACTGGCTTCGCCTTTTGAGTCGACACAGGAGGTATCGACTCATCTGGTCGGGCATGGACTTTGTTTGAGCCTTATTTCGACAAAATTTCTCAACATGTTGATTTTCATCGCAATGCTCTGACCAGCATTGACCTTCATCGTAACGCATTGACCTACGTTAACCTTCCTCATAATGCGTTGAATGGTGTTGACCTTCATAATGTGTTGACCGGCATTGACCTTCATCGCAACGCGTTAACCTTCATCGCAACGCGTTGACCGGCATTGACCTCTATCGCAACATGTTGATCGGCATTGACCCAAGGCTACATGTTGACCAGCGTTGACCTAAGGCTACATGTTGACCGATGTTGACCCAAGCTACACATTGATCAGTGTAAACATAGTTTATACTTATACATTAACTGGAGTCTACATAGTTTATGTTCTTAATGCGTTAGAGCGGGAGGACCAGTTTATACTCATATACTCCTGGGAGTTTTAGAAATCAGTTTAACCTTCTGTACCCGTCGGAGGTTTAAGGAGATGCATCTTACACTGATATACTCATCGAAGTGTCGGGAAGAGAGAGCTGAGAATGCTTGGGATGCTCGTCAGGTTGAGCTCTTTGTATGAGATTTGATCATAGGACCAGCCGTTGGTGCTGATACAGCTACTCTCTCTGAAGTTGCCAAACATCTGAAGTTATTATCCTCAAAGCTTCAGCTGAAGTTGAGGTTTGCTCAGCTGTCCAAGCTACGAGACCAACTGGTGAAGCTGATGCGTTAATGACTTTTGTCCTTTATTATGATTACCCATTCTGTTTTGAATAGATAAGCATAATACTAATAGGATTTTTTGCAAACCCTTGACCATCAACAGGTTTGAAGTACCTTAACTGACTACCGTTTGAATCGAGCTAGTATGCAGATTGTTTAAGTCCGTTCTGCATGTAATGTTGTGCTAAGAGAATAAACTCTCTTAGACTTGGTGCTATGATATTGAATACATAGGCTTAATTATCTCTCATGGGATGCTCATAGAATTTTTGGCAAACCATCAGCCATCAATGCATTTGACTTGCCTTTACCGATTGTTGTTTGAATCGGGTGAGGATATGAATTATTTAAACTCATCTCACATGTAACATTGTATTACGAGAATGAACTCTCTTAGACTTGGTGCTATGATATTGAATACATAGACTTAATCATTTTCAAAGGAACGGACCACCTGACAACGCATATTAGACGTAGGATTATCTCTGTTTAGGGGGCGAGATAAAGTTCCCCATGCGTGTGAAGCATGGATTATGGCGTTATTAATAACAACTTGTCACGATGTCGAATACGTGTGATTTTATCCTTTTTTGTGGTAAAATACTAACCGGCAATGCATGTTAGGCATAGACTTATCTCTAATTAGGGATCGAGATAAAATCCCCCATATGTGTGAAGTATGGATTCCGACATTTTTAATAACAAACTACCACGATGTCGAATATGTGGGATTTTATCCTTTTCATGGTAAAAAACTAACCGATAATGCGTGTTAGGCGTAGGCTTATCTCTGATTAGGGGTCAAGATAAAATCCCCCATACATGTGAAGTATGGATTTTGATGTTATTAATAATGGCCTGCCATGATGTTGAATACGTGGGTTTTTCCATTTTACGGGAATGCGCTTCCCGGCAACATGTGTTAGATGCATACTTATCTCTATTTAGAAATAGAGATAACATCCCCCATGCATAAAGGCATGGATTTTAGTGCTACAATGTTGAATACGTAGACTT
This sequence comes from Asparagus officinalis, assembly GCF_001876935.1. Taxonomy (NCBI): domain Eukaryota; kingdom Viridiplantae; phylum Streptophyta; class Magnoliopsida; order Asparagales; family Asparagaceae; genus Asparagus; species Asparagus officinalis. The sequence continues at coordinate 78,262,297 of NC_033798.1, read as the reverse complement.
GGTCGTTTTCGCGGGAACGGACCACCCGACAACATGTGTTAGATGCAGACTTATCTCTATTTAGGGATTAAGATAAAGTCTCCTATGCGTATGAAGCATGGATTTGATGTTGAGAGATTGTGTCTTCTCTTGGGAGAAAGACGAACCCGATGTTGAAGAGGAACAATTCTATATTCTATCTCATGTTGCAAGAGAAACTCAAAGTGAGATCTCCACTTTAAGAATCAAAAAGGTTTAGATAACCCTAACTGTTTAAAGGTTTGATTATCAAATCTGAAAGGGGATTTCTCATTTATCGAGATAAAATTACGACCTTGGCCCTAACTATTTAAAGGTTTGACTGGAGGGGAGATTGAGAGGATCCTAACTATTTAAAGGTTTGATCGCCGGATTGGGGTGGAGGTCTTTCATTTATCAAAGGGACCTCTGGTTTTGGTCCTAACTGTTTAAAGATTTGACCGAATGAGGTTTGGAATGACTCTAACTGTTTAAATATTTAATCGTTCAATTTAAAAGTGGACCTTTTGTTCGTAGAATGAATCAAGAGGGGATTTTGGCTGTAGTCCTAACTGTTTAAAGGTTTGACCAAGATAGGATTGGAATGACCCAAACTGTTTAAAGGTTTGACTGTTAAATTTGTGGACCTCTCGTTCATGGAAGGAATCAAGAAGGAATTTTGGTTGTGGTCCTAACTTTTTAAAGGTTTGACCAAGATGGGATTGGAACGACCCTAACTGTTTAAAGGTTTGATCGTTCAATTTGTGGACCTCTCGTTCATGGAAGGAATCGGGAGGTGATTTTGTTTGTGGTCCTAACTGTTTAAAGGTTTGATCAAGATGAGAGTGAGGTGGTATTAATAATAGTGGGAGTGTCAATTTGCACAAATCATTGTGTCAATACAGTAGGAGTTTCTGGTGTCAAGTTGTAAGGACTTTAACACAAGGGGATTTGAAACTTTCAATACTGTCTGGACTCTAACAATTGAAGTGTTGAATGTACAGACACAGTAGGAGTTTTAGTGGATCAAACTAGAAATAATTTTTAGTGGACCCACTGTTAATTGATTTGGTCAGTGAGGGATTAAGCACTCCACAATTAGACCACAGGGGTTTCATGAGGGAAGATTGACCGGATAATGTCATTGAATCTCATCTCGTTAAAAGAGTGCTTGAGAAGTCACAGTTAGAGGGTTTTAATCATCTTGGAAATGTTTCAATAGCCAGAATGAGAGATTCTTAATCATCCTTTATCATAATTAAGAACTTATTGGTTTTGGGTAATCCTTAAGAATACCATATGTAGTATTCTCCCGAAGCTTTCCATCAAAGGTAGGGAACAGTTTCGCCTCGTGTACCAGTTGGAGGTTTAGGAAACAGTTTTGCCTCGTGTACCAGTTAGAGGTTTGAGAAACAGTTTATACTCGTATACCTTATTGGAGTAAAAAGGAGAAGCATTTTATACTCGTATACTCTTTGGAGTCAGGGGAGATAGTTTATACTCGTGTACCTAGTGGAGTTAAAAGGAGGAGCAGTTTATACTCGTATACTCTTTGGAGTTTGCATGCACAGTTTAACCTCATATACCTATTGAAGGTTAGGTCGTCTTCATTTGGCTTGTTTTGTTATTATGACGCCGGAGTCAATTAAGGCTTGGATTTTGTTTTTGAGGCCAAAGCAAGCATTGGTGGGATGAAGAACCTTTTTGTGTTATACGTAGTATTTTGGATCTGTAATCCTCTTAGCTCCCTCCTGATCTTTAATAGGTAGTAGATCATTTTTGTTGCTGGCGAGAAGGTACTTCAATATAACCGGAACTTTCTCATCTTAGAAGGAGTACTCTTTTTGGAGTCTCAGATCTGGAGTCCTTCGCTATTTCTGAGGTTGTTGTTGTGATGTTTGCTTAACATTAACAACAACCATATGTGTTGTTGGATGGCTTCTCTCGACCTTCTTTCTTTTGAGGAAGCGCTCGACCTGTTTTCCATATAGTTTTAATTCTTTTCAGGTGATTGAGGGGACAACTCCCATGACTTTGAGGACATCGAGGGAGAGATTGTGATGGCAGGTCTGGAGTATGAACTCTTCTGTGACCGGATCTCGGTAGTTCATTGCGTTGTTTCAGAAGCGTTTGACAAAGGTGTCAACTGATTCTCCTTCTTCTTGCTTCTCATCCAGCAAAGCTCAAATTAACACTTTAGTGTCATCATCGAAGAAGTTGTTGAGGAACGAGCTTTTTATGTCATCCCAGTAATTGATACTCCTCGACTTGAGACGTTGATACCAATTGAAGGCAGATGTGCGAAGGGTGCCCACGAATGACCGAATCATTAGGGGTTCATTCCCAGGGATCACTCCCAGGTGGGATATAAAATAAATTATGTGCTTAGTGGGTGAACCTTTCCCATCAAACAACGTGAAATTAATTAGATTGTACTTCGTCGGGTACAGGACTGAAACCCACTCTCTCGGATATGGGCACGGAATGCCCGTTCTCCTCACTTCTTGAGTAGACATTAAGGAATTGATCTTATTCTCCAGCTCTTTCATCATCTCATTATCGTCTACATCTTCATTCGAAGGATGTGGAGGAGAATGAGTTAGACCACCCCAGCATTTTTATTTTTAGGGGGTGTATTTGAACCACCCCCAGTGTTATTGAGGGGTGAGATTGGACCACTCCTAGTATTTTTGGGGGTACGTCAGCCATGATGACTTCGTCCACCTCTGGATCGCTATAAACTGTGATGTTCTAGGTGTGGCGGCTGGATTCAGCTTACTGATTTGATAAAGCTTGAAGCTGCTGGTCATGTAACTCCCTCACCCGTTGCATGTTCTGTTCCATTTGCTTGTTCATTTTAGCTGTAATCTCTTCTAGCTGTCGAGCTAAAGCCTCTTGAAGCATTCTACATCTTCATTCGAAGGACGTTGAGGAGAATGAGTTGGACCACCCCCAGCATTTTTATTTTTAGGGGGTGTATTTGAACCACCCCCAGTGTTATTGAGGGGTGAGATTGGACCACTCCTAGTATTTTTGGGGGTACGTCAGCCATGATGACTTCGTCCACCTCTGGATCGCTATAAACTGTGATGTTCTAGGTGTGGCGGCTGGATTCAGCTTACTGATTTGATAAAGCTTGAAGCTGCTGGTCATGTAACTCCCTCACCCGTTGCATGTTCTGTTCCATTTGCTTGTTCATTTTAGCTGTAATCTCTTCTAGCTGTCGAGCTAAAGCCTCTTGAAGCATTTGAGCTACTTAATCTGGGGTAATCATGAATGACTCCCTTGCTTCCCCTATGCTGGACATGGTGTCGTTGGAGGCAATTACAGAACACATATTTAAGGGCTCGTCATCTGAAGTGACTACAGAGCAAGTGTCAGACAACTCATTATCTGAAGACAGTCCTTTGTGCATTCTCAGATACAATGGCTTCTAACAGGAACTAAGACATTCATTGGGAAATTTCTAGACTGACTTTTCCTCCTGAGCTAAAGTCAGGATTTGGATCATTCAAGCGCCATGTTAATTTTCCTTTGTCAACCATGTTGATGGTGACTTCAGGGAATTCATCATCCTGAATGGTGGATTTTCTCTCATGGAAGCATTTTGGCTTGGGCTTCAATGCTTCAGTGGCAAGCTTCTCGAATATCAAGACCTTTGTGAAATGATCCTGGGGCAGCTACATTTTGATAATACCACCCTGATAAGCCTCCCACATGGACAGTGAGAGTTAGTTTCTTAGACATCCTTCTTTTAGGATTTTTTCACACCCCTAGCTTGATGGTATAGCTCATTGCAGCAATCCATCGTTTGTTGGTGTAATACGCCAAGTATAACAATTTCTTTTGATGAACACATTTTCTTTTGGGGATGAAGAGCCTTGTTGAAATTCTCGGGACAATTAGTTATCGCCTTTGAATGATCCAAGGTCACATCAGGAGTCACACATTTAGAACCATCCCCTTGTGAGTGTGAGATCTTAACGGGCTCCTAGGTTCCAATACGAACCCTTAGGCGATGAATGGCAGGAGTACTCTTGTGCATGGTGAACAAACACGTACAATGAGGTTCCCCTGTTTGTTTGAAGGTAGCGGGATATCTTTGGCTTGACGGGAGTATTTGTACAACCCCCAGCCTGAGGAACTACTCTGGTTTTATTTATCGGAGCTTTGCCTCGATCTTCGTGTAGAGGACCCAGGTGATCTTTCATCGGAATCTTAAATTTAGATAGATCCACACTACCGTAGGGCTTCACCAGAGGTGTGAGAGCAAGACGAGGGGGCTTGGAGGCTGATGGAGGCTTGGAAACACTCGCAAGACTGGAATCAAGCACGAGACACAAGTCATGTCTTACCCTAAGTGGAAGCGATTCAGCTATTTTCGGCAATGTTTTCGCCTTCGACACCCCCAGACTCGTTTGGATTTCGGTAATTCTTTGACCACCTCTTTCCTCTTCATGCCTTGTGTCTTTCGCACAAAGGCACGCTCGCGAGTGGCACGTGCGTGTTACTTTTGGATGTGCTCCTTCAAGGTTGAACGATTCCTTTTGTTAAGGATCCATTATTCCGTCAATGGTTTGGAGGATTTGTCAGCAACTTTCTGTTGAGGCGGCTGGATTAAATGACCCTCTCTATACTTCAAGTCTGCGTAGTAGCAAACTCCATCGACTTGTTCTTAAGCCTTCACAATTTGACGAGCTTGGCATTGGCGTCGCCTATGAAGAGCCCTCTTCATCAGAGTTGGCGTACCTTGATTGGATAACTCCTTAATTTAAGATGAGTTTTGACCAGCAGAGTTATTTATAGCCTTCATCGATGAATACACCTCCTTCAAAGATGGGATCTTTTTGCACTTGCAGGGAGAGGAGGATTTTGATGAAGACGAGGAGAAATATTCCTTGAATTTAACTTCGTCGAACTCGTAATCGACCTCTGAATCAACCGAGATCTTGATCTTCGGTTGCAGCACGACAGCCTCGGTGAAGAGACTATTGGCTCCCACTGTGGTCGCCAGCGTGTTTTGGTGCAAAGTTGGTTCTTTCAATAGTAGACTCATTACAACTTTAGTCGTTACAATAAACTCAATAAAAATGAAATTAAAAGATTACAACTCACTTAAACACACACAACGGGCATTTATCACCAGTTATTTGCGTGGGAACTTTTACGGTGTCAGGGTTTATCCGTGGACCACCAACTAATCAGATCCGAATAACGATTTCGTTGCCTCATAAAGGAGATAAGCAATTGAAGTAACTATCTCAGCAAAGCGAGATAATCACTCTTCTCGAGAATCACAGCTAGGAGTGATCTCAAGGAAAATGGATGAATGGATGCAGATCTCTCGAACTCTTCCTCTTTATGCTGAATAGCTCACTGAGATCTCTTTTTCCTCTCTGAAATTTGTGCTCCTCACTCTTTAGTTTGACAGGGCTTTGCCGATGCTCGAGAACTCCGAATCTCTGTGAATGAAGGCCTTAGGACTATATTTATAGGTGTTAGAAGCTCAGTTTTTGGATAAGAATGACCAATTCCCTCTTATCCTCAGTTAAATTATGTTCAAATCAATTGAGAGGAATTTGGATCATGATCTACCCAAATCGGGGTAGTTAACGGTGAAAAATAGTAAAAACGGCATTTTCGGGGCCCGAGATAGATTTTGTGTCTCGGCTTTGGTGT
>NC_033798.1:78254400-78256611 GCF_001876935.1 Asparagus officinalis | reverse complement strand
AGACACCGTTGTGTCACAGTTTCGACCGAGACGTTGTTTTGCACGCCTTGACTATTTTTGCTGTAATTTCCCGGTCCGATCTCAGAATGATGTGATTCAAAGTATGTCGGAAAGATGAAGAAGAGATCTATAACCTCCTATGGATAAATTATACATGGAGTGGACAAGACACGAGTGGCACTTTGCCTTTCGTGAGTGAAACGTAACTCCCGATCGGATTGTTTCTTAGTTATTGTGTTGTCCCGTTGATTCGTACGCTTCGTCAACTTGCTTCACACGTTTGTCGATGTCAAATAATCCTCTTTAACTCAGATAATGATGTTTATCATTTTTTTCCCATATTAAGCTGCATGCGGGAACCCATAGGTAATTTTTGACGCCTACAATGGGTACCCTCCATGTTATTACACCATGTAAATTTCGTATATAATGTTAGAACCAAAACCATTTGACAATCATGGATGCAACAATTAAAGTCCTCCACTACCTTGAGATGAGGGAGAGCCCCCTTACTTTGTCTTAAACTGAGGAAATGGTGTTGAAATCTCCCCCCAGATCTAAGGGCTACTATTGATGGAGTGGATAAAATGCAGATGATCCCATAGGTCCCTTCTTTTCTGGACTGTATGTTTGCCATACACCACGAATAGTGTGAAAGAATGGTTTTCAATGGAGACTGATATAGTAATGCACTATATATCTCTATGGATCAGTTGAACTTGAACTTCTGGTTCCCAGAGGATCCAGATTTTACCTCCTCTTCATTGGTAAGCCAGTTGGATGACTCACAAAAGAAATTAGAATCTGCTTATGAATTTCGAGGAAACAATAGGTTCGATAATAGCAAACAAAAGTGGTATGTCTTTGGCAATAAGCTGACGATAATACCTAAAAGTACCAGGGTTAGCGATACCCCTAACATTCCAAAAAATAAATTTTCTAGTAATCATAATGATGATGGGTTAGGGTCTTTCCTAACCCTGAGCTAGACTTTGAGAGGTTGATTAGGATGTCTTTTGTTCCTTTTAGAACTAGTAGGCATCTTGGGAAGAGTATTGTCAGAGTTATGGCCTTGGGAAAGCAGAGGTTCACTAAGGGGATCCTCCCCTTCAGAGTCATAAGTATTCGGCTTATCATGGTCATTCGGATTTTGTGCATCTTGTATAGGAACGAATGGGGAGCTGGGTTGAGATTCAACTGCTACAGAGGACCCTGAGTCAGAATCATCACTCGATAGGATTTCTCATGATTTATCAGGAGGGATAGTTGTTGTTGGGTCCTCTATTGCATGATGAGAAGTCTCAAGGGGATCAGAGGATGGGTACTATGCTCTTTGGACATGAGAGGGATCTCCAAACTCTGGTTGGAAATGAGGGGCTTTCATTCTAGCTTGTTCAAGGATGGATACTTGTCTGCTGATAACATCCCAAAAATCTTCGTTATCTTTGAAGTTGGATTGAGTATGAGCCTGCTGAAAGGATTCTATCGCAAAAGCAACTGACTTATGCTTCGGGTTCTTTTTGGACAAAATAGCAGATAGGGTGGATGGATGCTTATGAGGAGTAGTGGGGTTAGACAATTATGGATTGCTTTGGTTAATTTGGTGTGGAATTGTAGGGGGGAGGTGTGGTGGGATCGAATGATGGGGGGGACTATTGTAGGGTGGTAGACAAGGAGGTCATGGGGTTAGGCGAGTGAAGATTGAGAATAGGGTTAGGAGGAGGTAGAGTAGCTATGCTAGATGCTAAAGTAACTTGGGTCACAATTGTAGGAATATAGCCCTAATTAGTGTTGCTGGGGGTCGAAGAGGCTTTATGTCGAACACTTTGTGTGCAACTATGAAGAGGAGGAGAGTGTTGTTCTGCATAGGCCGTTGGGAACTCAGTACAAGATTTTGTACATTCTTCCATGTTGTGGCCTTGAGAGAGACAAGCCAAATAGTATTTGGGGCGTTTTTCATCGATAAGTGCTTATTTAAATCCATCAAACAGTCCCAACCAGATAAATTGTGGAGGAGGTTTCCTCAGATCTAATTCCACACATATTCTTGCCGCACTAGGTCGAGCCAGAGTTGTGGTAGCTTTATCAAAGCAGATGAATCTTATTAGTAACTGATTTTAGGAACTCTGGGATAAAACATTGGAGTGGGAATCTCGGCATGGAGACCTATACTGGAGCTAGGCATGAGTCCTCATTCAGGTGGCATAGGTT
>NC_033798.1:78197259-78254390 GCF_001876935.1 Asparagus officinalis | reverse complement strand
ATGATGATCTAGTTAGGACCTTCAATGAATCCATGTTGCCTTGGAATCAAAGTAAGAAATACCTTGAGGTCAATGGTCTAAAGGAGAAAGAGTGCTCCATACTCCAGGATGAGATTTCCTTATGGCTAGCTTGAAGAGAAGGTCTTCCACCATGGAATTTCATCACCAAAGCATTGGAATATAGTTCCTCCACCTTAGGAAGATCAGAATTAACAAAGGGGAATGATAAGACGCCCTCTTGAGAGCTTCAAATAATGTTCACTCTAGTACATGGAAGCTTAACAAATAATTCTACCTCACTCACATGAGATCGAAAAAACCAGGGCCTCTCAAGCTCTGATCTGCTTGGGAATAGGATTTCTAGAGGGGGGGTCTAAACTCCGATGGTCTAGAGGCAACACAGGGCAAGGAAGGGGAAGAGGATTAGATGAGGAGGAGGAAAGGTGATTAACAGAGGGGTTAGGATTAGTTGAAGCATATTTAGATGTCGATGGATGGGGGGGATGAGGGATGGGGAGAGGGTTGGCAAGGGTTGAAGGTTTGGAGGAGGAGGTGGTTGGGAGGGCGGCGGAGGTGTAAAGGCTAACATAGGATAAGGGATCAGGTAGGTTAGGACTTGGATCTGAGGTGGAAACAGTGGATTTGGGGGAAGGGTTAGGAGGGACGCACGAAGCTCTAAAGGATGATTAATGGGGAATAGTAGGATGGATAGAGTTGGTGGGAGTGATGGCGGTGGATGGGATTTGCCTATATGAGGCCGTCGGATCTGAGGTTTGGATTAAGATCGAAGATGGATCTGGAAAGGATCTTAGGTTTTTTGAGGAGGAGGAAGTGTTTAAGTTAAACGGTGGAGCAGTAGAGGTGGGGTTAGGTGGGGGAACAGGAGGCAGGCCAGCCATCACCACGTGGCTATCGGAGAGTGGCTCAAACAAGGGACAACTTTCCTATAACTAGAGGGGTAAATCGCCCCCTGGTGGGAGAGAAGGAGGAGAGGGGGAGGGGTAATGGGGGGACAGTAGGAATCTTGTTAATCCATTTGTTACAAGGTGATGACTTTTAGGCCGAAGCCACCTATCAAACCTTAGTGAACTAGATATTCAAAGACCAGGCCAGCTGCAACAAAGAAGCACGTGTGGATGACATCCTGGTAAAATCCAAACATGCTACCTCCCATGTTGTAAATCTGGAGGAAACCTTCTCGTTCCTCCACTAGTACTAGATGAAGCTCAACCCTAAAAGTGTGCCTTTGGAGTTCAATTAAGAAAATTCCCCAGCCTTATCAAGGAATTGAGGTCAACTCTGAAAAGATAATTACCATAACCGAGATGTCTGAGCCCAAAATATTAAGGGATATCCAAAAATTGAATAGAAGAATAGCAGCTTTGAGCTGTTTTCTCTCCACATTAGCCAAAAGAAGTCTTCCCTTCTTCAAGGTCCTAAGGGGAATGAAAGGACCCAGAGACAACATCGAGTAGATAGCCGAACGTAACGATGCGTTTACAGAGCTTAAGAAATTTCTTACCTCCCAACCTCTATTTCTCCGGCCCATTGAAGAAGGACCACTCTATCGATATCTAGCTATCTCACTGGAAGCTATGAGCTCTATCTTTGTCCATGAAGAAGATAATATCTAGACGCTAGTGTATTTTGTTAGCTGCATTCTGATAGTGGCCAAACTCAATTATATTCCAATCAAGAAAGCTTCTTTCACCCTCATCACAATAGCCAGAAGACTTTGTCTGTACTTTTAGGCTCACAGAGTGATAGTATGGACCAATTTGTCTTTGAAGAAAGATCTTGATAGCCTGACCACTTCTAGATGAATGATTAACTGGTCTATTGAACTCACCGAGTATGATATTCAATTTGAGTCTTGTACCACCATCAAAGCTTAGGTCATGTTCGACTTCTTAACTGAATAACACAGCCCTGAAATGACCAGTCGTCTAAAAAATTAACCCTCCATGCGGACACCACATGCCTAGATCCAAAGCTAATCGGAAAGCTCCATTTAGGAAGAGCATTAGTCCTGGGTATGGTTCACCTAAAATTTCATCATGGTGGTCGTAAAAAGTAGACATATCATCGAGGGATAATAGTCATTGTTTCGGAGTAATCCTTCATAGTCCCGAATGACTCATCTCTAAATACTTAACGCCTTTGCTTTCTCAGCCTCCAATAAATGAAGCTAAATATGAAGCTCTCCTGGGTGGACTTAGAGCTACTTTAGCTTCATAATTTCCTCGTACTTGATAAGCAATGAGTTTTAGGCATCATCCATAATGAAGATAGACTCGGATTTGGCAAAAGGGGACTCTACTCAAAAATTCAGCAAAGGCTAAGAGCCTATAGAGGAACGCTCTACGGAACCTCATGAGTGAAGACCATGCCTATCATCTTTCATACACTAATAGCAACATGGGCCCCTACGTTGGTGCCTCCAACCAAAGGAAGCAAATTATTCTCTAAGTAGGATCGATGAGGGAATATGTGGAAATCATATTGTAGCTAAAAGTTTAGCACAAAAAGTTATTAGACAAGATTGCTATTGGACAACCATTCTAGCTGAATCTAAAAGCTTAGAACCCATTTAAAGCTTGCCAACTCTTCTCCAACATCCCATGAGCTCTGACTACTGAGCTCACTCCCCACATCATCCCAATTCCATTTGCTCAAAATGGACTAGATCTCTTGGGACCACTTTCAATAGTGTCTAGGCAGCGAAAATTCCTAATTGTTGCCATCAACTACTTCATAAAGTGGATAGAAGCCGAGCCATTGAAAAAATTTGATGAAAGCAATATATGTAATTTTGGGTGGAAGTCAATCATCAGCAGATTTAGGATACTAGTATTTCATCACATATAATGGCACTCAATTCAACAGCAAAGAATTTTGAGATTTCTATGGAGAATGGAAGATTCAACTCAAGTTTACCCTGGTAGCACACCCGAAATGCAACGGCCTAGCCAAAGCAACAAACAATGAAAGTACCCAAGAGGGAGGTGAATAGGATAATTGCTAATCTAATTCGATTTTGATGCCAAATTAAAACTTACTAACAATATCCTAGCAATATGATGTATATAAGGATATATGCATGGATAAACAAATAATCAATAGGCGATATAAACAATGAGACAATAAGAGTGCACCAAAATAATCACTAATACAAGTATGTGATCATGGAGTTCGGTCTAACACTCGACCTACGTCTCTGCTCCTCACCCTCAAGGAGATTCTCCACTATCACAAAATAACTACACAATTCCGTTTTCTAGCTCACCAAAAACTTTTATAACTCATACGTTGATAATCACACAATACACTTCTCTAAGTATTGGCTAACCTGTGTCACCTTTCTCAAGTACTTGGAATTACTACTTCTCCCTAGGCTTTTACAACCAAGTCACACCTCTTGGAATTGACCCAATTCTTCTCCCAACCACTCCTCTAAGTGTCCTTGTGTATTAAAACATGATTCGACAATTAGGTCAAGTAAATTATTTGTTCTCTAACAAAATGAGAATGAAATTGTAAGCTCGCTCAATGATACAACCACACAACCCAAGTAAATAATATGTTAAATACTAAAGCTTAAGTGGTTGTGTGTGTAAATAATGAGTATTATGAAAATTAAACTAAAATTAATCTAGCAAATATATATAATAATAAAAATGAAAATAAGCTAGATAATTAGTTTAGAAAAAATTCTTTAAGCAAAGAGGGATGAAGAATTGAGGTTGACCTCCTAAAAATGAAATTGAAATCATCCTCTTTGTGAAACTTTCTTCACATAAATAAACACTTGATTTTTCATGAAAAACTCTTAAACAAACTGATAAAACACTTTTGTAAATTTTTTAAGTGAAACAAATGAGTTATAAGATATATATATATAGCCTCATAAAAAATTTCAGCCAAAAAATAGCTGTTACAATGCAATCTGACCATTATCGGTTGACTGATCGGTCTGAAAACTTAGACGGATGAAAACTACATCTGTTCGGTCGACTGATGAGCAATATCGGTCGACTGATAAACAGTGTCAGTCGACTGATAACATGCATAGACAAAAATGAACAGTTCAGTCGACTGATGAATAATGTCGGTCGACTAAAAACACTGTTCACAGATATTGTTCACATGATAAGCTGATTTTGTAAAATCAATTAAAAATAAAAAATCAACTCCAAAAATAGTAAAACTTAGGAAAATGTTTATATACATGAAAATAAACATGTTAAAGAAAAAATTTTAGAATATCATTTCCCGTTTGTGAAAACTCATCTGGTTTGCAAAAAACAGCATGAAACCCGAAAACTGATTTTCTAAATTCAATTAAAAATAACAAATTAACTCAAAAATTAGTAAATCTTTGGAAAATGTTTGTATATATGAAGATGAATATGTTAAAGAAGAAATTTTTTTAACTGTATTTCCCAAGTGTGAAAACTTATCATTTTGCAAATCGATCAAAAATACGAACTTGTTGAAACTTGATTTTGATGAACAAATTTTAAAATACTTTGAAATAGATTTATAAACTTGAGGAAAGATATAAAATCATGTTGTTAAGTCTATAATCTAAAACGGTGATAAATCAAAATAAACAATAAATCATAAACAAATGTGTGTATAAATTTTGAGCTCTAAGTATAAACACACAAAGTATAAACCTAAAACACTATAACCAAGCAATTTGATCTTCAATTTGCTCGTCTTGGTTACCGATGAAGCGATGATGAATCTTCACTTGAATTGCAACAGCTTCATTCTATATTCCACCAACCTCTAAGATATCATCGTTTGCGCTCAATTGCATCCAACCTCCAACTAGGATCTTTGTGTAGAATACCTCATAAAAAAATACAAACACTCAACAAACGATGTTAGGAATTATTTGTTAATAATCAAAACTAGATTACACAATAGGCTCATAAACATGAGACCTAACAATCTCCCCCTTTTTGATGATGACAAACAATCTACACAAAGAGTATATAAAACATGCATGATACCAAATGAATATACAATTTATATTCCTCATGTATAAAATCAATTTGAGCTCTAAGTATAAACACACAAAGTATAAATCAAAAACACTATACCCAAGTAATTTGATCTTCAATTTGCTCGTCTTGATTATGGATGATTCGATGATGAATCTTGACTTAAATTGCGACGGCTTCATTCCATTTTCCATCAACCTCCAAGATATCAGCGTTTGCCCTCAACTCCATCCAACCTCCAACTAGGATCTTGTGTAGAATACCTAACAAGCAAATACAAACACTCAATAAATAATATTAGGAATTTCTTGTTAATCATCAAAACTAGATTAGACAATAGGCTTATTGTGACGCCCCTGGGTTCACACAAGGCTGCAGTCCTAGATAAAATCAGAGATGTCAAACCTACCATGCACCCACACTGTGGATAAACACGTTTCACCAATCATAGCAATATTCTCTAGTGGACCAAATAGAAGTGCAAGTACAAAATAGGCAAAATAAAGGGAATAAATATAATAAACATGATATAGAAGAGATATCTCATAAATAAAAAGAATCATGTCTTAACTATAATACATCTGATATCTGAATAATGAAAACGTCTCAACATGAATCAACTAAAAATCGTACTAAGGAACATTGCCTTTACAATATGAATATGAAACTCTAATGTCTGAATGAAACTCAAAACTATAGTGAAGTCTCTACAAGTAAAAATATTCGACGGTGACTATGCTAGAGCACCGTCACCCTGTGGCTCTCCGAAACTCCGAACTACTTGAAAAGTAATTTAAAAGAAAAAACAATAACAACAAGAGCGTCAGAGTGCTACAGCAAGATTACCTCCATCCGCCCCTAGGGGAAGGGCTGTTAGATGGAGTGAAGGCACTATCTATTAATCATAATCTACCTAGATTTATTTTTCCTGTATCTAACTGGGATTAACATTTAGAAACCTACAACACAAGACGTAGTACGTCGAGCGAAATAATCCAAACAAGGAAACCTTCATATATATGCCATATGTCTTAAATTATAGATATATAAACATTAATACCGAACTAAGAAAAGATAATCTAATGAAACCAACAATTAGAAATCCATAAAACGAGACTAGTACGTCGAGCGAAATAATCCAAACAAAGAAACCCTCATATATATCCTATATGTCTCAAGTTGTGAATCTCTAATCATTAATTCCAACTAAGAAATAAAGAAGACAGTAAAAGAAATAAGACACAAACACATCGTATTTATAATATCTTCCACTATCACTGGGGAGATAGAATAAAATACCAACACATAATTTTGTATACTTTTAAAAGCAACGTATCTCGGTCATATAGCTCAGTGGTAGGTCATATTCATAATCTACATCTGCCACGCTTAGGCTATCAAGTAATTGTCTCAATGCAATGGACTACCCTGTAGGTATCCTAAACTGTGTACACGACTCATTAGTCACATCGCGATCTCAGTGCGTAACATGAGTGCAAGATGGACTACCAAACAGGCATTCTAAAAATACTACTCACGAGCCTCATCATTCCCTAGTGCGGGATGGACGGCTAGATCAAGCCTCCTAAAATCCGACTCAATGGCCTGTACATGTGGAATATCGATGCACTACCTCATGTAGTACTGAACTGAGCTCATCAACGATATCCACCTCATGTATAATCTATTTATATCTGGTATGTTGACGCACTATCCTATATAGTACTGATTTATGCTCATCAACGACATCTACCTCATGTGTCAACCATGTATATTTGGTATGTCGAGGTACTATCCCTTATAGTACTGAGCTTTGCTCATCAACGACATCCAACCTGTGTATGAACAATATCTAATTCAAATGTGATCAAATCAAAACTTATCATAATCCTCTTAGTATTCTCAAATACATAACATAATATATTCATGACTATATGTATAACATCAAGTGGTTCAAAACTCCGTGAATGCATCTCAAAACGGCACAACACAGCTCCACAAAACGAGCAGGAAAACAGATAGGACTTCTGTTAGTAAAATGAGCATATCTTTCTCTAGAAACACTATTTTTACAAATGGTTTCCTGTTTTGAAAACTAGATTCACACATCTTTCAAATGGCATAAGATTGGTTTAGTTTGGAGTTTATTTGTTATCACAAATCTCTAGATAAATATTATACATATATAGCAGATTTTCTGCAGGACATATTATTAGTAAACATAATATATGTTTCTCCATGCAAACTCTTTTTAAGAATGGTTTTATGTCTTAGAAACTAGATACATATATCTTTTAATTGGAACTTATTTGGTTAAATTTGGAATTGTTTTGCTATCTTAAAATATCAGTTAAATATTATACAAGTGCTACGGTTTTCTGCAGAAAATATATATTTAGTACATCACTTAAATTTCTCATATATAAATGAAATTATGAGTAATCCTAATAATCATGATTATTATACTATCATAAATATTATGAAAAGATTACTAATCTAGCATTGATTTAAGATTTACTATCAAAAATCTGACTTTTAACACCTCAGGTTAAAATTAAAGCATGAAAACACATATTCGACATCATATTAATCATCTACACTAGTTATTTAACTATGGGGATGAGTTTGGATGAAGATAATCTTGCCTTAAATATTGTTCTAAGCCTCTGAGATAAACAACAAGCAATCCACAAGCATAAACAACATGTTCTCCCTTGTCACACGTTGAAGATCTCGCCCTCGTGTCGGTGTTGTGCTCCACAAAGCTCTCAAAATTTATAAAAAAATATTTAGGGTTTTTGAGGGGAGAGGATGACTGCTAGGGTTATATATATGACAAAAGAGAGGAATTTTCATAAAAAAACATAGGTATTTATAGAGGTAAACCCGAAACAAACCTATTTGACCCGAACTAGGAAACCTAGTCTGACAAGGAAAACAATTATCGGTATTTTGGCCATAACTTTCACATCCGATCTCGGAATGAGGTGATATAAGATTTTTTGTAAAGGTCTTGAAGAGTCCTACAAATTTTGTCTTTTATGTTTTTCCATATTCCAACTTATTTAGTATGTAAAATGTATATATTTTTAACTAGTTGTTTTTCCCAAATTCTGGCCCGTGCACGTGTGCATGATATCACTTCTATATTCACATATATACATTGGATTGATCTCAAATCAATTCCTAGCATACTCAAATATTAATAAACATTATTTTTTTATAACACAATACATTTATTATTTATTACAAAATATTAATTTTTTTAGGGTTTTACATTCTTCCCCCCTTACAAGAATTTCGTCCCCGAAATTCCGCAAACGTATCTTAGAGGTTAATAATACATTACCATAAATCTTTAGATATAAAATATTGAAATATCTACACTTATCAGTCTAGAATGCAAATATTTCTACTTAACCCTAACTAAACGGAACTAGTACGTCGGACGAAAAATCCAAACAAAGAACCCCCCATATATATACCATATATTCCGAATAATTAGGAGCTAAGTGCTAATATCACCATTCTAGCGTTAAGTATAGATATGAGCATATAGATAATTATAAACATAGACAGATCATATCCAAATAATTTACTTGCTCAAATAGGTGCAAGTAATTAGGTGTAATTCATCGCGATGCATATCCTCATCTCGCCCCAAGAAACTTCCTCAGCTCCTTTCCGATTCCATTGAACTTTAACTAAAGGTATCACTTTGTTTCTATGTCTCTTGTCCTCCTTAGTAAGAATACACACAAGAATTGTAATAATAGTTATATCATCAAGAATCTCAACCTCTGGCGTGTCTAACACTCGCTGCTGCTCCTCGTCACGTAGATGCTTCTTAAGTATCGAAACATGGAAGATATCGTGTATACTCGATATCGATGCTGGAATTCTAGCCGATATGAAATGGCTCCAAAGCGCTCCACTCTCCTGAATAGACCAATATACCTCAGGAAAAGCTTCCCCCATCTACCAAATTGTTGAACTCCCTTCATTGGTGATATTTTCAATAATACATAGTCCCCAACCTGGAACTCCGATGGTCGTCATTTCTGATCTGCATAACTCTTTTGACGACTCTGAGCTAAAAAATATGCTCCCAAATTATTGCTACTTTTTCTATAGTCTGTCTCACTAACTCTGGTCTAAGCAATAGGTTGTCCTCTGGTTCTGCCTAGCAACTAGGTGATCTATAAGGCCTCCTGTATAACGTCTCATACGGTGCCATACTAATTGTTACTTGATAACTGTTGTTATAAGCGAATTCAATCAATGGGATGTGGTCCTCCTAACTGCATTGGAAATCTATAACACAAGCCCGCAACATATCCTCCAACCCTTAATTGACTCTCTCTATTTGTCCATCTGTTTGTGGGTGAAAATCTTAAGAATATGACAACTGGCTACCGAAAGAATTCTGGAAGCTCCTCCAAAAGTACGAAGTGAAAACTGAGCCTCGATTTGATACAATCTTCTCTAGAACTCCATGTAATCTTACTTTCTCCTGGATGAATATCCTTGCATATGTCTCCGGTCTAAAATCAAACTGGCTGAGGGTGTAAAGATCTCGGTACAACCAGAATCTCAAACTTGAAATCCAATGTCGACGCTTCCTGCTCAACGCGTCTGCCACAATGTTTGCCTTCCCTGGATGATACTGAGTCGTAAACTCATAACCATTAATAAACGCATCCCATCATCACTGTCTTTGATTTAGTTCCTTCTGAGAAAAAGAAATTTCAAGCTCTAGTGATCCGAAAAAAATAATATCTCGAATTGCATTCCATACGAGTAATGTCTCCATGTTTTCAATGCGAAGATCACTGCTGCTAGCTCCAAGTCGTGTGTGGGATAATTCTGCTCATGCGTCCTTAACTATCGTTAAATGTATTCTACTACTCTCTGGGTCTATATCAAAATACCCCTAGACCCGATAATAGTGTATTTGTGTAGATGACAAAGGTCTTATCACTGCTCGAAAACTTAGTCTTCAAAGTCTTAAAGGCCTCCTGCCACTTTGTGCCACAAACAAACTGTACACCCTTCTTTGTAAAATGTGTAAGCGGTGTCGCAAATTTTTAAAAAGTCCTGAATGAACTTCCTATAATAGCATACTAATCCCAGGAAACTACGAATCTCTGTAACCGTCTTCGGCGGCTCCCAATCTAGTACAGCCTCCACCTTAGCTGGGTCTACTGCTATACCCTCTTGACGAATAACATGGCCTAAAAATCTAACTTCAGAAAGCCAAAACTCACACTTGCTGAACTTGACATACAACTGATGCTCCCATAATGTTTGTAATGCCAAACGAAGATGCTTCTCGTGCTCTACCTCCGATCTCGAATATATAAGGATGTCGTTAATAAAGACGATCACGAACTGGTCCAAGTATGGACGGAAAACCCAGTTCATCAAATCCATGAATACCGTGGGTGGATTGGTAAGACCAAATAGCATAACAAGGAATTCAAAAGACCTATATCGAGTCAGAAAGACGGTCTTGGGAATATTCATCTCCCGAACCTACAACTGATGATAGCCAGAATGAAGATCAATCTTAGAGAAATGATGTGCTCCCTGTAGCTGGTCGAACAAGTTGTCAATCCTCGATAATGGGTACCTATTGCGGATAGTTACCTTGTTCAACTCACAAAAATTTATACATAGGCGCATACTATAGTCCTTCTTCTTCACGAAAAGGACCGGCGCTCCCCATGGAGAATAACCCCGACGGATAAAACCCTGAGATAATAACTCATTTAATTAGGTCTGTAGATCTCTCATCTCAGCATGTGCCATACGATAGAGTGCTCGGGATATTAGTGCCATACATAGCTGCAACTCGATGTAAAAAAAAGATCGACCTCTCTCACTGGAGGTAAACCTGGTATGTTCTGAAAGACATCCTGGTACTCTGAGACCACTCATGTCTCACTCAATCGGCACCACGATCCCGTAGCATCATCTCCTCGATGTACGCCAGAAATAACTCCACAAACTGGTTGTCCTGTGAGATCGCTACTATCAACTCAGACCCATTGGATGCTCGTAAACTGACTGTTTTAGCAAAACAGTCCATACTAATGTAATACATGGTAGGATGATAGCCAATCCATACCGAGAATGACGTCGAACACCAACATCTGCAAAACGATTAGATCTATGATAAACTCGGACTCGTCTAGACTGATGACACATCTCCTATGGCCACTCTATCCTAAAGGAGTAGAAACGAATAACGATACATCTAAAGGATGTGTAACTAGCTGAAACATATCCATGAATGTATGAAAGATAAAGAATAAGAAGCTTCTGAATCGTACAAGATCCGAGCTGGAAAAGAATAATCACTAAGAAAGCTCCGCTCACACCATGATCATGCGGTACGATTGCATATACTCTGCCAGTGGCTAGTGACTGCTATGTTACTGGAGGTAGAATTTATGGGACTATCTATCTCTTAGGAATTTCCTGGATAGCGCGAATCTGGCCTGCTGGTCCCTCTATCCACGGAATGATAGGTGGTGCCTCGACCTTCTGCTACTGGCCGTAACCGTAGCCCTATGACTGTTGACCCTGGCCACTGATCTACTGGTGGTGATGAAAATCTTTACCCTATTGCTGGGTTCCTCCCGGTCTTACAAAAAGGTTTATTGTCCTTACCCTGGTCTCTAGACAATCCTGCTTCTAAAATTAACCCTTAGTACGTCTCCCTGCTCCAATCGGGTTAGGTCTAGCTGCTTTTCGAAATAGTAGATGAAATCCTTCTATGAAATTGTTATTCTCTGCCCCGGCATAACTGAAATCGGTGCTAGATTCTGGCGTCGTCCTTTAAACTGAATAAAACTAATATTCGCCTATGTACTAAGTCAATATTAAGTAATTCTAAAAGTATTTATCATATATTTTCTCCATTTATAGGTTGTAATTGAATCCGATGTGCCCTAAAATTTTTGTGCTCCCAACTTCTAATATCTTTCTCAATCTTACCGAGCCAAGCTTCCTGCTCCGCGACTCTATTAATAGCTGGATGTGGCGATGGTGAGACCTTTGGCATTACATCTTCAATAGGTACGGTTGGTACAACTGGTGGTGGAACTTCAGAGAGTAAAATCTTACTTGTTACTCACTCCTCGATTGTTGCTAGTCTCTGCTTCTGTAATCGGTGTTACCAAGTCGATTAGATACTGTGGAGCCTGCTACGGCTCGGGCTCTACTTGCCTAGCTCTCCGGGTACAAGCTTTACCTCGACCACGTCCTCGTTCTAATGTTTAAAATACCAAGAGGAGAGCTTATTTGACATAGTAAGTGAGATCCCAATCATAAATAACATAACATATACCAATAGGAAAAATCGTATCACTTATCATTCATGCATTTACTTTTCAATCAAAGTAAGTTATTTGTCACCAAAAAAATTATAAATTTTCGAATATACGTATATAACATCCTCACTCATTCTAAGAATTCCTATCAGACTCTGTACATGATTCCTAGGAAACTCTATCCTAGCTACCCGACTCGACACAGGAATGATCCTAGGATGATGGAACTAGAGCTCTGATACCAACTGTGATGTCCTTGGGTTTACACAAGACTGTAGTCCAAGGTAAAACCAGAGATGTCAAACCTGCCATGCACTCACACTATGCATAAACACGTTTTACCAATCACAGTAATATCCTCTAGTGGAACCAAATAAAAGTGCAGGTACAAAACAGGCAAAATAAAGAGAATAAATGTAATAGACATGATATAAAGGGATATCTCATAAATAAAAAGAATCATGTCTCAACTATAATACATCTGATATCTGAATAATGAAAATGTCTCAACATGAATCAGCTAAAAATCGTACTAAGGCACACTACCTTTATAATATGAATATGAAACTTTAATGTTTGAATGAAACTCAAAACTACAGTGGAGTCTTTACAAGTAAAAATACGTGACGGCGACTATGCCAGAATTCCATCATCCTGCGACTCTCCGAAACTCTGAACTACCTGAAAAATAATTTAAAAGAAAAAGAACAATAACAAGAGCGTCAGAGCGTTACAGTAAGAGTACCTCCATTCGCTCCTAGGGAAAGGGCTACTAGATGGAGTGAAGGCTCTATCTATTAAGCATAATCTACCTAGATTCATTTACCCCATATCTAAGTGGGATTAACATTTAGAAATCTATAACACGAGATGTAGTACATCGAATGAAATAATCCAAACAAGGAAACCCTCATATATATACCATATGTCTCAAATTTGTAGATATCTAAACATTAATACGGAACTAAGAAAAGATAATCTAATAAACCAACAATTAGAAATCCATAACACGAGACTGGTACGTCGAGCAAAATAATCCAAATAAGGAAACTCTCATATATATACAATATGTTTCAAGTTGTGAATCTCTAACCAATGATTCCAACTAAGAAATAAAGAAGGCAGTAAAAGAAATAAGACATCAACACATCGTATTTATAATATCTTCCACTATCACTGGGGAGATAGAATAAAATACCAACACATAATTTTATATACTTTCAAAAGCAACGTATCTCAGTCATATAGCTCAGTGGTAGGTCTTCATAATCTACATCTACCACACTTAGGCTATCAAGTAATTGTCTCAGTGCAACGGACTACCCTATAGATATCTTGAACTGTGTACACGGCTCATTAGTCTCATTGCGATCTCAGTACGTAACATGAGTGCGGGACGGACTACCAAATAGGCATCCTAGAAATATGGCTCACGAGCCTCATCGCACCCTAGTGCGGGATGGACGGTTAGATCAAGCCTCCTAAAATCCGACTCAATGGCCTGTACATGTGGAATATTGACGCACTACCTCATGTAGTACTGAACTGAGCTCATTAACGATATCAACCTCATGTATAATCTGTGTATATCTGGTATGTTGACTTACTATCCCATATAGTATTGAACTATGCTCATCAACGACATCCACCTCATGTATCAACCGTGTATATCTGGTATGTCGACGTACTATCCCATATAGTACTGAGCTGTGCTCATCAATGACATTCAACATGTGTATGAACAATATCTAATTCAAATATGATCAAATCAAAACTCATCATAATCCTCTTGGAATTCTCAAATACATAACACAATATATTCATAACTATATGTGTAACATCAAGCGGCTCAAAACTTTGCGAATACATCTCAAAACGGTGCAACACAGCTCCACAAAATGAGCAGAAAAACAGACGGGACTTCCGTTAGTAAAACGAGCATATCTTTCTCTAGAAACAGTGTTTTTACAAATGGTTTTCTGTTTTGAAAACTAAATTCACACATATTCCAAATGGCATAAGGATGGTTCACTTTGGAGTTCATTTGTTATTCCAAATCTTTAGTTAAACATTATACATATGCAGCAGATTTTTTGCAGGACATATTGTTAGAAAACATAGCATATGTTTCTCTATACAAAATTTTTATAAGAATGGTTCTCTGTTTTAGAAACTAAATACATATATCTTTCATTTGGAACTAGTTTGGTTAAATTTAGAATTTGTTTGCTATCTTAAAATATCAGTTAAGATTAAACAAGTGCTGCAATTTTCTACAGAAAATATATATTTAGTACATCACTTAAATTTCTCATATATAAATAAAATTATGAATAACCCTAATGATCATGATCATGGTGCTATCATAAACAGTAAGAAAAGATTACTAATCTAGCATTGATTTAAGATTTACTATTAAAAATCTGACTTTTAACACCTCAGGTCCAAATTAAAGCATGAAAACACATATTCGACATCATATTAATCATCTATACTAGTTATTTAACTATGGGGATGGGTTTGGATGAAGATAATCTTACCTCAAATGTCATTCTATGCCTCTTAGATAAACAACAAACAATCCACGAGCATAAATAACCCATTCTCCCTTGTCACACGTCGAAGATCTCACCCTCGTGTCAGTATTGTGCTCCACAAAGCTCTCAAAATTAATAAAAAATATCTAGGGTTTTTTAGGGAAGAGGGTGGCTGATAGGGTTCATAGATATGATAAAAGAGGGGAATTTTTATGAAAAATATAGGTATTTATAGAGGCAAACCCGAAACAAACCTGTTTGACCCGAACCAGGAAACTTAGTCTGACTAGGAAAAAAACCATCGGTATTTTTTCCATAACTTTCACGTCTGATCTCAGAATGAGGTGATATAAGATTTGTTAGAAATATCTTGAAGAGACATACAACTTTGGTCTTTTAAGTATTTCCATATTCCAACTTCTTCAGTATGTAAAATGCATATACTTTTAACTAGTCGTTTTTCCCAAATTCCGGCCCGTGCATATGTGCATGATATCACTTCTATATTCTCATATATACATTGGATTGATCTCAAATCAATTTCTAGCATACTCAAATATTAATAAATATTATTTTTTTATATACAATATATTTATTATTTATTATAAAATATTTCAAATTTTTGGGGTTGTACACTTATAAATGTGAGACCTAACAATCTCCCCCTTTTTGATGATGACAAACAATCTACACAAAGAGTATATAAAACATGTATGATACTGAATGAATATACAATTTATATTTCTCATGCATAAAACAAATAGAAAGCAAAAGCAAAATATACGCACAATATATTTGTTTCTCTCCCCTTGCCAACATCAAAATGGGGAAGAACAATAAGAATAAGAGAGCAAAAGCTCCCCCTATAAACAAGGAAAGAGATAAAGAAGGCTCCCCCTATCAAAAAACTTTAAAGTATATATAAAAAAATATAATAAGGCATATATGTGAGTAAACATAGATATAAAAACGTGTTAATCATAACTCACATTCAAAGAGACCAATAGAACACATAAAGATATATCATTATGAACGGTGTCTCAAAACATAGTTTTAAAACAAATCTTTAACAAAAATTAATACATAAAACAGTTTAATTAAAGTTAAAAATAATAGTATAAACAAATCTCCAATGGTAATAAAAATGATGATCCAAACATCATCCGAAAATATTCATGAAAGAAACTCCACGAAGGAAAATTATGAAAATCCGTGAACAAATCACAATATCAAATGAAGGGAAATTATGAAAAGATATTTTCAAATGAAAACAATGAAATTGCCCTAGAGAGGGTGGTAAATAGGGTAATTAGTAATCTAAATCGATATTAATGTCAATTTAAAACTTATTAACAATCTATCCTAGCAAGTATGATATTCAACAAGATATGAGCAAAGATATGTAATTAAACAAGGGCGAAATAAAATATGAACACAAGATGCAAATAAGATAGTACGCAAATGACAACCGCAAACAAGCGATGTGATCACGGAGTTCGATCACTCTCGACCTACGTCTTCGCTCCCCACTCTGATGGAGAATGTCCACTATCTCAAAAGATAATTGCCCAATCGGTTTTTAACGCTCGCCGATAAACGTTTACAACTCACAATTGCAATCACATAATACACTATCTAAGTGTTGGCCTACCCCGTACTGACTTTCTCAATTGTTTGGATTTACCACCTCTCACTAGGTTTTACTACCAATGACCCTTCTCTTGAAATTGACCCTGTCACTCCTCTCGGTGTCCTTATGTATTACAATGTGATCACATGATAATTAAGCACAAATACTAAGTTTTTGTTCTCTAACAAGATGAGAACTCAATTAAGCTCACTCTCAATGAATCACTCACCACAACCCAATTATATAATGTATGAAATGCTAAAAGCTCAATTGGTGGTGTGTGTGATCAAAGAGCAATAATAAAACTAAACTCAATTTAAAATCTAGCTTAATGAAAAGAAAATCATCAACAAATATATATAAAGCTAGAAATAAAGTTTATCAAAACTTCTCTGAAAATCAAGAGTGAGAGAGATTGAGATTGAAGCCCAAACATGAAAGAAATGATCTCCTCCTCTTGTGAAAACCTCTTCACATAACCACACTTGAGAAACACTTGAAAACTCTTAAACAAGCTTGCCCAAAACTTAATTTTCATTTTTTCTTCATTTCTTACAAAAGTTTGAGGGTAAGGAGTATATATAGGTTCACAGAACAAAGCCTA
Source organism: Asparagus officinalis (assembly GCF_001876935.1). Lineage (NCBI taxonomy): Eukaryota > Viridiplantae > Streptophyta > Magnoliopsida > Asparagales > Asparagaceae > Asparagus > Asparagus officinalis. Next base: position 78,237,270 of record NC_033798.1, on the reverse strand, counting down.
AAAACAAAAAAAACCAAAGAAAATGATAAAAATTTGAAAATTAGCAAAGCAGAAAAACTAACTATTACAGTGTTATCAGTCGACTGATGGTACTGTTCAGTCGACTGATGAGCTGACCGTTGGAGGTCGCTCATCCTTCATCGGTCGACTGATGAAATCATCAGTCGACTAATGAACTACTTCGGTTGACTGATGGTTCATCAGTCAACTGAGCAGAGACATTTGCTTATTCCAGTCTCTTTTATCAGTCGACTGATGATCTTGGTCAATCGACTGATAACGTGCACATGGGTTTTTTTGAATAGTGTAAATAAACTTTGAATCCCTTTAAAAATAGCAAATAAATTCCAAAAATATAAAATTGGATAAATGTTTGTAAACATGAAAATAAATATGTTACAAAAAGATTTGAAATATCATTTCCCTTTTGTGAAAACTCTTCATTTTGCAAAAAAAAAAAAACTTAAAATACATGTTTGTTTAAAACACTTGATTTTTGACATTTGGCTTAACCGAGTTATGAAATACAGTTAAATTGATTTATAGACTTAATATAAGATGGATACACAGATTATTTTGTCCATAAACTAAGAACACAATATTTTTTTAAAAATACCTATATTGTGATAAAATCAAAGAATGTGTGTGTGTATAATATTGAGCTTGAAGTATCAACACACAATGTACAAATCCTAAACTAATATACCCAAGTTGTTTGCAAATGAAGCTTTGTACTTGAGCCTTGACTTGATTTGTATAAGCTTCATTTCAGATATCGTCAACCTAGATATATAATAAACAAAACGCAAACAGTTAAAAATATAGTTACAAATTGTTTGTAAACCATCAAAACTAGATTAGATAGTAGGCTCATAAACATGAGTTCTAACAAACAAATCATGAAAACTATGAAAACTATGATAATCATTTTGTGCTCCCTTCTTATACTATTCTTGTCATTGGTGGTAAAAAAAATCCTTACCCCGCTGCTGGGGTCCTCTACATCCGCAATAGGTCTTTTCCCTTATCATTGTCATCATGTTGGTCTTGATTTCATAATTAACTAAAGGCATATCTCTCTGCTTTAATCGAACTAGTTCTAACTGCTTATCGAAGACGTAAACAAAATTCTCCCAAATAAGTGATATTTGCTGCTCTTGTGAAAGTCTGAAGCATTGTTATCCTTTGCTTGTATTCTCTAGTGAAGTCCTCTTTGCTAAATATATTTAACCTCTGGTTTGGTACTGAGTCGACGTTAAGAAAAATTTCACAGATTCTTTTTTATTTATAAGCTGCACAAGAATCCAGTGTGCCCTCCACTATGGTGTTCTCAGTGTCATATATCTTTCTTATTCTCACAGAGCCAAGCCTCCTGCTCTGCGGCTCTATCAACAGTTGGTTGTAGTGATGATGTAATAATTAGTATTACCTTTTCAATAGTCACAACTGGTACAATGGGTAGTGGATCTCTAGAAAGTGGTACTACTGGCAGAAACGGATACGCCTCTCGCTCCTCGAATGAACCAAAATCTTGCTGCAAACGTTGCCATAAAGTTGATCGGATACTATGGAGCCTGCTGCGGCTCGGGCTCTGATTGCCCAGATCTCCAGGTACGAGTTTTACCTCGACCACATCCTCGTCCCGATGTTTATAATATCGAGAGGAGAGCTTATAAGTCACAGTAGAAGAGGTCGCAAATATATATACATAACATAACGTATCACATAGTATTCACGCATATACTTTTTAATCAAAGTAAGGAAGTCATAAAAAAATATTCGTAATTTTTTTTGAATATACGTATATAACGTCCTCACTCATTTTAGGAATTCCTAGCGGACGCTATACATGAATATGAATCCTAAGAAACTCTATCCTAGCTCCATAATATAACACAGGAATAATCCTAAGGATGCTGGAACTAGAGCTCTCATACTAACTGTGACGCCCTAGGGTTCACACAGGGCTGCAGTCCAAGGTGAAACCCGGATTATCATACCTACCAAGCACCAAACAACATACTACGACATGTTTCACCATCATAGTTACTATCTCTCTAGTAGAATCAACAAATAGGTTAAGGTACAAAATAGGCAAATAATAAAAATAGTACAAAATCAGATATGCACAGAAGAAGTATATCAATAAATGAGCCCAACTAAAATAGAATGGAAATATTTCTGAGTCTTAAATAAATCTCAACACAATGAGTCAAATGAAATCTCACTAAGGCACCCAGCCTCTACAAAATAAATACAACTCTAAAGTCTAAACAGTGAACATAACTATATAGTGAAGCTTCAGCTCCTAAGACTGTACGATGGCGACTATGCTAGAACTGCATCATCCTACGGCTCACCGGAACTCTGATTTACCTAAAAGAGAAAATTTAAATAAAAAGAACAACAACAAGAGTGTCAAAGTGCTACAGTAAGATCACCTCCATCCGCCCCTAGGGGAAAGGCTGCTAGATGAAGTGGAGGCTCTGCCTATTAAGCATAGTCTACCTAGATTATTTTTTCCGTATCTAGTGGAGTTAATGTTTAGACACCTACAAGATGAGACATAGTACGTCGAGCGAAATAATCCAAACAAGGAAACACTCATATATATACCATATATCTCAAATTGTAGACACCTAAACATTAACATTGTACTAGAGGTAAACAATATAATGAAGTCAATAATTAGAAACCCACAACACGAGACTGGTACGTCGAGCGAAATAATCCAAACAAGGAAACCCTCATGTATATACCATATGTATCAAATTATGAATCGCTAAATATTAACTTCAAAACTAAGAATAAAAGAATACAAGAAAGATGATACAGGAAATGCTATATCATACATCTCTAAAAATGTCCTATCAACTCCTCATATTACCCTTAGTGGGCAAAACTGATATTGAGATACTATCTCGTATAACTAAGTTGTGAAATACCTTCACAATGGATCATATCGATGATGTCAATATTCACCTATGCTTAGGTTATTTATCAAATCATTTTTCTCTAGAATTCTTTAACCTATTGCATCGTCATGCGGACCGGTAAATAGATATGTCAAATCATTGCACTCCCGTACGGACCAATAACTAGATATATGAGTTCATCGCGCTCCAGTACAGACCGATAACTAAGTATGTCAATTCATCGCTCTCCCGTGCGGACTGGTAACTAAGTATAATAACTCATCTCATAACCATGAGGACCAATAGTTAGGTATATCAACCTCTGCGCATCTTCATGAGGACCAATAGATAGGTATATCAACATTTGCGCATCTTCGTACGGACCAATAGATAGGTATATCAACCTCTGCACACCTCCATACGAACCGATAAAGAAGTATAGTCCATCTGCGGTCTCATTGTAGGACCTGACTAAAGCACTCAGAGTGTAGCCCATCCGCGGTCTCATTGCGGGACCTGCCTAACTCCACCCAACCATTTATAATTGTAATTATATACTATAATAGATGTTACTCTTAAACTATTTGAAAACCCCAAATGATGTGGTCATACGTACTCGAACCACGTACGTGTACTCCTCGAGCTACGCATGAATTATTAGCTCAATGTGTGACAAAAGTATGTTAAATATAACATAATCTAAGTGTACGTGCATATATCTCGGTGTGCGTGTCCATATCTTGTGTTCACCATCATCCCAGGTGTTAATAAACTCTTAAATATGTTATTATAACAGTACAAGATCAACAACTCTCTCAAAGATCAAAACAATGTCGAACAAAACATACACGGCTTAAAACAGGGGTTGGCAGTCGACCGTAGCCTTGCGTCGGTTGACTGCGACAGGGTCCAGGGGTTGCCCAGGCTTCTGCCTGGCTCGCGGTCTCATTTGCGGTGTATTAACTCACAATCTCAGATGTGTAAACAAAAAAAATTTATCATAATTCCTTAAGGATAATCACATATGTATAACAACATATTCGTGATTATAAGTGTAATATTAAGTGGCTCAAATTGCACAACACATTTCAAAACAGCGCAAACCAACACAACAAGAAAACTGGAAAAAAAACAGTTTGGACTTCTGTTAGTAAAAAAAGCATATCTTTCTCTAGGAAAACTATTTTTATGAATGATTTTTTGATTTTAAAACTATATCCACACATCTTTCAATTGGCACAAGTTTGGTTTAGTTTGGAGTTTATTTGTTATCCCAAATCTCCAGTTGAACATTATACATGTGCAGTAGTTTTTCTGCGAGACCTATTGTTAGTCAAACGAGCATATTTTTCTCTATACAAACTATTTTTAAGAATTCTTTTCTCTTTTTTGAAAACTAGCTTCATATAGATTCTATTTGGAACTAGTTTGGTTAAATTTGGAGTTTATTTGTTATACTAAAATCTCAGTTAAAACTTATACAAGTACAACACTTTTCGGCAAAAAATATATCATTAGTAAATCTCTTTAATTTCTCATATAAAAATAAAATTTTGAAGAACCTTAATGATCATGATCATAAAACTATCATAGAGCAAGAAACCCATAGAGATCTAGTATTTGTTTAAGATCTAACAACAAAAATCTAATCTTTTCACATTAGATTAATATTTAAGCATCATATTAAACATATTACTTCATAAAACCATGTTTTAAACTATGGGTAAGATTTGGATGCAGATGATCTTGCCTTAATCTCATGTGAAAGCCTCTGAAATAAACAGTAAGCAATCCACAAGTGTAAACAACCTGTTCTCGCTTGTCACACGTCGATGATCTCGTCCTCGTATCGGTGTTGTGCTTCACAAAGCTCTCAAAATTCATAAGAAAAAGATCTAGGATTTTTGAGGGGAGAGGGTTTTTGCTAGGATTCATAGATGTGATAAAGGAGAGAAATTTTCATAAAAAATACAGGTATATATAGAGGCAAACCTGAAACAAACATGTTTGACACGAACGAGGAAACCTAGTCTGACTAGGAAAACTACCTTCGATATTTTGGCCGTAACGTTCTCATCTGACCTCAGAATGAGATGATCTAAGATTTATTCGAAATCTATTGAAGAGACCTACAACTTTGTTCTTTTATATTTGTCTAAATTCTAACTGCATTGGTGTGTAAAATATAGAAACTCTTAACTGGTCATTTTCCCCAGATTTCTCTTCATGCATGTTTTGTGCATTTACACTCATATATTCACAAATATACATTGAATTTAACTCAAATCAAGTCTTATCATACTCAAACATAAAAATATGTTATTTTTCATCATATAATATATTTATCATAAAATATTCAAATTTACGGGGTTTTACAATCCCCTTCGGGATACCCATGTGTGTGCAATGACATTGTACTTGTGTATTCGTGACTGTACATGTAAATAAGTATGGCTTGAACCCCGCGAACGCATCGAAAAAGGTAAGAAAAATCACTCAAGGAACAAAACAGGGACAAACCGGTCAACCGCCCTCGGGGCGTTAGTTGACCGGACTGCAATCATGCACAAAGTACACAATCTAGTTCACACCGGTCGACCGACATCACCCGATTGGTCGACTGGCCAAGGATAAATTTCTAGGTTAGCATTTTTATGACGTTTTGAAAGGTGTAACTTTTTTAAAAGCTTATTTTATCCACATGAAGCATAAAACAAGATTTAAATTCTCATATATGATTAACATGGATTATTTCTACTATAATTAAATTCTCACAATTAATCAAATTAGGATTAACATCCTAATTAATCAAAACCTTGAACAAAACATTAATTTATTAACATGATTAACTTAATCATGAGTGTTACTATACATTTAACATAGAATATTTCGTTTAAAAAAAAACATGCTTACATCACTTAGATATCACAAATCTAGGGTTTAAGCATAATTAACTAACATGTATATCTTAGTTAATCAACAAATTAGGGTTAATACATGAGTTAAACATTTAACAAGTTAAAAATGAAATTAAAAGCTACCTTAATGATGATGATCATAAAACTATCATAAACAACAAGTATTAAGAAGAAAACTAGCATGAGATAAAGATCAATATTTACACTTAACAATCTAGAATGCAAATACTCTCACTTAACCCCTAACAAAACGGAACTAGTACGTCAGGTGAAAAATCCAAACAAGGAACCCCTATATATATACCATGTGTTCTGAATGATTAGGAACTGTGTTCTGAATGATTAGGAGCTAAGTGTTAATACCCTCATTCTAGCGTTAAATATAAATATGATCATTTTGATAATCATGAATACTAATCAAAATCAATCAATTTACCTGATTAGATAGGTGCGGGTAGTCGCGACGTATAGCATCTTCGCGTTTCCCCCCAGAATCCTTCTGATATCTATACTTAACAGTCTAGAATTCAAATACTTTTCAATCAAAGTAAGATAGTTATAAAAAACATTCGTAATTATTGTATATATGTATATAACATCCTCACTCATTCTATAAATTCCTAGCGAACTCTATACATAATTCCTAGGAAGCTCTATCCTAGCACCACGACTCGACACAAGAATGATTATAAGATGCTGAGACTAGAGCTCTGATACCAACTATGACGTCCTTATTTTAATGCATGGCTGTAGTCTAAGGTGAACCCAGAGATGTCAAACCTATCATACACCCACACCGTGCAACAACATGTTTTACCAATCACAGTAATATCCTCTAGTGGAATTAAATATAAGTGCAGGTACAAAATAAGCAAAATAGGGAAATAAAAACAATAGACATGATATAGTAAAAAGATGTCGCATAAATGAAAATCATGTCCCAACTGAAATACATCTGATATATGGAATAATAAAATTGTCTCAACATGAATCAACTAAAAATCGTACTATGGCACACTACCTTTACAATATAAAAACAAAACTCTAATGCCTGAATGAAAATATAAAACTATAGTGGAGTCTTAGCTACTAAAATGTGCGACGACGACTACGCTAAAACTCCATCATCCTACGACTCTCCGGAACTCTGAGCTACCTGAAAGGAAATTGAAATCAACAACAAGAGCGTTAGAGCACTACAGCAAGATTACCTCCATCCGTCCCTAGGGAAAGGGTTGCTAGACGAAGTGGAGGCTCTATCTATTAAGCATAGTCTACCTAGATTAATTTTCCTATATCTAATAGAATTAATATTTAGACACCTACTGTAACATCCCACCGACTCAGAAGTGTAGTCCCATATCGGTGGGAAAAAAGGAATTAAAGGCTTTATATAGTGAAGCTAAAGACTCAAGTGTAACATTGGCTAGTCGGTTTTGGCAGTGGTTTGAGCCAAATAGCACGTTATACTCGATGGGTCCTACGGCTCGCATGTACCGATGGCCCCGCAGGCCCGAGACGTGACAAATGGTATCAGAACAGTTGCCAGTCGGAAGTGTGGAGCTAAGTGGTATGCGAGGCTAAGTGCTACACCTGTGGTGGGAGCCACCTCTAAAGCCCGTATGAACTACCTCTAGAGTCCACATCGCCTGGCAGCCTGAGATGTGCTAATTGTCATGCCGCGATAAGGACATCGCCTTTGTAATGTGGGGTGAATGTAACATCCCACCGACTCAGAAATTTAGTCCCTCATCGGTGGGAAAATAAGGAATTAAAGGCTTTATATAGTAAAGCTAAAGACTCAAGTGTAACATCGGCTAGTCGATTTTGGCAATGATTTGAGCCAAATAGGACGTTACACTCGGTAGGTCCCACGGCTCGGGCCCGAGGCGTGACACCTACAATGCGAGATGTAATATGTTGAACAAAATAACCCAAACAAGGTAACTCTCATGTATATACCATGTGTATCAAATTGTAGATACCTAAACATTAATACCGAACTAAGAATAAACAACCTAAATAAAATTAATAATTAGAAATCCACAACACGAGACTAGTACGTCGAGCGAAATAATCCAAATAAGGAAACCCTCATGTATATACCATGTGTCTCAATTTATGAATCGCTAATCATTGATCCCAAGCTAAGAATAAAATAAAGCAAATAGAAAGTAAAGAAATTCATAATATTGTATTTAAAATATCTTTCGCTATCACTGGGGAGATAAGAAAAATATCAGCAAAAAACTCTCGCGTATTATTAGGAGAAAGGCACCTCGGTCATATATCTCTGCAATGAGTCATATACATAACTGACATCGGCCAAAGACGCAGGCTATCAATAATTGTCGCAATGCAAATCCTTGTAAGTTATTATTTATCACATTATTACATGGGACAGACTACCAAATCGGTATTCTAACTGTGTACATGGCTCATTAGTCTCATCGCATCTCATTGGATAACATGAGTACGGGATGGACTACCAAATAGGCATCCTAGAAATACAACTCACAAGCCTCAATGCACCCTAGTGTGGGACTGACTGCTAGATCAAACATCCTAAAACTAGACTCAATGGCCTGTACAAAGGGTATATTGATGCACTACCCCCACGTAGTACTGAGTTCTGCTCATCAATGATATCCAATACCGTGAATAACTGTATAAGGATACTCTATCCTAATTGTAATCAGATAAAAACTCATTATAATCCCCTTCAGGATACCCATCTGTGTGTAACGAAACTGTACTTGTGTATTCGTGACTGTACATGTAAAGAAGTATGGCTCGAACCCCGCGAACGCATCAAAAAATGTAAGAAAAATCACTCAAGGAACAAAACAGGGACAAATCGGTCGATCGCCCTAGGGGCGTCGGTTGACCGGACCACAATCGTGCACAAAGTGCACAATCTGATTCACACCAGTCGACCGACATCACCCGATCGGTCGACCGGCTAGGGATAAATTTCTAGGTTTGTAGTTTTCGACGTTTTGAAAGTTGTAACTTTGTTTAAAAGCTTATTTTATCCACATGAAGCATAAAACAAGATTATTTCTACAATAATTAAATTCTCACAATTAATCAAATTAGGGTTAACATCATAATTAATAAAAATCTTGAACAAAACATAAATTTATTAACATGATTAACTTAATCATGATTGTTACTATACATTTAACAAAGAATATTTTGTTTAAACATGCTTACATCACTTAGATATCACAAATCTAGGGTTTAAGCATAATAAACTAACATGTATATCTTAATTAATTAACAAATTAGGGTTAATACATGAGTTAAACATAATTAACAAATTAAAAATGAAATTAAAAAAGCTACCCTAATGATCATGATCATAAAACTATCATAAACAACAAGTATTAAGAACAAAACTAGCATGAGATAAAGATTTAACATCAAAAATCTATATTTTATCACATTAGATTATGATTAGACATGTAAACAACAACTTAAACATCTAAAAATCATTATTAAACTATGGGGATGGGTTTGGATGAAAATAATCTTACATGTGATCTCTGTTGTAAAGATCCAAAGGTACAAGCACACAGTTCTCCCTTGCCATGCATCGATAATCTCGCCCTTATGTCGGTGTTTTGTTTCACAAAACTCTCAAAATTCACAAAAATTTGATCTAAGGTTTTTGGGGGGAGAGGGTGGCTACTAGGGTTCAAAAATATGATATAAAAAGAGAATTTCTTGAAAAACATAGGTATTTATAGAGGGAAACCCGAAATAAACTCATTTGACCCGAACCAGGAAACCTAGCTTGACCTGGAAACCTAGTCTAACTAGGAAAATAGTCTTTGATATTTTGGCTACAACTTTCTTGTCTGACCTCAGAATGAGGTGATATAAGATTTGTTAGAAATCAATTGAAGATACCTACAATTTTTTTCTTTTGAGTTTTTCTAGATTCTAGCTTCATCGGTGTGTAAAATATAAATACTCTTAACTAGTCGTTTTTCCAAATTCAGGCTCGTGCACGTAGTGCATGATTTCACTCCTATATTCATATATATACATTGAATTGATCCCAAATTAGTTCCTAGCATACTCAAACATTAATAAATAATATTTTTCCTAATAAAAGTCATGTTTACTATTATTTATATTATTTTCGATTTTACGGGGTTTTACAAGAGAGCAAAATATTTTGCAAGGTTTGAGTGCTTGCACCCAAACAATAAGCGCATTCGCTCAATCAAGATTTTCAAAAATGACTTTAGTTTTGGTTTTTCTGAGTCTACTGTCAAAACTTAGCTAACATGGCATCGGGTGGAGCATGCATGCCCAACCTCCAAGTGCACGCTCAGTAGAAGAAAGTAGATTATTTTAGCCTTGATATTGTGATCCAGTTAAGCTTGTTTTTCTTGTTTCTTTTGTTTCCTTGCCTGAATTTTGATATCAATTTATGCAATTAAGCATTCTCTTACCATCTTGAGATAAAGTAGATGTCATATTAGTCACTTGGTTATAATTCAATATTTATATTTTTTATTGAATCCATGATATATCCATATTTAAATATGTAAGTAAGGCATGTTGTGCTATGTTATCACATAGTGTTATCATATGTCTTGCGATATTATGTTATGCTTTCTCTGACTTGGAATTCACGGATACTCTACATGTTGTCCTAGGTTATACCTTGGACCTTATTTCCTCGGTATGATATCATGAGACTTGGCCCTAGGGGTATGCATGACTAGGCACCATGATGTGGTATATACATGATGATTATGATTGCCTATGTTTGGATATAAAGCATGTCCTTTGTGACACTAAATTAGAAGATTTTCTATTTTAAAATCCAGAAAATTCTCGGTTTAGGATCCATTGCGACTGTGAGTAGAGGCACGTGATTCTTCGCCACCAAAATCTTGATAAAGTATAAAATATTATAAAACAATAAAGATATATAAAAGAGTATCCACATGTATCAAGTCATGATAAGTTGCAAGGGTATTTGACAAGCATGCTTCATTTGCTTTGGAAACCTAGTCGAAGAGGGCATCCACGAGATAGATGTTGTCTATAGATTGAGTTATTCGGGCCTAGTGCATAATGTATCATGTATAACTATCGTATGGGTTTGTTTGGGGAGAAAGTTGATTTCATTGATGAGTTCATTAAAACTTCAATCGTTTACAATAAACTCAAAGAAACAGTCTTTTTATCAGACTTTCAACAAAAATTACAACTTTCTTTTAAACAAATGCAACAGATGTTTATCTTTCGCTGTTTGCGTACGATCTTGGCCTGTGACGGGGATGTTGATATCCGTGGACCACCAAATAATCAGATCAGATCTGGAGCTTCGTTAATTCACTAAGGAATTATGAAACTGAAGTAATTATCTCGGCAACAACGAGATAATCACTCTTTTCAAGATCACCGCAATGGGGCAATCTTAAGGAAAAGAACTGGAAAGTGTAGATCTAACGAAAACTTTTTCTCTGTACTAAAGAACTCGATCCGATCTCCTCCTCTCTTCTGAAATTCGTGCTCCTTTAGTCTTCAATTTAGCAGGGCTTCGCCGACGCTCGAGAATTCCAGATCTTAAAAAATGAAGGCTCTGGGACTGTATTTATAGGCTTTGGGACCTATATTTTTGAATATGAATGATCGATTCACTCTTATCCTCACTCATAACCACTTTATCACGTTCTAGGATTGGTTCAGATCAGTTGGAACAAATCCAGGTGGTTAATATCAAAAAACGGCTTGAAACTGTAAAAAATTAGTTTTCGGGACTGCGGATGCCCGCGGTGTCTCGAACAGTGGCCGAGACACCAATGGATATCTCAGCCAAGGCTGAGACACCTGTGGGTATCTCGGCCGAGGCCGAGACACATATGGGTGTCTCGCCAAGGCCTGGAACATTGTTTCACGCATTCTGTCCGTTTCCATCATATCTTTGCCATCCAAACTCGGAATTACGTGATTCCAAGTGCGTAGGAAAGCCGACTAGGAGATCTACAAGCTCCTATAGTTGGATCATATGTGGAGTAGATGAGATATGAAGGGTGCTTCGTCTTTTTATCAACGAAGCGTGGCTCCGATCAGTTCATATCCTCGTTATTCTGCAGTTCCGTTGCTTCACACGGTTTGTCGAATTACTTCATGCACTCATCGATATTAATTAAGCTTCTGTGACCCGAATAGTGACGTTCATCATCTCCTCTCTATCTCAAGCTACGTGTGGGAATCCGTTAGAAATTTTTGACACCTACAGATACCCCCTCCATAGTGTTTCGGTCTTGTTTCTTTTATAGAAGAGCCTAAAATACTTTGGATGTGATTGGTCCAACCTTTAGTCGGTGAGAAAGTACATGTAGTTGGCTTTGATTCTTGACTTCTTTGATTTTTTGTCTATTCAATATTTTGACGAATAGCTGAAATTCCTCCTGCGTTTATCGTCTGGCCGTCGTCAAAGTCTCGAATCGAAATTGGTGAGGTTGTTTTGGCTCATGTCATTGAGTTGACTTTGAACTGACTATCTCTATCATAACACATTGATCGATGTTGACTCAGAATTACGCGTTGACCGGCATTGACTCAGAGCTACACGTTGACTGGTGTTGGCCTAGGGCTATGCGTTGATCGGCGTTAACCTTAGTGTTTCGCATCGATCAGCGTTGACACAGTTTATACTCGTACGTTTACTGGAGTATACACAGTTTAAGCTCTTAAGGCATTAGAGCAGGATGGTCCTAAATGTTAGGGCTGCAGGACCAACTGTTAAAGATGATTCATCTACATGAATGGATCTTATCCTGAAGTTGTTAGATCCTTGAGTCGCGAGACCAATTATTAGAACTGGTGCATCAATGACTATCACATGTATAGGATTTTTGGCAAAGCCTCAGCCATCAATGAGTTTGATGAGCCTTTACCGACTACCATTTGAGTCGGGCTAGCATGCGGATTGTTTAAGTCCGTTCCACATGTAACGTTGTGCTAAAAGAGTTAACTCTTTTAGTGCTACGATATTGAATACGTAGACTTCATCTTTCTTACAGGAATAGACTAACCGGCACCATGCATTAGGCACTGACTTATTCCTTCTTAGGATTCGGGATAAAAGTCCCCAGACTTGGATTCTGATATCTTTTTTACTCTGCGAAAGACTAAACCGGCAACGCATGTTAGGCGCTGACTTATCTCTACTTAGGATTCGGGATAAAGTTCCCCGCGTGTGAAAGGCATAGATTTTGGGAGTTGAAAAATAGTGTCTTCTCTTGGGAAAAAGATAACCTGATGCTGGAGAGGAAGAATTTTATATTCTATCTCCAGTTGCAAAGGAAACTCAAAGTAGGATCTCGACTTCGAGAATCTGAAGAGTAAAACTAAGAGTGGGATTGTTTGGGGAGAAAGTTGATGTCTTCATTGATGTAGTCATTACAACTTCAGTCGTTATAATGACAACAAAAAAAGATAGTCTATTTATAAGACCCTTACACAATGAAAATAAAAAAAGTACAACTCTCGTCAAATAGCGCAACGGGTATTTATCGCCCTATACTTGTGTGGGATCTTGGCCTGTGATGGGGACGTTGATATCCGTGGACCACCAAATAATCAGATCAGATCCGGAGCTTCATTGATTCATGAAGAAATCAAAAAACCATATCAATTATCTCGGCAATAGCGAGATAACCACTCTTCTCGAGATCACCGCAACTGGGCAATCTCAAGGAAAAGAACCAAGCTACAGATCTATCGAACTCTCCTTCTTTATGTCGAATAATTCGCTAAAGTCTCCTCCTCCTCTCTAAAATTCGTGGCTCTTCAGTTTCTAATTCAGCAGGGCTTCGCCAACGCTCGAGAATTCCAGATCTCAAAAAATAAAGGCCTTGGAGTTGTATTTATAGGCTTAGGGACCACTGTTTTCAGATAAGACCAATCGATTCGATCTTATCTTTAGTTATAACTACTTAAAAATGTTCTTGGATGATATCAGATTAATTAAAACAAATCCAGGTAGTTAACGATCGAAAAACAACTTTAATCTGTCAAAAACAGCATTTCGGGTCTGCGGACACCCTTGGGTGTCACGGCCAAGTCTTGGCCGAGACACCTCTTGGTGTCTCGCCGAGGCTTGGTGCATTATCCCGTGCGTTATGTCCGTTTTCATCATAAATTCGTCATCCAAACTCGGAATCATGAGATTCAAAATGCATTGAAAAGCTGACGAGGAGATCTATAAGCTCGCATGATTGATCATATGTGGAGTAAATGGGACATGAGGGGCGCTTCGTCTTTCATAAGCAACACGAAGCTCCCAATTAGCTTGTGTTTCTGTTATTCCGAAGTTCCGTTGATTTGTATGGTCCATCGACTCACTTCGTATGTTTGTCGTCATAAAATGAGCTTTTGTGACTCGAATAGCGATATTCATCAACTTCTCTCTGTCTCGAGCCGCGTGTGGGGACTTATAGGTAATTTTGGACGCCTACAGATACCTCCTCCAAAGTGTTTCAGTCTCGTTTTTTTATAGATGAGCCTGAAATACTTTGAATACGATCGGTCCAACCTTCAGTCGGTATAAAAGGACCTGTAGTTAGCTTTGACTCTTGACTTCTTCGATTTTCAGTCTATTCAACCTTCAGTCGGTATAAAAGGACCTGTAGTTAGCTTTGACTCTTGACTTCTTCGATTTTCAGTCTATTCAATATCTTAATGAATAACCGAAGTTTGTAGTTAGCTTTGACTCTTGACTTCTTCGATTTTCAGTCTATTCAATATCTTAATGAATAACCGAAGTTCTTTCAGCGCTGCGTTTATCATCTGGCCGTCGTCTAAGTCTCGAATCAAAACTGGTGAGTTTATTTTAGCTCGTATCGTCGAGTTGACTTTTAACTGACCATCTCTATCATAATGCGTTGACTTACATTGACCAAGGGTTATGCATTGACTGGCATTGACCTAGGGTTACGCGTTGACCTAGGGTTACGCATTGACCGGCGTTGACCTTAGGATTTTGGATTGCCTTACGTTAACTTTTCATCATAATGCTTTGATCAACAATGACCTAGGGTTACGCATTGACCGGCATTGACCTTAGGGTTTCGGATCACCCCTCATTGGCTTTTCATCTTAACGTGTTGACCGGCGTTGACCTAGGGTTACGCGTTGACTGGCGTTGACCATAGGGTTTTGGATCGCCTCGCGTTAACTTTTCATCAAAACCATTGACCGGCGTTGACCTAGGGTTACGCGTTGACCGGTGTTGACCTTATGGTTTCGGATCATCCAGCGTTGACTTTTCACCGCAACGCGTTGATCGACGTTGACTTTCATCATAACGCGTGGTAGTCACAAGTGTTGAGGTTGCAGGACCAATTATTAAAGCTGATTCATCTTTAGGTATGGATCTTTTCCTGAAGTTGTTGGATGCTCAAGTCACGAGACCAACTAATAAAGCTGGTGCGTCAATGACTCTTACATGTATAGGATTTTTGGCAAACCCTCAGCCATCAACGGGTTTGATGAGCCTTTACCGACTACCATTTGAGTCGGGCTAGTATGCGGATTTTTTAAGTCCATTCCGCATGTAACTTTATGCTAAAAGAGTTAATTCTTTTAGTGCTACGATATTAAATACGTAGACTTCGTCTTTCTCATGGGAATAGACTACCCGGTCGCATGTATCAGATGCAGACTCAGGATTTTTGGCAAATCCTCAGCCATCAACGGATTTGACGTGCCTTTACCAATTACCGTTTGAATCGGGCTTGCATACGGATTGTTTAAGTCCGTTACGCATGTGATGTTATGCTAAAAGAGTTAACTCTTTTAGTGCTACGATATTGAATACGTAAACTTCATCTTTCTTACGGGAATAGACTACCCGGCAATGCGTGTTAGGCGTTGACCTATCCCTTCTTAGGATTCAGGATAAAGGTCCTCATACTTGTATTCTGGTATCTTCTTCAATTGGTGAAAGACTAAACCGGTAACGCGTGTTAAGCGTTGACTAATTCCTACTCAGGATTCGGTATAAAATTCTCCAGACTTGGATTCTGGTGTTTTCTTCAATCGGTGAAAGACTAAACCGGCAACACGTGTTAGGAGTTGACTTATCCCTACTTAGGATTCGAGATAAAATTCCTCATACGTGTGAAGCACGGATTATGATGTTATGAATAACAACCTGCCACAATATCGAATATGTGGGTTTTTATTCTTTTTACGGCAAAAGACTAACCGACAATACGTGTTAAGCGCTGACTAATCCCTTCTTAGGCTTCGGGATAAAATTCCCCAGACTTGGATTCTGGTGTCCTTTTCAATCAGTGAAAGACTAAACCAACAACGTGTGTTAGACGTTAACTTATCCCTACTTAGGATTTAGGATAAAATTCCAAACGCGTATGAAGCACGGATTTTGGCGTTATGAATAACAACCTATCACGATGTCGAATATGTGGGATTTTGTCCTTTTTATGGCAAAAGACTAACCGACAATGCGTGTTAGGCGCTAACTTATCCCTTCTTAGGATTCAGGATAAAATTCCTCAGACTTGGATTATGGTGTCTTCTTCAATCGGTGAAAGACTAAACCGTCAACGCGTGTTACTCGTTGACTTATCCCTACTTAGGATTCGGGATAAAATTACCCGTGTGTGTGAAGCACGGATTTTGATGTTATGAATAACAATCTGCCACAATGTCGAATATGTTGGCTTTTGTCCTTTTTACGGCAAAAGACTAACCAACAACACGTGTTAGGCGTTGACTTATCCCTTCTTAGGCTTCGGGGTAAAATTCCCCAGACTTAGATTCTGGTGTCCTTTTCAATCGGTAAAAGACTAAACCGGTAACGCGTATTAGGCGTTTTGACTTAGCCCTACTTAGAATTCGGGATAAAATTCCCCGCGCGTGTGAAGCACGGATTTTGGCATTAAAAAGTAGTGTCTTCTCTTGGAGCAAAGACGAACCCGATGCTGGAGAGGAAGAATTTTATATTTTATCTCCAATTACAAAGGAAACTCAAAGTGAGATCTCCACTTTGAGAATCTGAAGAGTGAAACTAAGAGTGGGATCTCTACTTCGAGAATCGAAAGGATTCAGATAATCCTAACTGTCAGAAGGTTTGATTACCGAACTAAAGATGAATTTCTCATTTATCGAGAGTGAATTGTGATTTTGGCCCTAACTGTAGGAATATTTGACCAAGCAGGAGTTTGAGGTGACCCTAACTGTAGGAAGGTTTGATCACTTGATTTGAAAGTGGACCCCTAACTGTAGGAAGGTTTGATCACTTGATTTGAAAGTGGACCTCTCGTTCATGGAAGGAATCGAGAGGAGATTTTGGGGAAGGTTTGATCACTTGATTTGAAAGTGGACCTCTCGTTCATGGAAGGAATCGAGAGGAGATTTTGGCTTTGGCCCTAACTGGAGGAAGGTTTGACCAAATGAACAGTGAGAGTGGGAGTACGAATTACAGTTGGAGTGTTGATTCGTATAGATCACTCAAAGAGGGTTCCTGGTGTTAAGTGAGAAATATTTAACACAAAAGGGTTTGACAATCGTCAACGATCAGGATATTAAAATTCCGAGTACTATGTTCGGACTCTAACAATGGGAGTATTGAGTGCACAGATGTAGCGGGAATTTGAGTGGATTCAACCGAAAGGAATTTTGGTGGTCCCACCGTCAATTAGTCTGATCGATGGGGGATTTTGTGGTGGAAGACAGTGAGTGGTCAAACACCAATGAGAGTTTTGTGAGGGAAAATTGATCCAACGAAGTGATTGAATCTCGTCTCAGCAAAAGATTGTTCAGAAATTATAGTGAGAGTTTAGTGTTTATCACTTTGTTCGTAATGATCGGGTTATCCCTAAGAAAATTTCATGTAGAATTCTTCCGGGAACTTCCCGTTACATGAATCATCCACCCCCACCTTCTTTTGCAAAACCAGGTCTAACATTATACTTAGTTGGATGACCGGGTTATCCTTAAGAATACCAGGCATGGCATTCTCCAGGAACTTCCCATGAAAGAAAGGAAACAGTTTAGACTCATATACCTATTGGAGTTTTGAGAAGTAGTTTATACTCGTATACTTTTCGGAGTTTTCATTAGACTTAATTGAGCTTTATGATGCCAGCTTCAACCAAGGTTTGGATGCTATTCTTGAGAGCAAAGTAAGCCTTGGTGGGATGAATGATCCTCCTGTGGTACGCACAGTACTTTGGAACCGTAGTATTATCAGCTTCCTCCAAATTTGCGATAGGTGGTAGCTTGATCTTGTTGTTCTCAAGGAGGGATTCGAAGATGGTTGGACGTCTTCGTCCTTGAAGGAGTACTCCTTTTGGAGTCTCGGATCCAAAGTCTTTTGCTATCTTCAGGGTTGTTGTTGCGTCATTTGATTAACATCAACAACTGCTGCAGGCACCTTCCCCTTACCACGGGAGACGAAGCTTGAGTTTGGAGGGTTAGTCGTCGGTTGGCTTCTCTCGGCTTTTTTTCTTTCTGATGAAGCGCTCGGTCTGCTCTCCGTGCACTTTCAACTCTTTCCAGGTGCTGGATGGTGCTACTCCTATAACATCCAACACGTCCAAAGAGAGGTTGTTATGACTGGTTTGGAGGATGAAGTCCTCTGTGATCGGATCTCGGTAGTTCATCGCCTTATTCCGGAAGCGCTTGACGAAGTCGTCGACCGTCTCGTCGTATTCCTGTTTCTCATCGAAGAGTGTTCTGATTGACACCTTGGCGTCATCATCAAAAAAGTGAGTGAGGAACAGGTCCTCTAGATCATCCCAGCTGTTGATACTTTCAGGTTTGAGATGGCGGTACCAATCGAAGGCAGCTCCGTGAAGGGTGCTGACGAATGACTGAACCATCAGGGATTCATTCCCAAAAATCACACTCAAGTGAGACTTGACGTAGATTAGATGCTGAGTGGGGGAATCCTTTTCGTCAAATGGCGTGAAGTTGATTAGGTTGAACTTCGCCAGATACGGTATCGAATCACACTCTCTTAGGTAAGGATATGAAATACCGGTTTTCTTCACCTCTCGAGTAGACATCAGAGTGTTGACTTTGCTCTCAAGGTCTTTTATCTTTTCATCCTCGCTTGTATCCTTCCTTGGTCGATTTTGAGGAGGAATAATGGGGCCACCCCCAGTGTTGTCATGATTAGCGGGACCACCCCCGACGTTATTATTCTCAGTAGGGCCACTCCTAGCGTTTTGGTCAACGGGAAGGTTATCTGCATCGAGATGTTCATCCACAACTGAATCGCTAGCTGCTTGACTAACATTGTTGTGACGACTGGATTCACCTATTTGATTCGACAAGGCTCGGATCTGTGGATCATGCTCTTTCCTCATTTGCAGCATAGTCATTTCCATTTCGAACTTAAAGTTCTCTTTTTGCTTAGCCAAGGCGTCCTGGATGATTTTGGCCATTTGCTCGGTTTTGACCATAAACGCCTCACGGGATTGTCCTATGCTGAACACTGTATTGTCATAAGCAATGGCAGAGTTCGCATCAGATGCTTCATTTTCTGAGGATAATCCGCTATTCATCCTCTGATAGTCCCTACGCCTAGTAGTTCCCGTGCGTAACCGAGTTATACGTTGGGATATGTCCAAAAAATGTTGGGGATTGAAACTTCGCATTGACTTCTCCTTATCGGCCATATTGATGGTGACCTTTGGGAGTTCATCATCTTGCGCATCTAATCTTTTTCTATAGAAATACCTTGGCTTGGACTTGGACGTTCTGGTAGAGATCCTTTCAAATACTGAGACCCTCTGTGGAGCGGTCTTGGGGCAGCTACATGCTGATAAACTGCCCTGATAAGTTTGGTACACAGACAGTGAGAGTCTGCTTCCCGGGTACTTCTCTTTCGAGATTTATTTGTACCCCCAGCCCGATAGTACAACTCATCGACGTTGCGATTAGAGCAATATATCGGCTGGTGGTTTGATTTCTCAGGTGTAATGCTGTCGTCTATTTGGCATGTCTTCTTTTGAATAGGTAGTGTTTTATTGGCTTTAGGAGGAGTCACACGTTTAGAATCACACCCGTGTGAGGATGAAATTTTAACGGGCTCCTGGTTTTGTGCAGGCATCTCTACGCGGGTAGTTACGAGAATCAACTTGTTAGGATGTCGCGTACGACCCCCAGTCAGGATGGTTGCTCGGGGTTCCTTCAACGGTCCCAATCATTCCTTAATAGGCGCTTTGCCTTGATCTTTGTGTAAAGGACTCAGGCAACCCTTCAACGGAATTTTAAATTTGAAGAGGTCCACGTCGCCGTAGGGTTTCACCGAAGGTGTGGTGACAGAAGGAGCGGGATCCGAAGTTGATAAAGGCTGGGGAGCAACGTTGCTTGCTTTTGCCTTAGGCGTTGATTTGTCTTTTGGCATCCAAATTTATTTGGATCTCGGTGATCTCTTAACTGCCTCTTCCTTTTGCATTTATTGTGCTTTTCGCACAAGGATCTGGGCATGCGCAAGAAGTGCATGACGCTTTTGAATACACTCCTCAAGAGTGGAACGGTTCTGTTTGATACGAACCCATTCATTAGTAGGTGGTTGGGAGGAGATTCCCGAAGCTTGCTATGGAGATGGCTTAGCCACTTCGCGCTCTCTGAACTCCAAATCCGCTTGGTAATAGAGTCCATCCACCAGATCCAAAGCCTTAATGAATTGGCGTGCGAGGTGTTGGCGTTGCCTTTGACGTGCTCTCCTTGATAGAGTTGGCGCGCCTTCAGCAGTTAACTCCTTGATCACGGAGGAGTTCAGATCTGCAGATCTGGTCTCATTGGACACTGATGGATCATTGTGAGGTGCGGCTGCAGCAACGGTAGCGGGGAATTTGCCTTCTTGAGTCTTCAGATCTGAAGACCAGCGGATCTTTCGGGCAGAGGAGACCTTCCTGCGCTTGTGAGGAGAGGTAGATTTGGAGGAAGAGGAGGAGACGTACTCCTCAAACTTCTATTGGTCGAACTCATATTCGACCTCTTCATCCACGAGGATCTTGATCGTCGGCTACGACACGACAGCCTCGTTGATGAGACTGTTGGCTCACATTGTGGTCGCCAGCTTGTTTGGGGAGAAAGTTGATGTCTTCCTTGATGTAGTCATTACAACTTTAGTCGTTACAATAACAAAAAATAGTCTTTTTATAAGACCCTTACATAATGAAAACAAAAAAAGTATAACTCTCGTCAAACAGTGCAACGGGTGTTTATCGCCCGCTACTTGCATGGGATCTTGGCCTGTGATGGGGATATTGATATCCGTGGACCACCAAACGATCAGATTAGATCTGGAGCTTCGTTGATTCACAAAGGAATCAAGAAACTGAAGCAATTATCTCGGCAACAGTGAGATAACCACTCTTCTCAAGATCATCGCAACGGGGTAATCTCAAGGAAAAGAACCGGGCTGCAGATCTATCGAACTCTCCTTTTTTATGCCAAAGAATTCACTGAAGTCTCCTCCTCCTCTCTAAAATTCATGGCTGCTCTTCATTCTCCAATTCAGTAGGGCTTCACCAATGCTCGAGAAATCCAGATCTCAAAAAATGAAGGCCTTGGCGCTGTATTTATAGGCTTAGGGACCCCTGTTTTCGGATAAGAATGATCGATTCGATCTTATCTTCAGTTGTAACTACTTAACAACATTCTTGGATGATATTAGATTAATTAAAACAAATCCAGGTGGTTAACGATCGAAAAACCGCTTTAATCTACCAAAAACAGTATTTCGGGTCTGCATACATCTGTGGCTGTCTCGGCCAACCTAGCCGAGACACTCCTTGGTGTCTTCGGGCGCAAGTCTTTGGCGCTGACGACACCTTCCTTGGTTCTCGGCACAAAGCCTGTGGGCCAAGACAGCCCACCTTAGCTGTCTCGGGCCAAGTCTGCCGCAAGACACCTCTTGGTGTCTCGCTGAGGCTTGACGTATTATCTCGCGTGTTGTATTCGTTTTCATCATAAATTCGTCGTCTAAACTCGGAATTACATAAGCTACATCGTAAATGCATCAGAAAGCTGACGAGGAGATCTATAAGCTCCCATAATTGAATCATATGTGGAGTAAATAGGAAATGAGGAGCACTTCATCTTTCATAAGCTACACGGAGCTCCTAATCAGCTCGTGTTTCCGTTATTCTGAAGTTCTGTTGCTTTGTATGGTCCATCGACTCACTTCGTGTGTTTGTCATCGTCAAATGAACTTCTATGACTTGAATAGCAATATTCATCATCTTCTCTATGTCTCGAGCCCCATGCGGGGACCTATAGGCAATTTTGGATGCCTACAGGGATCTCCACTCCGAGAATCGAAAAGATTCGAATAATCCTAACTGTCGAAAGGTTTGATTACCGAACTAAAGGTAAATTTCTTATTTATCGAGAGTGAATTATGGTTTTATCCCTAACTGTAGGAAGGTTTGACTAAGTAGGAGTTTGAGGTGACCCTAACTGTAGGAAGGTTTGATCACTCGATTTGAAAGTGGACCTCTCATTCATGGAAGGAATCAAGAGGAGATTTTGATTTTGGCATTAACTATAGGAAGGTTTGACCAAATGGGGGGTTTGAGATGATCCTAACTGTAGGAATGTTTGATCACTTGATTTGTTGACCTCTTGTTCATTGGAAGAATCGAGAGGGGATTTTAGTTGTGGCCCTAACTGTAGGAAAGTTTGACCAGGTAGACAGTAGGAGTGAGAGTACAAATCAGTGTGGGAGTGTTGACTTGTACCGATTACTCAGTGGGGGTTCTTGGTATCAAGTGACAAGATCTTGACACGAAGGGAATTTGACAATCGTAATAGACCGTTCAAATTAAAATTTCCAGTGCTATGTCAGGACTTTAACAGCGGGAGTTTAGTATTTATCACTTTGTTTGTAATGACCGGGTTATCCCTAAGAATATTATATGTAACATTCTTCCGGAAACTTCCCGTTACAAGAATCATCCACCCCCAGCTTTCTTTGCGAAACTGGGTCTAACATTATACTTAGTTGGATGACCGGGTTATCCTTAAGAATACCAGGCATGACACTCTCCAGGAACATCCCGTGAAAGAAAGGAAACAGTTTAGACTCATATACCTGTTGAAGTATGCAGGGAGCATTTTAACCTCATATACCTGTTGGAGGATTGAGAAGCAGTTTATACTCGTATACTATTCGGAGTGCTGATATAGATTAATTTAGCGTTATAACGCCAGCTTTAACTAAGATTTGGATGCTATTCTTGAGGGCGAAACAAGCCTTGGTATGATGAAGGATTCTCCTATGGTATGCACAGTACTTTAGATCCACAGTATTGTCAGCTTCCTCCTGATTTACGATAGGTGGTAGCTTGATCTTGTTGTTCTCAAGGAGGGATTCGAAAATGGTTGGAACTTCTTTGTCCTTAAAGGAGTACTCTTTTTGAAGTCTCGGATCCGAAGTCTTTTTCTATCTTCGAGGTTGTTGTTGTGACGTCTGATTAACATCAACAACTGCTGCAGGTGCCTTCCCCTTACCACGGGAGACAAAGCTTGAGTTTGGAGGGTTAGTCGTCGATTAGCTTCTTTCGGCTTTCTTCCTTCTGAGGAAGCATTCGGCATGTTCTCCGCACACCTTCAACTCTTTCCAGGTGTTAGATGGTGCTACTCTCATAACTTCCAAATATCAATAGACAGGTTGTTATGAAAGGTTTGGAGGATGAAGTCCTCTGTGACTGGATCTCGACAATTCATTGCCTTATTCGGAAAGCGCTTGACAATGTCGTCAACCGTCTCTTTGTCTTCTTGTTTCTCATCAAAGAGCATTCTGATTGATATCTCGACGTCATCATCAAAGAAATTGCCGAGGAATGAGCTCTCCATGTCATCTCAGCTATTGATGCTACCAGGCTTGAGATGGTGGTACCAATCGAAAGCAGGCCCGCGAAGGGTGCCATGAATGACCGGACCATCAAGGGCCCATTTTCGGAGATTATTCCCAAATGAGACTTGAAGTATATTAAGTGCCGAGTGGGGAAACCCTTTTTGTTAAACAACGTGAAGTTGATCAAATTAAACTTTGTCGGGTACGGGATTAATTCCTACTCTCTCGGGTAAGGACAGGGTATTCCAGACTTCTTTACTTCTTGAGCGCTCATCAACGCATTGATTTTTCTCTCCATGTCCCTCATCTTCTTATCCTCGCTCGTATCTTTCTTCGAGCGATTCCGGGGAGAAGTGATGTGGTCCTCCTTCGTATTGTTATCATCCGAGGGATCACCCCCAGCATTGTTGTCAATGGTAGGGGTGTCCATGTTAGCATTCTCATCCGCTTCCCGATCGCTATCAGCTTGGTTAGGATTATTACGACGGCTAGACTCTCCCTGCTAATTCGTCAGTACCGCAATTTGTTGGCTGTACATGTCTCTCAACTCCTGCATAGCCATCTCCATTTCAAATTTGAAATTCTCTTTCTGCTTGGTTAGAGTGTCCTCAAGAATTTTAGTCATTTGTTCTATGTTGATCATAAATGACTCATAAGATGGTCCTGTACTGGATGCCGTATCGTCAGAAGCCAATGCAGAGCAAGCATCTGATGTTTCGTCGTCCGAGGACCGAGACCTCCTGGGTCTAGGTCTGACAGTTCCAGACCACAGCCAAGTCATGCGCTGAGATACTTCTGCAAAAGGTTCAGGATTGAAGCATCGCGAGGACTTGCCTTTGTCAGCCATGTTGATAGTTACTCAAGGGAACTCGTCACCTAAGCCGGTTGGCCTTCTTCTACGGAAACGCCTCGTCTTTGGTTCGCACATTTTAGTAGAGATTCGTTCAAATACAGAGACCCTCCGGGGACCAATCTCATGGTAGCTGCATTCTGACAACACTGCTTTAATGATTTTCACAAACGGACGGTAAGAGTCCATTTCTCGGGTATTTCACTTCCGAGACTTATTCGTACCCCCAGCCTGATAGTATAACTCATTGGCCTGATGACAAGAGCAACTCATCGTATGTTAGCACGACTTCCCAGGTATAACATCGTCATCAGACGAACATGTTTCCCTCTGGGGATACGACGCTTTATTGGCGTCTCCAAGAGTCACTCGTTCAGATTTACACCTTCGTGAGCATGAAACTCTAACAGGCTCTTGAACTTTGACTCGCAATCTGATACGATCGGTCATAAGAGATTTTTCTTTATTATTATTATTGGGGGGATTAGTATGACCCCCAGCCTAAAGGGTTGTTTGGGAGCCTTTCAACGGTCTCAATCGCTCCTTATCAGGTGCTTTATCTCGATTTTTGGGGAAAGGACCAAGGCAGTCTTTTAGAGGAACTCTAAATTTAGTGAGATACACACTATCATATGGCTTTGTCAGAGGTACAGGGACAAGGGGAGCGGGATTTGGAGTTGACGAAGTCTGAATGGTAACTTTGTTTTTCTTTGCCTTACGCGCTGATTTGACCTTCGGCATCAACACCTATTTACGCTTGGGCAATCTTTTAATCGCCTCTTCCTTCTGCATTTCTTGTGCTTTTCGCACAAGGACGTGGGCATGCGCAAGCAATGCGCGGTGCTTCTGGATTCACTCCTCAAGGGTAGAGAGGGTCCTTTCGACGCGGACCCATTCGTTCTTCTTTGCTTTGGAGGAGGGGTTGTTCAATCACCATTATTGTTCTTAGCACTTCCTGGATTTTAGATCCACATCATAGTGGATCCCATCTATTAGCTCCAAAGCCTTAGCAAGTTGACGTGTAAGGCGTTGACATTGTCTTTGGTACACTCTCTTTGACAGAGTCGACGCACCTTCAATAGCTAAACTTTTGATGGAGGGGAGGCTCAGATATACAGTTTCGACCTCGTTGGACGTTGGAGGGGTGTCATGAGGTGTAAGTGTAGTGGTGGTGAGAGGATCTTGGATCTTTGAGCCCAAAGTCCAGTGAGCTTTCCCGGAAGAGGAGACCTTCTTGTGCTTATGAGGAGAGGCAGATCTGGAGGAGGAAGAAGAGATATACTCTTCGAATTTCTGCTGGTCAAATTCGTATTCGATCTCTTCATTCACCAGGATCTTAATCACTGGTTGTGGCACGACAGCTTCAGCAGCGAAGCTGTTGGCTCCCGCTGTGGTCGCCAGCTTTATTGGTGAGAAAGTCAATTTCATTGACGAGTTCATTACAACTTCAAATGTTTACAATAAACTCAAAGAAACAGTCTTTTTATAAGACTTTCAACAAAAATTACAACTTTCTTTCAAACAAACACAACAGATGTTTATCTTCCGCTGCTTGTGTGGGATCTTGGCCTAAGACAGGGACGTTGATATTCGTGGAGCACTAAACGATCAGATCAGATTCAGAGCTTCGTTGATTTGCGAAAGAATCAAGAAACCGAAATAATTATCTCGGCAATAATGAGATAATCACTCTTTTCAAGATCACCGCAATGGGGCAATCTCAAAGAAAAGAACCAGAACCTGTAGATCTGACGAACTCTTCTTCTCTGTACTGAAGAACTCGATCTGATCTTCTCCTCTCTTCTGAAATTCGTGCTCCTTCGATCTTCAATTCAGTAGGGCTTCGCCGATGCTCTAGAATTCAAGATCTCAAAAAATAAAGGCCCTGGGCTGTACTTATAGGCTTTGGGACCTCTTTTTTTAGATAAGAACGACCAATTCAATCTTATCCTCACTCATAACCACTTTATTACGTTCTAGGATTGGTTCAGATCAGTTGGAATAAATCCAGGTGATTAACGTGTTGGACCCTAGAGGGGAGGTGATTAGGGTCTTAAGGCTATAATAGTGCAATAAAAATTAGACAAGCAACAAATCACAAAATGAACAACTATAGCAAATGAGATAGAGTTAGAAATTGTTATCCAAGTGACGCGCGATGTGTTAACAAGGTTCAGTCCGCTGACCTACATCCCTGCTCCCCACCCTTGAGGAGAATCCACTACACAACCAGGTTTGAAAGCCGAAACTTCTTCTACACAACGATCTTTACAAGATCTCACAACTAGACAGTTGATCACCATAAGATCTCACTCCCATACAGTTGATCTCCACAAGATCAAGCTCTCAACAGTAGTAGTGGTGTAAAAACTCTCTCTTTACAATGTCTCTATGGCAAGGAGAAAGATTACACTGAAGCTGGAAAGTAAAACTGAAAACAGAGAAAATCAGGTTTTGAAAGTTTGCTCTCAGGAAAAACAGATCTCTGATTTTTCAAAATATTTGGAACACTTGAAGAAGAAGGGGTATATGGGTTTAAATAGGAGAAAACACTACAGCCAAGACCCATACCCATATCCCCTAAATCCCATAAAAAATCATCGTCTGAAACTCTACGTTAAAAGACGTTGGAGTAAACGGCGGTCGGGGGGGGGGGGGGGGGGGGGGGGGGGGAGCCACTTTCGAAGCTCAGAATTTTCTAGAGACTTTTGCTGTCGACCGTGGTGGTCGACCATGGGAAAATTCGAGCTAACGGTCGACCGTGATGGTCGACCGTGACGGTCGACCGTGAAAGTTTCTGTTTGACTCCGCAGGTAAAATATCAGGTGCGGTACGTTAAAAGATCCCATGCAAGTAAAAACTCAGGTGCGACAAAAATCATCTTCACTAAGAGGCTTGGTAAAGATGTCCGCTAATTGAGATTTTGTATCAACAAACACAAGGGATACATCTTGCCTCTGTACATGATCGCGTAAGAAATAATGGCGCACATCAATATACTTGGTTCTAGAATGCAAAACCGAATTTTTTTGAAATATTGATAGCACTAGTGTTATCACAAAAGATTTTTATATTTTGAAAAATCAAATCATAGTACTCTAAACTTTGTTTCATCCACAAAACTTGGGCACAACATAAGCCGCCGGTAATGTATTCCGCTTCCGTAGTGGACAAGGCAACACAATTTTATTTCTTGGAAGCCCAAGAGACAAGAGAGTTACCCAAAAATTGTCATGTACCACTCGTACTCTTGCGATCTACCTTACAACCGGCAAAGTCGGCATCACAAAAACCATATGGATAAAAAGAGATGTTTTTTAGATAAAATAAACCAAGATCAATTGTTCCATGAACATATTTAATAATTCTCTTAACCGCAATCAAATGAGATGCTATAGGAGAAGCTTGAAAACGTGCACATGCACACACACTAAACATGATATCGGGTCTACTAGCAGTGAGATAAAGAAGACTACCTATCATACCTCGGTATAGTTTTTGGTCCACATCCTCACCACTATCATCCGCATCATGCTTGACACTTATACTCATGGGAGTTGGTGCATGCTTAGAATTCTCCAAATTGAATTTCTTCACCAATTCTCTAGCATACTTGCTTTGAAAAATATATATCACATCCTTAGTTTGCTTGACTTGGAGCCTGAGAAAGAATGTGAGCTCTCCCATCATGCTCATCTCAACATGATCTTGCATAACTTTAGAAAAATCATTGCAAAGAGATTCATTAGTAGCACCGAAAATGATATCATCAACATATATTTGAACTAAAATGAAATTATTTTTCCTTTTTCTTACAAAAAGAGTATTATCAATTTTTATTTTAGAAAAACCATTTTCAAGAAGAAAACTAGAGAGGCGAGCATACCAAGCTCTAGGAGCTTGTTTCAACCCATATAAAGCTTTTTGAACCCGGTAAACATGATTAGAAAAAATCATGATCCATAAAACCGGGGGGTTGCTCAACATATACTTTCTCTTCTATAAAACCATTTAAAAAAGCACTTTTAACATCCATTTGAAACAATTTAAAATCTTTAAAGCTTGCAAATACCAAAAACATCCTAATTGATTCTAACCTTGCAACCGGTGCAAAGGTTTCATCATAGTCTATGCCCTCCTCTTAATTGTATTATTAGACAACCAAACGAGCTTTATTTCTAGTTACAATGCCATGTTCATCAAGTTTGTTTCTAAAAACCTATTTTGTTCTAATTACACTAGCATTGTTAGGTCTAGGAACTAGTTTCCAAACATCATTTCTTCGAAAATTGTTTAGTTCATCATGCATAGCTAAAACCCAAAATTCATTATTTAAAGCATCATTAATCTTCTTAGGTTCTAATTGAGATAAGAAGGTAACATTACCACACTCACTCAAAGCCTTTGAGCGAGTTAGAACCCCTTGTGAAGGATTCCCAATGATTTGCTCCTTTGGATGATTTGGTGCAAATTTCCATGCTATGAGGAGTTCTTCTTATTCTTTCTCTTGAATGTTGTTTGTGCTTTCCCATCCTTTTGAACATCTATTGAGGGTGTTTCATTTATTTGCAAGAATTCCAATCCTCCCTCAACATCATCATCATCTTTCCTAGGCAAACCAACTTGTAAACCAATATTAGTCTCATCAAAAGTAACATTTATAGATTCTTCAACAACAAGAGTTTGTTTGTTGAAGACTCTATAAGCCTTACTTCGAGGTGCATATCCTAGGAAAATGTCAACATCAATTTTAGAATCAAATTTATCATGGTGATCTTTTGTATTTAAAATAAAACATTTACAACCAAAGATACGAAAATATCCAATAAAATGAGTTTTGCCATAAAATAGTTCATAAGGAGTTTTCTTAAGCTTTGGTCTAATCAAAACACGTTTTAAAACATGGTAAGCCATATTGACGGTTTCTGTCCAAAAATACTTAGGCAAATCAAAAGAATTTAACATAGTTTGTTCCATCTCTTGTATGGTGCGATTTTTCCGTTTAACAACACTATTTTATTGTGGTGTTCTTGAAGCGGAAAACACATGAGTTATACCACGATGCGCACAAAAATCATAGAAAAAAATATTTTGAAATTCACCACCATGATCACTTCTTATTTTGATAACTTTTAAATCTTTTTTATTTTCAATTCTTTTAACATTATTCGAAAATTCTTCAAAACATTCATCTTTACTTGCAAGAAAGATTGTCCATGTAAAACGAGAAAAATCATCAATGATAACAAAAACATAGTGTTTGCCTCTAAGAGAGGTAACACGCATAGGATCAAATAAATCAAGATGAAGTAATTACAAAGGTTTAGAAGTTGATACCTCATTGATGGATTTGAAGGTAGACTTAGTTTGTTTACCTTTAGCACAATCTTCACATATGGTATCTTTGATGAAGTGCAAGTTTGGTAACCCTTTTATAAGATTCCTCTTGGATAATTTAGATATTAATTCCATGTTCGCATGTCTAAGCCTCTTATGTCAAATCCAAGGGTTTTCATCAACCGCCGCAAGGCACTTGACATCTTGATCTACTAGTTCATTTATCTCAAAAATGTATACATTAGATTTTCTATTTGCAACAAAAATAGTTTTTCTATTTGAGCTAACAATGCATTTGTCCGGTTTAAAGGAAATATCAAAACCTTTATCACTCAATTGGCTATGCTAAAAAGATTATGATTCAAGCCATTAACCAAATAAACATCTTCTATAATGGGAGAGGGTGTCTTACCAATACATCCAATATCAATGATTTTATCTTTCTCTCCACTACCGAAGGAGACACTACCTCCTTTAATCCTTGATAGGGTTGCAAATAGCTCTTTGTTGCCCGTCATATGATGTGAGCAACCACTATCAATGTATCACATCTCTCTACGTCGTGTTCGTGATGTTCCCTACAAAAGATGAAGGTATAGTAACTTTAGGTACCCAAATCTTGGGTCCTTGGTGGTTAGTAAGCTTGGTATCTTTGGGTACCCATGTCATTCCATAAAAATCATGATTATCTTTAATCCTACAATGAGTAGAAATATGACCACGTTTCATGCAATATGTGCACACAAAATTTCTCTTGTGTGTAGAGGCATGAGATCTATGAAATCTATTTCTCTCATGATGATGATAATTAGCATAAGCATGAGTGGGTCTAATCCTACCACTCTCAATTTTAAGTCTTTCAATCTTGGATCTTAATTGTTTGTTTTCAAAATCAAGATCCCCTAGCAATTCATCTTTTAAAGTAAGAAAGGTTTGTAGTTGTTCTAGTTTAGCATCACAAGAAGCAGGCAACTTTTTAAAGGAAGAAAATTCTTTAGACATCCTTTTAAACTCAAGGTTTAATTCTTCTAAAGCGGTAGCTAGATCACATTGCATGTAAAAGGATTTACTTTCGGTATCGGAAACTACCTCCTTTTCATAAGCCATGAAGCAAATGTTGGGATCATGAAGAGCAAACTTAGCTCCTTCTTCATTGCTATCCGAATCACTTGGTTCGGATTCCTCCCATCTGGCATACATGGCTTTCTTCTTCTTGTACTTCAAGTATTTTTCCTTGAACTTGGGGCAATCTTTAGCGATATGACCCAGTTCATTGCTTTCCTACACGTGAAGAAAATTTGTTATTAGGTCGATGATTAAACTTCTTGTTCATTTTAATGAGTCTAGATATTCTTCTAGAGAGGTGAGCTACTTCTCTAGAAAAATCAACTTCACTCTCCGACGATGATGAGGAGTTATCACTAGCTCCTTTGAGAGCTATGGTCTTTATTTTTTGTGATGGCTCCTCAACTTCCCGTAGGGGCACTTCCTCCTTGTCCTTTTCCTTGAGCTTCTTCTCATGAACCTTAAGCTTGCCGATGAAGCCATCGAGAGCTAGAGTGGTAAGGTCATGAGCTTCCTCTATGATCGTAGCTTTGGGTTTCTATACCGGAGTCAATGAACGAAGGATCTTGTAGTTCGTCTCTTGGATAGTTAATTTCTTATCAAGACCATGCAATTCATTGATTATGTTAGTAAAGCGAGAAAACATAGCATCAATGGATTCATTAGGAAGTATCTTAAATAACTCATATTCATGCATAAGCCCACTAATCTTGGATTCCTTAACTTGGGGGGTTCCTTCATGTGTAATACACAATTTTACCCATATTTCGTATGCGGTTGTACTCGTAGAAACCCTATTATACTCATTGGGGGAATGACCGCAAATTAAGGTGTTCATGGCCTTTGCATTGAGATTAGCTTTGTGCCTTTCTCCATCGGTCATGTTCTCAACTTTGGGCTTTTCTACATATTTCTTCTCTATGAGTTTTAGAATGTCAAGATCAATGCAACGAAGGTAAATCCTCATCCTAGCCTTCCAATAAGAAAATTTACTACCGGTGAAAAGTGGTGGTCTAGTGGTGGATTGTCCCTCTAACATATGCACATTTATTGAAGCATCCATGAGATCTTTTCTCTAAGGTGGTTAAACCAAAAACTAATATAGAGACCAAGCTCTGATACCAATTGTTGGACCCTAGAGGGGGGTGATTAGGGTCTTAAGGCTATAATAGTGTAATAAAAATTAGACAAGCAACAAATCACAAAATGAACAACTATAACAAATGAGATAGAGTTAGAAATTGTTATCCAAGTGACGCGTGATGTATTAACAAGGTTCAGCCCGCTGACCTACGTTCCCGCTCCCCACTCTCAAGGAGAATCCACTACACAACCCGGTTTGAAAGCCGGAACTTCTTCTACACAACGATCTCCACAAGATCTCATAACTACACAGTTGATCACCACAAGATCTCACTCCCACACAGTTGATCTCCACAAGATCAAGCTCTCAACAGTAGTAATAGTGTAAAAACTCTCTCTTTACAATGTCCCTATGGCAAGAAGAAAGATTACACTGAAGGTAGGAAGTAAAACTGAAAACAGAGAAAATCAAGTTTTGAAAGTTTGCTCTCAGGAAAAACAGATCTCTAATTTTTCAAAATGTTTGGGACACTTGAAGAAGAAGGGGTATAGGGGGTTTAAATAGGAGAAAACACTGCAGCCAAGACCCATACCCATATCCCCTAAATCCCGTAAAAAATCATCGTCTAAAACTGTACGTTAAAAGACGTTAGAGTAAACAGCGGTCGACTGTGAGAATCTCACGGTCGACCGCGAGCCAACCATAGCGGTCGACCGTGGGAAAATTCGAGCTGACGGTCGACCGTGACGGTCGACCGCGAAAGTTTCTGTTTGACTCCGCAGGTAAAAACTCAGGTGTAGTCGACCGTAAACTGATATGGCTGATACTGTTTATAAAACCTGTTTATGACTCTTTAAAAAATCTATAAAAATATTTAAATGACTTCCAAAAATTGTGTAACTTTGTAAATTGTTTTTTAACATTAAAAACAAACTGTTTGGAAAAGGAATTTTACGAAAAGGTCCTCATACTTGTGAAAAATGATATTTTGTCAAAACGCTCAAAAATATAAGTATGAAAACGTGTGTGTGATATCCCAATAGCTTCAAATGAAATCTAAGCTACTTGCCTACATTATAGTATTAGAGAGAAAAGAAAAACTAGCTAATATCCTCACATAGAATTACAATTCTTTGAGTCTTGATATAGCTTGAGTTGATGAAGCTTCTCATTGCATTTATTGTTCTTGAATAAACAATGCTTCATCACTATGCCTCCTCCTCCTTTGGATATCATCGTTGTAGCTCATATTTCATCCAAACCTCTATGCATGGTACTAACAAGCTTGATATATATATTAACTATAATATCACTCAACAAGCAATTAGTACCGATAATATTGGTTGTAAAACATCATCAAAATATAAGGGCTAACATAACGTTGAAAAACAGCTTGAAACTATAAAAAATTAGTTTTCGGAACTGCGGACACCCGCGGTGTCTCAGAAATGGCCGAGACACTTGTGGGTGTCTCGCCGAGGCCTAGAACATTGTTTCGCGCGTTCTATCCATTTTCGTCGTATATTTGCCATCCGAACTCGAAATTACGTGATTCAAAGTGCATAGGAAAGCCGACAAGGAGATCTACAAGCTCCTATAGTTGGATCATATGTGGAGCTGACGGGATATGAAGGATGCTTTGTCTTTTTATTAGCAAAACATGGCTCCCGATCAGTTCATATCCTTATTATTCTGCAGTTCCGTTGCTTCACACAGTTTGTCGAATTACTTCATGCGCTCATCGACATCAATTAGGCTTTTGTGACCCAGATAGTGACGTTCATAATCTTCGCTCTGTCTCAAGCTGCGTGTGGGAATCCGTGGGTAATTTTTTACGCCTACAGGGTTAACTAACGAAAGGAATTTGGCCAACTTATAGATAATTTTTGGCCTACGGTTGTGTTTAAGTGCTATTACCAGATGAGTCAGATGAGTCTATACACCCAAATCAAGTAATGTAAGAATCAAAATATTGTTCCCAACAGATGCACCAAACACACATTATCCCATAAGGTCTTTTCCTAAATAAGATTAAGTAAAAGATGATTAGTTTGATGCATGAACTACCTTTACATCACACTTCAGGAGGTAAGAGCGCTCCCGTTATTAATCTCTTTGTTGATGTTGTTCTAGTTATCTATTTCTATATTGTCTGTGTTTTGAATTTTGGAGATGCATATTATTTTCATGAAAGCAAGTAAACTGATACAATGAGATGGCCTTTTAATGTTTAAACTAATCATGCATTCATGAAACACATTACATGTACACAAATCAGTTCTTTATTTTATCACTTGCTAGGTGGTTCTCTGATAGTCCTGATTTGCATACCAGTGGCGACTCCAGATATCCCACCCTTGCTTTCAGAATCCAATTATCCATTGTAGATGGATTTTCTAGCGACTAGCTTGTCTATTTGTTTGCTTAGTTTTGTTTCAGCCTTGTTACTAGACTTTAATGTTTATATTTTATCTTTCTGGTGCTATGTAGTGACTTTGATGTTTGTAGATAGTTATGGTTGTTGTTTCAGACTTATGAGTCCTTGTGGCCTAGCTTTTATGTATCTGAGTTGATGACATTGGTATCAGACTCATAATATCTTTGATACTATTAGTTGCCCAAGGGACTTGTTGCTATTATTGAGTATCTTGCTTCCACTGTAAATTTATGCTGAATACTTGTTTATGCCGTATTTCAGTTCCCTATATTTATTTTTATATGTGATTGTGTATTTCTGTTCTGTGTATGGTGAATGAGATATATGTATCGATCATTGATATAGGCTTAAGTATATATTTTTTGGTGGTGTTTATCTCGATTGTATATGCTATTGGCTTACTCACGTGCCCGTCAGATGCTTTTAGGAGACAGGGTGTGACATATATATATACACATTATAAATACTTGCCGTCAAAGATAATTCATTTTTGTTAATTTTTTTTTAAAAGAGAATTTGGAAGTGTGTGCTTTCAAGAAATAAAGCTAGTAAAAATTGGGTCTAAAAATAAATAAGTATAAAAGTTTTTGTTTTATTTCAAGAACTGTGTGGAATTTCCACCAAACATATATAGATGCATTATGATCAGCGATGTCATAACTCGAACTCCACCAACAAGCATCCCCAGATACATTTGTTAAACACTCTCGCTTTGCACACCATCCAAATACAAACAGCCCAACAAAATTTCCATGAACACAAAATTTATGCTTCGAAGCCTAATCAATCTTCAAATCCTTGATAAAATGCCTTCTTGAATCCCTCCATGTTCTCAATCTCCATCGCCATAACAACACTCACATCTCCACTCCCCCCGGGACTATCCAATATATACCCGACTCCACCGCAGAACATATTGGCTCTCGTCATGAACTCCGGCTTCCCCCATCCAAAATCAACCTCATATATTGGCATCCCGAGCCAACTGATCACAAGAAGATCCCCCTCCGTCAAGAACCACTCCCTCTCATCGTTCCCCATCTCCAAGTAATCGATGAGCGACCTCGCGTACTCATCATCCACCCTCGCCACCGCTCTCTGTATCTTCTCTCCGGCCAATTCAAGCGCGTTCGACACAATCTCTCCGACCTTAGCGTCCCCCGATGTACGAAGGATCGCATTACCGAAGTATGCTCCGGGAAGCGGTGGGCTGAGCCGCGATCGCACATCGGCCACGGTGTAGAGGCGCGTGTCATGGTTGGGCGCTAGCTTGCGTGCGACGCACGCGCTACGCCAGATGTGGGCGATCACAGCTTTAAAAGTGGACAGCGGCTTTTCTCTGTTGGTTGATCTTTTAAGTGCGGAGACTTGGTTTTTGGTGAGAGTGAGGATTGAGGTGACGAAGGGAGGAGGGGCCATGAATGTGTTGGAGTTGGAATTTTTGGGCTTCTTGTATTCGATGTGGTCCACGGTGACGGTTGGCGGAGACCGGGCGCGGACGAGAGTGCGGTCGAAGAAAGGAGGGAGGGAGATGTCGGACATGCCACGCGCGATGTCCGTCCATGTTTTGATGAAGTGGAAGGAGCTACGGCCGTCGGCAGCGTGGTTGGCTAGGCCGAGGGCTACCTCGCCTCCCTTGAAAAATGTTACCTGAGAGTTGAGTAGAATATTAATTAACACGAGCTTGGAAGAACAATAGTTTGATACTAGTATGAGAATGTGCTCTTATTATTAAACGGAGTATGAATTTATGTGCTCTTATTTTTCACGAACATCTATTCTGATCATTTGGGGAAGTCTCTAGTGGTTATGCGGTAATTTTGTCGGTGACGGTTAACGTTCTTCTCGTCTTAATTATTTTGTGTTTGTGTAGCTTGGACTCAGATTTGGTATTGACTATCCAGGGGTTATGGCCAGTGTAGGAGTGCACGGAGTCCCACAATTAAAAGATATTTTCTATATTGGGTCTCTAGATTCTAGTATCATTCACGCATGGAATCCAAAAATTATAGAGATGCTTTTAGTTATGTATGATTTCTCCATAATCAAGGTCGTAGAGGATCTCTAGCCACGTAGGACTGTTGTATTTAGGTATTTTATCATCCCCCGCAAGTTATATTCTTATGCAAGTTATATCCTTATACAGCTAACAATGATGATGGAGTCTCTATCTTTCTCTCACAAATTGATCAATTTTAAATTGCTATTAAATTATCGGTTTTTCTATAGAGTACCCATGGGCACTCTATAAGAGATGAGAGAGATAGAGAGAAATGAATGAAGAGGTGGACCCCTAATTTGCATTGGGATCCCCGCTAAATTATCTTCAATAGTTTTGAGATGGCTGTTTTCAAATTGGATGTAATGAACAATTTCTTGCGTGTCATATTCTGACTTTTACACAAATTGGATAGAAGTACACGCAATCTCTAAAAATGAAGGAAATAATGATTTCGAAGATGGCAGTTCAATTTGGGAATGGAAGATGAAGAGGATCCATCATCATTGTTAGCTGTTAATGCTACAAGTTACATTTGAGCTTAAAGAAGTTCGAGCTTATGCATTTCCCTTTTCAGGAGACATATCACGGATCGATGCGAGTAGAGTTTCTGAATTTAGAAAGGAAACACGCACCTGAACCATCAGCAACATGCACGGTGGCTGAGACGATGCGACCGGAGGCACCAAGGCCTGCCTCAACTCGTCCGACGGAGCGAAGTCTCCGAACTTCTCCACACCGTATTCCGATTGAACCACTGTGAACAGGACACCCTCGCCCGTGCAATTGATCTCGACACGGCCATCTTCGCCTACCTCGAGTCGACCAGCCAATGGATAGAAGTGAACCAGAGCCTTGCTCAGAGACGACTTCAGCGTCTCCACCGTGAAAAAGTTGGGATCGCCGTTGGGTCGGTAGAGATAGATCGATGGGGTGTGCTCTCTAACGCCGAACGTTAGATCGAAATTCGAGAGCCAGATTTTACGCTTTGGGGTGTCTTCGCTGGGAATCACAATGCTGGCCTCCGTTACTTCCATTGTTTTTCTTTTTCTAGCTGCTTGTGGCTCTGCTTTTTCCTTTCTCCTGCAAGTGTATGTGCGTATGATAATTTATAAAGAATTAGCCTTGAGATGGGTCGTCGCCTTTTGTAAGTTCCACGGAGAAACATTCTAAGTCGACAAAAATAATAATAATAATAATAATTAATAAATAAAAGAAAAGAATTAAAGTCAATTCCATTACATACCTTAGTGCAAAAAACTTATTATTAATTAAAAAACTCATGTAAGTAAGAAAGGAAGTAGGTGAAGTATACCCAACAGAGTAAATGCATAACACAAAGTAATTATAGGAGCTAGGTAACACATATTTCCAAAAACTTTAATTGAAGGAAACAAACTTAAATCATGCTTTCTAGGAAGGCTAACTACCAAAAAACCCTCTTAGTTTTTGAAGATTATCA
The DNA here is from genome assembly GCF_001876935.1 of Asparagus officinalis. Taxonomy (NCBI): domain Eukaryota; kingdom Viridiplantae; phylum Streptophyta; class Magnoliopsida; order Asparagales; family Asparagaceae; genus Asparagus; species Asparagus officinalis. Next base: position 78,199,325 of record NC_033798.1, on the reverse strand, counting down.
GGCAACAACCCCCGTAAAGTTATGGGGTATCAGAAAACCCCTCTAACTTCAATATTTTATTGGAAAACTCTCAAAAGACTATTAACCTCAATTTGCACATGGGTGAGTAAAATTACGCTAAGGTATATTTTCGCAAGAGAAATTTGTGGTTCATATTTTTAGAAGGGTTTTATGATAAACCCCTAACATAAAGGGGAGGGGGGTTTATGATATATATTTTGAAAGTGATGCGGCTGGGGATTAAGTACCTGATAATCATCCAAAGTTATGGGGGATGTTCTGATAGTTATATAGCCTTCTGAAATCCCTTTAGTTGTAAAGAAATTAGTATGCCATAAATTTTATATGTAATTTTTCCCAATTGATTATGTGAGTCAGGATTCAAAACACGTACATATTTTACCTGTCTTCACAGGTTTAGCATATCCTGTTGAAACCTAGTTGTGTTTTTTCCCCTTCTAAAATCTAGTTTAAGATATGTGCCAAATAGGGATTGAACATTAATAATTTCAAATGCTATCTTAAAATCACTTCCACTGAAACAAGACTTTGGAGGGCTATGAAAATGGCTGGGGACTAAAATTTTATATTGGATTAGCTGAACAACTTATGATCTCAAAGGCGATAACTCTTATATCAATGATGTAGGAAAGAGAGAATTCGAATTTGTTTCCATTACTGGCTATATATTCAATAAACGCCACCAGTTACATTTGAAATAAACGCTGTGGATTTACTTTTGATAGCCTGATTATACGATTATCTTGCTAACACGACAACAATGTCATACACGAATGAATTTTTTTTTTCTTCCTCGTGTGGACATGAATCCATCCATTACTAAAAAGAAGCGTAAAGATCACTACCATATTAAATATAGCTTTAGATTGTCAATGGAAGACTGTGATTTGTTTTATTTTATTTTATTTTATTTTTTTGGATTTGTTGCATTAAGTGTTCATGAAGACATGATAAGTGTTATTTTTAAAATGATTACAATTATCTATCACGGTTCATTAAAAAGTCAATAATTTACATTAAAAATAGTAATACCTTCGCTCTTTTTTTTTTCTTTTGGTGAGAAGGGTCCAAATTCTCCGTGTGTGTGTTCACATTTTTGAATATCTTGCTCCCTTAAAATAAAAATAAAAAATTAAAACAGATATGATCCACCAGCTACCTTTTCCCCAGGGTTGGTACGATTCTGTTGACTAGTAGAGATGATCATTGACACGTCAGGGTGGAAGAAAAATCAATTATCAACTGGAATCCCTTATAAATATATATTGGAGGCTGCCTTTTTTTTTTTTTTTGGGTCAAGTTCTTAGGACATTAATTGGTCGGTTTTCTGAAGCCCTCGTTTTCCGCTGAGGACGCTAACTAGTCACCCCCAAATTGCCAACCTTTTTGCAGCCTACGCTGACTGGGAAAAAAACATAAAATTGATATCTAGGGCCGTCTTACAGCAAATTATACGAAAAATGGAAAATTGTATATTTGTTCCCATCTTAGAGCATGTTCAGGATCATACTTGTAAGCTTATTTTACTTGTAGGTATCTTTTTACTCGATGGTTATCAAGATCATATTTGGTGAGGGTTCACTTACCTACTTATGTGTAACTTATAAGTAATCAAAAAATAGGCAGGGAAATCCAAACTTATTTATTGGCTACTTTTAGGTAGTTCTACTGATTAACGCAAAAGTACCATAATACCCTTCACACCTATTTATCAATGTCAGCAATTAATAATCATAAATAATATAATATATAAAATATATTTTAATTTAATACTTATTATTATAAAATAATTATTCTTATTGATTAATTAGTTAATTAATTAATTACTAATAATCATAATTCATTTGATTAACCAACTTTGTTATTTACTAATAAATAATTATTCTTAATAATTAATAAGTTAATGAATAATTAAATTCATTAATAATTGTCATTTAATTAAATTATTTTTATTTTTATTTTAAAGAGTAAATTATTATCTGTATTAGATAATTAGTTAATTAATAGTAAATTTATCAAAAATTTTAATTTAATCAATCTGAAAC
>NC_033798.1:78177392-78197249 GCF_001876935.1 Asparagus officinalis | reverse complement strand
ACAATCTGAAATTAATGGATTAACATTAATATTTTTAATAATAACAAAAAATAATGTAATACATAAAAAGATTTTAATTGAATATATTTCTTATTAAAAATAATTAAGTTTAAATTAAATAATTAATTATTTTATTAATAATAAAATTTTAATATAAAACTATTTAATTAGTCCTAGTATTAGTAATTAGCAATCATAATTAATTTCCAATAACTTTTTTAAATAATAGATTTATTAAAAATAATTATCTACTTAAAATATAATTAATTAATTCACGATATGAGATTCGAACAAGAGGTCTTTTCGGTCATTTGACAACTATCACAATCTTATAGGCTACTGGTTTATTAAACATATAACTATACACCTATAAATTAAGGGCTTTAGGAAGCACTTTACTTCTTTTTCTTTTTTTTTACAATCTTTATAATGAGTTTTGAAAATAGGTAAGAAGGAACTTATCAACAACCAAAAAAAAAAAAAAAACCAAACATGCTTTTGATTTTAAAGTCAGTGATAACATCAACTTCTTACTGTTTGCACTGACTCAGTGTGACTTTTTGATATTTTATTTTTTTTATTGTTTATATCCTATTCGTCTTCGTCGCGAGGGCGCCCAGTTGTTAATTATGACACAGATTTTCTCTTTATCACCTAAACTTAATAGTTTAGATTCGATTTCACATCCACGTTGCTCCCAATCTCTAACCACTTTTTGTGTATTTCGTCCGTCAAAGCACTAAATTGTTGCTATTTTATATAAGCACTAAATTAATGCAAATTTAATTATCTGAGAAAACAAACACGTCTTGGAGGTTTTTCTAAATTTATTGACGGTTAATTTTCGAAGCTTTTGAAAGTTGAGTGGAAACTGTCCAAAACTATTGAGGATTTTAATTTGAAAGTTACCCTTGGCTTCTTTTTTTTTTCTTTTTTTTTTCTTTTTTTTTTCTTTTGGCCCCCTTTTGCTGACTTCAAACGCTTGGTTCCCAAGTCTTCTAAGACAAAATTAAAAAGGAAAAAGAAATCACCAACTATACAATAACAAGAGAAAGGTAGTTGGCCTTTGTCCCATGCAGGCCCAATTAATTTGGTGTTGCATTTCAAAATGGAGGTTGCGATCGAAGGTTTGGTGGAAGCCCATCATCGCACAATTGTCAAAGGTAGTCTCCTCTTTCCAAACATTTTCTGTACATACTTGGAAAGTGATGCCACTGATCAACTACTGCCCGCGTTCACACCAACTCTCTCAACTTTTTCCGTTTTGAGGGAATATTTTTTTTAATATTATTGGGCAAATGGATGTAAAAAGATTCCCCTCGTTCTTAATTCAGACGTGAGAAGACCAACCTCTTCATCGTTAATCTTTCATACAATTAGGCCGTCTCCACAACAACCGCACCATGAATACTTTGAATCAATAATTTTATCTTTTAAGAAGGATTGATGCTACTACGAAACTAACGGATTTTAATAATCCAAGTTGGTAAATTATATATAAAGTTAACAGATTAAAAAGGAGCTTTATTGATCTTTACGCATGCATGTACTTGTGGTTGAAGAAATGAGCCAGGTTTTTATCGTAAAGATGGTAGGAGCAAAAGGCAAATTTTTTTATTGGATTGCAAAATGACAACCCTTCCCTCACAAAATTAAAATACCTCCCCTATGTATGTCTCTTTTAGTTCGTTATTGCTCCGCCTATTTCTACGAAAGTTCTCACACGCGTGGGGGCGTGTGCCCTCACGTCCTAACACCTAGATCCATCATTGATAGCATCATTAAGCATGACAGTTATATATGTCAGCCAAGTCTATCATGATGCATGTAAGTCTTGTTAGGGCTGCAACCTGAGTAACGTAGAAGTAAAAGAGAGAGAATGCTAGATAAAACAGTCGCAGTCAATAAACTAGTGTTTTATTTTTCACCCCCTATATCAAGAAAAGAGTCTTTTATAGACTCAAAAATAAAAGAAAAAGGTAAAATATTAGTGTTTAACAAAATTAGAAAAATACCAAAAACTAGAAAATATCCTTCGATCGGGAAGCGGAATCCAGTGGCGTAGCCAGGATTTGAAGCTTTTTTTTTTTTTTGGGGTGGAGGGGTACTCTTATTCCTTCGCTTAGAAAATATTTTTTTGAGAAAAGCTAGAGTCTCAAACTCGACAACCCAAGCAAATATCTTATACATAATATTATTGATTTATCTCCCTATTTCCGGATATGCTCATTCATCCTACGGTAATAGGTTTTATCTTCCTATTTCCAGATATGCTTCTAGATGATCGTACAACGGTGAATATGCACCTCAGCCTAACCCGAAAAACAGAGACCGATCACCTTCGAGTATTAGGTACAACCGAGGTCTCGTTACTGGAAAAACAACCAAATACTCCTAGTATGGTACAACCGAGGTCTCATTACGGGATAAACAACCATACTGAGCATCCATAACTCATGAGCAATACTTTATCATATGTTAATTCACTTTCATCAACTCAACATGTGTCAAATATTTCGATAGTACATGCAAAACAACATAAACTAAGTGTACATGCACATATCTCGGTGTGCGCATCAAAAACTATTATTCACCAACATTCCAGGTGTTAAACAACTCATAAACATCAAAGTATAACAGTACAAAATCAAGAAACTCTCTCGAGAAACGAAACAATATATTACAGGCGTGCATAGACCATAACAGGAAGTGGCGGTCGACGGTCGACCGCGATAAGTTTCAGGGGTTGCCCAAGCTCCTGCCTGGCACGCGGTCGACCGTCGCTTAGGCACGGTCGACCGAACCTAATTTTCTCAGATTGTGCATGTTTCTGCACAGTTGTGTTTGTGTCAGGTTTTTGTGATTCAAACCTGTTTAAATCATACTGAAACATATACATGTAACATTGTAAACTTCAAATCATCATCTCTGGGAATTATCAAACACCAATAACATGATTAATTACAAAAAGAAACATGCTTAAACCCTTAAACATGCATGAAACTTCACTATGACGATTAAACCTAAAAAATCTCAGTTAAACAGCATGAAACATTAAAACATAATAAAATATAAACATGAACAGAAGGAAAATTTATTTAAACATGTTTATCTTACTTAGGTTTCACAAACCTAGGGTTTAAGCATAATTAACTTACATAAAAACTCAACTAGTTTGTAAATCTAGGGTTTAAACATGATTAGAACATGATTAACAAGATAAAAACTAAAATAATTTCAACCCTAGTGATCAAGATCATGTTACTAACATAAACAGTAAGAAAACAAAATAGATCTTGTTGGCCTTCTTGTTTTGATGATGATTTAACAAACAATTTACAAACAATTTACATCTAATATTATTTGTCTAGTGTTTGTGTTTTGTTATTTATTGTAGATATACAATAAATTGGAGGATGGATGGAATTGTGCTTCAACGATCATATCTAATGGAGGTTGGCGGAATTGTGGAGTGAAGCCTATGCAATTCAAATTGAAGATCCAAGTTCAGCTTCATCTGCAAGTGTACCAAGTTGAGCTACATCGAAGATCAATCAAGTTTGGGTAACATTTAGTTTAGGTGTTATGTTATGTGTGTTGATACTTTAAGCTCAATTAATCATATATACACACACACACATTTTATTGGTTTCTATGTATATATATAGTTACATATATACATACATGTTTTTTGGGTTTTTATGTTTATAAATATGAAATTACATATTTCATATTTACTATTGTGTTTTGGTTTAACTACATAGATATGAAACAACAAACAAAATTATTCACATTTTTATTTGTTTCATATTCTATTGTACTTTAGAATTTATTGCATAGAATATGCAATTTTGAGATAATATTATTTTCTTGGTTTATGGACTTAACAATAATCTTATACATCTTTTATTAAGTCTACAAAATTAATTTGTAATGTTTCAAAGCATGGTTAAGCTAAAATGTCAAAACTCATATGTTTACATTTTTATGTTTTGGACTATTTTGCAAAATGATGATATTTTTCATTTGCGAGGTCCTTTCTAAAAACCAGTTTCTGTAGCATGTGTATTATCATGTCTACAATCATTTCCCAAAGTGTTACAATTTTTAGAATTTATTTGATATTTTCAAACAGGGTTTTAAATCAGAAAAACTGCTTACAAAACTGTTATTTTCATATATCTATTTGCGGTCGACCGCCACGGTCGACCGCGCCTTTGATTTACCCTGTGGAGCTAGCAGAGACTTTCGCGGTCAACCGTGACGGTCGACCATCAAGCTGAAAATTCCCACGGTTGACCGACACGGTCGACCGCAGATGTTTCTAAAAATTTTCTCAGTCTCTAACATGGCTCGCGGTTGACCGTCACGGTCGACCGCCGCTCTGTCTTTTCAGTTCTAACGGCTATTTTTTTCAGCTGTTTTCTGATGGCTTTTTGGTATTTTGTTTGGGGTTTTTGGCTGAGGTTTTGGGAGGCTATAAATACCCCATTGATCTCAGTTCTCACAGGGAATCCAAGAAGTTTTTAAACAAGAGTTTAACAAGGGTTTAAGTTTGTTTAGTGTTTGTTTAAAAGAGTTTTGTTTGTGAAGAAGTTTTACACAAGTGGAGGAGATCATCTACATTCCTTGGGCTTCATTTTAGTCCATCTCTCCATCTTATTTTTCAGAGAAGAATTTCTAAACTTAATCTTGCTTTGTATTAATTCTTTGTTGTTTATCATTAAGCTAGTATTTACAATTGAGTTTAGTTGATTTGATTTCACTCATTGTTTACACACACCCACTTGAGCTTATTGTATTTGCATACATTGTATATTTGGGTTGGTGAGAGTTATAACATTGAGTGTGAGCTTTCATTGGGTTCTCATCCATATTAGAGAACAATCATTTATTGTAATTGTGCTTATTGTGAGAATCACTTTGTAATACACTTGTACACTGAGAGAATTGTGTGGCGAGAGTCGGGGATTATCCCAAGAGGAGTGGCGTCGGTTGACAAACCTAGGGAGAGGTTGTATCTGAGCACTTGAGGGAGACACGTCTAGTTCAACACTTGAGAGGGTGTAGAGTGGGATTACAAGAGTGTTGATTGTAGAGTTTTCAGTAAACTAGAAAACCGAGTGTGAGGTGTAAACGTTATTCAGGTAAGCGTAGAAAACCCGGTTGTGATAGTGGATTTCTCCCCGGGAGTGGGGAGCGGAGACGTAGGACGGAAGGTCCGAACTCCGTGATCATATTGTGTGTTTGCATTGTTTATTTGCACACTATCACTCTTCTTTTGTTTATGTTTATTTCACCCTTGTGTTAAGTTATATATCCTTGCATATATCTTATAGTATATCTCATTACTAGGATATATCTCTTTGTTCATATTGCTTATCCTAGCTCACATATCTTGTTGTATTTTATACTTGCTATGATAACTTGTTAATTAGTTTTAATTGGCATAAAATTGGATTAGATTAGTATAAGACCCTAATCACCCCCAATCCCCCCCCCCCCCCTCCCTCTAGGGTCTAATAGATCTAACATTGGTTTAAGATTTAACATAAAAATTCTTATCTTTTTCACATCAGCTTAAGCTTAAACTTGTAAAACATTGATTTAAATAACTTAAATTATTTATTAACTAAGGGTGTAGGTTTGGGTGAAGATGATCTTGCCTTGATCTCATGTGTTAGCCTCTGAAACAAACAACAAGCAATCCACAAGTGCAAACAACCCGTTCTCATTTGCCACACGTCGATGATCTCGCCCTCGTGTCGGTATTTTACTTCACAAAGCTCTTAAAATTTATAAGAACAAGATTTAGGGTTTTTGAGGGGAGAGGGTGGCTACTAGGGTTTATAGATATGATAAAAGAAAGGAATTTTCTTAAACAATATAGGTATTTGCAGAGGCAAACCTAAAATAAACCCGTTTGACCCGAATCAGGAAACATAGTCTCACTAGGAAAACCACATTCAGTATTTTGGATGTACCTTTCTCATTCGACTTTGGAATGAGATAATTTAAGATTTGTTGGAAAGTTACTGAAGAGGCCTACAACTTTTGTCTTTTGAGTTTTTCCATATATGAATTTGATCGTCATGTAAAATACGTATATTCTTAACTGGTCATTTTTCTAGATTTCAAGCTCGTGTATATAGTGCATGATTTCACTCCTATATTCTTATATATACATTGAATTGATCTCAAATCAATTTTTAGCATACTCAAACATCAATAAATATTATTTATTACCATATAATATTTTTATTATTATTTATCAATATATTTTCAAATTCACGGGGTTTTACAGATCACAAGCGGGATCTCCTGTCTGTCTTGGCTGAGGCAACTTCTCTCCCACCTCTCTAGGAGACCAGCTTCTTTAGGTATCTTCTTTGGATCAAATCCTCAATGTCCCTCATCAAGATACAGCAATCATTGTGAGGTGGCTATGATCTCTGTGGTAGCGGCAATACTGTAGGGTGTTTCGGCTCCGTTGATCCGACCTCATCTTAGGAGCAGGCTCATTGAGGTACCCCTCCTTTTGGACCATGGTAAGAGCATCTGCGAGGGAGGTGTTAAAGATAATGAGAGTGGGTTTAGGTGCTGGGTCCCTTCTTTAGTCCATCTTGTCGGACCGGTTGGAGCGGGAGTCAACTCTCGGGGGGGTCTCTTGGCCACTCCTATCTTACTGGGAGGGTTTTTGCCAACTCTGGTGTTGGTACCACCACTAGTGCTGCTGCAGATACCTGTGGTGCAGGTAGTTTTGTTGCTTCTACTGGTGCTACTGTTGCTGCTATTGCTGCTGCTGCTGCTACCGAGGTCATGACCTTGGAGGTTTCTGTGGCCCTGACTGTCGTGTTATAAGATCCGGCATCTTCTAGGTCCATATATCCATGAGCTTTAGCCATCAACTGTTCATAGTTGGCGACCGGTTTCTTGGCAAGTGAGTCGGCTAATTCTTTTTTTTTTTGCAGGCCGACCACAAGAGCGGATATGGCAACCGCACTCCCTAGGTCATTAACCTCCAACCTCTTCATCTAGAACGTCTTAAAGTAGGCTTGAAGGCTCTCTCCCAGCTCTTGTGTCATCTGGATTAACATATGAGGGGGCATCTTCTGTTTGGTGTCAACAAATAAATTATGGATGAACTTCCGACTAAGTTGTTAGAAGTTGTTGATGGACTTCTTCTCGAGGGCATTCCACCAGAGCTTAGCGCTCCCTAACAGAGTGATGATGATAATCATATTTTATTACAATTTTATACCCTCATTATCTATTTTTAATGAATAAATATATCACTAATAATTGTTTTTATCTTTAATTGCAGGTTAATAAAGAATAAATCCCAAAAATCCCATCTCTCAACAAAAGCTCATGAATTAAATGAAGAACACAAGCAAGAGCCAAAAATCCCAAGCCCAAAATTAAGCCGAGTAGCTTGTAGAAGCCGGAGAAATAAAAAAATTAAATATGAAAACAAAATATATTCAAGATGGTTGGTCGTAAAGAAACGATGATATCTCTCAATGCGGAAGGCAGAATTTAACATATAATATGTAAAAATTGCCTATCTCGACGAGACGAAGCCATTTGTGGAGGCAGATTTTTGATTGGACATCGATGTAAGCATCGATGCTGGCATCGATACCGGCATCGATGCCAGCGATGATATCTCTCAATGCGGAAGGCAGAATTTAACATATAATATGTAAAAATTGCCTATCTCGACGAGACGAAGCCATTTGTGGAGGCAGATTTTTGATTGGACATCGATGTAAGCATCGATGCTGGCATCGATACCGGCATCGATGCCAGCATCGATGCTGGTATCGATGGTTACGAATCAGTTACAGATCAATGGCTGATTTTTGATGGTTTTGGATAAGGATTCAATTCAAGGGATCTTATTCATTTATGTTTACTATAAATAGGGGTAGAGAGTGAGGGGTTAGGGGTGTGAAAATTTTTATAACTCCATTTAGAGAGGAAGGCCACTCTTAATTAAGAAGGCCTTCCAAATTTGTAACTTTTATTACAATTAATAAAATAATTTTTTCACCACTTTAAATATTTCTTCTCTTTGTTGGATAATGAAGATGGAGATGAAGAATTATTTGGAGGTTTGCATTTCTTTTATTTTTCTTTTTTATTTCTTTTTTATTGCTTATTAGTTTAGATTTATTTCTATGTTTGTAGTTAAATTTTATTTTCTTGTTAAATAGCCAAGAGGCTAGAACCCTCTTGCCTTAGATTTATTTCATGCTTATAGATTAGATTTATTTTATGCTTATAGAGCAGATTTATTTTCTTATATTTAATTCTTGTAATTTATTTTATAGTTTAGATTTTGTAATTTATTTTGTAGTTAGATTTTAATTTCTTGCACTATTCACCTTGAGGCTAGAACCCTCTTGGGTTTAGTTTTTCTTTTTGTTTATTTTTATTTTCTTTGATTTGCCTTTAGGCTAGAACCCTCTAGAGAATCACCCTTTTCAAAGAAATGGGTTCAATTTTAGATTACTCATATCTTTAATTGTATCCACCATCTTTAATTTCATGCATTTTCTTTTTATTCTTAATTCTCCTTGTGAAAATCATTCATTCTTTGTCACATCCACTTTCACTTACATTTCGTGCCGATTTACACACTATCACTTTCATTCTCTCCATCTCTCCACAATCACACTTATTCTGCACTCCTATTTGTCACGCACACAACATAAGAAACGATTTAAATTTTCTCCTACAAAACACCTTCCTCGTGGGATCGATAACTTTTTATACTATAACTTGACACGGTTGTGCACTTGTAATATTTTTGGTATATGTTTATGCCGCATCAAGTTTTTGGCGCCGTTGCCGGGGAGGGTGCTTAAGTAGGATTTTATTTAATTTGGTTCTTTAACTTGTGTGTTTTTTGTGAAGGAACCGCTTGGAGCTTGAAGATCACGGATTGGAGATCTAGAACTTGGAGAATTGCTTTTAGGTAACTCTTCTTTTTAACATTTTTAATTCCATCCTTTTTAGTTAGCTTCACAATTAGAGATAATTAGGATTAAAAAAAAGAGGGTTTTTTTTTTGTTGACCATAATAAAATTCATCTTTCACTTGGACATTAACTAATAAGATAATAAACTCAAACAATGTTCACCATTCTCATAGTTGTTTGATTGTTAACCCTAATAAAAAATATAAAGATTTTTTTCCATCCTTTTTAGTTGTTTTTAATTCATAGGGTTGCATTGCATATAGTTAGTAGGAATTCACCAAAGTGATTTGAGCATCTTGCTTTGGCACACACTTAAAAATATTTTTAAGGGCAAAACCCCATAATCAAGATAAGGTGAGGGATTTCATTACCCTTTCCTTAGCCCAAAAATCACTAATTCCTCACTACACCACCAAAGCCTAATAAAACTCATTAGATGTTGGCCCTAAGGATTCGATCTCAATAAGGAACAAAGAATCCTTAAGTGAACCGGTTTAAGTTTTTTTAGATTAGTTGGTGTCTAAGGTAAGGTTTAGGGGTTGTGTAAAGCGCTCCGTAAGGAACAAGGTACTTAATTGATCTCTGATCACCCTCTAGTACTATCCTTACCTGGCTGACTACCCGAGTAAAATTTTAATCTTTTTACTTTAGAAGTTTTTGGTTAGGAGCTGGTCTAGTTGAGTTAGGCTTAACCCTAGAGTTAGAGTGATTAAAAAGTGATTGCTTTTGATTTGTTTTAGTTAGGATTTTCCTTTTTCTTCTCATAAAAGAAACTAATTTTTTCCCTTAAAAAATTATAAAAAGAAGTTGTTTTGGGTGTATGCAAACGTGGATTAGGGATAATACACATTGATTAATTCGTTTTGAACAAATTCCAGAAATGGCATATCCTAATTCACCCGTTCTTCAAGATATGTGCTGAACAAATTCCAGAAATGGCATATCCTAATTCACCCGTTCTTCAAGATATGTGCTATCCCACTAGGAATACAATCCCCTCTTGCATTAGGCTCCCCTAATTCACCCGTTCTTCAAGATATGTGCTATCCCACTAGGAATACAATCCCCTCTTGCATTAGGCTCCCCGAGGCAATTGGAACTAACTTTGAGCTTCGACCGTAATATATCAACATGCTTCCAAAAGTTTTAGGGAATGAAACTGAAGATGCATATATTTTTATCTCAAAATTTGAAGAAGTATGTATGATGATTAAAATAAGAGAATTAACTGAAGATGCAGTCAAACTCAGATTTATTCCTTTTGCCCTCAAAGACAAAGCAAAAAAATGGCTATACAGCTTACCCATAAATTCCATTACAACTTGGGATGAATTTATCACCGTTTTTCTTAAGAAATTTTTCCGATCCATAAAATGGTGAAGCTAAAAAATAGCATCATGAATTTTAAAATTATCCCAGGAGAACCTTTTTGGAAGTATTTTGACCGATTTAAAGATCTTCTCATCCAATGTCCTCATCACGGTTTAGAAAAATGGCGATTGTGCCAAATAATTTATGAGGGATTAGATTATTCTTTAAAAACATCCTTAGAGTCAATGTGCCACGTGGATTTCATAAGGAAAAACGCTGATGAAGCTTGAGAGTTTTTAGAGAGTCTTTCTAAAAAAATCATGCAATGGGAACACTGTGATGACCGAGTGTCATCAGTTCCCCAACCCAAGTCCAGTGGTATTTCCTTGGAGTTGAACATTACATCTGAAGCTAAGATGGCCACAATCATGCGTAGGTTAGAAGCCTTAGAAATCAAGGAAAGTACATCTGAAGCTAAGATGGCCACAATCATGCGTAGGTTAGAAGCCTTAGAAATCAAGGAAAGAGCCCCAGCTCAAATCAATCATGTTTCAGCCTCAGGATGTCACAACTGTCTGTCACCATCTCATGTTTCAGAAGAATGTCCTCTCTTAGGAAATAATCAGCCATTAGGACAGGTTAACGCTACATTCCAGCGTTACACAAATGATCAATTCTCTCCAACATACAACCCAGGTTGGAGAAATCACCCAAACTTTGCATGTAATCAGGGAACTCACTTCGGAACTCAAAACTTCACTCTCTCTTCAAACCAACAATTTCCTAGGGGAAACACAATTCCTTTCAATTCTCATCCACAATTTTAACAACCCAATCTGCCGTATCAAAATTAGTCTCCTCTTTATCAAGCTGTAATTCAGACTCCTCACAATCCAGATCAAGATAAACATCTCAATGTCTTAGAAAGGGGTTTGGAAATCATAATTAAGGCCTCCACTCAAACCACAAATATGTTGACTCAAACGTCCAGCACTCTGAATTCCTTTATGCAATCAACCGGACAAATGCTCAACTCCAACCTTCAAGCTATAGCTAGATTAGAATCCCAACTTGGTCAACTAACTAGTACCGTGAGTGAAAGAGAGAAAGGAAAATTTCCGAGTCAACCCGTGGTCAACCCTAAGGACACAGGATGCGGTTCATCCTATGAAGCTCAAGTGAATGCAATCCATTCACTTCGGTCAGGTAGATAGGTTGATAATCAAGTGAGAACTCCTCCAAGTCAAACTTTTGATCCAGTATAAATTCCTTCTCATTCTCCTTCTGATGAATCTATTCAACAATCACCCTCTCAGATGATCAAGAACCTGAACCCGAACCTGAGCCTGCTTTTGATAGGTTTAGACCAGTTGCTCCTTTTCCAGATAGACTCAGGTCTAGGAAACACTCCCCTCAAGAGAAGAAGATCCTAGAAACATTCAACCAGGTTAAGGTCAATATTCCTCTCTTAGATGTAATTGAACAAATTCTATCTTATGCCAAATTTTTGAAAGAATTATGCACTAAGAAGAGGAGAATAAATGTTCCAAAGAAAGTCTTTTTAGCCGCCAATATCAGTGATATGCTCTCAAATCTCATACCTTTGAAACATAAGGATCCAGGTTCTCCTATCATTTCATGTGTCATTGGTAATACTCATATTGATAAGGCGCTTTTAGACTTAGGGGCTAGTATCAATTTGCTTCCATATTCAGTCTACCAGCAATTGGGTCTAGGTGTACTGAACCCAACTCGTTGCACTTTATAGTTGGCTGATAGATCAGTCAAGGTCCCTATGGGTGAGTTAGAGGATGTTCTGATTAAGGTTGGAGATTTTATTTTTCTAGTAGATTTCGTAGTCTTGGAAACGCAGTCCGTTTCCAATCTCAAAGGACAGACACCTGTCATCTTAGGACGATCATTCTTAGCCACTTCTAATGCTCTCATCAACTGTAGAACTGGTCAAATGAAGTTGTCCTTTGGGAATTTGACTGCTGATCTTAAAATTTTCAATCCAGAGGACCAACCGAATAATCAGTCTCTACAAATAAATTACATTCAGGAAAGATCAAAAGAAGAAGAAGAAGAAGAGTCTGATTTGAGTTTTGAGGAAATTTTGGATGAAGAGTTGGAGTTTTTAGAAGAAACGGATCAGGTCATTGAGAATGATGAAACTGTGTTAAATATTTGCTGCCTTGAATTAAATTTTGAAGAACTCTTTCTTGATGAACTTAGATTCTTGGAGAATAATCAACAACCAAATTTTTAGAACTCAACCATGAATCTTGGGGTTGAGAAAAATGCTAGAGAAGAATTGGTTGTTAGAAAACAAAAATTCACAGTACAAGAGTCTAAGTTTATTAAGAAATGCAAAATACATGATACCAATAATACATACCTTACTTTGTTGTAAGAATTATTGAACACCCTGAAATGCTTGGAATTTCACATTATTGATTATATCATTCTGAATTTGTTTAAAATCCGGGGAAGAATTTTTAACAATAAGGTAGGATTCAATGTAGAATACGAGCTCTTCATGTTTAACCTTTCATTCTATATTGTTTGTTTTGTTTTATTTCAGAATAATAAAAAAAATTTATTCTTCTCTCATTCGAAAGTTTCTTATTCAGTTGTAAAAAAAGAAAAAAGAAAAAAAAAGAAAAAAAAGAAAAAAAAGAATAAAGAAAAGAATATATTTTTTATTTCATCCTCCTCAGACCAAAGGTAATTGCAGATTTTATCAGCCGACCAAATGTAAGTACTTCACTTCTTATCTGCTTTACTTTATGCATCATAGAGTTTGCATTGAGGACAATGTAAAATTTAGGTGTGGGGGTGGGAATTAGTTATTTTTCTCTTTATTTTATCTTTTTTAGTTGTATTTTTGTCATTTTTTCCATTTTCTTAAAAAAATTATAAAAATATCGTCACTTGCCAAATTGATAGAGTTATGTAATAATTGATTTATTTGATAAATTTTAAATTTTCTAATCCCTAGTTTGTTATTTACTCAAGTTTATCTTTTATGATAACTCTAAATAAATTTCTTAAGAAATAATTTTTAAAGTAGTATACTTTACTTAAGCCTTAACTTAGATTTTTATTTAAAATAATAGAATTTATGCATGCTTAGCTTAGAGTTAAAAATAATTAATTTTTCAAAGTTTCTTGATTTACATATTTTTTAGAATATATATACATATACATATTAAAATAATAACATTGCAAGAGAAGAGTGCGAAAAATGGGCACCAAAAGAAAAAAAAGACAAAAAACTCTTGAATTCAATGTGATTCTATCTTATAAAGCCTAAGCTGGCCGAGTAATTAAGCCCAATGAGTATTTTCATACTTAATGACCTAAGCCCAATTGGGTTGGGATCCATTGACCCAAAACTTGTTAAATGGTCGCTTAGAAAGCCCGTTAAAGTAGAAAAAATTCACCAAGGAAGAAAGAGTTAAAAAATTTTAAAAAAATAAAATAATAAAATAAAAATACTAATAAATGTTTTATATATATAGTTATATTTGTATATATGGTCTTGGAAAATATTTTAGATCAAGCAACTTGAATATTATTTTAAACAAAGAATTAGCATGTTCTTTTCAAAACTATCAAGCAACTTGAATATTATTTTAAACAAAGAATTAGCATGTTCTTTTCAAAACTTTTAAATTAAATTTTTAAGTTTGGATTGGTTTTGTATTGCTATAGTAAGAAGATTTTCTAAAAAATTTACCTTAGAGCTATATATAAAAACATTTTCTTGAGTGATAACTAGCTTCAATTAGATTGTCTAAAGTTATCAAGTGAATTTAGTTATTTAATGACTTCTTTAATTTGGCAAGTTGACCGAATTTTGTGGGTATATTCACTGTAAACCCTCACGAGACTACAACTCGTCCACTAGGGTAACCTAGGGGTTTAAAGGCTTGTTGTATGCACTAAATACAACCGTGATTCCTGCGAAAGTGAGTTAGGTTTTCTTTTCTTTTTCTTTTTTTGCTAGAGAACTAGCAAAAGTTTAGGTATGGGGGTATTTGATAATCATATTTTATTATAATTTTATACCCTCATTATCTATTTTTAATAAATAAATATATCACTAATAATTGTTTTTATCTTTAATTGCGGGTTAATGAAGAATAAAGCCCAAAAATCTCATCTCTCAACAAAAGCTCATGAATTAAATGAAGAACATAAGCAAGAGCCAAAAATCCCAAGCCCAGAATCAAGCCGAGTAGCTTGTAGAAGCTGGAGAAATAAAAAAATTAAATATGAAAACAAAATATATTCAAGATGGTTGGTCGCAAAGAAACGATGATATCTCTCAATCCGGAAGGCGGAATTTAACATATAATATATAAAAATCACCTATCTCGACGAGACGAAGCCATTTGTAAAGGCAGATTTTTTATTGGACATCAATGCTAGCATCGATGCTGGCATCGATACCGGCATCGATGCTGGTATCGATGGCTACGAATCAGTTATAGATCAATAGCTGATTTTTGATGGTTTTGGATAAGGATTCAATTCAAGGGCTCTTATTCATTTACGTTTACTATAAATAGTGGTAGAGAGTGAGGGGTTAGGGGTGTGAAAATTTTTGTAACTCCATTTGGAGAGGAGGGCCACTCTTAATTGAGAAGGCCTTCTAAATTTGTAACTTTTGTTATAATTAATAAAATAATTTTTTTACCACTTTAAATATTTCTTCTTTTTGTTAGATGATGAAGATGGAGATCACGAATTATTTGGAAGTTTGCATTTCTTTTATTTTTTCTTTTTTTATTGCTCATAAGTTTAGATTTATTTCTATGCTTGTAGTTAGATTTTATTTTCTTGTTAAATAGCCAAGAGGCTAGAACCCTCTTGCCTTAGATTTATTTCATGCTTATAGATTAGATTTATTTCATGCTTATAGAGTAAATTTATTTTCTTGTATTTAATTCTTGCAATTTATTTTATAGTTTAGATTTTACAATTTATTTTGTAGTTAGATTTTAATTTCTTGCACTATTCATCTTGAGGCTAGAACCCTCTTGGGTTTAGTTTTCTTTTTGTTTATTTTTATTTTCTTTGATTCGTCTTTAGGCTAGAACCCTCTAGGGAATCACCCTTTTCAAAGAAGTGGGTTCAATTTTAGATTACTCATATCTTTAATTGAATCCACCATCTTTTTTCAAAGAAGTGGGTTCAATTTTAGATTACTCATATCTTTAATTGAATCCACCATCTTTAATTTCTTGCATTTTCTTTTTATTCTTAATTCTCCTTTTTAATTCTTTATTTTATTCATCTTTCCTTATGAAAATCATTCATTCTTTGTCACATCCACTTTCACTTACATTTCGTGCCGATTTACACACTATCACTTTCATTCTCTCCATCTCTCCACAATCACACTTATTCTTCACTCCTATTTGTCACGCACACAACATAAGAACCGATTTATATTTTCTCCTACAAAACACCTTCCTCGTGGGATCGATAACTTTTTATACTATAACTTGACACGGTTGTGCACTTGTAACATTTTTGGTACATGTTTATGTCGCATCAGATGGGGAAGCATCGGCAAATAACTACTTTTGATACTTGGAGCATGCTCATTACATCATAATAGCTTGGGACATGCTCGGAGGGGTCTTTTTCGTTTGTACTTCTCTACGTGAGGCACCTTGAACTTCTCACACGGAGCGTTCATGAGGTCATCGAAAATGAGGGTGTTCCCCCCGATGGCTTCTGCGATTGTTCTGTACACCCGATCATATCTAGAGGCCCCCTGGGTGGCAGAGAGGTCTGGAAAGGCACGGTGATGGGGGGAGAGTCTTAGAGACTTCTCCCCTAGTATGATATCTAGGGTGACTAGGGTCGGGACTCTTGTCGATGGCTTTAGGATCAGGGAGGAGGCATCGGCGAGGTCCCTTGGGAGGAGTCGACCGGTGTGGTAGTGGACTCGCATGCTCGATGCGATCTCTCCGCTACACGCGGTGGTGTGAGGAGTCCATGGTGGAACTATACACTGGGCCCCAGAAGGGTGGATGAGTTCCCGATCGTTGGTCTCTAGAAGGCGGAGAGACTGCGAAAGAGACTTGTTGCGGCTGGGGAAACGACTGAGAAGCCGCTGTGAAGGTAGGCGAGCTGCTGTTGAATGATTTTGAGAAAGCCTTCTGAGCCGTTTCCTAAGCATGGCTCAGAACGGCAGACATATTTGTTCGAAAAAGAAAGAGCCCCAACAATGCTCTCAACCACAGATCTTGGTGTGCTTATAACACATCCTATAACTATACGAGAAGGTAATCTTATGTCCTGTGTGAGGGCATAGCAGTGAGTTGATACTAATTTGCGGCAACTGTCTCTTAATGTTCATGAGATATGTACTCAATTTGGCACGTTAGGGTTATTTGTTGGTCCAATGCAGCCAGATTGATACAATCGAAGCACGTGAAGGAGGACTGGGGACGCACTGGTACTCATGTACAAGAAGGCTTCGCTCAAAAAAGACCAGTCACGCGATGTGTCCGATCTGGGCGTGACTTAATTGGTAGTCGGGAAAATTTCGCGCTCCGGTACAACCAGCTACTGAGTGAGTACAAGCTCTTGCCGCTTCATCACACTCCCGACGCTGGTATTGTTAATGACAACACGTCAGCAAGGTTGCGCTGCCCAGTATCTGCTTGGCATGTGAATATCACGCAGCAAATATGATAGAAGACAGAACGGCATGAGAAAATATGACGTAAGACAATTATATAGTCTCCTTGTGAGCGAAGATAAGAATAATATTGCACGCTAATTATAGCTACAATGAGTCACAATGAGGGCAGTTTCGGTATTATATATTGGCGACGACCTTTGTATGTCCTATGCGGTCTCCCTTGTCGAAAAAATAAGATAGACCGGAACGATATGTTTATGAGCCACCAAAAAGGGAGTCAACGCATCTACTTTAGACAGCGTATTGCTAAAGAGATTCGTGGAGCAGCTATGTGAGATGGGAACATCTTGTCATTTCGCTCATGAATCGAAGATGTGATGTGCCGGCGCACGAAGCGCAGCGGTGTTTCCGGAGTGTCTTGATCATGAACTATGTGTTTCAGTGATGGCATACAAGCTGAGGGCCCGGCGCCTACCAAGCATTAAAGTACGGCCGACGGCGCTTAGCAGGGGCGAGGGGGTTCGAGTTGAAGTTGTATTTTTGCGCTTGTATCAAGGGGTGTCGAGAAGTAAAGCGCCTTTCCGGTCGACTGCCGCGAGGTGTCGAATGGCTCATAAACGAAAGTACCCTTGTCGAGAACATGACAGGAAGCCGCCGTATATGCCTCCGTAATTATAGCCCTTGCGAGTCGACATACCCGTCTCCAAAATATTTCAAACCGGAATTAACTTGAATACCAACCGAGGAGCCACTAATTCTACCCAGAGGTCTCTAGATTGGCTGAAGCAACAGAGACGGTTGAGGTGTCACCCTATAGTCGGGAGTCTTTCTGGAGACGCGGTCCTCATTATCGGGTTATGGTGCGAATCCAATTGCCAAATTATCGCAAGCGATGCATATAAGGGACACATGTCCGTTGCTGCAAAGCGTCATATTTGGCGAATGAAAACACCATAACACCCTCTAACCATTAGAGCGAAAATCCGGAGATATGGTGAGGGTCGAGAATTATATTTTTATATTCTAACATGCTCCAACAGGTTAAATGCCCTATAATGGGTGAAATTTGGACTCACATAGTGCATCAATTTTTTTAAAAGATCCGCAGTAAATAGGTGGTCGGTGTGATTCAAACTTGGGTTACTCTAATACCATCTTTCAATTAAAATCATCTAACTATTACACCAAATAGCATATGATGATAGAGGATCTGGAATGGAATTATAGATTTTCATATATCTTATCCTTAAATCACTCGTATCCGACGGAATATGTACTTTCGCATGCATTATTTATATCATTAAGTCTCAATATAAATTCCGAGTATGTAGAGATATAAGTTCCCGTTTTTTCAATTTGAAAGATGAGAGAAATGCACGATCGATTTTTAGGAAATAGAAGCTTGTGGCCTACAGTCAACCATACGTACGACTTGTCAAGAGAATTCCGTAGAGAATTCCAAGGAGAATTTGTTCTCATAGGCCTCGTACACCACATAGAACGCCCACAGAGAGATCATTAATCTAGGGTATCAGGAAGAAACTTCACTAGTAATAATCCATAAGACAGTCATCACACAAACATGGAGCATATGAAGACGCATAAATGGACAGCATGGGAAAAACACTACGAAGATTGAACGACTCTTTACAATACAAAAAATAAGATGAGTTTGATATCAAACAACTAAGCAAAAAAGGCATCAGCGAGATTAAGGAATATAAAGCAGTCTAGAACTGAAAATGAACATCTAGTAGGACAAAGCCTCCTCTTACGTCATCAAACTCATTTAAACCTTTCTAAACGTTGAAGATGCAAACCGCTGAGAGTGAGAACAAGGACACATGAGCCTGTCAGGCTCAGAAAACCACGGGAAACTTTATCGCTACTCTCCTCTGAAAGTAATTTATCAAATATTATTACACACTATATTGCGATATACTAATAGACTAAATCGAAGTATATCGGAAACCTAGTTTGTATATTGCCACTGATTTCTTGTCGCGAAGTAAAAGGTCATACATAGCTCTAACATTATTAACAAAGACCCAGAAAATCTAAGACGCATTCTCGACTAATCTATCAAGCTTCCTTGTCCCAACAGATTGTGGAAAAAGATATCCGACCCCTTGTCTTGTTTATCACCGCCGCTTGCTCTTTTCCCAGTAAATTTGCGCACAAATATCTGGAAATGGCACATCAATTCCCAGTAAGTGTCGAGATTCGGAGCAACCATTTTTCAGGATCTCTAATTCCCTGTTCCGGAAAAACTCCTCATAGGCAATTCCCAAAGACATTCAGAAATCTCAAAACATTTCGTAGAAGAGC
Organism: Asparagus officinalis; assembly: GCF_001876935.1. Lineage (NCBI taxonomy): Eukaryota > Viridiplantae > Streptophyta > Magnoliopsida > Asparagales > Asparagaceae > Asparagus > Asparagus officinalis. The sequence continues at coordinate 78,177,957 of NC_033798.1, read as the reverse complement.
GAAGGCAGCTCAACCACTGGAGTGAAAAGGTTTGCCGGTGTGAGGAGTTTGTAAATTCCAGCTAGGCGAAGAAGTCCGCTGTAATTCCGGAGGAAACCGTACGAGATGACTATTTATATAGGAACTCTCAAATCCGAAATTCTCTAAGGGTTCTTCTAGTTCCTCCAAGAGGACATTTATGCATCCGGCAACCAGTGCCGCATCACTGAGTGAACGCCAAGTAGGGGCCTACTGAAATCGAGCAGGACTTCCTTTTGACAGAAAATAATGTTCGATAAAACACACCATCCGTACTTAGCGACTCTCCGACAGGGTGTCTTTGAATACCTGGCTTCAGCATATGAAATTATTGAAACCACGGGATGAGTAGCCCGTAGTGATGTGGCCCCGTAGCAACACGCCATTGGTCTTGCCACAAGTCAAGGAATTCATCGACCGCGGGAATAAGAACCCTGATAATAAGAAATCGGCAACATCCGCTCCAAATGGGCAAGAGAAAGACGACGGTTTTTGACTACCTCAGCCATTTGTAATTCCCCTCGGACATTCCCTTGGGGTCATTTTT
>NC_033798.1:78164833-78177367 GCF_001876935.1 Asparagus officinalis | reverse complement strand
GCGGTTGTGGAAACCGACTGAGAAGCTCGCTGGTGAAGGTAGCGAGCTGCTGTTGGATGGATTTTGAGACCTTCTGAGCCGTTTCCTAAAGCTATGCTCAGAACCAGACATATTTGTTCGAAAAAGAAAGAGGCCCCACAATGGGCTCTAAACTTTTGGTTGCTTAAATCACATAGTTAAGAGAAGGTAATAGGAACTGGGTTGATATAGGGGCCACTTATTTTTCTGAATATCCAATTTGGAGTTGGGTTATTTGTCCATGCACGTGTAACAACTCGTAAGAGGATGGGGACTGGTTCCCCGTTGTTCCCCCGACGATCAAGTCAGCTAGGTGCTTGGCATGTGAATATGAGCAAATGTAACAGAAAGGAGAAAAATGCTAAGAAATTATTTATTCTTGTATTTCGAATAGTTTTCCTTTTTATAGCTAAACAAGAGGGCAGTCTGGTCTTTTTGGCCGAGCTTGAGCTAGCGGCTGAGTCAGCATCTACTTTACAGGTATCGATCGTGGATCAGCTATGGGATGGACACTGTCATTTCGCCATTAATGAGATGTGATGTGCGGCGCACGAAGCCAGCGTGTTCCGATGTGTCATAAATAGTGTTAGGGATGGAGAAATGATGGCGCCTACCAAGCATTTAATGTGACGCCGACGCGCTGTCAGCAGGGGGGAGGGGGTTCGAGGTTGAAGTTGTATTTTGGCTTGTAGCAAGGGGTGTCGAGAAGTAACGCCTTTCGAGTCGACTCCGCGAGGTGTCGAATGGGCTCATAACGAGTCCTTTTCGAAAAGAGGACCGGTAAGTACCGCCCTTCGAGTCGACATAAGGAGATATCGACTCGGCGAGTCGGCTAAGTCGGGATCTTGACGGTCCTGGTTGTCAATTCGATTTGAGCGATGCATATAAGGGGACACATGTCCGTTGCTGGCAAAGCGTCATATTTTGGCGAATGAAAACACCATAACACCCTCTAACCATTAGAGCGAAAATCCGGAGATATGGTGAGGGTCGAGAATTATATTTTTATATTCTAACATGCTCCAACAGGTTAAATGCCCTTATAATGGGTGAAATTTGGACTCACATAGTGGCATCAATTTTTTTTAAAAGATCCGCAGTAAATAGGTGGTCGGTGTGATTCAAACTTGGGTTACTCTAATACCATCTTCAATTAAAATCATCTAACTATTACACCAAATAGCAATTATGATAAGGATCGAGAATTATGATTTCATATTCTATTAAATTATCCATTGATTTTGTGAATTATTAATTATTAAATATTCATGTGTGAGTATAGTTTTTCATTTGAAAAGATAGGAATGAGCGATGAGTTTAGATAGAACTTGTGGCCTATACCTAGTAGCTTAAGTTTCTGGATAAAAATTGTCTTTTAGCCTCTCATCAAAGATCATTAACTCTAGGTTTGGCCAGATTAATCCTGACATTAATCAAGAGAGATGAAGACCATAAATGGACACAACAAAACATGGATTGACGACTTTACAAACTAAATAATTTATTTTTATCACAAAATCAAAAGCCACCAAAAATTAATTAACAGAGATGAAAAACATCTAAAAACAAGCCTCCTCTTACGTCATCAAACTCATTTAATCTTACCTTAAATGCATGAAATATACAAGAAGAGCCTGTAGGCAGAAAAACTCATGGGAAATTTATGCGCACTCTCCTTCTATAATTTCAATTATTCACATATTAATACTATACTAATAAAGTAAAAACCTAGTTGTATATTTTTGCCACTTTGTAAAATCTAAAAGCTCTAACATTTATTAACTAATAACAAAAATTCACCATCTCGTCTTAATCTACTACCCTCGACTTCTTGAAAAATCCTATTTCTTTGTCTTTCAGTTGCAATTTCCTATGATTCATTCATTTTGTTTTCTCTTTCCAAAAAAATCTTACTTTTATAGTTTTTCTTTACCCAAAAGTCCAATATACATATAACCCATGAACACTCTATAAGAGAGGAGAGAGAGAGAGAAATGAATGAGGAAAGGTTCTCAATACAAATCAGGGGGCCCCCTCCTCATTCATTTCTCTCTATCTCTCTCATCTCTTATAGAGTGCCCATGAGCACTATATAGAAAAACCGTTAAATTAATAGCGTCCATAGCTTGGATAACAAGTAACGACTCGTTTCTATATTGTTTGGTCGGGCAATCAAAAGCATTTACTCGAGCTTAGAGAATTCATCACGTGTGCATTGTAGTGGTCGACCCTTTAAGGATAATTTAATAGCTAGCGAGCGCGAAAATGCCGTGGACTTTCTAGTTTCTACGTTAATGATTATACAACTAGATATTATGCTGCAGGTTTTGAAGCTCATGTTTTGTTTAAGCAACTATAATACCCTGCTAAATCAGGAACCTTAATTTAAAGCATTTTTGTGCTATAGCACATTGTTATGATTAGAGATCCCAACAAATTCGGCATAATCTAGTAACAACTCCTTACTAAACCGAGTTTATTTCAGTATTAACCCACTAATTAAATAGCACCTAATACTATCCTGACGTCAACAAATAAAATTGACAGGTTCAATTGGAGACTACGCCAATTTTAGGCTAAATAAAAGCAGCACCTGCACCCTCGACAAATTAAGTACCAAAAAGCTCATATAAATCCTTCCTTTTGCCACAGTGGTGAGCAAGTTTCCTGGAGTAACATGCAAAAGCCAGAGCTTCATTCAATAATTAATTATTTGTCAATTTCAAACAATGAGGTTGCAAGATATACAGTGACAGCAGGAAAACTTTAACAAAGATCCGATCTAGTCCTTAAGGTCCCATTTGACAAATGGTTAAGAAAAAGGGGTTAAGGAGAATGAGTAACGTAGTTAGTCCATTTGATAACCCAAAGGACTAAGTTATTAACCTATTAAATAAGTTTTATTTTAGCAATTGTGATCAGTTTTATTGCTTGAGAATAATGAGGGTTTTGATTAATTTCTATACTAATAGAATGGTTAACTCAAAATCCTTCTGAATAGGAGTATTAGTAAACCCCTCATTTTGAGGAGTAAACTCATTTTAATCCCTTTAGAGGGATTAGCTTAACCCTTATATTATTTTTTTACATTTTACAAATTATGAAGGGTTAACTCACTTTAAGCCTTCTATAGATTTTTTGTGTTTGGCGAGTTAAGAAGGGGTTAAGTCTCCTTAACCCGTTGTTAAATGGCACCTAGCATTTCTCATAACAAAATTACTTAGAAGGCTTTTGCAGTTCTTTGACAAAATTTTGCATTTAACTTTTACCTACATTTTTAATAGAATAAACATATAAAGTAATGAAATTGAGTCACTTTTGTACTTTTATTTTTCATTTTCAAATAAACAAATACACCCTAAACTTTAAATAATGTCATATAACCAACTCATAAAAAAACTCTCCAATTTTTAGCCGAGCATTTGTATGAAAAGATTTGCAATAAAACAACGAATTTACAATTTAAATATGTTTTTTAGCGGCGGACCCATTATTGTGCGCAGCGGAATCGAAGAAACGAACACATCCAAACTGAGATAGAATCATAACCAATAGATAAAACAAGAACCAAACAATGCAAGACACAGATTTTACGTGGTTCGGCAATGTGCCTACGTCCACGGGACAATGAGGGGATGAATTTTACTATTAGAGAGAGAGAGAGTACAAATAGAGATTACAAATTTACTCAAAACTCACAAATTAATCTCTCAAACAAAGCTCACAAATCTCTCACCAAATCTCCCAAATACATAGCTCAAAAGTCTCTTCTTTTTTTACCTTAAGAAAACCCTAAAAATGTGTTTTAATAACCAAATCAGAACAAGAAACGAAGCCCAGGCCCAAACCCGACAAGTGGTCGATCACCGAAGTCTCCGTGGTCGACCGGACAGACACAGAAAATTCACTTTGAGTTTACAGGGTGTACGGTCGACCACCGAAGTCTTCGCGGTTGACTAGACAAAATCCAGAACCTACCCTGTACTCGTGCACGTTTTTAGTCAACCCCACATGTTGCCGCTGTCGACCGGCCATAGGTCAAAACTGACCCTACTTCAATTCTTCTGACCTTCGTCGTCGTCGTTCCTAATTCTACAATTCTCCACCTCGGTGAAGTTTTCCCAAAACTGAGCCGACACCAATACCAACCAAACATCCCACTTGTTGCGTCCAGTACAAAGTGAAATCAATCCACGATAACGGACTCAATCCACAATAAGTTGGGAACCAAATGAGAATGTGCACAATCTCCACCATGTTGATATCAACTCATCAAACTGGCTGCATTAAAAATGTCTGCCTACATATCCTCTTGCCCAAAGAATCAAGCTTCACGTAGTTCACCCAAACGGCCTCCAAAAGACCCTAAATACCGAAGAATGTTCAATAACTCCAAACAATGACCAAATTTCACCCCGATGAAAACTTTGGTCAACATCTGCCGGATTGTCCTTTGTGTGGATCTTCTCTAATATAACATATCCATCATCCAAGACGCCTCGAACAAAGTGGAATCTAACATCAATGTGCTTTGTGCGTGCGTGATATTGCTGGTTATTTGACAAATAGATAGCTGACATGCTATCACGATTAACCCTGATGGTCTCCTGTGCAATTCCCAAGTCTTCTAATAATCCCTGCAACCACAAAGCCTCCTTCACAGCTTCAGTCAATGCCATATACTCAGCCTCCGTAGTGGAGAGAGCCACTGTAGACTGAAGTGTACACCTCCAGCACACCAATGCTTCTGCCAATGTAAATACATATCCTGTAGTAGACCTGCGTTTGTCAAGATCCCCCGCATAGTCTGAATCTACATATCCAACACAATCCTACCCAATCTTCTCATTCTTCTGAAACACCAAACCAACATCCATGGTACCTTTGATATACCGTAGAATCTACTTCACAGCCTCCCAATGACCCTTCCCGGGGTCGTACATGTACTTTAGACACCATGCTCACGACCTGTGACAAATTTGGCCTTGTACACACCATCGCATACATCAAGCTACCCACCGAATTGGTATATGGAACTTTAGATATATTGTCACAATCCTCAACTGAAATAGGTGACATCTTAGCTGAAAGCTTAAAATGGGGATCTAATGGAGTACTCACCGCCTTGGTATTACCATCAAAACTGAATTTCTTCAGCATCTTCTGCAAGTAGCTTCTCTATGTCAACTTCAACCTCCCCTTCACTCTGTCTCTCTCAATCTCCATACTCAATTTCTTCTTTGCTTCTTCAAGATCTTTTATCTCAAATTCGGATGACATCTCTTTTTTTAACATTCTAATAGCTGAAGTATTCCCTTAGCTAATCATAAAACTGTCGAATCTCTTGTACTATTGTCGCGTCGATTGTTTCAATCTATAAAGAGACTTCTTCGATTTGCGCACTAAATATTTCTTGCCTGTAGCTCTAAAACCCATAGGTTGTGTCATATAGATCTCCTCTTCTAAGTCTTCATATAGAAATGTTATCTTCACATCCATCTAGACCAAATCCAAATCCAGTTGTGCCACCAATGCCAATAGTATCCTTATCGATGAATGCTTCACGACCGATGATAATACTTCGTTATAATCTATGCCATCAAGCTCGGCATACCCTTTGGCAACCAATTTGGCTTTGTACCGAATGTCCCCATTAGAAGATCCTTCTTTCTTTGTATATACCCACTTGCATCCAATAGCTTTCTTACCCTTCGGTAGCTTTACAAGTTCCCAAGTGACGTTCTTCTGAAGAAAATGCATGTCCTCCTCCATAGCTTCTCACAACCTGATTGAATCAGAGCTTGACTCTGATTCCTTATATGTAGAAGGAACCAAATCATCATTAACCTCAGCTGATAAAGCATATACAACCATCACGTTATCATATCTAGCTGGCCGATGAATAACCCTTCTTGGTCTATTAGTTGTAATAGACTCCTGAACATGTCCCTATTCTTGAGTCTCAATATTCACTATATCCTCCATCTGCCCATCTATCATCACGTCTCCTCTCAGTGTCATCTATGTAGGAGCCTCAATGGATACAATGCTATCTGAAGCCTGTTAAGTCACATCATCCTCCACCTCCTACGATTTCCCGCTAGTCTGGCCTTCCTCCACCTGCTGAGGGACTTGAGGCTTCATCATATACGCCTCATCAAAAGTGACATCTCTACTAATGATTATCTTCTTATCTTGTGGATCCCACAACTTGAAGCCTTTACCTCTATCTCTAAAGCCCACAAAGATTGTTTTTCTAGCCCTCGGATTTAATTTCCCATCATTCACATGATAGTAAGTTGGGCACCCAAATATCTAAATCAAATCATAATCATTAGCCACTGAACCAGACCATACCTCCATAAGAGTCTTCCCATGTATCACAGTGCACGACAACCTATTCACGAGATGGCTCACATAAACTAATGGCTCGACCCAAAAGGATCTAGATAATCCACTCTGTGATATCATACAACGCACCTTCTCCAATAAGGTACGGTTCAATCTCTTCGGCCACCCTATTTTGTTGTGGTGTCTCCCTAACTGTAAAGTGTCACCTAATATCGTGATCCCTGTAAAATTGTAGAAATGGATCACTCTTGTACTCACCACCATTATCTGAACGAAGTATATTCACCTTTCTACCTGACTGCAGCTCCACTTTCTTCTTCCACTCCATAAATATATCCAGGACCTCATGTTTATACTTCATAGGGTATACTCAATTCCTCCGCGAATAATCATCAATAAAAGTGATAAAATAATTAGCCCCACCAAGTGATGTGTGCTTGTAAGGACTCTAAACATTTGTGTGAATGTAATCTAATATACCTTGGGTGTTGTGAATTGTGGTACCGAATTTTACTTTTGTCTTCTTTCCAAGTACACAATGCTCACACAACTCCATCTTGTAGGTCTTTTCACCTTTCAGCAGCCCCTGTTTCGCCAATACGTGCAGGGACTATCACCAGTGTCTTCCAATCTCATATGCCATAAGCTGGTAGTATTCTCCTCTGTGTTAATCAAAGCTGCCAAACCTCTTGTTACTGTCTTGCCCTTTAAGTAGTAAAGGTTATTTTCCCTGATACCTTTCATCACCACCATGGACCCCTTTGTGACCTTCAAAGTTGCATTCCCCAAGATCACCTTATAGCCTGTTGCCTTCAAAGTTCCAAGTAAAATGATATTCTTCGTCAACTATGGAACGAATCTCACTTCCTTCAGCTCCCTAGTCATCCCGTCATATATTTTGATTCGGACTATTCCAATACCACTAATAGGGAATACGTGATCATTATCCATGAGCACGACATCTTCTCTTTCCAACTCCTCAAAGCTGAAGAACCAATCCCTCCAAGGGCAAATATAGTATATAGAACCCGAATCCAACATTCACTCCGTAGAGACGGCATAACAAACTAATGGTAGTGCTGAACATGAGTAGCCCGAAGAATTCAAATCTGAATTATCATCACTAGCTTTAACAACATTCACCTCTAAAGCTTGTACGACTTTTCCTTATTCTTCCCGGCTCTATGCTTTAACTTTGGGCATTTATTCTTCCAATGTCTATCCTCTTTGCAAAAAAAGCATATTGATTCCTACCCACACTACTATGGCCACCTCTCTGCTTTGACTTTGAGCGATTAAATGGACGACGGTTTGGACTACGACCTCTCACTGCCACTGGATCTACCGATGCCTTCTTGGAGGGTTCACTATCACTCTTCCTTAACTCATAATTCACCAATGTTGAGGTCACCTCCTTATAGCTGACAGTGATTCTATCATTGATCATCGTGAGAAAAAGTACAATAATCCTTTTCTGACAATGAACACAATGACAACATTATCTTGTCTTCATCCTCTACCATGATATCCACATTGGCCATATCCGACAACAACTTTGTGAAGTTATTCACATGCTCTCTAATGGAAACTCCCCTCTTCATCTTGAATTAGTAAAACCTCTTCTTCAAATGAAGCCGATTCTCAATGCTCTTCGTCAAGTATTTGTAATTGAGTGTTTCCCACAACCATTTCGCCGATGTCTCATTCATCACATCATAGATCAAATCCGGCATCAAGCATGATATAATAACCCCACACGCTCTGTTGTTAACCTTCTTCCAAACCTTCTCCTCCATATCAGTAGGTTTTTCTTGTAATTCAAGAGTCTCCTCTAAATTCTGGCATCCAACACATCCATCACCTGACACCTCCACAAACCGAAGTTTATCTTGCCATCAAACTTTTGAACATCAATTTGTGTGTTATTGATGCTCAAACCATGTATCACCTTTGAAAGAGATGATCATGTTAGCCTTCTTATTTTGATGATGATTTAAAAAATAATTTACGACTAATATTAGTTTTAGTATTTTGGTTTTTGTGTTGTTCAGTATACCTAGGAAAATGAGCTACACTGATATTGAAGCCTTGCAAATCAAGTCTATCAAGCCTGTACAAATCAAATTTATCAAGTTCAAGCTTCATATGATATCCTCTTGGTATACTTAGTATAGGTTTATATGTAATATGTGCTAATTCTTCAAGCTCAAATCATACATACACATTTGTTTGTGAAATTTCTCAAATCATAAGTGTTTTTATGCAAAATATATTTTAACATTCTTTGGACTATAAAAATATTATAAACATCTTTTATTTAGTTCATAAAAACATTACACGAGTTTTCAAAACTTGATTTGAGCTTAATATCAAAATTAACATGTTTATGTACACATGTATTTTACTGTTTCTGAATATTATTGAGTTTTCACAAATGACAATAGCAATTTGAAAAATTCCTTTTCCAACATGTTCATATTCATGTTCATAAACTTTTTCCAAAGTTTTATATTCTTTGGAATTTATTTGCTATTTTTAAAAGAGGTTTGAAATTTGTTTTTACTATTCATAACAGGCTGAAAACCTGTTATCAGTCGACTGATGATCCTTATCATCGACTGATGAACTCGTCAGAATTATCAAAAGTTTTTATTTTTACGACTGATAAACTATTAGTCGACTGATGAGGACTGATGAGATCATCAGTCGACCGATGAGCTGTGAGTTGCCTGTAACGGTCAGCTCATTAGTCGACTAATGAACAGTATCAGTCGACCGACGCCTGTAACGGCTAGTTTTTCTAGCCTTTTGTATTTTTGTCTTTTTGCTGGGTTTTCTTGGTTTTCGGACTTTGGTTTTTATCCTATAAATACCCCTTACTGTTTCACTTCTAAAAATCATCTAAGTGGGTTTTAATAAGAGTTTTAAAGGGTTTAAAAGTTTGTTTAAGTTTCTTCTTAAGTTTTGGTGTTTGTTTACAAAGAGGAAGCTTACATTATCAATTGAGGAATTCATCCTCAATCACTCTCATCCTTTCTTTGTGTTTAGAGAGAAGTTTTTCTAACTCTTTTATCTAGCATATTATTATTGATTTTTCATATTCATACTATTGCTAGTTTGCTATTTGAGTTAGATTTTATTGAACACATTTTATCACACACATCCCTATTTGAATTTTTAATATTTTATACATTATATATTGGGTTGTGGGATTGTGATATTGTGAAAGTGAGCTTACATTATGTTCTCATCCATTATAGAGAACAAATCATTTATATTTGAGCCTTATTGTGAGTTACACATTGTATTACACTTGTACACCTAGATGAGTGTGTGGTTAGAGACGGGGTCGGTTCAAAGAGGAGTGGAGTCGGTAGTAAAGCCTAGTGAGAGATTGTAATTCCAAACACTTGAAGAAGGTGACATGGGCTAGGCCAATACTACTTAGAGGGTGTAGAGTGTTTACTTTGTGTGTGTTGTAAACATTTGTCGGTGAGCGTTGAAAATTGATTGTGAACATTTTGGGTGAACGTCGAAAACCCATCGTGATAGTGGATTCTCCTCGAGAGTGGGGAACAGAGACCTAAGTCGGAAGGACCAAACTCCGTGATCATATTATTGTGTTTGGATTGCTCGTTATGTCCACTATTTGTTTATATCATTTCGTATTTATTTTCCGTTTGCATATATATCCTTGCTTTATTTCAATCGAATATCTATCTTGCTAGGATATATTTGTTAATAAATTTTAATTAGCATTAATATTGAATTATATTAGCATTCACCCTATTCACCCCCCTCTACGGTGCTTTCAATTGGTATCAGAGCTTGGTGCTCTTTGATTTATGGCCTAACCGTCTTGGGTTAAAGATCCAAGCTTTCATATTGTTGCTAATCTAGTTTTGATATTTTTGTATTTTGCTTGCATAATATATTATGGATATGCACGGTGCACCTAGTCTAGGCTATGTCATTAATATTGCTCCTCGTTTAGATAATTTCTCCTATGCTCCATGGTGTATTAGATTTAAGCTTTTTGTTAAATCTAGACATTTTGATTTATGAGAAATTATTGATTATGCTTATATTATACCCACTTTGAAGAAGTCTAAGTGGAGTAAAAATGATAAAAGATTATTTACAATCAACAAGATTTTGTTAGAATATTTGCTAAATGCTTTTGACTCATCGTTTTCTAACAAGTTTGTTCATTTTGATAGTGCTTATACTTTATGAAAATTTATTAAAGAACATCAAGGGAACTTGGAGGCAATCTGACAAGCTTTGGAGGATTCTTCTTCAAGTTCATGTGGAGCATCATGCACACGGCCACTAGACGATAGCCCTAGTATGGTAAGCGAGTCCGAGTCCGAATGTGATTTATCTATGGATGAACTCGCATGTGCATATAAAAGATTAATGCATGCCTATAACAAATTGCATAATAATTTTATTAATTAAAAAAACAAGCATGTTGCATTAAAATCCGATCATGAGTTGTTAGCATCTAAGTTTGATACAATTTCTAATGAGAATGTGATCCTCAAAGAAAATAATGAAAAATTAAAATTGGATCATATTGCTTTAACTTCAAACATTGTTAATTTAACTCATGAGAAAGATAATGGCATATTAAAAGTAGAAAACAAGAAAAATAAAGTTGCTTCTTTTGCAAATACTTATATATGTTCTACTTCTAATAACAATGCTTGTATGCAAAATGATGAGTTGAATCTTGTTAAGGATCACATATCATCTTTAGATTCAACCCTTAAATCATGCATTGTAAATAATAACAAGCTTATGGACTTGTGTGCAAAGCCCCGTGTTAATTCTTCTAAATCTAACACTCACTATGCACATATGTATAACAAATTTTACAAGTGTTCTATTTACAGCCGAAAAGGTCATATTGCCAAATTTTGTAATGATGCGCAAAAATCCACAATATCCAAAAACATTGACACTTGTGCATCCCATCAAGCTTCATCTTCACATACACATAAAATCCACAATATCCAAAAACATTGACACTTGTGCATCCCATCAAGCTTCATCTTCACATACACATGTACACACACATAATAATCATCATAAACATGCCTTGTGCATCCCATCAAGCTTCATCTTCACATACACATGTACACACACATAATAATCATCATAAACATGCCATGTGTACAAATATGATATTTGTGATCGTTTTGGTCATTTGACCAAATTTTGTTTTGATTTGAGAAGAGTTTCCCGTTTGTAAAACAATTTCAAAGAAAACCCTATTTTTGCAAATGAGTCACGTGCACAACCATTTGGTCAGTGTAAATCATTTCAACATTTTCATTGCACAAATTGCAATCGTAAAAGTTTTTTTATTATACAATTTTTGTTTTGACTATATCGGTGCACAAAATGCGCCCAAATGGGTTCATAACCCAAGGACTTTAAGCTTAAATGATAGGGATCATGTTCCTAAATCTTTCAGCACCAAGAATGCTTGGGTGTCAAAACAAAATTAAAATGATTTTTTTAATTTTTTTTGTTTTATAAGTTTTTTTATATATAGGATGAGTTTAAAATGAATTTTTTTGTGAAAAAATTATGAATATATTTATATATTTCATAAATAAATTATTTTAAGTGGAATATTGTTTAAGATATGTTTTCTCATTAATTAAATAAGTGTTTACAATTATATATATATATAAAACAAAATTAAAATGATTTTTTTAATTTTTTTTGTTTTATAAGTTTTTTTATATATAGGATGAGTTTAAAATGAATTTTTTTGTGAAAAAATTATGAATATATTTATATATTTCATAAATAAATTATTTTAAGTGGAATATTGTTTAAGATATGTTTTCTCATTAATTAAATAAGTGTTTACAATTATAATAACTTTTCAAATTGTATTAATCTATATATATATATATATATATATATATATTTAAAAGCATAAAAATCAAAGTTTATTTGGAAAACTAGGTTTGAGCTTATCAGTCAACTTATCAGTTGACTGATGCCTTCAGTCGACTGATGAGTCGACCGACGGGCTCAAATTGATTTTGAGTTTGAATTTCGTTTGCGAAAAAAAAATTTGTTCTAACCCGACCCATTCTCACCTTCTCATCCTGACCGTTCTTCTCTCAAAAGAAATTATCATGG
>NC_033798.1:78150895-78164812 GCF_001876935.1 Asparagus officinalis | reverse complement strand
CCTATTCCCAATTCTTCTGATCTTCCTAGTCAACCACGATTCCCCTGTTGTCATCTCCTCCTGTCGATCTCCATTTCCTGTCGGCTTTGAGCTTAATGGTCCTCCTCTTTGGTATAATCCTCTTTCCTCATCCCTTGTCCATTTTGAGCTCTGAATTTTAGGTTTTTATCTTCTTAGGATAGTTTTATCATCTTAGGGTTTGCTATCCTTGTCTATTTTCTTATAAATTTGTCAATCATCATGACTAGGGGTAGTTTGAAACGTTCTAGGACTGGTAGAGGACGACACTCATCCTCTCGTGCTCCTAACCTTCCTCCTCGTGCTCCATCTCCTCCTCCCACGGATAATTTTCTATATTATGAACAATATTTGAGAAATCCCACTCTAATTGGGAAATTTCGAACTCTATGCCAGTTAAAATTTTTCCCCGGGAGATTTGTTAAGTTTGATGATTGTGATCATTTTCATTTAAGCACCTATTTTAATGATACTAGGTTGCTTAATTTGCTTTCTAGTGAGAATTATCGCCCGCATTATCCTCATTTAGTGTGGCTCTTTTATGCAAATTTGCAAGTTAATTCCACCGATCCCAACACCCCATTCATTTCCTCTCTTGTTAGGGGTCGTCAAATTCTATTTTCTGCTAACTAGCTTGCTGAGATTCTTAACATTCCTAGAGGAGACACTCTTTTAGGTTATATCATGTATGATGACCCTGCTATTGATTCCTTATTAATTCTACCTGGTAGACATTTTCCTCTCGAATCCGACTCTATTTCTTTCCTAGGTAAGATTATTGGGAGAATAATTAGCTATAACATAATTCCCAAACTGGTGGTTATGATCACTATTCCCAAGATCTTACATGTGCCATATATGCCATAGTTGGTGTTTCGGGAGAAAGTTGATATCTTCATTGATGTATTCATTATAACTTCAGTCGTTACAATAAAAACAAAAAAAGATAGTCTTTTTATAAGACTCTTACACAATAAAAATGAAAATTACAACTTTCCTTTCAACAAACGCAACAGAAGTTTATCCTCTGCTGCTTGTGTGGGATCTTGGTCTGTGACGGGGATGTTGATATCCGTGACTACCAAACGATCAGATCAGATCTGGAGCTTCATTGATTCGTGAAGGAATCAAGAAACTGAAGTAATTATCTCGGTAACAGTAAGATAATCACTCTTCTCGAGATCACCGCAACGGGGCAATCTCAAGGAAAGGAACTGGGAACTATAGATCTGACGAGCTCCTCTTCTTTATGCTGACGAACTTGATCCAATCTCCTCCTCTCTTCTGAAATTCGTGCTCCTTCGGTCTCAGGGCTTCGCCAACACTCGAGAATTCTAGATCTAAAAAAATGAAGGCCTTGGGGTTGTATTTATAGGTTTTAGGAGCCCTGTTTTCGGATAAGAACGACCGATTCACTCTTATCTTTAGTTATAACCACTTAACCACGTTCTTGGATGATATTTTATTAGTTAAAACAAATCAAGGTGGTTAACAGTCGAAATATAGCTTAAATCTACCAAAAATCTATTTTCGGGACTGCGGACACCCGTGGATGTCTCGGCCAAGGTTTGGCCGAGACACCTATGGGTGTCTCAGCCAAGCCTTAGCCGAAACACCTATGGGTGTCTCGGCCAAGCCTTGGTCGAGACACCTCTTGGTGTCTTGGCCAAGCTTTGGCCAAGACACATATGGGTGTCTTGGCTAAACTTTGGCCGAGACACCTATTGGTGTCTCGCTGAGGCCTGGAGCATTGTTTCGCTTGTTCTGTCCGTTTCTATCGTATCTTCATCATCCGAACTTGGAATTACGTGATCCAAAATGTAGAGGAAATCCGGAGAGGAGATCTACAAGATCCCATGGTTGAATTATATATGGAGTAGACGAGGCATGATGGGCGCTTCGTCTTTCGTGAGCGACGCGTAGCTCCTGATCAGTTCATGTTTTCATTATTCTGAAGCTTCATTGCTTCACACGGTTCGTTGACTCACTTCATGCACTTGCCCATGTTAAATAAGCTTCTGTGACTCGGATAGTGATGTTCATCATCATATCTTTGTCTCGAGCCGCGTGTGAGAACCTATAGGCATTTTTAGACGCCTACAGATACCCCCTCCAAAGTGTCTCAGTCTCGTTTCTTTTATAAAGGAGACTAAAATACTTTGGATGTGATTGGTCTAACCTTCAGTCGGTGTAAAATGACCCGTAGTTAGCTTTGATTCTTTACTTCTTTGATTTTCAGTCTATTTTGATGAATAACCTAAGTTCTTCCGGCACTGCGTTTATCGTCTAGCCGTCGTTGAAGTTTCGAATCGAACTTGGTGAGTTGGTTTTGGCTCGTGTCATTGAGTTGACTTTGAACTGATTATCTCCGTCATAATACGTTGATTGACATTGACTCAGAGCTATGCGTTGACCGGTGTTGATCTTAGGGTTTCACATCGATCTGCGTTGACTTTCATCGCAACACGTTGACTGGCATTGACTTCCGTCACAACACGTTGACCGACATTAACACAGTTTATACTCTTATGTTTACCGGAGTCTACACAATTTAAGCTCTTAAGGCGTTGGAGCGTGGCGGTCCCAAATGTCAAGGCTGCAGGACCAACTATTAAAGCTGATTCATCTGCATGTATGGATCTTATCCTGAAGTTGTTGGATGCACGAGTCATAAGACCAACTAATGAAGCTGGTGCGTCTATGACTCTTACATTTATAGGATTTTTGGCAAACCCTCAGCCATCAACGGGTTTGATGAGCCTTTACCGACTACCGTTTGAGTCGGGCTAGCATGCAGATTGTTTAAGTCTGTTCTGCATGTGACGTTGTGCTAAGAAAGTTAACTTTCTTAGTGCTATGATATTAAATACGTAGGTTTCATCTTTCTCACAGGAATAGACTACCCGACAACGCGTGTTAGACGCTGACTTATACCTGCTTAGGCTTCGGGATAAAATTTCCCAGATTTAGATTCTGGTGTCTTCTTCAATCAGTGAAAGACTAAACCGGCAACGCATGTTAGGCGTTGACTTATCCCTTCTTAGGATTCGGGATAAAATTCCCCGTGCGTGTGAAGCACGGATTATGGTGTTATTAATAACAACCTGTTATAATATCGAATATGTGAGCTTTTGTCCTTTCTACGGTCAAAGACTAACCAGCAATGCGTGTTAGGCGCTGACCTATCCCTTCTTAGGCTTCGGGATAAAATTCCCCAGACTTGGATTCTGGTGTCTTTTTCAATCGGTGAAAGACTAAACCGGCAACGTGTGTTAGGCGTTGACTTATCCCTACTTAGGATTTGGGATAAAATTCCACGTGCGTGTAAGTCACGGATTATGGTTTTATTAATAACAACCTGCCACAATATCGAATATGTGGATTTTTATCTTTTTTATGGTCAAAGACTAACCAGCAAAGCGTGTTAGGCGCTGACCTATCCCTTCTTAGGCTTCGGGATAAAATTCCCCAGACTTGGATTCTGGTATCTTTTTTAATCGGTGAAAGACTAAACCGGCAACGCGTGTTAGGCGTTGACTTATCTCTACTTAGGATTTGGGATAAAATTCCCCATGCGTGTAAGGCACGGATTTTAGTGTTATTAATAACAACCTGCCACAATATTGAATATGTGGGCTTTTATCCGTTTTTTACGGTCAAAGACTAACCAACAACGCATGTTAGGCGTTGATTTATCCCTACTTAGGCTTCAGGATAAAAGTCCCCAGACTGGGATTCTGGTGTCTTCTTCAATCGGTGAAAGACTAAACCGGCAACGCGTGTTAGGCATTGACTTATCCTTACTTAGGATTCAGGATAAAATTCCCCGCACGTGTAAGGCACAAATTATGAAAGTTAAAAAAAGGTGGTGTCTTGTCTTGGGGCAAAGACAAACCCGATACTGGAAAGGAAGAATTTTATATTCTATTTCCAGTTGTAAAGGAAACTCCAAGTGGGATCTCCACTTCGAGAATCCGGACTGGTGAAACTAAGAGTGGGATCTCCACTCTGAGAATCGAATAGATTTAGATAACCCTAACTTTTATAGGATTGGTTACCTGATCTGAGAATGAAATTCCGACTTCAGGCCTAACTTTCATAGGTTTGACCGAAGAGAGGTTTGAGACAATCCTAACTTTTATAGGTTTGATCGCTCAATTTAAAAGTGGATCTCTCGTTCATGGAACGAATCGAGAGGGGACTTTGGTTGTGGTCCTAATTGTAGGAAGGTTTAACCGAGTGAGGAGTTTTGAGACTATCCTAACTTTTATAGGTTTGATCGCTCAATTTGTGGACCTCTCGTTCATTGAAGGAATCAAGAGGGGATTTTGGTTGTGGTCTTAACTATAGGAAGGTCTGACCAAGTGAATAGTGAGAGTGGGAGTACAAATTACAGTAGGAGTGTTGATTCATATAGATCACTCAAATAGGGTTCCTAGTGTTAAATGACAAATACTTAACACGAAGGGGTTTGACAATTTGTTAATAATCAGGAGATTAAAATTCCGAGTACTATGTCTGGACTCTAACCATGGGAGTGTTGAGTGCACAGACTTAGCGGGGGTTTGAGTGGGAGTTTCTTATTCATGACCTTCTTATAGTGATCGGGTTATCCCTAAGAATACACTATATAGAATTCTTTCGGGAACTTCTCGTTACATGAATCATCCACCCCCAGCTTTTTTATAAAACTGGGTCTAATATTGTACTTAGTTGGATGACCGAGTTATCCTTAAGAATACCAGGTATGACACTCTCCAGGAACTTCTCGTGAAAGAAAGAAAACAGTTTAGACTCATATACCTGTTGGAGTATTGAGAAGCAGTTTATACTCGTATACTCTTCAGAGTGTTCATTCGGCTTAATTTAGCGTTATGACGCCAACTTCAATAAAACAAACCTGGGTGGGATGAATGATCCTCCTGTAGTACTCACAGTACTTTAGATCCACAGTATTGTCAGCTTCCTCCTGATTTGCCATAGGTGGTAGCTTGATCTTGTTGTTCTTAAGGAGGGATTCAAAAATGGCTGGAACATCTTCGTCCTTGAAGGAGTACTCTTTTTGGAGTCTCGGATCCGAAGTATTTTTCTATCTTCGGGGTTGTTGTTGCGACGTCTGATTAATATCAACAACTACTGTAGGTGCTTTCCCCTTACTACGGGAGATGAAGCTTGAGTTCTGAGGGTTAGCCGTCGGTTGGCTTCTTTCAGCTTTCTTCCTTCTGAGGAAGCGTTCGACCTGCTTTCCGTGCACCTTCAACTCTTTCCAGGTGTTGGATGGTGCTACTCCCATAACTTCCAATATATCGATAGATAGGTTGTTATGACAGGTTTGGAGGATGAAGTCCTCTGTGACTGGATCTCGACAGTTCATTGCTTTATTTCGGAAGCGCTTGATGAAGTCATCGTCCGTCTCTTCATCTTCTTGTTTCTCCTCAAAGAGTGTCCTGGTTGATATCTTGGCGTCATCATCAAAGAAATTTCCGAGGAATGAGCTCTTCATATCATCCCAGCTGTTGACGCTTCCAGGATTGAGATAGCGGTACCAATCGAAGGCAGGCCCGCGAAGGGTTCCAACGAATAACCGAACCATCAAGGCCTCATTGCCGGAGATCATGCCTAAGTGGCGTTTAAGTAGATCAAATATTGAGTAGGCGAGCCTTTCCCATCGAACGGTATGAAGTTGATCAAGTTGAACTTCGCTGGATACGGGATCGATTCCCATTCTCTTGGGTAAGGACACGGAATGCCGGTTTTTTCACCTCTCGAGCAGACATCAGAGCGTTGATTTTGCTCTCGAGGTCTTTCATCTTCTCATCCTCGTCTGTATCCTTCTTTGGTCGATTTCGAGGAGGAACATCACGGCCACCCCCGATATTATCATCTTCGGTGGGACCACCCCTAATGTTGTTGTTTTCAGTAGGGCCACCCCCAGCTTTTTGATTAGCCGGAGGGTTATCAACATTGAGATATTCATCCACATCTGAATCGCTACTTGTTTGGTTAGCAACGTTGCGACGGCTGAATTCACCAAGTTGATTGGATAGAGGCCGAATCTGTTGGTCATGCTCTTCCTTCATCCGCATCATGGTCATTTCTAATTCAAACTTGAAATTCTCTTTTTGCTTAGCCAAAGCATCCTCGATGATTTTGGTCATTTGTTCAGCGTTGATAATGAACGCCTTACGAGATTATCCTATGCTGGACACCGTATTGTCAGAAGCGACTGCAGAGTTGTCATCTGACACTTCATCATCTGAGGATAGGCCTCTATTCATCCTCTGATAGTCCCTACGTCTAGTAGTCCCTGCACGTAGCCGAGTTATCTGTTAGGATACATCCGAAAAATGACGGGGACTGAAACTTTGCGTTGACTTCCCTTTATCGATCATACTGATAGTGACTTCTGGGAGTTCCTCACCTTGAATGACCAATTGTTTCTTGCGTAAACGCTTTGGCTTGGTATTCAATACTTTAGAAGAAAGTCTTTGGAATACCGAGACCCTCTGTGGAGCGGTCTTGGGGAAACTATACGCCGATAACACTTCCCTTATAAGCTTGGCACACGAACAATGAAAGTCTGTTTCCTGGGTATCTCTCTTTCGAGATCTGTTCGTACCCCCAGCCTGATAGTACAACTTATCGGCATGATGACCGGAGCTATCTATCGTGTGTTGGCACGACTTCTCAGGTATAATGACGTCGTCTGACGAACGCGTTTCCTTCTAAGGACTTATTGCCTTGTTGGCGTTCTCAAGAGTCACGCGTTTAGAGCTACGCCTTTGTGGGCGTGGGATCTCAACTGGCTCTTGGACTTCGACTCGTAGTCTGATGCAGTCGATTACTAGAATTTTCTCCTTATGAGAAGACTTTATATTGTCATGAGGGCGTGTGCGACCCCCAGCTCGTTGAGTTGCTCAGAGTTCATTCACTGGGCCTAGGCGTTCTTTAATAGGAGTTTTGCCTCGATCTTCGTGTAAAGGACCCAGACAATCCTTCAATGGAATTCTAAATCTGGAGAGATCCAAACTGCTGTAGGGTTCCACCGGAGGCATGGGAGCGGAGGGAGCGGGATCAGGTAGAGGCACCTTAATTGCCTTCGGTGTAGTTTTAGGCATTGTCTTGGGCTTTGGCACCCAAACCTGCTTAGATCTTGGTGGCTTTTTGACCACCTCTTCCTTTTGTAATTCTTGTACCTTTCGCACAAGGATCTAGGCATGTGTAAGAAGCACGCGGTGCTTCTGGATGCGGTCCTCGAGAGTAGAACGGGTTCGTTTGACACGAACCCATTTGTTAATCGGAGGTTGGGAGGAGGATCCCTATGCTTGTTGTGGTGATAGCTTAGCCACTTGGCGCTTTCTGAACTCCAGATCTTCTTGGTAACGGAGTCCGTCCACCTGATCCAAAGCCTTGGCGAATTAACACGCGAGACGTTGGCATTATCTTTGACGTGCTCTCTTTGATAGAGTTGGCGTGCCTTTAGCAGTTAACTCTTTGATCGAGGAGGAGTTCAGATCTGCAGATCTGGTCTCATTGGACGCCGGCGAATCGTTGCGAGGTACAACTGCAACAATGGTAGTGGGGAGATCACCTTCTTCAGTCTTCAGATCTAAAGACCAGCGGATCTTCTGGGAGGAGGAGACCTTCCTGCGCTTATGAGGAGAGGCAGATCTGGAGGAGGAGGAAGAGATATACTCTTCAAATTTCTAATGGTCGAATTCGTATTCGACCGCTTCGTTCACCGGGATCTTGATCGTCGGCTGCGGCACGATAGCCTTGGTAGCAAGGTTGTTGGATCCCACTGTGATCACCAGCTTGTTTCGGGAGAAACTTGATATCTTCATTGGTGTATTCATTATAATTTCAGTCATTACAATGAAAACAAAAAAGATAGTCTTTTTATAAGACTCTTACATAATAAAAATAAAAATTACAACTTTCCTTTCAACAAACGCAATAGACGTTTATTCTTCACTGCTTGCGTGGGATCTTGGCCTGTGACAGGGATGTTAATATCCGTGGACTACCAAATGATTAGATCAGATCCGGAGCTTCGTTGATTCATGAAGGAATCAAGAAACCGAAGCAATTATCTTGGCAACAGCGAGATAATCACTCTTCTCGAGATCAGCGCAACGGGGTAATCTCAAGGGAAGGAACCGAGAACTGTAGATCTGACGAGCTCCTCTTTTTTATGCTGATGAACTTGATTCAATCTCCTTCTCTCTTCTGAAATTCATGCTCCTTCAGTCTTCAATTCAGCAGGGCTTCGCCAACGCTCGAGAATTTCAGATCTGAAAAAATAAAGACCCTGGGACTGTATTTATAGGCTTTAGGAGCCATGTTTTCGGATAAGAACGATCGATTCACTCTTACCTTTAGTTATAACCACTTAACTACATTCTTGGATGATATTTTATCAGTTGGAACAAATCCAGACGGTTAACGGGTCATCCAAGACCGTTAACCTATGGGTGTCTCGCTGAGGCCTGGAGCATTGTTCCACGCGTTCTGTCCGTTTTTGTCGTATCTTCGTCATCCGAACTCGGAATTACATGATCCAAAGTGCGGAGGAAATCCAGCAAGGAGATCTACAAGCTCCTATAGTTGAATTATATATGGAGTAGATAGGGCAAGATGGGCGCTTCGTCTTCTGTGAGCGACACGTAGCTCCTGATCAGTTCATGTTTTTGTTATTCTGAAGCTTCGTTGCTTCACACGGTTTGTCGACTCACTGCATACACTTGTTGATGTTAAATAAGCTTCTATGACTCGAATAGTGACGTTCATCATCATCTCTCCGTCTCGAGCCGCGTGCGAGAACCTATAGGTATTTTTAGACGCCTACAGTTGGTCATAGGGATGTCATGTGGCGGAAAGTTATCTTTGATATAATGGCCTTCACTCACACAAAATTCCTACCTTATGGAGCCATTCTTACCAAAAATTTACCCATTTTGAAGTCAATCTTTCTGAGGAAACATCTCTTAGAATCACGCCATTTTTTGATTCCACTACCCTCAATAGAATGGGTATTCCTCCTACCCAATATGCATTAGATCATCTTCCTGCGTATGTTCCCCCACCTAAGTCATCTGAGTCTGCGTCATCTAGCTCTAGTGATTCATCTTTTGATTCCAGCTATAGAGCTCATCGCCACTCCCCTCCTGCATCCTCCTCCTGTATTCCTGATTCTACAACTCGTCATATCGACAGCCTAGAAGAAGGTGTGTATGAGCACTTGAGGGACATTAAACGTAGGTAGGAAGAAATTTGTGTTGAAGCTCAAGGGTGGAACCATGAGGTGATTAGTAGGATTGATGGCTTGGAGCAGAAACTTGATGTCAGTCTCAGTTTACTGCAGCCTTCTACTCCCTCCCCAGGTCTAGGACCTTCTTCTTCTTGATGCAAATATCTTATTTGGGATTTTTAGTATATGTACTTGCTTTGTGTTTCAGAACATTGTGATGTAGTATTTTCTATGTTTTGTGTATTGAAAACTATAAATGTGAGCACTTGAATGCTTAGTTGTTTTGGTTTGTTGATGTTGTGAACATGTAAGAGTTCTTTGCAAACTCTGGTTAATTTGCTTATATATATTCATGTTCATATTCTTATGCCACTGTGTGGTTGATGTTTTTGTGTGGTTTTGATTATATATATTCATTTTGCATCTTTGTTTAAATAAGCCCTTATCTATTAATATATGTCTTGTGTGGCTAACCATTCTTTGTTTAAATAGGGGAAGAATTCTCTATTTCTATATTTCTCACCCATGCTTACATTTAGGGTGAGCTCTTAGCTCTCATTGTGTATTTCCCCCCATTTTTGATGTTGCCAAATGGGGAGAAAAATGTGAGTATATTATATTTATTTTTCGCTTTATTAATTTTATCTGTATATT
The DNA here is from genome assembly GCF_001876935.1 of Asparagus officinalis. Classification (NCBI taxonomy): domain Eukaryota; kingdom Viridiplantae; phylum Streptophyta; class Magnoliopsida; order Asparagales; family Asparagaceae; genus Asparagus; species Asparagus officinalis. The sequence goes on along the minus strand of NC_033798.1, from coordinate 78,154,890 downwards.
GGTAAATTATTTATCATTATCAAAAAGGGAGAGATTATTATCCTTTTTGTTTTGATGATGATTTTACAAATAATTTATGACTAATATTGGTTTTAGTATTTTGGTTTTGTGTTGTTCAGTATATCCAAGAAAATGAACTACACTGATATAGAAGCCTTGCAAATCAAGTCTATCAAGCCTGTGCAAATCAACTCTATCAAGTTCAAGCTTCATATGATATCCTCTTGGTATACTTAGTATAGGTTTATATGTAATGTGTGCTATTTCTTCAAGCTCAAATCTTACACACACATTGGTTTGTGAAATTTCTCAAATCATAGGTGTTTTTATGCAAAATATATTTTAACATGTTTTGAACTATACAAACATTATAAATATATTTTATTGAGTCCATAAAACCATTACACAAGTTTTCAAATTTTGATTTGAGCTAAATATCAAAATTAACATGTTTATGTACACATGTATTTTAGTGTTTTTGAATATTACTGAGTTTTCACAAATGGAAAGAGCAATTTGAAAAATTTCTTTTCTAACATGTTCATATTTACGTTTATAAACTTTTCCCAAAGTTTTACATTTTTTAGAATTTATTTGCTATTTTTAAAAGAGGTTTGAAATTTGTTTTTACTATTCATAACATGCTGAAAACCTGTTATCAGTCGACTGATGAACTCGCCTAGAATTATTAAAAGTTTTTATTTTTACCACTAATAAACTATCAATCGACTGATGAGGTCATCAGTCGACTGATGAGGTCATCAGTCGATCGATGAGCTGTGAGTTGCCTGTAACGGTCAGCTCATCAGTCGACTGATAAACAATATCAGTCGACCAACGCCTGTAACGGCTAGTTTTTCTAGACTTTTGTATTTTTGTCTTTTTTTTAGGTTTTCTTGGTTTTTGGGCTTTAATTTTCGTCCTATAAATATCCCTTACTGTTTTACTTCTAAAAATCATCTAAGTGGGTTTTAACAAGAGTTTTAAAGGGTTTAAAAGTTTGTTTAAGTTTCTTCTTAAGTTTTGGTGTTTGTTTACAAAGAGGAAGCTTACATTATCAATTGAGGAATTCATCCTCAATCACTCTCATCCTTTCTTTGTGTTTAGAGAGAAGTTTTTCTAACTCATTTATCTATCATTTTATTACTGATTTTTCATATTCATACTATTGTTAGTTTGTTATTTGAGTTAGATTTTATTGAACTCATTTTATCACACACATCCCCATTTGAGCTTTTAGTATTTCATACATTATATATTGGGTTGTGGGATTGTGATATTGTGAGAGTGAGCTTACATTATGTTCTCATCCATTATAGAGAACAAATCATTTGTATTTGAGCCTTATTGTGAGTTACACATTGTATTATACTTGTACACCGAGAGGAGTGTGTGGTGAGAGACGGAGTCGGTTCCAAGAGGAGTAGGTTCGGTAGTAAAGCCTAGCGAGAGGTTGTAATTCCGAATACTTGAGGAAGGCGACACGGGCTAGACCAACACTTAGAGGGTGTAGAGTGTGTTTACTTTGTGTGTGTTGTAAACGTTTGTCAGTGAGCGTTGAAAACCGATTGTGAACGTTTTGGGTGAATGTCGAAAACCCGTCGTGATAGTGGATTCTCCCCGAGAGTGGGGAGCGGAGTCGTAGGTTAGACGATTGAACTCCGTGATCATATTATTGTGTTTGGATTGCTCATTGTGTCCACTATTTTTTTATATCGTTTCGTATTTATTTTTCCTTTGCATATATATCCTTGCTTTATTTCAATCGAATATATATCTTGCTAGGATATATTTGTTAATAAGTTTTAATTGGCATTAATATCGAATTAGATTAGCATTCACCCTATTCACCCCCCCCCCCTCTTGGGTGCTTTCAGATCCCGATGTACTTGCTTCACTCATGTTGATAACATGATCTCTTCAAACGAGAATCCTGTAGAGAATCCTCCAAAACGAGCCCCAAGCCAAACCCGAAGCTCTGATACCACTTGTTGTGCGTAGCTAAATCGAAGAAATGAACACAACCAAACTGAGATAGAACCACAACCAATAGGTAAAATAAGAACCAAACAATGCAAGAAACAAATTTTACGTGGTTCGGCAATGTGCTTACGTTCACGGGGCAAGGAGGGGATGGATTTTACTATTAGAGAGAGTACAAATAGAGATTACAAATTCACTCAAAACTCACAAATTAATCTCTCAAACAAAGCTCTCAAATCTCTCACCAAATCTCCCAAATACACGGATCAAAAGTCTCTTTTTTTTGCCTTAAGAAAACCCTAAAAACGTGTTTCAATATATATCAAAACACAAACCAAATCAGAACAGGAAACGAAGCCCCGGACCAAACCCAACAAGTGGTCGACCGCCAAAGTCTTCGCGGTCGGCCGGACAGAACACAGAAAATTTACTTTGAGTTTACAGGGTCTGCGGTCGACCGCAGAAGTCTTCGCGGTCGACCGCAGAAGTCTTCGCGATCGACCGGTTAGAAATCTAGACCCTACCCTGTATTCGTGCATGTTTCCAGTCGACCGCACATGTTACTACGATCAACCGGCCAGAGGTCAAAACTGACCCTGCTTCAATTCTTCTGAACTTAATTTGTCGCTGTCGTTCCTAATTCTACACCCATCATAGGCACAACCTTAGCAAAGATAAAACTCAAAACATCCAAAATTATAATTGGAAGAAAACAAATATATATCAGAAGAAAAAATGAGCTTCATCTCGTGAGCATTGTCTACATTCTCCAGACGACTATACTCATTATTGTCATCTTTTTTATATAAATTTAATAGGTCTGAAACTACAGTGGAGGGAGATCAGTTAACAGCATTAACTATAAGTTTGAGTGATTTGACAACTACCACCTCATTCGACGATAATAAGCAGCTTGGAGGAGAGCAAGGGATAGTACAAATATCCATTTGAATCCCACATAAACAAGACAATGCCTACATATGATTTTGATTTTGTATTATTGAGTCATAAGGTTTTTTAATTATTAATTATTTAGTAACACTATTTTTCAGAATTTAGATCCACCACTAACATTTTTCATAAAATTATAATATCTAAGATCTTGATTGGAAGTGGCTTTTATGCAATTAGTACTGCCACTTAATTTTACAAAAATTCTTACTTCAGTTTGATCATAAAACCAGTATGATACCATTTAGGCAAACAATTTGCCATACAAAACTATAACATGTTTAAGTATACCATCAACAATTCTAAACTCACATACAAACAAATAATATTACACTCTCCCATTAATCTTACTTCAATCCTTCATAAAATGCCTTCTTGAATCCCTCCATATTCTCAACCTCCATCTCCATAACAACGCTGATCCCCCCATCATTCTCCTTACTACTCAACAAATAAGCAACTCCCCTCCCACACAAAGTATTAGCTCTCCCCATGAACTCCGGCTTCCCCCATCCAAAATCAGCATCATATATTGGCATCCCGAGCCAACTCACAGCATACAAATCCGACTCCCTCAACGACCATCCTTTGCCGTCGTTCCCCAATTCAAAATAGTCGATCAACGATCGAATATACTCATCATTCACCTTCGCCAACGCCCTCCCTACTTTCTCTCCGGCAAACTCCAGCGGCTTCGACATAATCTCTCCGGCCTTCGTACCCTCCGACGTACGCACAATCGCATTGCCGAAGTATCCTTCTGGCAGCGGGGGGTTCAGCTTCGACCGAACGTTGGCGACCGTGTAGAACCTCGTGTCTTGGTCGGGCGCGAGGTTGCGTGCAATGCACGCGGACCTCCAAATGTGCGCGGAGACAGCGCGGAATGTGGACAGTTCTTTAACTTTGTGGCCGTTCTGGGGGTGTTTGGGTTGTTTTAGGGTGCTGATTTGGTGTTTGGTGAGCGGGAGAATTTCAGAGACGGAAGGGCCAGGAGGGGACTCGTTGGGGTCGTGATTGGGCTTGTATTCGAAGTGGTCCACGGTGACGGTAGGTGGCGATCG
>NC_033798.1:78141690-78150885 GCF_001876935.1 Asparagus officinalis | reverse complement strand
CGATGCCTACGATTATATCTCCACCCTTCAAGAACGTAACCTGCATAAGACGATGTAGATCTGAATTGGATGCTATACAATTAAAGGGCAAGAGAACTCTTATCTCATAGTTTTTCGGATGAATCACATGAATGTGAGGATGCAACTTAATTGTGAGGAGATTTAGGTCCTCTGCTCATTGCAGATGGTCCAATTACCTCTAATCTTTTACTAGCTACTTCAATTTCGAAGGATAAAATTAGGACCGTACAATTTCAACTATCATAATAATTATTGTCATAGTAGTAGTTTAGTTTAAACTAGACAATAAAATTAGGTCCCAGCATGTCCTGACCTTATCCCTTAAAGTTAAACTAGACAATAAAATTTTGGGGTAATTGGATGCATGTGGGGATATCATGTTATAGCAAGAAAAAATTTGCTCAATATGAGAAGACCAATTGAGACACGCACCTGAGCCATCATCAACAAGCACGGAGGCAGAGACGAGTCAACCGTAGGCACCAACGCCTGCCTCATCTCCTGCGACGGAGCAAAGCCCCCGAACTCCTCCACACTCGATTCCAACCTCACCACCGTGAACAAAACACCCTCTCCATTACAGTTGATCTCAGCTCGACCATCCTCGCCGACCTCAAGACGACCAGCCAACGGATAATACGGAACCAGAGCCTTGCTCAGCGCCGCCTTCAGCGTCTCGACGTCGGTCGAAAGGCCGGTCGGCCGGTAGTGATAGATTGTAGGCACGTGGCCTCTTCCGACGTGGGTTGTGTCAAAATTGGAGAGCCAGACTCTGTGCTTTGGTGTCTCCACGCTAGGAACTACCATGCCAGACTCTATCACTTCCATTTTACTTCTTGTTGATAGGGTTTTTGGAAGAATGTACTAATTAATGTTTGAATGTTGAAATTGTAAGTTTGGGGATGGTTTTTATAGAATGGGTAAGGAGGAGGTATCTGGTCTAATTATGCTCTCGGTAAGTTTTCACGACGATGGGTTGGTGTAGCCTGAAGCTGTCACTTCCCCCACCGAATCCTCCTTGTTGAAATTTTCTGTTTTCAAAGACGTTACTTTGGTTCTTAAAAGTCTTTTGCTGAGTCAATTTAAAACAGTAGCAACTTCACGTGTCTACGAAGAGGGTAAATTCAAAACAATGACCTGCGCGTTGATAGTTTTACCACTGGGAGAAATTTTTTAAAATAAACTCAATCCTAACATTTATCCCAAAATTCAACCCATTACAAACTTTATTATAGAAATCAACCCACTTTCCGGCCGCGTCAGCATCGTGGCCAGAAACTAGGTTGTTTTAACAAAAATCGAGTTGCAAATTAGTCAGGGTTGGCAACCCCGACTAATTAGAAGCTCTGCCGACTAATTAGAAGCTCTGCTAATCACGTTCATGATTAGCAAAGCTAAAACAGTCGGAGTTGCGAACCTCGTTCATTTGGCAGAAACTCTCCAGCCATCCCTCACCTCGTGGAGGCTAAGGGAATGAAATGGTCGGGGTTCCTAACCCTGATCATTTGACAAAGACCATCCAGCGCACATATTTGCTAGAAAATCTCCTCTCCTTCCACACATATATCAATCCTCGACCAAAATTATTGGGTTTAATACAAACTCTCCTGCTGCACATATATCAATCCATAATCAATTTCAATCACAAATAAAGACATATCTTTATATCTATATTACATCTATAACTAATTTCAAACACAAACAAACACGCAATTGACTTGCTAAAATTCCAATCATAAACATGTAGTCCAACTAGCATTTCAAACATAAACAACATAAAACAAGCATTATCGAAATTTAGCAAATATTTAGAACTCTCTTTCCTCTGGCTCTCCCTCTCACTCTCCCTCTTCTTCCTCTGCCTCTTCTCCATTCCCCTTCAACATGACCTTGGATGATCTCATCGCCCGGTTGTGAGTGAATTTCTAAACGCATTACATCCTCCTCGACTTGAACCTACTATGAACATCTGGCTTGAGCCTACTGTGAACATTTGGCTTCATCATGTGCACGACTTGAGTGTTGGTTTCGAGAGTGTAGACCCAAACCTGAATCAAAATCAACAATTCTGAAAAACTCAACATCCGTCGACCGACACACATGGATCGGTCGACCAAATCGAATGTACAAAACAGAGCAGAAACCCCGCTCTGGTCGATGGACCGAAGCAATGGCCTCGTTCGACCGAAAACGTGCACAAGAAACCCTGTAGAAAACAGAGTTCTGAACTATTGACTAAAGCAATACTATCAGTCAACCGATGGTGATCAACCAGTTGACCGATGCAATGCTATCGGTCAACCGAAATCGGGCCAGATGGTTTCCTGGTTCGGGTTGGAATCTAGTTTTGGGCTGTGTATATATATGTTTCCTAAAACGTTTTTAGGGTTATGTGAGGTCGTTTTTGAGAGGGTTTTAACGGCACTTTGAGATCAGAGATCTTAGAGAGAGAGAGAGGCCTATTCCGAGCATTGTAATTTTCTTCAATTAATCAAAGAATTTCTGGTGTGGCTCCCGAGGACGTAAGCGCGTTTGCTGAACCTCATTAAATCTGGTGGTTTCTTCTTTTGTTCATTCTTTCATGCAAGTTTTCTTTTATTTGCTGTGATCTCTTGCTTTCCTACTTTTGACACAAGATCCGAAAGGGCACGGATTGTCGTGTGTTCAACCCTAACAACTATCAGAGCTTCGTTCAGCAAAGTTTTTGTGTGAAAGAGATGGCAGAAGAAAGAAAATCAAAGATCGAGAAGTTTGACGAATCAGACTTCGCCTACTGGAAGTCACAGATGGAGGACTATCTATACCAGAAGGATCTTTATCATCCGTTGATGGGAATAGCTAAAGGAAAGAAGAAAGATGAATCAGACAAGAACTGGGAAATACTGGATCGAAAGGATCTAGGGCAAATTCGGTTGTCACTCGCCAAATCAGTCACCCACAATATATTGAAGGAGAAGTTGATGGTGGGCTTATGGAAGCGCTCGCGAAGATGTACGAGCATCCGTCAGCCGCAAACAAGGTGCATCTCGTCGAGACACTCTTCAACCTCAAGATGGCAAAAGGGTATTCCTTCATGTTGCATCTCAGCAAGTTCAACACGAATATTGATCAACTTATCTCAGTCGACATCACGTTTGATGATGAAGTACATGCCCTATTGATTCTATAGCAGTTACTGGATAATTGGGTAGGTTGCATGACCATAATTAGTAACTCGGCGGGGAAGGAAACGTTAAAGCTGAACAACGTTGTATGATTCTATCCGAGGAGGTTAGAAGAAAATCATCTGAATCAGAAGGTTCAGGTTTAGCCCTAAATCTTGAGCAGAGAGGCCGAAATCAGAAGAAGGGTAATAAGAATAAGAATCGGTCAAAGTTGAAGAAGAAGAGGTCGAACACGAAGGTTAGGCCTATCAAAATAAAGTGTTGGAACTGCGGCTAGGAGGGTCATATGTCTTCAGTCTGCAAAGCGCCAAAGAAGGATATGAATGAGCAGGAGGCTCATATCATGGAAGATGCCTTGAACCTTGCTATGGACAGCGATTCCGACTCATGGGTTATTAATTCAAGAGCCTCATTTCACACCACTATTAATAGAAAGCTTCTTCAAAACTATGTAGCAAAGACTTTGGGAAAGTATACTTGGGGGACAACGAGCCTTGCAGTACTGTTGGAAGAGGAGACGTGCAGATTCAGATGAAAGACTCTAAGTGGAATCTGAAGAACGTCAGACACGTATTAAAACTGAAGAGGAATCTTATTTCGATGGGCCATCTTGGAGAAAAAGGCTATGTTTTAATATTCATCGGGGATTTGTGGAAGATCTTCAATGGTACTATAGTGGTTGCCCGCGGTAACAAAACATGAACTCTCTACCTTACTTCATATACGAGTGACACCCTCGCAATTGCAGCTGGCAAGGAGAGTGTAAATCTGTGGCACAATAGTCTAGGACACATGAGTAAGAAGGGTATGAAGATTCTATACTCATAGGGAAAGCTAAACAGCATCGATTCAGTTAAAGTTGGTATTTGCAAGGATTACATCTACGTGATCAGAAGAGGGTCAGCTTTAAGAAGAGTGGAAGACCACCCAAAGATCAGAAGCTAAAATTTGTTTATACATACGTTTGGGGTCCGACTAGCGTGTCTTCTCTTGGCAGTTCGGCATACTATGTCACCTTTATCGACGATCACTCGAGGAAGGTATGGGTATACTTCATGAAGTACAAGTCAGAGGTATTCGGGATATTCATGAAGCGGAAAGTCATGGTAGAGAACGATACAAATCTAAAAATGAAGTGTCTGGGATTGAACAATAGTGGAGAATACGAGCTGGAGGAGTTTAAGAAGTTCTGTAGCCTGAACATGATTCATTTAGAGAGGACTACTCTAGGGATACCATAACAGAATGGCATTACAGAGAGAATGAGCAGAATATTGACAGAGCGTGCGAGGAGCATGCGTCTACATGCAGGTCTACCTAAGATGTTTTTGGACGGACGCGATGCATACAACAGCTTACTTAATAAATTATGGGACTTCAGTTCCATTAGATTTTGGGATTCCAGAAGAGGTTTGGAGTGGTAAGAAGGTTAATCTCTCACACTTGAGAGACTTTGGTTATGTAGCATATGTTCATATCAGTGACCATGTCAGGGATAAGTTAGAAGCTAAGTTACAGAAGTATACATTCATTGGATATGTCATTGATGAGTTCAGATATCGTCTTTGGGATGAGAAGAATAGGAAAATCATCAGGAGCCAAGACGTCATGTTCAATGAAGATGTGATGTACAAGGATAGGGACAATGCAAAGGATAACCAAAATAGTGTGAGCAGCACTAAGGATACAGATGGATCCGAGTACATAGATTTAGAGGAACTCCAGATAGGGGAGACAATGTTAGTTCTGACCGAAGAACGGAGGAGACTCCGGGTGCAGAGATTACTACCTAGGGCGTGGAGCTTAGGAGGTCATCTAGAGTACCTAAACCATATCTCAGGTATCTTTCGTCACTGGATTATTTACTTTTGACAGATACTGAATAACCAGAGTGTTATGAGGAGGCAATGCAAGTTAGTGAATCTCAGCAGTGGGAGTAGGCGATACAAGAAGAGATAGATTCTATCCACTCGAATAAGACATAGGAGTTAGCCCAGGTACCTGCAAAAAAGAAAGTCTTACATAACAAGTGGGTCTACCGGATCAACCAGGAGAGTGATGGAAGCAAGAAGTATAAGGTCAGATTAGTTCTGAAAGGGTTCCAACAGAAGAAAGGAGCGGATTATATGGAGATATTTTCTCCTGTCGTGAAGCTTATAACTATTAGAGTGGTGTTGAGCTTAGTAGCTGCTGAAAAGCTCTACCTTGAACAGTTGGATGTGAAGACTACTTTTCTTCATGGTGACTTGGATGAAAAAATCTACATGAAGCAACATGTTGGCTTCATAAAGGATGAAAAAAAAGAAATGGTGTGTAGGTTCAAGAAGCGCTTATACGGTTTGAAACAGTCTCCAAGATAGTAGTACAAGAAGTTCAATAACTTCATACAGAATAATGGCTATGGAAGATGCAATTCAGATCATTATTGTTACTTCAAGAGATTCGAGTCTAGCTATATCATATTATTATTGTATGTTGATGACATATTAGTTGCAGGATCGTGTTTAGAAGAGATAAACAAATTGAAGAAGTAGTTGGCGAAGGGGTTTACTATGAAGAATCTGGGTGTAGTGAAGTAGGTTCTTAGGATGTGAATCAGTCAGGATGTGACTGAAAGGACATTGAGGTTGAGTCAGGCTGAATATATCGAGAAAGTATTTTAGAGATTCAACATGGAGAATGCTAAGCCTGTTGGCGCGCCTCTTGAAAGTCAATTCAAGTTATATGAGGAGCAATCACCCAAGGCAGATGCAGAGAAAGAGCACATGAGCAGAGTGCCATATTCATCATCCATTAGTAGTCTTATGTACACGATGGTTTGCACGATGTCAGATATCGCCCATGCAGTAAGAGTTGTGAGCAGGTTTGCAAGCAATTTAGTGAAGCAGCATTAGGAACCCGTGAAGTGGATATTACGATACTTGAGAGGAACTACAAATATGACATTGTGTTTCATGAGGAAGAAATTAGTACTACAGGAATATGTGGATGTAGATTTCGTCGGTGATCATGATACGAGGTGAAGTATCACGGGGTATGTTTATACCTTAGTGTCGACAATAGTGCGCTGGGTCTCACGTTTACAGAAGATAGTAACATTGTCCATGACTGAGGCAAAGTATGTCGCAGTGACTGAAGCCAACAAGGAGATGATTTGATTGACCGGGTGACTGGAAGAGCTGGGTTTAAAACAGGGAAATGGTGTTCTTTATTATGATAGCCAGAGTGCTATACACATTGCTAAGAATCTAGTATATCATGCCAGAACAAAGCACATCGATGTATGTTACCACTTCATACGCTCGCTGATAGAGGACGACAAGTTACAATTGGAGAAGATTTTGTGGAGTCAAAATACTTCGGACATGTTGACGAAATCAGTGACCATCGAGAAACTGGAGTTGTGCACAACTTTAGTTGGCCTTCATACGTAGAAGACGAAAGCGGAGACATACTAAGAGGATAGGCGGGATAGCCAAGATGATATTGATTGAAGAATGTAATTTTTCCGGGTAGGAGAAGATGCTTACAAAGATGGTGGGAGTTCGAGAGAGCTCGTTGATGGCGGTTTGGTCTCCAAGTGAGAGATTGTTGGTTTCGAGAGTGTATACCCAAACCTAGATCAAAATCAACAATTCTAGAAAACTCAACACTGGTCAAATAACAAACATGGATCGGTCGACCGAATCGACTATAGGAAACTGAGCAGAAAACCCCACTCTGGTCGATCGACCGAAACAATGGCCCCGGTCGACCGAGAACGTGCACAAGAAACCCTGTAGAAAATAGAGTTCTGGATGATCGACCGAAGCAATACTATCGGTCGACCGATGGTGATCAACCAGTCAACCGATACAATACTATCGGTCGATCGAAGTCGGGTCAGACGGTTTCCTGGTTCGGGTTAAAATCTATTTTTGCGCTGTGTATATATATGTTTCCTAAAATATTTTTAGGGTTATGTGAAGTACACGATCGAGCACGTACATTTTGACAATCTCAAAATATATAATCGAGACTCGGGCACACCATATATCTTCACTATCTCTGTAAATATCTGATAGTGAAGCTAAAACTAGTTCATAGGGCATCCATTTGACCTATAAAGAAAATTACAGGAATTTACATATTAGTAACATATGATATATTGCTTGAATGCAGTTAGATATTATGATTTTATACATGTTCATCCTTCATTTGATCAAGCTCGTTCTTGTAAAAGTTTTAATTTCCCTTTGGAAAGGTTTGTTAATATTTAGAAACATTCCATCTATTTGATATATAAAGGTTTAGTATAGACTTGGGAGTTGGGTCTTGTTCTTCACCTTCAGAGTCATCGCTTCTTTCATCCTCTTCAATCGCCACCCTTATTAACGCCCTCATATTTTCATAAGAGGCTTCATTGTCCATGACACTTGATGTTCCACTAAATGAAGGTGCACTTAGGTATTAAAATTGAGTCTGTTCTTTTTCGCTTGAAGATGAAGGAAAACTGTCAGACTCAACTCCCAAGTGTAACATGTGCGAGAATTCTCCTGGAGGTTTGAACATTTGGCCCGAACTAAATGGAATCTTTTCAACAAATAATTCTACCGTTGGTTGCGTGTTACTCAAATTAAACATAATATTCATATTATAATTGTTTGCAATTTCAACCACAGACGTCCTATCAAATGTTATGGGCCAATTGCATATTACTCTCAGTCAGTACTCTCGTGAATTAATTTCAATAACTCAGTGGAATTATTTAATCATGTCATAGTAACTATATGATTTTGAGATCATTAACGGTATCGTTACCCCCTCCACCGTACATTAGCATATTACTCATTTCATAGTTACTTTTTCCACCATAAGAATATGAGATAAACATCATGTTATTCAACAGCTAAAAAAATTGGATTATATCATTTAAATGAGAAATTTTTAAATAATATTACCAAACCGTTGAATAAGAGAGGAAACTCTAGATGCAATCAATTTGATAATCCATATATACAATACAACAATCTCATAATCATATAACTCTAATTTTAATCAATAACCCTAAATAAATAAATGAAAACCCTAAACCCACAAATTGAGCATTCTATGCCCTAGAATTTCAATTTCAATTAAACTATACCATACATAAGGATTGATAATCACCACAAAGATATCTAATTGATATTAAATTTTAAACACTAGGAAAAAAATTTAATGAAAATCCTAGAAATAAATGTGAATAAGAGAGAAAAATCCTACTTTTTTAAATGTGAAAGAAAAGAAAAGGAAGAAAAATTACCTTTAAGACTTTCTTGTCAAATTTTGGCGAAAATTTTGGGTTGGGGGGACTCAGGTAGGCTGACGAGGAAGAGGGACTGGAGTGGGGTTAGGAAAAAACAAAGAACGGAAGTCGGGTTAGGGTTAGATGATTTTATACTCGATCGCAACCACACCATAGTTAGGAATTAGTCAGGGCTGGGAACCCTGACTATTTCCTGACTTCCCAACCCTGACTAATTCTTGACTTAGCTAATTTTCAAATTGGCCAAGTCCTCATGGAGTCTCTACTAATGGTCGGGGGTTCCTAACCTTGACCAATTTTGTCAAGGTTCAAAAACCTGACTAATATGGCCTTAACCATATTGCTCAATGCATATTAGTGCTCGCTGCTCATAATTACTCAACTAACTAGTTGGGGTTGCCAACCCCAACTAATTAGTAGCTCATTTTTTTTTAATACGATTAAGTTTATGGCCACGATGCTGATATGGCCAAAAACTACGTCGATTTTTGTAATAAAATTTGGAAAGGGTCGAATTTTGGGATTAAAGCTGGGATTGGGTTTATTTTGAAAATTTCTCCTTTACCACTGCATCCCTAGTCTATTTGCCAGACCCAAATGTGTAATTTTTGGAATATTTGTATACAACCTTCTTAAAGTTTGTAACTCACGGAAGTTATCTATGAATTTATCTCTGTTAGCATGATACGCTTAACCCCCACCCCCCCACCCCACATGAATGCT
>NC_033798.1:78129927-78140295 GCF_001876935.1 Asparagus officinalis | reverse complement strand
AATGCTAAAATTATGCAGATGATATATTTGCCAATAAAAATTACAGTTCGCGTTTTTATGGGGTTTTCTAAGAAAATGTTGACAGTTAAATTTGGGGTTTTGTGATAACCACTAAATTTAAGGGGGATTTCTGATATTTTAAAAGTTATGGAAACCTATTTGATAATCATCAAAAGTTAAGGAGAGTTTCCTAAAATTTAGCCAAAATCAGTTTTAGAAGATATACTTGAGCACACCCGTAATATTTGTTAAATTTGCCTCAAAATGAAAGAAAAGTATTATAGGAAACATGTTTCCTTTAACTCTTTCTTTTTTTCTTGTTTAATTTAATTTCACACCGTGAAACCAAGTAGAATTACACCTTGTTATTGGTTGATGTGACCTACAATTAAAGAAACTCATTTCATAGGTTTTTATATAGAAATAGGAGGAAATCACATCAACCCAATATGACTTTCATGATCAATTTTACCTTTAACCTTTTTGGATATTACATTCTAATATTATTCTAATATATTCAAATAATTTAAACGTAAAATCTTTAACTAAAATTTAATATTAAAAGAGATAAAATATTGGAACTAATTTTCTATCCTATTAAAAGATGATATGTGTCCAATTAATTCTATCTTCCTAAGAATTCTCATTAGATTAAAACTATTCATATCCATTACTAAAAAAAATTCCTATTCATAAAAAAGTAAAATTTCAATAAACAAATTATCCTTAATTCTAAACAAGTTCTAACCATCCACAATTTAAAAAAAATCTAAAAATTGTCATTGTCCCTCCTTCATTATTTTAAAAAGTTAATTTCAATAAATCTCTCACAACTTTAAATTCAGCACTAAACTCCTAAAATATTTACAATTCTCATTAAATCCTTAGTAAGTTTGGTAATTTCATGAAACACCCAAAATATTTTGAATTTTTGCACTTAACTTCCAAAATAGTGTTGCCTTAAAAGTTCACATTGGCTAAAATTAACCCTCACGGATAGTATGTACCTCTCAAATCGATCTTATTTGCAAGTTAGTCCATAAATTGATAAACAACCCAAAGAATAGGAAAAATTACAAATAGCTATAAAAAAAAATTCTAAAATTACAAATAATACTCAGATTATTTTGAAAGCTACAAAAAATAAACATATAGGCCCCTTAAAATTGAAATTGAAAAAAAAACCTTGAAAATCTTCAAATTAAAAAATACTCTTAAAGTTCTAAAATTATGAATGACACAAAAAAATTCATAAATTACACAGAACTTCTTAAAATTTTAAAAAATACAAACAAACCCCCTTTAAAAATTAAAAATTCTAAGAAACCCCAAAAAAATTCAAAAATTCAAACAAACATACAAAAAATATAAAAAATTAAAAAAATCCCATAAAAGTAAAATATGACAAATGACATCCTAAAAGTTTAAAATTGCAAACTGCCCCATAAATATCTTAAAAATAATAAATTAACCCTTTAAGTTAGAAAATTACAAAGACCCTTAAAAGATTATAAAAACCTAAAAAATATAAAAGGTATAAACAACCCTCTGAAAAATCAAAAATTAGAAACAAACCCCTCTAAAATCTAAAAATTACAACAACCTCTTGAAAATCACAATTAATACAAACAAGCCTCTGAAAGGATTTGAAAATTATAAATAATTGTTATTTTGGGTTTTTGCTAAAAATTGTTGGGGCTTAAGTGAAAAAACATAAAACTTATTGGGTTATTAGTGTACTTTGGTCTTTTGACTACACATAAATTAATGATGTTAGTTTTGAGGATTTTCTGCTAAAAAGTCTTGGGCGTTTAGTGAGTGTTTTAAAAATATTTGAGATTTAGTTCTAAATTGTAAAATTATTGTGGGTTTGGTGAGATTTATCTTTATGTTAACTTTGAGGATCTCATGAAATCACAAAGAAAACCCTTAGAAAATCTAAAAAATGTGAAAAACACTCTTATCATTCGAAAGCAATAAATAATCCATTAAAATGCAAAAATTACAAAAAAAATCAATAAAAAATAGATATGAAAAATAGCATCCTAAAAAAATTTTAAATTGTAAACAGCCCCTTTAAAATCTAAAAAATCATAAACAAACTCTTTAAATTAGAAAATTGCAAAGGACCTTCAAGAAAATTACTAAAAAACCCAAAAAAAAAGAAAAGTACAAACAACCCCTAAAAAGTCTATAATTTGAAGCAAATCTCCTAAAACTTTAAAAGTTATAATCAACCTCTTAAAATTTTCAATAATTACGAAAACCTAATGTTTGGGGGGGTTTTATTGCTAAAAAATATTTCTGGTTAAGTGAAAAAAGGTAAACTTATAGGCTTATATGGGCAACAATGTTAGCTTTTAGGGCATAGAATGAGAAGAGTTCATGGGCATTTCTTAAATTTTCAAACTCGAAGGAGATTATCTATAATAAGCTCAAATCTGAGTGGTTTCTCAAATTAAAATAGTTGAGAGGGTTTTTATAGACAATCCCTATAATTGAGGGGGATTAAGTGAGGAAACTTCAAGTGATTATCTCAAAGTTTCATAGTCGATGGGGGTTATCTACAATATACTTAAACTTGGGGGGGTTTCCTCATATAAAATATTTGAGGGGTTTTTTCTAAAATTATTCTATTATTTTTTAGAGATAAAATCTCATTAAGTAGTGATTATATGAAACCCCTTTATCAAAAAGCCTCCTCAACTTTGAGATTTTATCAGAAGATTCCCCTAAAATTATCTCTTTTAGAGTAGTTTCCTAATAAAATAACAAAGTTTATGGGATTTTCTATTTTAATACATTTCATTTTAAATATTTTATATTTCTAATATTATAATTTATAGACACACGCGAAAAGTGATATAAATTTGTTTTAGCCACATTAAAATTCCTCTAATGTTTTAATCATGAGATTTTCAATATATATTATTTTAAAATATTTAGGGTCTTTGCCAATTGCTAGCCTTTGAGATGTTCAAAAGGTATGTTAATTAAAAATAATTATGTGAGTGAAACTACTCAAATATGTGTTGTTTAAGTTTAATATTTTATTATGAGATATTCAATATATATCATTTCAAAAGATTTAGGGTCTTCGCCACTTGCAATTATTTTAACAGACTTAAATTAGAATACATCCCATCAGAATAACACTAGCCATTAGGTGCTAAGAAATAGAGATGAGTCCTGATAGAATGTGTAATTGAGAGGGTTGAGCTAAAAAAAGTTTTGAATTGCAAGAGAAATCGAATGAGATGGAGAATGATCTTTAAATAAATAAGAATTTCATTCTCACTAAAAAATAAACATAATTTAAAGAAATAAGTAAATCTCCAATTACGTGATATAGTCAAAGTTAGTTATAAGGAAATTTTATGTCTTAAAAAATAACAAGTTACTCTACTAAGAAATACATACATACTAGCATGAAATATATTAATTAGTCATTTTCATAGCTTGCTTTAGGGCTGGGCATATTCGGTTCGGATCGGTTTTAAGCTCAATCCGCATCTAATCCGAATTTTTTGAATTCTCAAAACTCTCATCCAGATCCAGATTTTTTTTCCCTTCATTCGAATATTCGGCCCAACCAAAATTCGGATCGGTTTCGGTTTTGGACCGAATTAATACTATTTCACAAAAATCTGCCCACACCTGAGATCATTGCCTATTAATTTTTGATGAAGTATCATTATTTGTCCATTTTGTCTACTTAACTTTTTTCCCCAAACAATGAAATGTGGAGCTTGTTTGAAGTAACACCATTGCCACAGCTAACAAAAAACCAAAATCAGTGAAATGAGCGCAAACCATATCAACAAGTACATATGGTTACGTAACATTCAAATATTAATTAACTATAATCAAAAGGTTATCTTTCATTTCTTGGAAAACAACTTAACATGCCTCTAGTAGAATTTGAAAGCTTATATGAGGTTTCACCGATTTTAATGCGGACATATACGCTAGCAGGCCCAATGAAAAAGGAACTATACAATATAAACATATATGTAAACATAACAATCAAATTATCGAGCAATTATATAGCTTAATGTTCAAGTGATGACTCACTAATAAGAAAGCTATTCCATCCGACTTCGTCCGAACCAAAAGTCCTTTCCATTTTGACCGAATTCCGAACGACGAAGTCCTTCCCATTTTGAGCAATATGAATATCCGACAAAGAACGAATTAGAAAATTCGGTTCGGTTTTTTTTGGGCGGTTCAGGGGTTCAAACCGGATCCAAACCGGTTTAATTCGGTTCGGGCGGTTTAGAGTCTTCTTCTCATCCATTTAATCCGGTTCGGTTAACCGGCCCGCTTTTTCGGGCGATTTTTTCGGTTGAATCGGTTTTTTCGGATTTTGCCCACCCCTAGCTTGCTTGGACAATCTATAACATAAACATATAGAATATAATAATATTACATTAGAAAAATTCTCATAATTAAGATCCATGGTTACTGGTATATGATCTTTCCTTAAGAGTCTATTAACCTCACGGGATATCACATTAAAGTGGAAAATAATTATTAAAATTGTAAAGGGTATAAAATACTATGAATTCATACAAATTATAAAATGAAAACATAGTATTGCGATGAGAATGAAATTATTTAAATAAAATTTTTTTCATAGAAAGATTTTGATATTCATGTACTATTTATTGTAAATTGTACTTAATGTGAATTAACCATGTAATATTGACTTTGGTTATGGCAATTTTGATACTGTTGATTAACTATATACGTATAGTGACATACGTTATTTTTTATTTTCATGTGAAATTAAAAGAAATATTTCACAACCCAATGAAGTAAGAAAATAGAAAAAAAGAATAATGATATTGAACCACGTGCAATGCACGTGCATCCAATCTAGTATAAAAAAAAGTCTATATGTCATTAATCCTAATAAGTATGATTATTTCATATATACGTATGATCATGCTCTTGTGATTAGATTATTGCAGTTCCTTTTGAAATAAATCATAAGTATGCATTGAATAATGGAGGATAATAAAAAATTTTATCCTATTTTTTCTGTTTAAGGACAGAAGAATCTGAATACTCGTTTTTTAAAAGGGAAGGGAATCTGAATAGAAAAACCATAAAAAAAAATTTTAGAGAAAAATAAGGGATATTCCCTGTTCATTAAAATCAAAAGTATGTTTACAAAAGCAGGATACGAACTGTATCCATAAAGATTAGTGGATAGAAGAAAATAATTTCTCTTGCTGGGGATGTCGGACCTTCTTCTTACAAACATTCATGAAGATGAAGAGAGAGCATTGCCGTCATTCACCGTTGACATGGATATAAGTAAGAACCAAAGCCAGCCATACGTTTGGACAAGAGAAATTAAATTTTCTATAGACTAATTGAAACTAACAACAAAACACCAAAAACACCATAAAGCTGATATGTACAAAAAACATTATAAAATACTGAGAGGAAGCTGATATGCCAAGCTAAATATTGTTGCTCCGCAAGATAGGTCTCTCTTCTAAAACCGCTGCTAACTTAAGTGCCATCTTCCCTCTCCCAGAACCTGACCATTTATGTAAATTAAAAATGGCTGAGTTGATGATAGATGTAGCAGAGAACAAAGAATTTTCAAAAATAGATTTATTTCTTGATGTCCATAAGCTCCAACACACTGCAGTGAAAATTGATCTCCATAAAACCCCATCAGAGTAACGAAGAGATTCAACAGACTTGAGGAGTTTGTATAAAGATGTTGGCCACATGAAAGGGAGGTATGAGTCACAAAAGTGTTTCCATACTGATTTGGTAAAACTGCATTCAAAGAATAAGTGATCACAAGATTCAAAATGAATACCACATAAAATGCATGTAGAATCTCCCTGCCATCCTTTCTTTATAAGATTTTCTTTTGTATGCAGCCTGTTAATAGATAAAATCCATGTGAAAAACTAGAATTTACTCGGCATGACTGGATTCCAAATAGTTTTATAATATGCAGATAAAATTCCTCTGGTGTTAAGGAAATAGTAATGGGATTTGACCGAGAATCTCCCATTGGACGTAGGGGACCAGGTAGGTATGTCAACATTGTTAGTAACAATGTGTAATGTCAATATGATTTATAATTGCAATCTTTGCAGATGTTGAGGAATCAGAAATGCTTCTCTTAAGAAGTGGGTGCCAGTGTCATAAACGATTATGGAAAAGTCCCTGAGAACGAATGCTGACATTTGTAGACAGGGATAGTTTGTACAAAATCGGATATAGACTTGATAAGGTGTTACTACCAATCCATTTATCTTCCTAAAACCTAATTTTATCACCAGATCCGAGAGTCCATTGCAGAAGATGAAGAAACAAATCCTTGATTGATATGATATCATTCCAAAACATAGAATTTGAATAACTGTAGGTAGATGATTGCAACTGAGAGTCTTTTCTAATATAGAGTTGGTGTAAGAGAGTTCCAACAATACAATTTTTTATTAACCATTAATAGAATTATAGAATCATGACACATGAAAGAGATGGGAGTTTGATAGAGGATCTTGTTCACCGAGAATACGCAGTCATGGTTTTCGTTGTCTTTGAATAACAAATATTTATTTTGAATCAATTATTTACACCTTTGATTTCTCTCCAAACCGGTTAAAAGGATTGAATAGGCTTTCCCCAAGCAATATAGAATCATGCTTAATTTTGATCTTTTTCACATATGCATTAATCAAAATCAAGTCTAAATAAGTGATACTCCCATTCAGATTTTCGAAATAGAAAAAAAGGAAAAATAAACCAGCTTTTTTTTTTGTTCAAGAACTCTGGTGTTATAGAGGGTGTTTGGGTAGATTTATTTTTTAAAGCTTATAAGTTATGCTATCTTTTAGTAACTTTTGGTTTTATGATAAAAATATTATATAAATTGTTTGGGCAGTATAGTAATTTGTTTGGTCAAACTTAGTTTATTTATATGAGCTTATAAGTTAGTTTTTTAAAACTTGAGGTATACCAGGTTTTCAAAATGCGACTTATAAACTAACTTATTTGGTATTTTACCAAACAATTAAAAATGAAAAAACTAGTTTGACCAAAAAATGAGCCACGGTTCATGGCACCTATTTAAAAACCTCTAACATTTGGCAAGTCAGAGTTAAATCTGGTGATTCTTGGTTATGGAAATAGTTATTAAAAGCAAGGGTTAAGGCTGCAATTCAATTTGGGGGGACTAATAATCTAATACTATGCATCAGGTCTTGTTACAAGCACTCCAAGATTCATCTCTCTGGTCTTTATAAACTTTTATCTCCTGTTAACTTTAATGTATCTGTTCCTTGGTCGGATACTGTCTGGGAGAGTTTAAATCTTCCTAAGCACTCTTTTACTTTGTGGTTGGCTATTCAAAACAGGCTGCTCACTAAGGATAGATTGCTCAGAAGAGGGATCATCCAATCAGACCTTTGCTCCCTGTGTGAAAGAGATACTGAAAGCCATATGCATCTGTTTTTTTAATGTAGTTTTTCTATGACAGTTTGGAATGAGGTAAAGAACTGGCTCAAGTTTAATTGGAAGACTTGTAACTGGAGGTTGCTTCTTGATTGGTACTGTAACAGATTAAGGGTGAGAGGCTTCAAATTGAGAATGACTATTAGCTGATGCTATTTGTTTGAGCCTCGATTGAAGGTCGTTGCTGCACATAGCTACTAGATAAGAGAATTACCTAGAGGAAGGGGAGTTGTCTTTGTGCGTCTTGTTGCTGCACATAGCTACCAGATACAAGAATTACATAGAGGAAGCTAGGGGAGTTGTCTCCATACGTGTGGTATGTGTGGGTGGGGGTTGTGGTCTTTTTATTTGTGTGTTTGGGCTAACAAAATACTAATGGTGTTAATTACAAGTTAGGCCTACCGAACATTGACAGAGAGAACCAGAAGCATTCGGGTACAGTCAGGCCTACTGAAGCAGTTCTAAGCTGAAGAAGTCAACACAGCAGCTTATTTGATCAACCGAGGTCCATCGCGCGGTTCCATTGGAGCACAGAATACCAAAGGAAGTATGGTGCGGAAAGGAGGTAAAACTCTCACATCTCAAAGTTTTCGATTGTGTAGCTTATGTGCATATTAGTGATCAAGACAGGAATAAGCTTAATCCCAAGTTAAAGAAATACACTTTCATCGGCTATGGTGAAGATGAGTTTGGCTACCGCATTTGGGAAAATGAAAACAAGAAGGTGATCAGGAGTAGAGATGTGATATTCAACGAGAAGGTGATGTACAAGGACATGCACAAGACAAATGACTCAGAGAGCGAGTCAATATTTGTAGATGCAGATGATGTCCCGAGTAACCTCTCGGAAGAACCCTGTAGATGCAGATGATGTCCCGAGTAACCTCTCGGAAGAACCCAATGTAGAAGGTCCTCATCCAGAAGAGCCTGTTGGACAAGATGGTGCGCAAGAGCCTGACGCACCAGCTCTGATATTGAGAAGATCTTCATGGCCTCCTGTTCCCAACATGAGATACATAAACTATCTGTTGCTGACAGATGGAGGGGAGCCTGAAAGCTATGATGAAACTTGTCAGGGTGGAGATGCGAGCAAGTGTGAGCTTGCCATGAAAGATGAGATGAAGTCTATCATATCAAACCAGACGTGGGAACTAGCTAAGTTGCCCAAGGGTAGGAAGGCACTCCATAATAAATGAGTGTACCGGGTGAAAGAGGAGCAGGATGGCTCCAGAAGATATAAGGCCCGGCTAGTTGTCAAAGGATTCTAACAGAAGGAAGGAATTAACTACACCAATATTTTTTCCTCCCGTAGTGAAGCTAAATACTATCAGGACAGTGATGAGTATTATAGCTATTGAAGATCTTTATCTCGAGCAGTTAGACGTGAAGATAGTGTTTCTTCACAGAGATCTAGAAGAGGAGATATACATGCACCAGCCTGAAGGTTTCTCAGAAGAAAAGAAGAATAACCTGGTGTGCAGACTTAAGAAAAACTTGTATGGCCTGAAACAAACCCCAAGACAGTGGTACAGAAAGTTTAACGGCTTTATACACAAGGAAGGTTTCCAGAAGTACAACGCCGACCACTGTTGCTACTTTAAAAGATATCAGTCCAGTTATATCATCCTACTGCTGTATGTTGATGATATGTTGGTTACAGGTGCAGATATAGAGGATATCAGGAGTTTGAAACAGCAGATATTAAAGGAGTTTGACATGAAGGACTTGGGGCCAGCGAAGAAGATCATTGGAATGCAAATCACGATAGATAAGAAGAGAGGTCTCTTGCAGTTATCTCAGGCGAAGTACATTAACCGTGTTTTGCAGAGATTCAACATGTGCGACGCTAAGCCAATGAGCACACCCTTGGCCAGCCATTTTCACCTATCTAAGGATCAATCTCCTCAGTCAGAAGAAGAGAAAGAGAGTATAACTAAGGTCCCTTACGCCTCAGCTATCGGAAGTTTGATGTACGCAATGGTCTGTACGAGACCAGATATTGGTCATGCAGTGGGAGTGGTCAGCTGATTTATGTCAAAACTAGGAAAAGCTCATTAGAAAGCGGTCAAGTGGATTCTGAGATATCTACGAGGCACCACACATAAGTGTTTGCACTTTGGTAAGAGAGAGGTGGAAGTGCAAGGGTACGTAGATACAGACTTTGGAGGTGAAGTCGATCACCGAAGAAGCACCACCGGCTATGTATTCACTGTCGGAACTACAACTATTAGTTGGATATCACAGATACAGAAGATTATCACTCTATCCACTACAGAAGCTGAGTATGTTGTAGCGACTGAAGCCAGCAAAGAGATGATATGGCTTTAGGGTTTGTTAACTAAGCTGGGATTCAAACGGGAGAGGAATGTCTTGTACAACGATAGTCAGAGTGCGATTCACTTGGCTAAGAATTCCGCATTTCATTCTAGAATGAAGCATATTATACTTTGGTACCACTTCATCAGATCCTTGTTGGAAGATGACGTGTTAAAACTGGAGAAGATTCCAGGAAGTAAGAATCCAGCACATATGTTAACAAATGCAGTGACCGTTCAAAAACTGGAGTTGTGCGTAACTTTAGTTAGCCTTCATGCATAGATGATGAGGGCGGAGCCACACAGGAGATGATGCTTGTAGAGATAGCCTGCTAACGATGGTTTGGTCTCTAAGTGGGAGATTGTTAAAATTAGGAGTGAAGCCCAAACTCACCTGCAAGCGAGCTTCTCCAGGCGAGGACGAAGCTCAAGCGAGGGCTAGCTCCTGTCAGTGAGTTTAAGATCCACACATGCGAGCTCAAGGATGCAGCGCAGACAAGTTCGAGTTGGATTTGGTGAGCTCGTGGCAGGCGATGTCGACTCCGCAGGCAAGAATCGCACAGGC
>NC_033798.1:78095322-78129684 GCF_001876935.1 Asparagus officinalis | reverse complement strand
GCAGCAGCGAGCTTCAGCCTTCTCTCTCTCTCTCTCTCTCTCTCTCTCTCTCTCTCTCGTTTTTGCGATGGCAATTTCTCTCTACCTCTCTCTGCCTTTTTCATTCTCAGAGATGTGAGAAAAGGGGTTTGATTTGAGAAGGGGATTTATTAAGGAGATATTAAAGAGGGGTTGTGAAAGAAAGGAAATTTTATTACTGTAGCTACAGTGATAAATTAGCATTTATTGAGAGATCTCAAGTTTGAGATCTGCTCTTACTTTGTAATTTCTTATTAGTTAATAAGAAATTAACTATGTGGCTCCCGAGGATGTAGGCACTTGCCGAACCTCGTTAAATCTTGGTGTATTTTTTCTATATTGTGTTTCTGCTGCTTGGGGGTTTCAGCGTAAATTCCTAACAGGATTTAGATTTGAGTTGGTATGATCAACTCTGATGGTCTCTTGATGATTAATTCATTGGTTCCCTTCTACAGGAAGGAAACCCGTTTTGTTTTTTTAATGTAGTTGGTGATTTTGGAAGCATATTTGCCTTGTGCTACTTGTAGAAGGGTCTCAATTGCTGGCAGGTGAATTTACTAATGTAGAACACACAGCAGGCATGTTTATATCAAAGTGAGACAGTCGCAAGCCCAAATGCGGGCCTGGTCAAAGAAAATAACTTGTTTCGAAGAAACGACCGAAACTTTCGAACCGTACATCGTAATTGGACGAATTATATATGAAAATCGACTATCTCAACGAGATGGAGCCATCCAAACCGACCCCTTAGGGTTCGGTTTGCATTTTTTGTTTTACCAAATTTCTTACGGTTTGAGAGATATTTATATTTTTGTCCGTTTTTTACTATTTTTAGTAATATTTTAGGAGTCTGTTTTGTTTAGGAAAAAAATCCGGTTTGATCTCAGATTTGACTGGTGGACTTTCCTAATCATAAGGAGTTTTTTTAGGAGTTTTAATATTTTAGGAATTCTTTTACTATTTTTAATAAAGTTTGAGTCCTTGTAGGAATTAGAGTACTGATAGGAGTCTTATTTTTTTTCTATTTAAGAAGAGTCTTGTAAGCCCTAGAGGTATAACTTTTCATCAATAAATTTTTTTTTCAATATTTTCTTTGTAGATTCGAAGATCGTTCTTTGTGGATTCAGAGAACACCCTTGGTGGATTCCGAGATTACAACTTCCGCGCTGCGTCAATTGGTATCAGAGCCTTGTTTCTCCGATCCAATGGCATGTGATGAAGCACATATCTCTCGAACTAAGTTCGACATGCTAAAGGCCGATGTCAATCAGATGAAGACTGTCATGGAGCGACTAGTTGCGGCAGTAGAGCGTCTGGACATGACAGGAGATCGAAATCGCATTGATGGTCGCCAACGACTTGAGACGACTCCATATGAAGATTCCGATGGTAAGGAAGATCATTATACGCCACCACGCTGTGGTGTTTATCACAGAGACCGACGACGAAGGGATAATTATGACGTTAGAGGTTTCAAGATAAAGATGGATCTGCCATCTTTCAACGGGCAACTGCATATTGAAGAGTTCCTCGACTGGATTGCAAAAGTAGAGAGGTTCTTTGAGTATATGGAGATCCCAGAAGAACACGAGGTAAAATTGTGGACTACCGACTCAAAGGTGGAGCTTCATCTTGGTGGAAATCTGTTTGTCTGAATCGATCTCGTCAAGGGAAGCCTAAGGTTGAAAGGTGGGAGAAGATGAAGAAGCTACTGAGAGCCCGTTTTCTGCCAAGTGATTATGAACAAGTATTATTCGGGTAGTACTAAAATTGTAAGCAAGATGGAAGAACCGTGGATGAGTACACGCAGAAATTTTATTGGATGTCATCCCGCAACAACTTGAATGAGAGCGAGGCCCAACAGATGTCTTGGTATACAGGGGGATTAAGGATGGCGATTTAGGATCATGTATCTCTACAGCAAACCTATACCTTAGCAGATACAGTTAGCCTAGCCGAGAAGGTGGAGCGACAACTCGGGCCTACCGACTCAAAGGTGGAGCTTCAGCTTGGTGGGAATCTGTTTGTCTGAATCGATCTCGTCAAGGGAAGCCGAAGGTCGAAAGGTGGGAGAAGATGAAGAAGCTACTGAGAGCCCGTTTTCTGCCAAGTGATTATGAACAAGTATTATTCGGGTAGTACTAAAATTGTAAGCAAGATGGAAGAACCGTGGATGAGTACACGCAGAAATTTTATTGGATGTCATCCCGCAACAACTTGAATGAGAGCGAGGCCCAACAGATGTCTTGGTATACAGGGGGATTAAGGATGGCGATTTAGGATCATGTATCTCTACAGCAAACCTATACCTTAGCAGATACAGTTAGCCTAGCCGAGAAGGTGGAGCGACAACTCGAACGAAATATTAATGGATCATGGGCAGCTTCCAACGGGTCGTGCACGAGTTTCAAACGTGGTGGAAGTAAACAGTCTCAAATTGTTTCTGAGCAGGATGCAACAACGGAGAAGGGCAAGGGTCCAGCGATAACAACAGCAAAGTAGCCTACCCCAGCGAACCCTTATGCCAAGCCTGACCCGATCAAGTGTTACAGATGTGGACAGCCTGGTCACGAACCCTTATGCCAAGCCTGACCCGATCAAGTGTTACAGATGTGGACAGCCTGGTCATCGGTCCAATCAGTGCCCTAAGAGAGGTACTGTGAACATGAAAGTGTTACAGATGTGGACAGCCTGGTCATCGGTCCAATCAGTGCCCTAAGAGAGGTACTGTGAACATGATGGATCATGAAGATGAGGATACAGACCGAGACGATGTTGAAGATTATGATAATGGGTTGGATGCTGATGATGATGGGGAACAACTCTCATGTGTTGTGCGGCGACTACTGTTGGCTCCAAAGGCAGAAGAACCACTACAGAGGCATAACATCTTTCGAACAAGATGCATGGTTCAACAGAAGATCTGTGATGTCATCATTGATAGTGGGAGCAGCAAGAATATTGTCTCTCGGCACATGGTGGAGAAGTTAGGGCTGAAGACGAAGAAGCATCCCGCTCCTTACAAGATCAGCTAGATTCGCAAGGGTAATGACGTACAGGTTGATAAAGTGTGTCGGGTATCCTTTTCCATTGACCGAACTTATGTGGATGAGGCATTGTGTGATGTAGAAGAGATGGATGCATGTCATATGTTGTTAGGCAGACCTTGGCAGTTTGATGTTGATGCCACGTATAGGAGGAAAGATAACGTTTACATCTTCAAGAAGGATGGTCGCCGAATTGTGCTCAAGCCTCTAACTGAGAAAGGGCCTGTCAAAACCAATGTGGCTAAAAAGAAGAATTTCTTGGTCGTTGACAATGAATACTTTATGAAAGATGTTAAGCAGTCTGATGAGAGTTATGCCCTTGTAGTTTTAGGAAAAGAGTAGTCTGCCACTGCCAAAATTTCACCTAAAGTACAGACCCTCTTACAGTAGTTTAATGTAGTTATGCCTGATGATCTTCCTTCTGAATTACCCATGCTTAGGGACGTTCAACATCAGATCAACTTTATCCCTAGATCTCGACTACCAAATTTGCCACACTATAGGATGAGGCCAAAGGAAGGAGAGATTTTGCAGAAGCAGGTGGATGATCTCATCTAGAAGGGCCTTATACGACCTAGCATGAGTCCGTGTGTAGTGCCAGCACTACTAGTCCCAAAGAAGAACGGAGAGTGGCGTATGTGTTTGGACAGTAGGGCTATCACCAAGATTACAGTGAAGTATAGATTTTCTATTCTACGCTTGGATGACATGCTAGACATGTTATCTGGTTCGAAAGTGTTCTCCAAGATAGATCTCAAGAGCGGCTATCATCAGATTCAGATTAGGGAAGGAGATGAGTGGAAGACTGCTTTCAAGACAAAAGAAGGCTTGTACGAGTGGTTAGTCATGCCTTTTGGTCTTTCTAATACCCCTAGCACTTTCATGTGATTGATGAATCAGGTATTAAAACCCTTTATCAGTAAGTTTGTCATAGTTTACTTTGATGATATCCTGATTTATAGCCAGAGTGAGGCTGCACATCTGGACCACTTGAGGGATGTACTAACAGTTTTGCAGGAAAATAAGTTGTACATCAATCTAAAGAAGTACAACTTCATGACCAGTAGCCTTGTGTTTCTAGGCTTTGTTGTTAGTGCAGAGGGTATTCATGTTGATGAAGAGAAGGTTCGTGCTATTAGAGATTAGCCTACCCCGAAGACTGTCAGCAAAGTTCGTAGTTTTCATGGCCTAGCAACATTCTATAGGAGATTTGTAAGAAATTTTAGCAGCATTGTAGCACCTATAACTGAATGCATGAAGAAAGGGAAGTTTAATTAGGGGGAAGATGCAGATCGTAGCTTTGCACTAATCAAGGAGAAGTTGTCCACCGCATATGTGCTTGCACTTCCAGATTTTCAAAAAGTCTTTGAAGTTGATTGTGATGCGTCCATCATAGGAATTGGTGGTGTTTTATCTCAGGAAGGACGTCTAGTTGCCTTTTACAGTGAGAAACTCAGTGAAGCTCAGCAGAAGTGGACCACATATGAGCTGGAGTTATATGTCATAGGTCAGTCTTTGAAGCATTAGGAGAACTATTTGATCTTAAGAGAGTTTTTGCTTCACACTTATCATCAGGCTTTGAAGATCCTTAATAGTCAGACTACCATCAATCGTATGTATGCTCGTTGGATTGCATATCTACAGCGTTTCACCATTGTTTTGAAGCATAAATCCGGGCAACAGAATAAGGTTGTAGATGCACTCAGTAGGAGAGCTAGATTGTTGTAACTTTGAAGGCTGAAGTGATTGGCTTTGAGTACCTTAAGGAGCTGTATGCAGAGGATGAAGATTTTAAGAAGATTTGGGACGACTGTCTTCAAAATAAATCAGTCAAAGGCTTTCATATTCAGGATGGTTATCTATTTCATGACGATTAATTGTGCATACCCCAGAATTCACTAAAAGAGCAGATAATTCGAGACCTTCATGCTGGCGGACTAGGAGGATATTTGGGACGTGATAAAACAATTGCAGCCATTGAGGAACGATATTACTGGCCTCAGTTGAATAAGGGAGAGAAAAATATGTGCGGCGTTGTCCAGTTTGTCAAGTTGCTAAGGGACAGTCTCAGAATACGGGATTGTATACACCTTTACTTGTTCCTGATGCACCATGGCATGATATCTCTATGGACTTTGTGTTGGGACTGCCTCAAACCCAACGAGGTATGGATTCTGTTTTTGTTGTGGTTGACAGATTTTTGAAGATGACACACTTTATTCCGTGCAAGAAGATTGCAGATACGAGCAATATTGCCAATCTTTTCTTTCGGGAGATAGTTCGCCTTCATGGAGTGCCGAAGTCCATTACATCCGATCGAGATTCTAAGTTCTTATCTCACTTTTGGAGAACTTTGTGGCAGCGATTCAATACTTCTCTTAAGTTTAGTACTGCCTATCACCCTCAAACAGATGGCCAAACTAAAGTGGTCAATCGCACACTCAGTAATCTTCTTAGATCCATCTCTAGAGATCGATCGAAACAGTGGGATCTTGCTTTGGCACATGTTGAGTTTTCTTATAACTGAATGGAGAGTCGAACTAAGGCAATGACTCCTTTGTGATTGTGTATAGAAGGCTTCCGAATCATTATCTCGACCTTGCTCCATTGCCTAAGCTTCCCAGACAGAATGTTCCTATGGATCATATGGTTGAAAAGATATGTGCTATCTAGCAGGAGGTGAAGGAAAAGATAGAGCAGTCTAATGCTAAATATAAAGCCGATGCTGATCAACACAGGAGGAAGAATGTGTTTGAAGAAGGAGACACGGTGATGGTGTTTCTGCGAAAAGAACGTTTTCCCGTGGGCACCTACAATAAGCTGAAGAATAAGAAGTATGGTCCATGCAAAATACTGAAGGAGATTAGCGACAATGCTTATGTGGTTGACCTTCCTACAGATTTAGGTATTTCTCCTAGTTTCAATGTTACAGATTTGTTTGAGTATTACCCACCAGAAGAAACAGATATTCATGCAAGTGTAAGCTCGGGTTCTAGCTCTTTTTAAGCAGGGGGAACTGATATAGAACACACAGCGGACACATTTATGTCAAAGTAGGACAGTCGCAAGCCCAAATGCGGATCTGGTCGAAGAAAATAACTTGTTTCGAAGAAACGGCCGTAACTTTCAAACCGTACGTCGGAATTGGACGAATTATATATGAAAATCGACTATCTTGACGAAACGGAGCCATCCAAACTGACCCTTTGGGTTCGGTTTGCGTTTTACGTTTCGCCAAATTTCTTACGGTTTGAGAGATATTTGCATTTTGTCCATTTTTTACTATTTTTAGTAATATTTTAGGAGTCTGTTTTGTTTAGAAAATAAATCTGGTTTGATCTCAGATTTGACCGGTAGACTTTCCTAATCATAAGGAGTATTTTTAGGAGTTTTAATATTTTAGGAATTCTTTTACTATTTTTGGTAAAGTTTGAGTCCTTGTAGGAATTAGAGTCCTTGTAGGAGTCTTATTTCTTTTTTTATTTAAGAAGAGTCTTTTAAGCCCTAGAGGTATAACTTTTCATCAATAAAATTTTTCTTTTCAATATTTTCTTCGTGGATTCGAAGTTCTTCGTGGATTCGTTCATCAATAAAATTTTTCTTTTCAATATTTTCTTCGTGGATTCGAAGTTCTTCGTGGATTCGAAGATCGTTCTTTGTGGATTCAGAGAACACCCTTGGTGGATTCCGAGGTTACAACTTCTGCGCTGCGTCATTTACCAACATCATATTCTTCCAATTTCAAAAGCTTGCTAACTATTTTATCTTCCACTGTTCTTAGCAGCAATATATGCTTGAATCTACTTGTTTATGTTAGAATAGTTTCTAATAGTGTTTCACTTTTATGCATTCTTAATTTCAGGTGGCGTCCAGCTGACGGTGCTAAAATTTAGGGTCCTATCAAGGTATTTCTTGTCTACAAATGTGTGTTGCTATGTGCTAATTCAGGCCTCGTGTTTTAAACCATATAACATTATATTGTCAATATTGAATTATTGTGCTTTTCTAAAATTTAGCTGAGTGACTTAAACGTTGAGATCAGCTTTGGATGATTTGTAGTATCACTTATAATAATGTTGCTCAGTGGAGTAACTTAGTATATTTATAACATCTAGCTTAGAACATATTAAACAAATATTGAATGTTTATGTACATTCTTATGATAAGATCGCCAATCACTTTCAGTTTCTTTGAGATTAAGAGAAGATACTTATCTCATTGAGGCATTGAGGCATTCAGTCAGTTATGTTTTCTCTAATTTATATTAATCTGTTGCAACTTCAACTTATTTAAACCTTGCCCCGTAAAATTTTGAAGACAAGCATATATGCTATTTTTTTTTAACCTAACTTGTTTTATAGGTTATTTGCCTATGATGAAGATTAGCGGAGGCAGAAAGAGTTTCATGGTAAAGGCAAACAACTGTAAGAAACAAGCTGCAGTGGCTCTTTTGTGGTAATAAGTCGACTTTGCTGAAACTCTCTTCTTCTTTGGATGAAAGTTCTTAAAGATGAGACATGGTTGAGGTCTAAACGTGCATGTGCCTTTTTATCTTTTCATGATGTGAATATGGCGAGTTGTAGCCTATATGTGCTTTGTTGTGTCAGAATATGTATTTAATACTGTGGAGCAGGAGTATATTTGTTGTTCGGACATTGTCACATATAAATTTTACATTGTCACATATAAATTTTAATAATTTGTAATACTGGGAAGGTTAATTGCAAGTGTAATAAAGGTTAATTGCAAGTGTAATACTTTGTTGCCATGTATTGTTGTAGCGGATGAATTCTAAATTGTGGTATAATATTATATAAACATGGAAATGTAATATTGTTGTTGCGAATGAATTATGATGATTTTTTTTTTTGAACCTGAGAAACAGGGTGAGATACCCTGTTCATATAAAATTATATAGAAAAGTTGGGAGAATGTACATACTACTTCTCTAGATGGAGGAAAAACAGTGAGAGAAGTGGGTAGGGAGCGGACCATTGTCGTCACCTACCACACAACACCTACCGTTTCCATCATCTAAAGAAAGCAAAAGAAAACCAGCAAAAGACAGCGTTTCAAAAGGGACTTAGAATTCAGCTACAGCACTGATAAGAGACTGAATATGCTAGGCGCAGCTAGCCACTAAACAAAAGAGAACAAAACACCCAAAAGAAACAACATACTTCTTGATGCCACACATGACGCAGTTGCTAACTGCTATGAAGATTGTCCCCTGCATCCCTGGAGGAAGACTTCTTCGCTAGGTTCTGCAGGCCGAGATTGAGTGCTGTCCTACGCAACCTCCTCGCCGTCCTGTCGTCTTCTTCACCTGTCCAGAAAATAGAAAATCTCGCGATATTAGATGCAGCTAATAGCGAGTTAGGAAGAGTATCTCTGAAAATTAAAGAGTTCCTTGTAAACCATATCCACCAACAGAAACATGGCAACAAGATCTTCCAAAAGGTTTTAGTATCCAGGCAAATGTTGGGTGTTTGATAGAGCAGCAGCAATTCTTCCATGTTAGTAGGCCAGCGGTTAGCTGGGAAATGGAGGAGAAGGTGTTTCCAGACTTCACGAGCAAAAGAGCAGTGAATAAATAAATGGTCATGGGACTCCGTCTCCCGATGACATAAGGGACATCTTGGATCGCCGTTCCAACCTTTTTTGATCAAATTATCTTTGGTGTTCAGTTTCCCTTTAGAAATAATCCAGAGGTGGATTTTTACCTTAAGGGGAATGTTGGAATTCCATATCAAGTTGAAGAACTGGGATTTAAAACCCCCTGAAGTAGTAAAAGAGTAAAAGGATTTTATAGTGAAAGAGCCCGATGAGTGAAGAGGCCACCATAAGGCATCTTGTTCAGATGGGCCGCCTGGAGATAGGTGTTCTAGGAAGGATTGGAGAAGGTTAACATCAGCCCTCTCTCTTGGGGAAGATCCCCTTCTGATGATAGGATGCCAGACCCATGATCCATTTGCCCATCTACCTTGTGAACCGATGCTACAATTGCTCGAGAAGGCTAGCTTGTAAGCATGAGGAAAGAGACTTCTAAGGGTGTTAGTTGCTGCCCATTTGTCATGCCAAAAACTGCTCGAGGAACCATTACCGACATTCCATCTAACAATGCTGAAGAATGTGGATTGAGATGAGAGGAGATCCTGAAAAAATCTTGAGTGTGCCAACTTCGGGTGGTTAGCAAAAGGGTTAGCTCCATGTTTGGAATATATAGAGAAAAACACTTCATTGAGAAATGATGATCTATCCCAAATTTTCCAGATCCATTTGGCGAGGAGGGCTGAATTAAAGGAGGGGATATCAATCACCCCAAGCCCTCCTTCCACTTTAGATTTACATACTATACCCCAGTTAATAAGGCACTTGGATCTAGAGATATTATGATGATATTATTGTTGTTGTGGATCAATTATTTATAAATTTTTTTCCAGTGAGATGTAGCAACCTAGACGGAAATTCCGTCAAGGTTGCTTTTAAAGCAACCTAGGCGGGGAAACCATCTAGGATGCATCCTAGACGGAAATTCCGTCTATAGGATGAAATTTTCGTCTAGGATGAATCCTATACAGAAATTTGAATTCCGTTTAGATTGAGTTCCATCTAGTTAGACCAATATAAACGGAATTCTGTCTAAGTTGAGCCATACCTAGACAGAATTATCCTAGACGAACTTTTCTAGAAGAATTTCCTTCTAGGTTGGTCTACCTAGATGGAATTATAGGCAATCTAGACGGGTTTTTCTGTCTAGGTTGAGTGTTTCTACTAGTGACGTAAGCCTAAGAGAATAACATTTTTTGTCGATAGAAATAAAACTAAACAAGGAACGAAAGATTTCTTAGCTCACAATTGAAATAGGAATCAATATAAGAGAAAGGGATTTTACTCAATATAACATTTCTTTCTTTCTGAACTAATAGAAACATGGATGTAATTAAAAACTGTTACTATAGGGGGGCGGGTTGCAGATTGAAATAGAAAGCCCTTGGAGGTTATTTGACTTTAGTGATTAGGTGATGAGAGTTTTCTGAAATTAACCCCATCTGAAAAGATAAGATTATTTTTCTGGATCGACAGAATTAATTTAAATTCATTAATCTGATTGTCAAAACATTTTTAAATGCATGATGGACATATATATGGTTATTTGGGATATGTATCCGGGTATTCACTGCATCCGTACCATAAACATATCCTAGCTGATATCTTTGAGCTCTCTATGACCATGTGCGTTTCTCACCGGTTGTTGTCCAGAGCGAAGGGTTGTCCAAAATTTTGTACTTTACGCGGGAATGAGGTTGGTCGAGCTTGGACTTGAGAAGCCAGCTGTCACCTTGCAGAATGATTCAGAAAATGGACAAACGTCTTTGCCTCGGAAAAAAAAAAAAATTCAAACCATGTAGCCAAGTGCTAGATTCTCGTCGATCGTGTAACAACAACTCCGAACTAACTGTTGACAAATTAGTGCAGCTATATTGACTTCTAAAAGTAATAAACAAAAAAATCTCCATCTGTACCTAACAAAAAATCTCAATCAACACCACACAAAACAGAGCAAGCTTCATGCCTACTGTTGATGGACTCTTCCCAGCTGTGTGTGTTCCTACTTGCCAGGATCTGTATCCCCAGTCTATGAGTAATGAGATCGATTTTCAATATTTTATTAAACCGCTTTGTGTGGATGTTTTTCAGAGGAGGTTAGATAGAGAAATGTATCTGATGCGAACTAATTGTCTTCAACTGTTCCAAAGCGCAAGGTAGAGCGGTGAATGACTTCAAGGAGTTTGTAAAGGTCGGAACAACCTGACGGCGAAATTGTAATTGTTGTTTGGTAATTTTGCTGCAAAAAAATAAATTGCAGGAAATGTTGCTGCAACAAATGTTGCAACAGCGAATGTTGCAACAGCGAATGTTGCACGTAACATTTATTGTAGGAAATCAAAATAAAATTCGTTGTTTGGATATTTGCAATTATATTATAGAAAATGTATTGCAATTATATTATAGAAAATGTATTTTCAAATACAAATTCAATGTCCAATTAAAAAGAAATTAGTGCAAATTAAAACTACAAAATTTTGTCATATACTGAAACTTGTGCATAGATGGTTTTCTATTTGGAGTTAAAAAGATTATTTTTGATGAAGTAGAACTATTTTTATTTTTAATTTTCTTATTTTAAGCTTGCATCGTTTCCTCTCACCATATTGGTCGTAGCATTTGTTGCAAGTCTTTTTCTATAAAATGAAAGTCTATCAATTTACCTTTTTCTAATTACAAAGTTGCGAATTGACTAGTAAATTTACGAATTTGTTTGCTTTATTTACTCTTGTACCTTCATTTCTGTCCAACCAAACATCCTTGAGCGAAAAAAGGGGGTCGCCAATTACTTTTGTGAAATCTGGCAGAATCCAGGAAATAAAACACGAATAGTTAATTTGATTTGATAACAAATATTGAGTTGCGGTTTGAGGTTGGGAATGAAAAGCAATGAGGTGAGGAGTTAGCTTGGTCTCCACCATGTCTTGAATCTTCAGTGATTAGACAGCCTCAAGCAAACATAGGAGGTCCAACCTGTTAGGCTATGTGAAGTCTAACTATCAGACTCACCTCTATTCGCTGTCTTGAAGAGAAAAACAGGCATGAACAGGAAAAACGAAGCACCAGTCGACCGTGAGGCAAGATCCGGTTGTCCGAAAAACATGCACACTACAGGGTGTGTTTCTGCATTCTGGCCGGTCGACCGCGAGGCTGCTATAAAAGGGGTGATTAGTGCAGCTTGTAAACTAACATGAGAATAGTCAAAAAAAATTCTTACGGTGGCCGTAGACGTAGCTTCTCTCGTTGAGAAGTGAACCACGTAAAATTCTCTGTGTTCTCTGTGATTGTTCTTTTTTTCTCTTCCTCATCTCTATTTCTAAATCGCAACAGGGGTTAGAAAGCCTAACAATTGGTATCAGAGCGATCAGGTTCGGCGCAGGCGATTTGAGGTTAGATATGGGATCTGAGAAGGAGACGTCCAAGATCGAGAAGTTTGATGGGAAAAACTTGTTGACCTTCTTGTTTTGATGATGTTTAACAAACAATTTACTTCTAATGTTGTTTGTCTAGTGTTTGTGTTTTCGTATTTATTCTAGGCAAACAACGAGTTGGAGGATGGATGGAATAGAGCTTCAACGATGATATCCAATGGAGGTTGGCGGAATGTCAGTGAAGCTTATGCAATTCAAAGTTAAAGATCCAAGTTCAAGCTTCATCCGCAAAGTGTACCAAGTCAAGCTTATTGAAGATCAAGATCGGCTTGGGTAATCTAGTTTAGGTTTTATATTATGTGTGTTAGTACTTTAAGCTCAATCATATACACACATACACGCTTTGGTTTTGGTTTTGTATATATACAGTTATATATATATATATATATATATATATATATAACTCAGGATTTCAGGAATGCGCATGTACCCGTTTATATACATGTTATATTCTCCGTCTAATTCCCCTTTTAAAACCCCATGTTTGTCGTTTTAATTTAAGTGACTGTGCATGAAATATTGTGCACTAACCACAGAGTTACCGTGGAACGACTTCTGTCTACAAAAACATTTCACAAAGTTTCAAAAGTTGGTTTATGTCAAAACATCAAAATTCAAGTATCTCATATTTTCATGTTTTGGACTAGTTTGTAAAATGATGATATTTTTCATTTGGGAAGTCCTTTTTGATAACCAGTCATTGTAGCATGTTTATTATCATGTCTACAATCATTCCCCAAAGTTTTACATTTTTTGGAATTTGTTTGATATTTTTAAACAGTGTTTTAAAATCAGCTTTGTTTTTCTGGGATGTCAGTTTTCGGTCGACCGGTACGGTCGACCGGTCAATTGACCATTTGTCAGTATTTTTTAGAGAGTTCGTCGGTCGACCGGTCTGGTCGACCGAGAGCTTTTTCGGTCGACCGGACCGGTCGACCGACGCGCTGTCAGTTCTCCCAACGGCTATTTTTCTAACCGTTGCAGAATTTCTGTTTTGGGCCTTTTGGTCATTTTGTTTAGGGTTTTTGGCTGATATTTCCTCTTCCTATATATACCCCATTGCATTCAATTCTAGAACCAAACAAGAGAATGGTTTAAAAGATTTTAACAAGGGTTTAAACTTGTTTAGTGTTTGTTTAAGTTTGTTTTAAGAAGCTTTTAAGCATTTGAGTGTTTCGGTTTTGTGATTCAATTCTACAAGAGCTTGAGGAGATCATCTATTGGTGTTTGGGCATTCAACTATTCTCCCTCCAACTCTTGATATATTGAGAAGTTTTCTAAACTCTATTTCTAGCTATTTTATATATTTGATTATCATTGTTATTTAGCTAGAACTACATTGAGTTTAGTTTTGATTTATATCTCTTTGTTCACACACAACCTTTTGAGCTTATTGTATTTACATTCATAGTATAATTTGGGGTTGTGGGTTTGTGACTAAGAGTTGTGCTTAATTGAGTTCTCACCTTGTTTAGAGAACAATCAATTGATTTATATTGTGCTTAATTGTGAGGATTCACTTGTAATACACTTGTACACCGAGAGAAGTGTGTGGTGAGAGACGGGGTCGAATCCAAGAGGAGTGGCGTCGGTTGACGTGCCTAGGGAGAGGTTGTAACCGAGCACTTGAGAGAGACACGTCTAGGTCCAACACTTAGTGGGTGTAGAGTGTGATTGCAAGAGTGTGAGTTGTAGAGTTTTCGGTTAGCTAGAAAACCGAGTGTGTAGAAGAAGTTCCGGCTTCTAAACCGGATTGTGTTAGTGGATTTCTCCCCGGGAGTGGGGAGCGGAGACGTAGGACGGAAGGTCCGAACTCCGTGATCATATTGCTTGTTTGAGTTTGTCTTTGGCGTATTTGTTTTTGCATTCATCTTATATCGCAAATTGTGCATTGTTCATTCATTTCATCCACTATCCTATTTAGATTGTTTACCCTTGAGTTTATATATCCTTGCATATATATTTTATCATATAGGATATATCTCTTTGTTGTTCATATTGCTTATCCTAGCTTATATATAGTTGTTATATTTCATACTTGCTAGAATAACTTATTAATTAATTTTAATTGGCATTTAAATCGGATTAGATTAGCATAAGACCCTAATCACCCCCCCTCTAGGGTCTAACAAAACTTTGGGTATTGAAAGAGGCAGATGGAAGACTACCTCTATCAGAAAGATCTGTATTTGCCGTTGGGTGAGAAGCTGATGGATATGAAGGATGCAAAATGGAAGTTGTTAGATAAAAAGGCCATTGGAGCAATCAGGTTGACCTTGTCCAGATATGTAGCCTTCAACATCAAGAATCAGGACTCGACAGCGTCTGTCGTGGCTACTTTATCCATCATGTATGAACAACCCTCTGTAGCGAATAAGGTACATCTCATAAAGAAGTTATTTAACTTGAGGATGTCTGAGAATCAAAAATTGAAGGATCACCTGAATGAATTTAATAAGATCACGAATCAGTTAAACTTCGTTAATATTAAATTCGATGATGAAATTCAAGCCCTCTTAATACTTCGTCAGTTGCCTGGTAGTTGGAAGGGTATCATTATTTCGATTAGCGAGTCATTTGGAAAATCAAAATTGAAGTTTTCAGATATTGTTGACATGGTTATGACCGAGGAGATTAGAAGGGAAGAAGAATGAGTCTCTAGTTCAGGGTCGACACTAAATGTTGAAAGTAGAGGCAGAAACAAAAACAGTAATAGAGGAAATAGCCGTGGGAGACCTAACTCGAGGAACGACAGGTCAAAATCCAGAAATTGTAAAAGCAATAAAGGGATTGATCGCTGGAACTGTGGCAAGTTCATGCAATATGTTTTGATACTCAATTACTCTTGGTACCGAAAAGTCTAGGGACATGGCCCCTATCATTTAAGCTCAAAGCCTTAGGGTTATGATCTCTTTTAGGCACATTTAGTGCACGGACACAGTCATAAGAATAGTTGTGCAAATGACCTTTCCGATTGCAATATGTGCAATGAAAAGGATGCATTTGTGAATGATGACCATTAGATTGTGCACTATAAACATTTGCAAACAAATGTGGTCTTTTAGAAGCATTTTGCAAATATAAAATATTTTGAAAAAATGTTGGTCCTTTTGAAATATTTTGCGATTTAGAAACTTTTCACAAATCAAAACAAAACTTAGCTAAGTGGTCAAGTCTATCTCAAAAATCATAATGATACACATGAGCATGCATATGATTAACAATAGATGCATGAACATGTGTGTGTGATGATGAAGAAACATTATGAGATGCGCAAGGAGCATTAATATTTTTATGTTTGTGTGCATCATAGCAAAATTTAGCTAAATGGCATTTTCGGTCGCAAATAGAATATTTGTAAATTTTGTTATATATGTTTGCATGGTGTATGTGATGTTTAGAAGTAGTAGCATGAGACTTAGCACACATATTCACAAGCTTCTTATGTTTATCAATGCATAAATTAAAGGTTGAATCTAGAGAAGATATACGTTCCTTAACAAGATTCAACTCATTATTTTGCATACAAACATTGTTATTAGAAGTAGAACAAATATAAGTGTTAGCAAAAGAACTAATTTCATTTTTCATGTTCTCTACTTCTAAAATAGCATTATCCTTTTTATAAGTTAAACTAGCAACATTTGAAATTAAAGAATCATGATCCAATTTTAATTTTTTATTATTTTCTTTTAGGATCACATTCTCTTTGGAAATTAAGTCAAACTTAGATGCTAGCAATTCATGATCGGATTTTAATTCTACATACTTGCTTTTAAATCTTTAAAATTATGATGCATTTTTGTGTAGGCATGCATTAATCTTTTATATGCACATGCAAGTTCATCACTTGATAAATCGTTATCGGATTCAGAACCGCATACCACATTAGGGCTATCGCCTAGTGGCCGTATGGAAAATGAAGATGCTTCAACCTTACTTGAAGTCGATTCCGCCAAAACGCGTTGAATCTCCTCTAAGTCTCCTTGATGTGCTTCTATGAATTTTCATGAAGTGTAAACACTATCAAAAGAATCAAGCTTGTTAGAAAAAGATGAATCAAAAGCATTATACAAAAATTCTAACAAAAGCTTGTTCATAATAAACATATTTTTTATCATTTATGCTCCACTTGGATTTCTCCAATGTGGGCAATAAATCTAAAACACCATTGTGCATAAGGGAAAGCATTGAATGATGGAGCAACATTAGGATCATAGCCAAAACAAGGTACACAATGCATGTCCATAATATATATAAATATACAAACAAGATACAAAAATTTCAAAACTAGATTAGCAAAAATATAAGAACAAGGGATCTTTAACTAAAGGCGGTTAAGGCACAAATCAAAGAGCACAACGCTCTAATACCAATTGAAAGCACCCTAGAGGGGGTGAAAAGGATGTATGCTAATCTAATCTAATTTAATGCCAATTTAAAACTTACTAATGCAATATCCTAGCAATGAGATACACAATGAGATATATGCAAGGATATACAAACAAGAGTAAATAATATAGTGGGCGAAAAACAATGAGACAAAGCGATATAAGATGAACACAAAAATAAGTGTGCCAATAACAAACACAAACACACAATATGATCACGGAGTTCGATCAACCCTTGACCTACGTCTCTGCTCCTCACCTTGAGGAGATCTCTACTATATCAATACACCCGGTTTGAAAGCGAAACTTCTCCACACAATCTCGGTTTTCTAGCTTACCGAAAAACTCTAAAAATCTCACAATGTAATCACACTCTACACCATCTAAGTGTTGGTCTCTAGCTCATGTCCTCTTCCTCAAGTGTTTGGATTTATAATCTCTCTTTAGGCTTTACTACTGATGCCACTCCTCTTGGAATCGACCCCGTCTCTCACCACACACTCCTCTCGGTGTATAAGTGTATTATAAAGTGATCTCACAAATATAGCTCAACAAAAATAGTTTGTTCTCTAATACAAGATGAGAACTAAGTTAGGCTCACTCAATCACACCACCAACCCAATTTACACAATGTATGAAAATACTTTACGATCAATGGTTGTGTGTGAATATGATAAATAAAATGAATCTAAACTTAAATCAAACTAGCACAAATATATATGTGTGAATAAAAAATGTAAGCATGCTAGAAGATAAGTTTAGAAAAAATTCTCTAAAATTCAAGAGTGAGAGAGAATGAGATTGAAGCCCAAAAACCAAAGAAATGATCTCCTACTCTTGTAAACCTCTTTTTGCATAAACTAAAACACTCTTAAAAACTTGAAACAATCTCTCAAAAACTTGTAAAACTTGTTCTAAACTTCCATGGCAAACAAATGAGAGTAGAGGGCTTTTTATAGCCTCTCAAAACTAACCAAAACCCACAAAATGACAAAACTAAAAAACTAGCCACTATAAGATGAAAAACACTTATCAGTCAACTGATGACATCATTAGTCGACTGATGATACAGCCGTTGGAACAGTTTTGGTTGATTTTGGAATTTTTGCGTATCTGCCTTTGTAAAATCAATTAAAAATAGTAAATCAACTCCAAAAATCAAGAAACTATGAGAAAGGTTTTTAGACATATAGATGAACATGTTACAGAAAGAATTTTTAAAATATCACCCATTTGTGAGAAAGAAATGTTTGAACATAGATATTTTAGTTTCTAAAAACTGCTAAAATACCCGATTTTATAAAATCAATTTGACATAGTAAATAAACTCTAAAAATAATAAAATTCTAGAAAATAGTTACAAACCTGTAATAGAACTTATTAGAGAAAGAATTTCTTAATTTTCATTTATCATTTGTGAGAACACATATATTTTACAAAAACATACATGAACACATGCACGAACATGAACTTATTAAAACTTAATTTTGTAAATTTAATTAAACATAACAAATTAACTCCATAATTAATAAAACTTTGGAAAATATTTATAAAAATAAAAAAACATGTTAAAGATTGAACTTTTGAAATATCAGTTCGTAGTTGTGAAAACTTACTATTTTGCAAAACTTGTAAATATATGTGTATATAAACTTCTTGATTTTTAACTTTTGAGTTAAATAATGTTTTAAAACCTTATACAATGATTTTATAGACTTAATAAAAGATGTATATAATGATTGTTAAGTCTAAAAACCAATAACTCAATATTTTTTTCAAAATCACTCAAAACAAGAATTGTGTGTATGTGTGATATTGAGTTTAAAGTATTAACACACAAGTATAAACACCTAAACTAAAATATACCCAAGATGTCTAGATCTTCAATAAGCACTTCTTGGTAAACTTTGCGGATGAAGCTTGATCCTGAATATAACTTGATTTACAAATGGCTTCATACCGATATTTTATCAACCTCCATTTGATGTGATCATTTAGGCTTAATCCATCCAACCTCCGACATCGTTGTTTATCTAGAATACCTAATAAAAAATATAAACATTAGATAAACAATATTAGGGATTGTTTATAAAACATCATCAAAACAAAAAGGCCAACACCAGCTGGAGCTCGCCCTCGGGTTTCCCTATAAAAGGGAAATCCTGTTCACGAGAAATCTGTGCTTCATTTCATAATTTTTACAGAGGGGAGAAACTCTGTGGCGGCGGAACTTCTCAAGGGTTTTTTGAGAATTGAATTTTTTGGTCAAGAAAAATTTGCATAAGTTCCTGTAGCTATTTGCTACATTAACGAGTTTTGTTGTGAGATATCTCAAGTTTGAGATCTTCTCTCACTGCTAAAAAATAAGGTATCCTAGACGGAAAATTCCGTCTAGGATACTCAAAATTCCGTCTAGGATGGGTATTCTAGACGGAATTCCGTCTAGAATACCCGTCTAGAAAGTTTCCGTCTAGGATGCATTATTCTAGACGGAAATTCCGTCTAGAATACATTCTAGACGGAATATTCTAGACGGAATTCAAAACCGTCTAGAATACATCCTAGACGGATTATTCTAGACGGAAATTTCCGTCTAGAATAATGCATCCTAGACGGAAAAGATTTCCGTCTAGAATGATTATTCTAGACGAAAATTTCCGTCTATAATGATTATTCTAGACGGAAATTGGTTTTCTATTTTTTTTAATTTTAAAAAAGATATCCTAGACGGAATTTGAGCATCCTAGATGGAATTTTGGTCTAGGATACTTGCTACAGTGTTTTTTTTTTGGGGGGGGGGAGAATCTACTTTGAGTGCATGTACACAATATTGAACAACAAAAAAATTATATTCATATCCAACACTATCTAATTATATTCCAATATCAAATCCAATTTTTTACAAACTTTTACATAAATTAATGCATCTGAAGTCAACATATGATACAAGGTTATTTAAACATAACTAACATGTTACATTGCATCTTAAGCTCCAGATATCGAGGCCCTTCTCCTCCAAAACTGATCAAGAAGCAAATTTGCTGACCGATTGGAAGCTTTGCGCAAATATGTATAAACAGAACAAGCACAATCCTGCTCAAGATACTCCCCAAATTAGAATAAAAAGGTGGACGTACCATACAAATACCAACTACTAACTTCTTGAGTTGAGGAACTGTAACATTTAGAGCCATATGATTCAGGAAAGATAAACAACATGTTAGCACTAATGTAAAAAAGATTAAGAGTAAGATTGAATTTGTGTCCAAGGTAAATAAACTAAGGAAAGGAATACCTGCAATGACTTAGATAAAATAAGCATTTGGAAAAGCAAATAGCAATGATGGGTGAAGTTGTTAGGTCTAAGAGGTAGTGCAAGATGCCTGAACATAGCAGTAGATTCTTAAACATGAAAAGTGTCCAGGATAAGGTTGAGTAACTAATTCTAAATATCACTGAGAACTACATATTATGGAGCAATTATCATTACATCAACAATATACTAGTGTAACATACTCAAAATACAACAGAATAAATTGGAATATTTTGCTTACCCAACATTCCCCAAGATATTTCCAGAGCAGCAAACTCAGTAGGCCTTCAAGAAAAACTAAAAAGAAGAAAGAAGTAAGCAGGCCGCTAAGCATCACAACACAGAATTTTCCTGCACACAATGGGACTTAAGTAATAAAATTCACAACAATATGCATACAGATATGCAAATATTGCAAACTAAGAGCTATAAAGGATGTAATAGCCTCTGACAGTTGTCCATAACAATATGCTTATTACAGACATGTAAATATCACAAACATTTTCCAAGTAGCAAGTAAGCATTTTCCAAGTAGCAATTTAATCAGCAGACACAAGAAACATCATCAAGGTCATGGCATCATTCTAATGATAAAAAAAAGCACTTAACCCTTCTACAAGACTAATAACTCAGTGATTACTCACTTAAATGATTTAATCTTCATCTTCATTCAAACCCCCTCGGAAATCAACCAACGGATGCATCATTAGACAGTACTATAACAATTATGTTATCAAGATTCAAGACTTCATCTTTCCTTTTTGTTCATTCAACAAAGAAAATGGCACAAAGTAACAAAAGAAAAATCGAATTTGACCTTAAACCCTACAACAACAAAATTTGCAGGAATCTAAAGAAAGAAATTTCTAATCTTAAAAAAACGTGATAAAGCATTGACCTGTGAAATCCCAGTCTTTTAAGAACTGGGAGAGTGATCTTGGACTTATCCATCTCCAGAATTGA
The DNA here is from genome assembly GCF_001876935.1 of Asparagus officinalis. NCBI lineage: Eukaryota > Viridiplantae > Streptophyta > Magnoliopsida > Asparagales > Asparagaceae > Asparagus > Asparagus officinalis. The sequence continues at coordinate 78,108,911 of NC_033798.1, read as the reverse complement.
CAATGGGACATTGAAATCTCAAGATATCATGTCGTTTCGGCTGATTCAACCAGAAAAAAAAAGAAAAGAAAAGAAAAAACAAATCAATTTGGACATATAATAACAAGCAATGCAAATAGCATACAACTCTTAAGTTTTTTTAATATCTAATAAATAAATTCAGTTGTATCAGTGTTACAAGTCACAGGCCCTCACAACATAATGAAAAAACAAGCTCTAGTTTTAGTTCTGCGCTGACTTTAGCGTAAATAAGTAGTTACTGACTAACCTCATTTCTTGCCATGTCATGAATCTCAAAAAAGAGTCTTGAGCAACTTAATCCCAAGTTCTTCAATACCCATCAGTTCTTCAGCTCCATCACTGACTTTACCAGTCTCCTCATTCGCTGACTCTAGCAAGATAAAGCAGAACTGGACAATGCTAGGTACTACATGCTCTCTACCACAGTTGCTCTCATTAATCTGACGCACAACCAGGTACACACCATATTTCAATTAGTTAAATCTTCATTTAGCATATTAAAGGGACAGGCGGAAAACCTTAAAGAAAACATACAGCTTTAATGAAAGCCTTCTCCACATATTTGGCTGTTTCAAGACATTCTTCCTTCACTTTATCCGGCAACCATTTGCAATCCCTAAAAAGTTCAGAATTATGTGAAGCAATATACATTATTAATTGATGCAGTTTTTAGCATTCATTGTCATTGCCATCACGCAGCTATATTGTTTTGGCCAATTTCCTTCTGTTTTATGGCTTATCTATAGTCATTGGCAATTCACATCTTGTTGAGCATAACAAGAGTTTCTACCAGTTGGGATCAGAACTCTATTACTTAAATAAAAATTGCTTCACACTATATAATTTAACTACTTAACAACCAGAAGAAACTATGCATCCGTGGAAGGAAAAAAAATTTGCCATTATGTGGTTACTTTGAATCGTCTAATGTCCTAGTGTTTTTATGGTTCGTTATGGTCATTCATGATGAAATCAAAGAAGAGTTTCTATACTACATTAAGTCAGGGCGGAATCAATAAGTGTGAACGTTCAGCAAAAATCGTTTCAAACTACAGAACTCAGCAGCTTTTAAGCTTGAAAACATCACACTCACCTTGAAACTCTATAATCCTTCTGCGAACCAACAACCGCCGCCTTCAAAACCCCAATCGCATTCTCCCCAAACCTCCTAACCCTCACAATGGAAAGAACCACAGCAACCACAAAATGATTAATCACCTCAAAATCCGACTTCACAATCCCAATCACCTCGTTCCCCAGCGACAAATCCTGCTTCACCGCGAAGTTCACATGCATCAGCACCGTCCCCTCCACCTCCCTCACAATCCTCCCCTGCCCCTTCAACCCATCGAAAAACCCTAAAATCCCCTTCACAATCTCCCTCCTGCTCACCCCCTTCGACGCCAAAACCAGCAACTAGTACACCAACGCAGGCAAATCCTGGATCTCAACCTTTCCCATCCCATCAAACACTTTGTCAACCAATTCCAAAACCCTAGCCCTGGGAACCCCATGGAAGTCCTTAATCAACGGCACGATCTTCAAAGGGATCGCCCTCGACCAATCGATCGATCGAATCTCATCGATTACGAGATCGGTCGTGCTTTGGTTTACAAGGTGGGGGAGGAGGTCGAGGGATTTGGCGTCGAGATCTGAGAGGATCGAGTCGAGGACCGGAGGGAAGTCAGATTTGGGGAGGGATTTGAGGTGGGGTGAGAATAGGAGGCGGATTTTGGTATAAAATTTTCCATTTTGCGGGGGAAAGGAGGGCGGTTAATTTTTTGACGGGCTAATTTTTTTTTTTTAAAATGGCCAGTTAATCCAGACGGAAATTTCCGTCTAGAATGAGTATCCTAGACGGAAATTTCCGTCTAGAATAACTGGTTATTTAAAAAAAAATAAAAAATAAAAAAAACCGTCTAGAATACTATTCTAGACGGAATATTCCGTCTAGAATGCTTTATTCTAGACGGAATATTCTAGACGGAAAATTTCCGTCTAGTTTAATACATTCTAGACGGAAAAAATTCCGTCTAGAATATTCCTCTAAAATACGTGATTTTCTACTAGTGTCTTTTGCAAGCTTTATAATTTCTTGTGGTTAAATAAGAAATTATTTGTGTAGTGCCCGTGGACGTAGGCAAGTTTGTCGAACCACGTAAATTTGTTATCTCGTCTGATTTACTTATTGTTTTATATGTGTATTCGTTATTGCTTGTAATTGGTTAGTTTTGAGTTTGGTGTAAACTCTAGCTAGAGTTGTTTTTCTCTCGAAGTTGATATCGCTTCCGTGACGGTGTGGACGTCTCTCATCCCAACATAACTTTAAAACTTTTGTACTAACTTTTAAGTTTAAATGCTAACTTTGAATGTCGTTAGTGTGTATGTAAGTGGGGAAGGAAGGAGGCAATGGTTGAGGGAGAAGGAGGGAGGAGGCAATGGTTATTTTAGTTTTTTAAATATAAATATTTGTTAAATTACTATTAAACTTGCCAAAATTCTACTTATAGACTTATCTTAATATTTGTTTAATATTTGTTAAATATTTATTAAATTTACTATTAAACTTGCCAAAATTCTACTTATAGACTTATCTTAATTCTACTTTAAATTAGAATTGAGATCAATCTAAAGAAAAAACTTAACAAATATTAATGGTTAGAAAGGTTTACAATTAGCGTATGAGTATCATATATAGAAGAATATGTAGGTGAAAATATTCACATTTGCATGACCGTATCAACGTGCAGATTTTAAACAATTTAGGGTATATAAATGATATGAAAAACAAGAAAGTATATAAAAGTGCTCAGTGAGAGTACGAGGTATTTAAGTGCTATTTAGCCAAATATTTTTTTTTTTATAGAAATTAGCCAGATAAAAATTATTTGACCCTTTCGTCTGTGATCTGACATCGTGCTTCGGCGTCTTCTTTCTGGGAGCCATCGCGCCAAACTTTACCACTTCATCGATCCATTATTTCATTACCCGAATCCATACTTTCCTTGTTAGTTCAACAGCATGATTATTATCAATTTTTTTAGTAAAGCAATGAGTTCTAAAGAATATTAAAATGAAGGACATATTGAGTTTTACTCACGTCAGTGTCCGCGGGCCACAACGATGGCTGGTATAATTAAATACTTGGAAATTGTTGGAGAAGTTAGCAACTCATGTAATTTGCAATTCGCTGTCGAACAACTACTATATATTCCCAACTTTAAAGTCCAAAAGAGTCACCAACTACGCAGCCGCTGCTTTTAAAATTTTTATATGTTTTTTTGACCGGTTTTTAAGCCAAACAATTCAGCCGAATTAAAAAATAATGCGAACGTGAGGGTGTTTGTTCTGTAGGAATCGATGCGTGATTGCTTTTTTTTAATCCCAAATTTTTATCATGATTTCAGAAAAGTATCGATAACTAAATTTCAAAACCCCAAATTATTATTCCTAAGCACTCTTTCATTAGCTGGTTAGCTGTCAATAACAGACTGAATACTCAGGACAGATTGTTAAGAAGGGGAATAATAAATACAAATCATTGCTCCTTATGTTCTGATTCTTTTCAGGAAAGCAGAAGCCACTTGTTTTTTGAGTGTGCTTATTCTAGTGATGTTTGGAATTGTATAACGGATTGGCTTCAATTCTCTTGGAGGTCATGCAATTGGGAGTTATTGATAAACTGGTTCAGTTCAAGATTGAAAGGAAAAGGTATTAAACAAAGGGTTAAAAGAATGGCTCTTTCAGGCACAATTTATGCAATCTGGAATGAGAGGAATATGAGACTTTTCCAGTTAAAGAAAAGGTCAGTTGAGCATTTAGTTAAGGGTATTAAAGTGGATATAATGACAGTGCTGCTAAACTCAAGCATCTCCCCTGAAAAAACTACCTGGATTCACTCTCTGTAGAACATGCACAGATGTGCACGGTTGCACATGAATGACAGGCTCATATCTTCCCTAAGGATTTCTGAAATTTGTTTTGCATTTACTGGCTTTTTATTCCTGTTTGTAATTTCCATGTATTGGCTATTGCTCAGATTCTTGAGCTTTAGCTTCTCATTTTCTGGTATTCTCATATTGAGATCATTGATGTACATACAACTTTCATATTTGGAGATGAAATAAAATTTTCATTTACCAAAAAAAAAAAACCCCAAATTATTTTTGTAATAAAAGTTTGAGGTTCTTCTTTGCTCTCGATTTATTATAACAATCCAAAAGAAAAAAATCTTGTACTTTATTTCCATGTAGTTTAAAAGTAGTATGAGATTTGTAGTCTAGTTAATATTATCTAGTTATAATTTTCTTGGTTACAATATTTTTAAAGGAAAGAATTGAAAAGTTCACATTTCTTCCAAATAGCCTCTTGACAAACAAACATGATCTTTCTTAGGCTTCTCACTTGTTAGCCACATGTTTGACATTTTACCTCAAATACTCCTCGTAATTAATGAAGAGCTCCTCTTTCTTTTCCTTTCAAACTTTTGCAAAGTTCCTTTCCTCTCTCTTCAACATTAAACCCACCATTGCAAATATAATTCCATGGTTCTTTCTAAGGGGGTGTTTGTTTCAACTCCTATAATTTTAGGATATGGATTTCACCATGGGATTTGAAATCCATAGGTTTTTTAAAATAAGTTGGGATTTCTAAAATTTTGTTTGTTTCATCAATATTTTGGGATTTGGAATACTATAATTTGTAATATTTTGTTTGTTTCAAACTCAAATTGTAGCACTATAAATTTTTGAATTTAAAATCCATAGTTGTAGCAAACAAATTTTAGGATTACCAAAATAATGATTGGTGAAAATAAGAAACTTTCATGAGCTTACCTCCCACAAAAAAATAAATACAATTGTATTCAATTGGGGTAAGCATACCCAATTAAATTTACACTCCAACGGCTATAAACGATCATAAATAGTCATAAACTTACCAGAGACAATGTAAATAATAAAATGTAAAAATAAATAATAACATAGAGGCTTAGAAAATAGTCATTTTTTTCAACCCCTACGTAATGAATTTGCATTGTAGATTGCATTCAAATAATGGACTGCCTCATCTAAAAATTGCAAAAGCAATGTAGATTGCATTATTATTATTGAACGCCTCCTATAAACAATAAAATCCCATTGTAGGTGGTATTATCAAAATACGACCAATCATCATAGCCGCAAATCCATCAAAAACAAAGCTTATAAAAAAATTGACCAATCATCATAGTCGCAAATCCATCAAAAACAAGCAACCAAGCTCAGACAAACTGAAACTAAAACAACCAAGCTCACAAACCATCAAAAGCAAGCTCAAACATTAACCCAAGCTCAAATAACCAAGGCTGCAAACAAGTACGAAAATTGAAAACCTAGATTGCGTCAAGTAACCAGTAACAAAAACTCAAGTAACCAAGCCTGCAAGCTAGCAGCCGCAAACATGCAAGCTACACCTAGAGATACAAGCAACAAGCTCTAACCAAGAACCATCCACAACACATTACATGTCCCTTATGAGAAATTATGGAAACTATGAAGACTAAGCTTAATCGAAGCTCACAAATCCATCAAAAACAACCAAGCTCAAAACAATCTTAGTGCTCAAATAATCAAGGCTGCAAGCAAGCAGCCGCAAACAAAAAATGAGTCTCACCTGCAAGCAAGCCATCAAAGTATGCAAACAAGCTCATATAACCAGCAAGTTACTCAGCATGTTTGTTTCAGGTTCAATTTGTTTTCTAATGGTTGCTTGTGAGCTTGTTTCAGATTGCTTCAGATTCAGTTTATTTCAGATTCAGTTTGTTTCAGACCAGCTGTAAAAAATGAAACAAAACCTGTCCACACATAAGCAAGTTGGACCCAATAATACAACCAACTCAGATTGGACTTAAAATCCACAACAAACCAAGGCTGCAAGCAAGCCAAATTACCAACAAGTAACCAGTCTACAAACAAGATCATATAACCCAGCAAGTAATTGGGCGCAAGTAAGCTCAAACCAGCTGCAAAAAATAAAATAAAACCCTCCTGCTATCAAAGCAAGCAACTCATATAACTGTTTGCGGTGAAAGTTGATGTTTCCATTGTTATCGAATCTATTACAACTTTAGTCGTTACAATAAACTCGAATAAAATAAAAAGTTGATCTTTTTATAAGATCTCCTTACACAATGAAAATAAAAAGTTTACAACTTTATCAAACAAACGCAGAGATCGTTTATCGGCCTTCTGCTTGCGTGGGATCTTTGCCTGTGCCGGGGTTTATCCATGGACTACCGTCGATCAGATCTGATTACTGAAAAATTGGGCAGAGCTTCGTCTATCCGCAAAAGGGATCGAGAAACCGTAGCTCTTATCTCGGCGAAGCGAGATAATCACTCTTCTTAATATTACTGCAACGGGATAATCCTAAGGAACGAACCGGGCTGCAGATCTAACTCCTCCTCCTCTCTGAAATCTGTGCACTTTAAGTCTTCAATCCGGCAGGGCTTCGCCGAGGCACGAGAATTCCAGATCTCAAAAAATAAGGACCCGGGGGCTCTATTTATAGGCTTTACGGACATCCGGGCGGTTAAAACCACCTAAAAGGCTATTTCTGCATTGGAGACACCCCAGGGTGTCTCAAACTGGGCCGAGACACCCTAGGGTGTCTCGCCCGTGCCGAGACACCCCGGGTGCCCCAGTTCAGCCTGAGACGCTCCGTTATGCCTGTTTGATTGTTTCCGCCGTAAATTCTTCGTCCGAACTCGGATTTGAGTGATTCCAAGTGCGTTGGAAAGCTGACGAAGAGTTCTATAAGCTCCAATGATTATATCATCAGTTGAACAAATGAGACACGAAGGGTATTTCGCCATTTGTGAACAATACGAGGTTCCCGATCAGTTCGTATCTTCATCATTCCGAAGTTCCGTTGTTTCACGTAGTTCGTCGGTTTACTTCAAACGTTCACCGACATCAATCAAGCTTCTGTAAACCAGATGGTGATGTTCATCATCATTTCTTAACACTGAGCTGTTCGTGAAGACCTATAGGTAATTTTCGATGCCTACAGATACCCCCTCCAAAGCATTCCAGACTCGTTTCTTTTGTAAAAGAGACTGGAATACTTTGGATATGATTGGTCCAGTCTTTGATCGATGTAAAGGACCTGTGATTATCTTCAATTCTCGACCCCTTTGATTTTCAATCCATTCGATGCTTTGACGAATAGTTGAAGTTCTTTCGGCATCGCGTTTATCGCCTGGCCGTCGTCGAAGTCTCAAATCTAAAAACTGATGAGTTGGGTTTGGCTCGTGTCGTCGAATTGACTTTGAACTGACTACCTCTGTCATGATATATTGATTCGCGTTGACTTTTTGATCGCAACGTGTTGACTGGCGTTAACCTAGGGTTACGCGTTGATCGGCGTTGACCCTAGGGTTTCGAACGTCGTACGTTGACTTTTTTTGTCGCAACGCGTTGACTGACGTTGGCCTAGGGTTACGCGTTGACCGGCATTGACCTTAGGGTTTCAGACCGCCCGACGTTGACACAGTTTATACTCGTACGTTTACTGAAGTATACACAGTTTAAGCTATTAAGGTATTGGAGCACGGCGGTCCCAAGTGTCGGGGCTGCAGGACCAACTGTTAAAGCTGATTCATCTGCATTTGTGAATCTTATCTTAATGTTGTTGGATAATCGAGTCACGAGACCAACTAACGGAGATGATGCATCAATGACTCGCACTTATAGAATATTTGGCAAATTCTCAGTCATCAACGGGTTTGATGAGCCTTTACCGACTACCGTTTGAGTTGGGCTAGCATGCAGATTGTTTAGGTCCGTTCTGCACATAACGTTGTGCTAAAAGAGTTAACTCTTTTAGTGCTACGACATTGAATACGTAGACTTCGTCTTTCTCACGGGAATAGACTACCCGGCAACGTGTGTTAGACGTAGGCTTAGGATTTTTTGGCAAATCCTCAGCCCTCAACGGATTTGATGTGCCTTTACCGACTACCGTTCGAGTCAGGCTAGCAAGCGGATTGTTTACATCCGTTCCGAATGTGACGTTGTGCTAAAGGAATGAACTCCCTTAGACTTGATGCTACGACTTCGAATACGTAGACCTCGCCATTGTTACGGGAACAGGCTACCCGGCAACGCGTGTTAGGCGCTGACTTATCCTTACTTAGGATTCAGGATAAAAGTCCCCAGACTCGGATTCTGGTGTCTTCTTCAATCGGTAAAAGACTAAACCGGCAACGCATGTTAGGCGTTGGCTTATCCCTGCTTAGGCTTCGGGATAAAATTCCCCATGCGTGTGAGGCACGGATTAGGGTGTTATTAATAACAACCTGCCACAATGTTAAATATGTGGTCTTTTGTCCTTTTTACGGTCAAAGACTAACTGGCAACGCGTGTTAGGCGTTGACCTATTCCTACTTAGGATTCGGGATAAAATTCCCCATGCATAAAAGGCATGGATTTTTGTTGCTACGATGCTGAATACGTAGACTCGGTCGTTTTTATGGGAACGAACCACCCAGCTGGGATCTCCACTCTGAGAATCGAAAAGATTCAAACGATCCTAACTTTTATAGGATTGGCCATTTGATCCAGAAAGAATCTCTCATTTATTGAGGAGAAAGCCCAATTTCGACCCTAACTTTTATAGGTTTGGTGGAAAAAGGAAAAGATGGAAGTCTTTCGTTTATCGAAAAGGATAACTCAATCTTAGTCCTAACTATCTGCAGGTTTGACTAAGTGAAGTTGGAGACAATCCTAACTTTTATAGGTTTGACTGCTTAATTAAAAGTGGACCTCTCGTTCATGAAAGGAATCGAGAGGAGAATCTGGTTGTGGCCCTAACTTTTATAGGTTTGAGCAAGAAAGCAGTGGAAGTGGGAGGTTTGAGACGATCTTACCTTTTATAGGCTTGATCGTTCAATTTAAAAGTGGACCTCTCGTTCATGGAAGGAATCGAGAGGGGACTTTGGTTGTGGTCCTAACTGTAGGAAAGTTTGACCAGGTAGACAGTGAGAGTGGGAGTACAAATCATAGTGGGGGTTTAGTGTTTATCACTTTGTTCGTAATTATCGGGTTATCCCTAAGAAAGTTACATATAGCGTTTGGTACGAGTTGCCGTGCGAGCACCCTTTGGTCGCGGAATTACCAAAAGGTGGGTTGAGAAGAGGACGACCAAAACACAAGAACAATTCAGTTTGGCGAAGGAAAATACCTTCTCTAGATTATGAAGAACAAAAGATTACAATCTCTCCCTCACAATCTCACTCTAGAATCGAAGAACAAGCTCTCCAAATCTCAATCTAGAATCTAATCTCTCTTGATTAAACTCTCTGATCTAAAAGATGTTTAGAAACCCTAAAACAATCCCTTATATAGGTGTACAAACATGGATGGCAATTTGGTAAATAACCAGACCCAAACTCTTGATTAAACTCTCTGACCTAAAAGATGTTTAGAAACCCTAAAACAATCCCTTATATAGGTGTACAAACGTGGATGGCAGTTTGGTAAATAACCAGACCCAAAACCAACAGGAATTCGTGTGAACAGAATCCCAAACGAACCAGGAAACCCTCGATGAGTCGACTCATGACTGAGATGAGTCGATTCGTCCGAAACTAGAAAAAACTCAAAAACCAGCGATTAGTCGACTCATGACAGTCATGAGTCGACTCAACCTGATGAGTCGACTCATGACTATTATGAGTCGACTCACAGGCTGAAAACTAGATACTTTGATTTTTCTGCTCGTCATCTCGTTCCACGCTTCCTCCTGCATTCCCTTGTACTGTTTAACACCTCTATTCTCATGTTATCATGAGAAGCATCTATCCTCAAGCTCCCATGAGGATTGTTAAGTTTCGAAGAGAAGATACACCCGTATCATGGGTCCCCTCTTTAAGAACTTGAAGTCTCATTCAAGTTAGAACTTTTGCTGAGAAAACTCTTGAGCTCCTCCATCTTTTCTGCACCACCTGGCCTTGCTAGGAATCCGGTCTTGACGTCCGATCGGAAACAACTCATTCGTCCCGCGTCTCGTCATAGTCACCGTTCGCTTGAAGTTGCAATCCTTTGTCGATGGTTTTTCTGGAAATCTAATGCACAGCGAGACAAACTTCTTGCTTGCATTCATTAGTCTCTTCGCTCGCGTCACCGTCCCCAAGCTTATTTCCTTCGGAAGAGATGCTGAACGAAATATGAACTTTACACCATCCTTAGTGAAGGTGTACTTCTGAGCCCGCCTCTCGTAGATCGCATATCTATCCCATAAGTACGGATTGCCCAGTATAATCTGACAAACACGACTCGTGGAGCGCAAATCTGACAGTGCACTGATCAACTACACTCAGTTTCTCCTCCTTCTGAATCCACCCCAATGGATAGGGCTTCGGATGCTTGACCGTCTTCAGACCTAGCTTCTGCACCAATGCCTCGGATATCAAATTCTTCTCGCTGCCCGAATCAACAATGGCATCAACCATACTGGTCTTCACTTGCAACTTAAGAACAAAGAGTTGCTCTCTCCGGTCATCGTCCTCTTTCGTGGCTTGCTTTCCCGTCATAAGATTGAGACTGCTGTTGGGCTCTGCTATCCCTGGGACTTCCTTCGGACCTTGAGCTATCATGTATGCCTTTTTCTCCTCATTCCTCTTTAACACTCTTGGTTTCAGATGAGGATACTTCTCCCAGCACCGATCAGCTTCGTGCCCTGTCTTCTCGCAGTGATTACAAATCAGCCATGCTTTCCCTGGATCACCCTTTTTCTTCTCCTCCTTAGATTGAGAACCACTAGACTCGCCTCCCGTCTGTTTGGAGTCTCCCTTAGCCTCGTTGCCCTTCTTTTGCCTGCCCTCAATAACAATGGCCTTCATGCTCGCTTCTGTAATAGTCTCGACCGTGAATAACTTCATCTCCTTCCGGATGTAATCACTCAATCCTGCTATATACATCATAAACATGGAATATTCCACTGTCGCAATGTTGAGGACCATCGCCTGCTGCTGTAACTCCGTAGTGTATTGAAAGTTGGACTTTGCCATTAGAATAGCATACGTCAATGGCATTCTTCACATTATCAATGTTTCCAAACTTGTTTATCAACATATCCCTCACTTTAAGAAATTGTTTCCACATCCATGAATCATTCACCTTAGATTGAACCTCCCAGACATTTTGATTCTACAAATAGTTACCATGTATCCACTTAATCCATAGTAAGTCTTTTTTGAGGTGAATCATCCAAAGGAGCTTTGTGGCAGCTGCATAATTTAATGACTTTGCAGGAAAACCCCCCCACTCCTCCTTGTTTCTTCCCTTGGCAAATAGAATTCCAGGCAACCAAGTGGAATTTATGATCTCATAGGAAATCAGAGCACATCCTATCAATTTTCTCTAGAACTCTAATCAACAAGATGCAATTACTGATCCAAAATGTTTGAATACCCAGAATTACAGACTTGATCAACTCAAGCCTACCAGCATAAGATAGTTTCCTATTTTGCTACCAAAACTGAAACTAGTTATTAATTTTTACAAGCAGGCTTGAACATTCAAGATAAGAAAGCCTTTTGGCACTCAGTGGTAACCCAAGATATTTGATACGAGTTGTCGTGCGAGCACCCTTTGGTCGCGGAATTACCAAAAGGTGGGTTGAGAAGAGGACGACCAAAACACAAGAACAATTCAGTTTGGCGAAGGAAAATACCTTCTCTAGATTATGAAGAACAAAAGATTACAATCTCTCCCTCACAATCTCACTCTAGAATTGAAGAACAAGCTCTCCAAATCTCAATCTAGAATCTAATCTCTCTTGATTAAACTCTCTGATCTAAAAGATGTTTAGAAACCCTAAAACAATCCCTTATATAGGTGTACAAACATGGATGGCAGTTTAGTAAATAACCAGACCCAAAACCAACAGGAAAATGCGTGAACAAAATCCCAAACGAACTAGGAAACCATCGATGAGTCGACTCATGACTGAGATGAGTCAACTCGACAGAAACTAGAGAAATCTCAATAACCAGCGATGAGTCGACTCATGACAGTCATGAGTCGACTCAACCTGATGAGTCGACTCATAACAGTCATGAGTCGACTCACAGGCTGAAAACTGGGTACTTCGATTCTTCTGCTCGTCGTCTTGTTCCACGCTTCCTCCTGTGTTCCCTTATACTGTTTGACACCCCCTATTCTCATGCTAGTATGAGAATCATCTATCCTCAAGCTCCCATGAGGATCGCTAAGTTCCGAAGAGAAGATACACCCGTATCATTTCCCATTACATGAATCATCCACCCCCAGCTTCTTTCTTGGAACTGGGCCTGACTTTGTACTCCGTTACGCGTCCGGGTTATCCTTAAGAATATTAGTGTAACATTCTCCAGGAACTTCCCATCAACGGTAGGAAACAGTTTAGACTCATATACCTATTGGAGTATCAGGGAGCAGTTTAACCTCATATACCGATTGGAGGATTGAGAAGCAGTTTATACTCTTATACTCTTCGGAGTATTGTCGTTCTTATTTGGCTTATCCTAGTGTTATGACGCCGGCTTCAACCAAGGTTTGGATGCTATTCTTTAAAGTAAAGCAAGCCTTGGTGGGATGAAGGATCCTCCTGTGGTACGCGCAGTACTTTGGATCTGCAGTATCGTCCGCTTCCTCCTGATTTGTGATGGGCGGCAGCTTGATCTTGTTGTTTTCAAGAAGGGTCTCGAAGATGGCTGGAACGTCTTCGTCCTTGAATGAGTACTCTTTTTGGAGCCTCGGATCCGAACTATTCTGCTGTCTTCGGGACTGCTGTTGCGACGTCTGATTAACGTCAACAACTGTTGTAGGTGTCTTCCCTTCATTATGGGAAACGAGACCCGGATTCAGAGGGTTAGTCATCGGTTGGCATCTTTCAACCTTCCTCTTTCTAAGGAATCGTTTGTCCTGCTCTCCACGCGCCTTCAACTCTCTCCAGGTATTGAGCGGCTCTACTCCCATAACGTCCAAGATATTAATGGACAAGTTGTTATGATAAGTTTGCAAGACGAATTCCTCCGTGACAGGATCCTTGCAGTTTATTGCCTGATTACGAAAGCGTTTGATGAAGGTATCCACCGACTCTCCGTCTTTTTGTTTCTCATCAAAGAGTGTCCTGATCGACACTTCGGCGTCATCATCAAAGAAATGAGCGAGGAACATGCTTTCTAGGTCCTCCCAGCTGTTGATGCTTCCGGGCTTGAGGCGACGGTACCAATCGAAGGCGGGCCCGCGAAGGGTGCCAACAAATGACCGGACCATCAGAGGCTCGTTGCCAGAGATCACTCCCAAATGGGACTTGAAATAGATCAGGTGCTGAGTGGGGGAACCCTTCCCGTCGAACGGCGTGAAGTTAATCAGGTTGAACTTCGTCGGATACAGAATCGATTCCCATTCTTTCGGGTAAGGACACGGAATGCCGGTCTTCTTTACCTTTTGGGCAGACATTAAAGCATTAATTTTGCTCTCGAGATCCTTCATCTTTTCGTCCTCATCTATATCCTGTTTTGGACAATTTTCGAGAGGAAT
>NC_033798.1:78063006-78095312 GCF_001876935.1 Asparagus officinalis | reverse complement strand
ATTATTGTCCTTAGTGGGACCACCCCCAGCGTTGTGTTCATCCACATCTGAATCGCTACCTGCTTGGTTAGCAGTGCTGCGACGGCTGGACTCACCTAGCTGATTTGACAGAGTTTGGATTTGTTGGTCGTGCATTTGTCTCATCTCCTGCATAGTCATTTCCATTTCAATTTTGAATGCTTCTTTCTGCTTGGCTAGAGCATCCTCAATGATTTTGGTTATTTGCTCGGTATTGACCATGAACACTTCCCGAGCTTGTCCTATGCTAGATGTTATATCGTCAGAGGCAATTGCGGAATAAGAATCCGAGAGTTCGTCATCGGAATGGATTCCTTCATGGACACCCTGGTAATCATTATGTCCAACGGTTTCTAGCTGAAGCTGAGATATTTGTTGGGTTATTCCCGAACTGACTCTTCTTCTTGGAGAGAAATTAGGGTTGGAACCACTTGAAACAATCGGAGATTTTCCCTTATTGACCATGTTGATGGTAACTTCTGGGAATTCATCATCTCGAGCAACCGATCCTCTTTGGTGGAAACGCTTTGATTTGGGCTTCGTCTTTCCATCGGAGATTCTCTCGAATACCGAGACCCTCTGCGGAGCGGTCTTGGGGAAGCTACACATTGATAATACTGCCCTGATAATTTTGATACACGGACAGTGAGAGTTTGCTTCCCGGGTACTTCTCTTTCGAGATTTATTCGTACCCCCAGCCTGATAGTACAACTCATCGACGTTGCGGTCGGAGTAACCTATCGGTTGCTTACATGGATTCTCAGGTATAACGCGTTCGTCTGTCTGACGTGTTTTCCTCTGAGTAAACATTGCCTTGTTGGCATCTACAGGAGTCACACTTTTGGAATCACACCCTTGTGAGGGTGAAACCTTAACGGGCTCCTGGTTTTATACACGTACCTCCAAGCGGGCTGTTGTAGAAATTAATTTGTTAGGAGGTCGCGTACGACCCCCAGTCCGGATGTTTATTCGAAGCTCCTTTAACGGTCTCCAGCTTTCCTTAACAAGCACTTTTCCTCGATTCTCGGGTAGGGCACCGACACGATCCCTCAATGGGATTATAGATTTGGAGAGACCCACGCTGTCATAGGGCTTCACCGGAAGTGCGGGAGCAATAGGAGCGGGATCTGGAGTTGACAAAGGCCGGAAGGCAGCTTCGGATGCTTTTGCCTTAGGCGCTGATTTGGCTTTTGGCACCCAAACTTGTCTGGATCTCGGCGATCTCTTAACTTCCTCTTCCTTTTGCATTTCATGTGCTTTTCGCACAAGGGTCCGGGCATGCGCAAGCAAGGCGCGGCGCTTCTGGATTCGCTCCTCGAGAGTAGAGCGGGTTCTTTTGACACGAACCCATTCGTTAATTGGAGATCGAGAGGAGGATTCCGATGCGGGTCGTGGTGACAGAGTAGCCACTTGGCGCTTTCTGAACTCCAGATCTGCTTGGTAATGGAGTCCATCCACCTGATCCAAAGCATTGGCGAATTGACGCGCGAGGCGTTGGCGTTTCCTTTGACGTGCTCTCTTTGATAGAGTTGGCGCGCCTTTAGCAGTTAGCTCCTTGATCGCGAAGGAGTTCAGATCTGCAGATCTGGTCTCATTGGATGCCGGCAGACCGTTGCAAGGTACGACTGTAGCATCGGCTACGGGGAGATCGATTTCTTGGGTCTTCAGATCTGGAGACCGGCGGATCTTTTTGGAGGAGGAGGCCTTCCTGCACCTGCAAGGAGAGGCAGATCTGGAGGAGGAGGAGGAGACATACTCCTAGTTGATCTTTTTATAAGATCTCCTTACACAATGAAAATAAAAAGTTTATAACTTTATCAAACAAACGCAGAGATCGTTTATCGGCCTTCTGCTTGCGTGGGATCTTTGCATGTGCCGAGGTTTATCCGTGGACCACCGTCGATCAGATCTGATTGCTGAAAAATTAGGCAGAGCTTCGTCTATCCGTAAAAGGGATCGAGAAACCATAGCTCTTATCTCGGCGAAGCGAGATAATCACTCTTCTTAAGATTACCGCAACGGGATAATCCTAAGGAACGAACCGGATTACAGATCTAACTCCTCCTCCTCTCTGAAATCTGTGCACTTTAAGTCTTCAATCCGGCAGGGCTTCGCTGAGGCACGAGAATTCCAGATCTCAAAAAATGAGGACCCGAGGGCTCTATTTATAGGCTTTACGGACGTCCGGGCGGTTAAAACCTACTAAAAGGCCATTTCTACATTGGAGACACCCCAGGGTGTCTCAAACTGGGCCGAGACACCCTAGGGTGTCTCGGCCTTGGCCAAGACACCTTAGGGTGTCTCGCCCGTGCCAAGACACCCCGGGTGCCCCAGTTCAGCCTGAGACGCTCCGTTATGCCTGTTTGATTGTTTCCGCCGTAAATTCTTCGTCCGAACTCGGATTTGAGTGATTCCAAGTGCGTTGAAAAGCTGACGAAGAGTTCTATAAGCTCCAATGATTATATCATCAGTTGAACAAATGAGACACAAAGGGTATTTCGCCGTTTGTGAATGATACGAGGTTCCCGATCAGTTCGTATCTTCACATTCTGAAGTTCCGTTGTTTCACGTAGTTCGTCGGTTTACTTCAAGCGTTCACCGACATCAATCAAGCATCTGTGAACCAGATGGTGACGTTCATCGTCATTTCTTAACACTGAGCTGTTCGTGGAGACCTATAGGCAATTTTCGATGCCTACAATAACAAAGGCTACAAGCAAGCAGTGCAAACAAGCAAGATGAACCCAAGAATACAAGCAACAACACCCTCATGTAAGCTCAGACCAGCTGCAAAAATTTATCGTAAAACCCTCCTGCTGCTTAATAGCAGCTCATATAACCAAGGCCGCAAGCAATCAGCCGCAAACAAGCAAGCTGGACATATGCAAAAAATGTTAACGATATCATCATAGCCGCAAATCCATACGTGTCCAATCATCATGGTCGCCATAAAAAACATGCTCAATAACAAGGTCACAAGCAACCATTAGAAAATAAATTGATTTTAAAACAAACTGAATCTGAAATAACCTGAATCTGAAATAATCTGAATCTAAAATAAACAGAAGCTGAAGCAATCTGAAACAAGCTCACAAGCAACCATTAGAAAACAAACTAAATCTGAAACAAACATGCTCAGTAACAAGCTCACAAGCAACCATTGAAACAAACCGAATCTGAAACAACCAAGCTCACAAGCCATCAAAAACATGCTCAGTAACAAGCTATAACTCAAATAACCAAGGCTCAGACAAGCAACCATTAGAAAACTCATAATAGGACCAATGTAGGGGATCATATATAGGTATTAAAATTGAATACATAGATTGCCTCATCTAACAATGATGTTGCAATATAGGTTGCAATCACATGAATGGATTGCCTCACCTAACATTGTAAATGTAATGTAGGTTGCATTCTCATCCTAGATTGTCCTACCTAAACATCGCAAAATATTGTAGATTGCATTCTCATAATAGGCCCATCATCATTGCCCAAATTAAATAATACAAAGATATCAATACTAATACATAGCGTGAAATGTAGGTTGCTATTAAGTATCATATCCAACCATATTTATATAAACCTGCAAGAGAACCCAAGTTATAATGAGATTACAAAGAGTAGTGAAATATGCATCATGTTGGCAAAAGTAGTAAAATATGTATAAAGTTACACCGCTAAGTGTTCAACTTATATAATTAGCAACATAAAGTTACACCACTAAGTGTTCAAATTACAAAATTAGTTACATTATTAAGTAGTTAAATATGCAATGCGTTTACAAAAGCAATAGATATGTCAAGTTTTCAAAAGTAGTACAATATCAAGTTTTCATAAGTCAAACTCATCATATGACATCATAAAATCCTTGCTTGTTAGTAATCTTCTCTATAAATAGCTTTTGATGCTTTTTTGTTTTGATGATCAACCTCCTAGAATCGGATTCATGGTCATACAAGTAATCAATCACTTTATCCAATGTCTCATCAGAAAACTCATTCTCATGCGTCATTAGAGCCTTCGCCATGGTCTCACTCCAATGTACAATGTGTTGATTTTGAATTGAGAATGACATTGTGTTAATGAAATCGCACATGAGAGACTCATCCTCTTTAGCCTTGCTACTCTTCTTCCTAGGATTTGATGTATCAATTGATATAGAAGCTACTCCACTAGAAGTCTTCAAATTTTTAGCTTGAGTATTGTTGTTTTGCCCAATTGATTTCTTAGGCTCAAGATGTGGGCTAGAGGACAAATCAACCTCATTATCACTAAGATCGATATGATCCTCATCAACTATATCATGTTACCTAGAGCCAAGCTTTTCAGTTATATCTTTAGTGAGATCACCCTTTGCTTGGTCATATTCCGTGATATAACACAAGTTCTCATAGTGAATGAGAGGAGTGTTCAAATACTCCTTCAACCTAGAGCTATTGCATTTTTTTTATCCTATACAATGAAATATTACAAAATCAGTTTACTCATAAGTAAATATTCAAAGTTTGCTTATTTATCAAAAATATTACATGTGTCCGCCTATCAAAATAATCTGGATCCATGGTGACAATCTTAGTTTGTGGATCATAACCAGCCCCACTCATGTTCATGACAGTGCGCATATCAAAATATTTATCTTTTAAGCACTTGACATGGTTCATGACATTCTTCTTTGTGAAGTCAGTGCCACAGCTCTTGTTGACCTCCTATGCAGATTTTCGATATGCGAGCACCTTAAAGTTTTTGTCAACTTTGAGACCATCCTTTGCCATCTGAGCAAGGAAGGGGATTAACACATCATCATTCTCTGCAGTCCATTTTGCATTAGGCACCCCCCTTGTATTCTCTTTCTCATTCAAGACTTTTGGTTGTATTTTTCTTTTAGCAATTGCCCGCTTCTTGCTTTTGCTTGGTGAGGTAGCTTCATCCTTAAGATCAATTGCAATTGGCCTCTTCAAAGAATGAGTTTCACTTGAATGGGTACCAGGGAAAGTATGGATAAATGGGTGGCCACTGTCAAGCATATTCACATATGACATGGGTTATTGAGTCATAAATGAGTAGTTCATATCATAAGGATTGTAAGATGGATAAGTAGGTGAAGCAGTATATTGGGGCGGAGGGATTGGTGGTGTAGTGGGTGGTGAAGGAGCCGGGAAGTATGGATAAGTGGGTGTTCTTGGTGTTCTAAGTGAAGTATTCTTGAACTTATCACTTTCATCAAAGTCTGCCATGACTGATTGCTACAAATAAAAACATTAATTCAAACCTCATGTTAGTATAATGATAGAGTACGAACATTGAAAAATAGCATTCATAAAGACTAATCATCATAGGTAAATCCTAAAAACTCAAATAACCCACAAGCATGAAAAACCAGTCTGCAAACAAGCCAAGCAGCTCATATAACCAAGGTTACAAACAAGTAAAAAATGAAATAGACCCGCAAACAAGCAAGCTAGATATATGCAAAAATAGCATTCATAAAGATAATATACCCATATATCCATGAGTACAGTAATATCAACGAGTACATTGAGGTAGTAAACAATATATCAACGAGTACAATAATACATGAAAAATATAACTTAAATTACATCACAATCTCGGTTGTGTCTCCACCATGATATTTATTATAATAATCTTCCCACATTTCAATTGCAATTTGATCCCTCTGCTCTCTATTCATTTCTTGAATCTCTTTCCTCTCTTTGTGTCATAGTTTGAGTAAAGTCAACAACACCCTCTTCACCTCCTCTCTTTGTGTCATAGTTTGAGTAAAGTCAACAACACCCTCTTCACCTTCATTTGCTATTTCATCTTCATCCTCTTCAATGCATAGTTTGAGTAAAGTCAACAACACCCTCTTCACCTTCATTTGCTATTTCATCTTCATCCTCTTCAATGAAGTTGTCCTCATGCAACAACTCATCTCCCGGATCTTCTATGATGATGTAGTTATGAAGTATAGCACATGCAATAACTATATCAACTTGAGTTGAAAAAGGATAATGTGGTTTCGCAGATAGGATTTTGAAACGATTTTTCAATATCCCAAAAGTTGATTCAATTTTAGACCTTAAAGATGAGTATCTTAAATTGAACAACTCTTCTCTATTATTGATTGGCCTACCCTTGTGCTCATTTAGATGATAACGCACTCCTCGATATGGGGAGATAAAGCTATGTATAGTAGTGTAGCCCGCATCACACAAAAATATTTTCCTACAATTACCAAAAAGAAATTTAGTATATTTTTTAATTGTAATTAAATAGACATACTTTATTTGATTGATTTATTACCATCGTAAACTCTCAATCCGCGAGTTTGTGGTCTAGATAACGCGTCTTGCAAAACTCTATAATCATTTGCGGATCCCTCCTATCCAGCTAGAACATATGAATATAATTTGTTGGGAGTGCATGCAACTAGAACATTTTGAGTTACACATTTACGACCTCTAAAATGTGCAACAAGCCTATCAGGAAGCACGGTGTCGATATGGGTTCCATCTATGATTCCAATGCAATCCTATATGATATATTAAACATTTATTAATAATATAAAGGTAAAATTAATGGTCATATTAAAAGTAGTTATATTATAATAATGATTACCTTGAAATAAGGATAGTATAACGAGTTGGTGACAATCTCTGGCGATACTTCACTTGGTGCTTACTTCATGTATCACCCCCTTAAACGACCAACGGCTTCCATTCACTTGCTAAAGTATCTTGAAATGGTTTCTCCCGATCTTATGAAATGTGACCTAACAATTCTTTTTTTTTGTTTTATGACCTAATATATTAAGGAACATGAGTAATTGTTCTTCTACTTTAACACCCCGTGAATCTTTTAGTAAGCCGGTATATCTCATTATTCTAACAGGATTTTCAAATGCACGCGACCTTATTCTGACATAAGCCCTACAACTCTCGTTATAGTCATTAAACACACGACTTATGTATCTAGCTCTAGATTCTATCTTCTCTTTATTTTCCACCTTAGGGTGATAAGTGATTGATTTCCTTCTACTATGTATCTTCATTAAACAAGCAAAAACACAAATCACCGCAAAGATAGTAGCATTAGAAGCCATCCTCACTAACATCTCTTCATCAATATCGTCCTTCTACAAATCAACAATGTTCAAGAAGTTAAGTTCGGGTGAAGCGGAATTGAAATATTGAAAAGCAAACTATTTTGTTATATGTGTACCACAAGCTGTACGAAATATGACATCTTAAGGAAAGGTTGGATACACATATTAAGGTACTAGTTTATAACTTCGTACTTATTAATACTTGTCATGGCTGTTAGACCCTAGAGGGGGGGTGATTAGGGTCTTATGCTAATCTAATCCGATTAAATGCCAATTAAAAATTAATTAATAAGTTATCCTAGCAAGTATAAAATATAACAACTATATATAAGCTAGGATAAGCAATATGAACAACAAAGAGATATATCCTATGATATATGCAAGGATATGAAACTAACACAAGGGGTAAACAATTTAACTACAAATGTGATAGGGCAAAATGATCAATAAGCAATACACAATGACGATGTAAGATATGAACATGAAAACAAGTACGCCAATGCAATCACAAACAAAGGATATGTTTACGAGGTTCGGTCCCCACGACCTACGTCCCCGCTCCTCACCTCGAGGAGATCTCCACTATCACAACCGGGTTTTCTACGTTCACCCGAACAACGTTTACACCTCACAATACAATCACTATGCAATCACACCTCACACACTAAGTGTTGGTCCTAGCCCGTGTCCTCCTCCTCAAGTGCTCGGTTACAATCTCTCCCTAGGCACGTCAACCGACGCCACTCCTCTTGGATTCGACCCCGTCTCTCACCACACACTTCTCTCGGTGTACAAGTGTATTACAAGTGACTCCTCACAATTAGGCTCAAAATACAACAAGATTGTTCTCTACAATAGATGAGAACTCAATGTAAGCTCACTCTCTAAGTCACACAATCGCACAACCTAAATTATACAATGTATGCAAATACAATAAGCTCAATAGTTGTGTGTGTACAAAGAGATAAATAAAATCAAATCAACTAAACTCAAATATAAAATCTAGCTTAAGAACAATGATAATCAAACAAGTATATAAATGTAAAGCTAGAGATTGAGTTTAGAAAACTTCTCCAATAGATGACAAGATGGAGAGATGGAGATTGGAGCCCAAACAAGAAGATGATCTCCTCCACTTGTGAAAACAATCTTCAAACCAAACAAACACTAAAACACACTTAAACCCTTGTTTAAAACTCTTTAAACTTGTTTAAAACATTTCTTGAGTACCCTTAGAAGTATGAGGGCATGAGGTATATATAGGCTCATGAAACAAGCCCAAAAAACCCAAGAAAACCAAGCAAAAAGACAAAAAAAACGGATATATCAAAATCTGGGAATTATAGCCGTTAGCTACAGTAACCAACGTCCAGAGACATTTCCGGTCGACCGGTCCGGTCGACCGGTTTACTGTAGCAGTGCGCAGCTGTTTTGTAAAATCAATTAAAATAGTAAATGAACTCCAAAAATTATGAAATTTTGTGGGAATGTTATAGACATGTAGACTAACATGTCAGAGAAAGAATTTCTGAAAAAGCTTTTCCCAGTTGAGAGAAATAAATATTTGAATACAAAAATACAGTTTCTGAAAATCTGCTGTGATACACGATTTTGTAAAATCAATTAGGCACAGTAAATCAACTTCAAAAATAGTAAAATTTTGAGGGACGTTTCTAAACATGTAAAGAAAGAATTTCTTGAATATCATTTTTCATTTATGAAAACTCATCTATTTTGTAAAACATGCACGAACATGCACGAATGAAAATTATGATTTTGTAAATTCCATTAAACATAACAAATCAATTCCAAACTTGATGAAACTTTGAGAAATGTTTGTAAACATGAAAACAAACATGTTAGAAAAAGAATTTCTCAATTTGCATTTATAATTTGTGAAAAACACTGTATTCTGCAAAAGCACTAAAAGACGTATATATGAAAAACATGTGATTGTTATTTTTGACTCAAAACAAGTTTTGAAAACTTATGGAATATTTATATGGACATAATAAAAGTTGTTTATGATGTAAATATAGTCCAAAACTTATTTTGCATAAAAACACTTATAGTTATGAAAATCACAAATATATATGTGTGTGTATGTTTGAGCTTATAGAATTAACACGCATGATATAAACCTATACTAAATATACCCAAGCAATGATCTTGATCTTCATTGTAGCTCAACTTAGTACACATTGCGGATGAAGCTAAACTTGGATCTTGAACTTGAATTGTACGATGCTTCACTCCATAATTCCACCAACCTCCATTTGATATCGTCGTTATGGCGCAATCCATCCATCCTCCAACTACGTTGTTTGTCTACAATACATAGGAATGCACAAACACTAGACAAACAACATTAGTAGTAAATTGTTTGTAAATCATCATCAAAATAAGAAGGCCAACAATGGCATATTAATTTCATGCATGAGCTATGTATGTGAAGAGGAAAAAAAATATCCCTCATAAACATGTCCTTGAAAATAGTTGTGCCAACTTTATCACTTCAATACATAATGAAAATAAAATTGCTCTGATACCAAATGAAATGAACCTAGAGGGGGAGGGGTGAATAGGGTATATGCTAATCTAATCTGATATTAATGTCAAATTAAAACTTATTAACAATTTATTCTTGCAAGTATGATATATAATTAATTATGAGAAAGAATAAATAATCAAGGGTGAAATA
Source organism: Asparagus officinalis (assembly GCF_001876935.1). Lineage (NCBI taxonomy): Eukaryota > Viridiplantae > Streptophyta > Magnoliopsida > Asparagales > Asparagaceae > Asparagus > Asparagus officinalis. The sequence continues at coordinate 78,085,485 of NC_033798.1, read as the reverse complement.
AGATGCAATAGGTGAAATAAACAATAAGCACAAATATAAAAGAAAGCCAATGACAAACGCAAACAAACGATATAATCACGGAGTTTGGTCAACCATTGACCTACATCTCCGCTCCTCACCTCGAGGAGATCTCCACTATCTTTCAATAAAGATACAACACACTCGGTTTCCTAGCTCACAGAAAACTATTACAAACACTCACAATGTGAACACACACTACATCCGCTAAGTGTTGGCCTATCTCGTGTCGCCTTCCATAAGTGCTCAGATTTACAACCTCTCTCTAGGTTTTACTACCGACGTTACTCCTCTTAGAATCTACCCCGTCTCTCACCACATACTTCTCTCGGTGTACTTATGTATTATAAAGTGATCCTCACAAATATTCTTAAGTACAAAGATTTTGTTCTCTAATAAGATGAGAACTTAATGAAGCTCACACTCATTGTATCACTCACCACAACCCAATAATATAGTGTATGAAAACACTTAAAAGCTCAATAAGGATGTGTGTGAACAAAGAACAATAATCAAAACTAAACTCAATGTAAATTCTAGCTTAATAGAATGAATAAATAACAAATACTTGTATAAGGCTAGAAATTGAGTTTAGAAGAATCTTCTCTGAAATTTAAGAAAGAGAGATGGATGAAAATGAAGCTCAAACCGATAGAACCAATCTCCTCTTTCTCTTATGAAAATTTCTTCACAAAAACTTGTAAAACAACACTTAAACAAACTTTAAACCCTTGTAAAACTTGATTAAAACTTTCTTAGTAGTTTGGAGTGTTAAATGTAATGGAGTATATACAGGATAGAAGAAACCAGCCCAATAAACTAACAAAAACCCATAAAAAAACTAAAAACCACAAAATCTGCAAACTAGCAATTACTGTATAACGGCTACATTATTAGTTGACTTATGACAGGTATGAGTCGGCTGATGTCTGCATGGGTCGACTCATAGAATTATCAGTCGACTCGGCATACGAAAACACAAGCTGCTCAACACTTCATCAGTCGACTTGACACTGTGGTGAGTCGACTGATGTCTACATGAGTCGACTCATTGATTTTTTAGTCGACTCAGCAGATGAAAACACTAACTGTTCGACACTTCATGAGTCGACTCAACACTGTAACGAGTCGACTCAAAATATGCACATAGCCTGTTTTGAACAGAAAACATCAGCTTTAAACCTTGATTAAAAATATCAAAGAAATTCTAAAAATTTTAGAATTTTGAGAAATATTTATAAACATGATAATGAACATGTTACAAAAAAAATTTCAAATTATATTTTCTATTTGTGAAATCTCATGTATTTTGCAAACCGTTCAAAAATGCAAAAACGTTAAAACTTGATTTTGATAAAATTTATTCATACAAGCTTCGAAACACTTTAAAATAGATTTATAGACTTGAGAAAAGATATAAAATCGTGTCGTTAAGTCTATAACCCCAAAACACAAAATTTTCCAAATAAAGATGATAAATATGAAACTAATTGTATGTTTGTAAATGTAACTATTTGTTTCATATTTATTTGATTTAACTTGAAAGCGATAAACCAAAAATATGTATGTGTGTAATATTTGAGCTTTAAGCATAAACATACAAAGTATAAGATCTAAACTAGAAACAATATACACAAGCAAAGAGATATTCGATATGCTCGTCTTAGTTGCGGATGAAGCTTGAACTTGTGCTTGACTTAAAATACAAAGCTTCATTCCGATATTCCTTCCATCCTCCAATGGATATGATCGTATAAGCGTAAGTCCAACCAACCTCCAACTATGTTGTTAGTCTAGAATACCTAATAGGCAAGTACGAACACTAGACAAACGATATTAGGGATTGTTTGTAAATCATCATCAAAACAAAGGTAATAACAATCTTCTCATTTTTTATGATAGCAAACAATCTATGCAAAGAGTATATATAAAATATGCAATAAAGCAAAATACTCATAAACTACTTGTTTCTCCCCCTTTGTCAACATCAAAATGGGGACAAGGAATAAGAGAGAGAAAGCTCCCCCTTTCAATAAGTGCGGTGAGTATAAAACAAATATAGGGAATACTCCCCGTATCAAAATTCCATATAGATAGTATGCAAAAAAAATTATGGCAAGCAACGAAATATGTTTATACATTTACCCCCACAAGAATATGTATGCATGAAGGCTATTGTGAGCAATCTTAAAACACCAATCATAAAAAATATTATAAAGCACAAGTGAGATGATCCATAAGTTCAAACATATAAATATCATCATCAAAGTGTTTACAATGATTCCATAAGCACAAACTCATTAAACACAATACAAAACCAAATAAAATACTAAGGCAAACATATGTGAGCAATCATAAAATATAGAATATGCTAAACCCAACTCACATAAAAGAAGACCAAGAGAACACATATAGATATATTATTAGAAAATGGTGTTTCAATACATAGATTTTAAACTAAATATAGATCATGAGATCAAATGAAGAGATTCATGAAACTCGAAATAAATCCAAATTAAAGCCACAAATGATACCAAAAGAAAATGTTTATGATTGGTTAAATCCATGTATAGCAAATGACATTTAAAGGTAATCATGAAAGTCATGAAAAAGTTTATAAACATTCAACAAATGAAGAGAAAATGGTAAAAAGAGGCAAGCATATCAAGCTCTTGAAGCTTGTTTCAACCCATATAAGACTTTTAGTACCCAGTAAATATAATTTGAATTAAAGAAACAATATATCCGGGGGGTTGCTAAACCATGAACCTCTCATAAATAAAGTTAAAATCAAGGTATATTTCCAAAAATGATGTTTTAACAATATAAGAAAATTTATTTTGGTAAAATATGATCAGTTCATGAAAAACATGAGAATCTATGAAAGAGAATCATGAAAAATTATGAATGGTATATTTTCAAATCATATACCAAGATTTTCCATTTCTTTTAAAAATTTTATAAAATTATCTGCATTTTGTTTATAAGATCTAAATAAAAATCATCTTTAAGAATATGAAAAACTAAAAAGCTAAAAAAATTATTCTTAAAGATCAAACATGTTTTGGTACCTAAATACTCTTGGTTTTGAAGAGTTTAGGGATATGACCCCTATCGTTAAAGTCCAAAACCCTAGGATTATGATCCCTTTTGGGCGCATTTGGTGCACTAACATGGTCAAAGTAATAATTGTGTAAATGGCCCTTTCGATTGCAATACGTGCAATGAAAAGAGTGTATTTATTTATGTTGACCTTCTGGTTATGCACATGAATCATTTGCAAACATAGATGGTCTTTTAAATTTATTTTGTAAATGAGAAACATCATTAAACAAAGGTGGTCTTCTTGAAACATTTTACAAAATTGAAACTTTTTGTAAATCAAAACAATATTTCGCCAAATAATAAACTCTACCACAAAGATTACATTCAAACACACGTGGTCTTTTGGAAACATTTGGCAAATATGAAACCTTTTGCAAATCAAAATAAAATTTTGCCAAATGGCCAAAGTGACCACATTAATCACACTTGAACACATTAGCATGCTTATGATAAATGTTATGTGCATGTGTGTGTGTGATGATGAAGAAACTTGATGGAATGCATAAGGAGTAATATGATTATTAATTGTAGGTTTTTGTGCATCATAGCAAAATTTGGCAATATGATCTTTTCGACCGCAAATAAAACACTTATAAATTTTGTCATACATGTGTGCATAGTGAGTGTTAGATTTGGAAGAATTAACACGTGACTTTGTACACAAGTCCATAAGTTTCTTATTATTATTAATTCATGTTTTAAGGGCTGAATGTAAAGATGATATGTGGTCCTTAACATGATTCAACTCATTTACTTCCACAAATTTATTGTTATTAGAAGTAGAACATATATAAGTGTTAGCAAAATAACTAACTTTATTTTTAATGTTTTCTACTTTTAACATGTCTTTATCTTTCTCATGAGTTAAGCTAGCAACTTTTAAAATTAAGGAATCATGATCCAACTTTAAATTTTCATTATTCTCTTTGAGGATCACATTCTCATTAGAAATTGTATCAAACTTAGATGCTAACAACTCATGATTGGATTTTAGTTCAACATGCTTGCTTTTCGAATCAATAAAAATTTTATGCAACTTGGTGTAGGCGTGCATTAATCTTTTATACGCACATGCGAGTTCACTAATAGATAGTTTATCATCGGAATCGGACTCGCTTACCATACTAGGGCTATCGCCTAGTGGGCATGTGCATGATGATGATGTTCGAATAGAACTTGAAGAGGAAGCCGCTAAAGCTCATCGAATCACCTCTAAGTTCCCTCGATGTGCTTCTATAAATTTTCACAATGTGTAAGCACTATCAAATGAATCAAGCTTGTTAGAAAATAATGAGTCAAAAGCATTAAGCAAAAATTCTAGCAAGAGATTATTCATTGTAAACATTTTCTTATTATTTTTACTTCACTTGGATTTCTTCAACGTGGGCACAATATAAGCACAATCGATAATTTTCCATAAATCAAAATATCTAGATCTAACAAATAATTTAAATCTAACACACCATTGAGCATAAGGAAAACCATCTAATCTAGGAGCAACATTAATGGCATAACCTAAACTAGGTGCACCATGCATATCCATGATATATATATATATATATATATATATATAACAAGATGAAAAAAAATCTCAAAACTAAATTAGCAAAAATATAAAGCTAGGATCTTTAACTCAAGGTGGTTAAGCCACAAATCAAATAGCACCATGCTCTGATACAAAATAAAATTGCTCTGATACCAAATAAAATTAACCTAAATGGAGAGGGTGAATAGGGTATATGCTAATCTAATCTGATATTAATACCAAATTAAAACTTATTAACAATATATTCTTGCAAGTATGATATATAACTAATTATGAGCAAGAATAAATAATCAAGGATGAAATAAGATGCAATAGGCGAGATAAACAATAAGCACAAATATAAAAGTACGCTAATGACAAACGCAAACAAACATTATAATCACAGAGTTCAGTCAACCCTTGACCTACGTCTCCGCTCCTCACCTCAAGGAGATATCCACAATCTTTCAATAAATATACAACACGTACTCGGTTTCCTAGCTCACCGAAAACTATTACAAACACTCGCAATATAAACACACACTACACCCACTAAGTGTTAGCCTAGCACTTGTCACCTTCCTCAAGTGCTCGGATTTACAACCTCTCTCTAGGCTTTACTACTGACGTCACTCCTCTTGTAATCGACCCCGTCTCTCACCACACACTCCTCTCGGTGTACTTATGTATTATAAAATGATCCTTACAAATATTGTCAAATACAAAGATTTGGTTCTCTAATAAGATGAGAACTCAATAAAGCTCACACTCAATGTATCAGTCACCACAACCTAATAATATAGTGTATGAAAATACTAAAAGCTCAGTAGGGATGTGTGTGAACAAAGAGCAATAATCAAAACTAAACTCAATGTAAATTCTAGCTTAATAGAATGAATAAATAACAAATACTTGTATAAGGCTAGAAATTGAGTTTAGAAGAATATTCTCTGAAATTCAAGAAAGAGAGATGGATGAAAATGAAGCTCAAATCGATAGAACCAATCTCCTCTTTCTCTTGTGAAAGTTTCTTCACAAAAACTTGTAAAACAACACTTAAACAAACTTCAAACCCTTGTAAAACTTGATTAAAACTTTCTTAGTAGTTTGGAGTGTTAAATGTAATAGGGTACATCTAGGGTAGAAGAAATCAGCCCAAGAAACCAACAAAAACCCATAAAAACATTAAAAAACACAAAATCTAGAAACTAGCCATTACGGCGCAACGGCTACATTATTAGTCGACTTATGATAGGTATGAGTCGACTGATGTCTGCATGGGTCGACTCATAGAATTATCAGTCGACTCGGCAGATGAAAAACACAAGCTGCTCAACACTTCATTAGTCAACTTACCACTGTAGTGAATCGACTGATGTCTGGATGGGTCGACTCATTGATTTTTTTAGTCGACTCAGCAGATGAAAACACTAATTGTTCAACACTTCATAAGTCAACTCAATACTGTAGCGAGTCGACTCAAAACATGCACATAGCCTGTTTTGAACAGAAAACATCAGCTTTAAACCTTTAAAAGTATCAAATAAATTTTAAAAAATATAAAACTTTGAGAAATATTTATAAACATGATAATGAACATGTTACAAAAATAATTTTTTAATTTGCATTTCCAATTTTAGAAAATTTATGTATTTTGCAAACCGTTTAAAAATATGAAAATGTTAAAACTTGATTTTGATAAAAAATTATTCAAACAAGTTTTGAAACACTTCAAAATAGATTTATAGACTTGAGAAAAGATATAAAATCTTGTCGTTAAGTCTATAACTCAAAAATACAATATTTTCCAAATAAAGATGATAAAAATGAAACTAGCATGTATGTTTGTAAATGTAACTATTTGTTTCATGTTTATTTGATTTAACTTAAAAGCAATAAACCAAAAACGTGTATGTGTGTAAGATTTAAACAGAACCACACAAAGAATAAGATCTAAATTAAAAACAATATACACAAGCTAAGAGATCTTCGATATGCTCGTCTTGGTTACGGATGAAGCTTGAACTTGTACTTGACTTGAAATGCAAAACTTTATTCCGATATTCCTTCCATCCTCCGATGGATATGATCGTGTAGGCGCAAGTCCAACCAACCTCTAACTATGTTGTTTGTCTAGAATACCTAATAGGCAAGTATGAACACTAGACAAACGATATTAAGAATTGTTTGTAAATCATCATCAAAACAAATGTACTAACAGAAGTAACTCATGCCACAATCCCAATAGGTCAAATTGTCCATGCAATACTACATCCAACAAACCTCTAGCTTGGTTCATGAAAATGATGAGAACAGCTAATAGCAGGGTCCATATTGATCTTGTGTCCTATGTTTTATTTAATATATATTAAATAGAAAATGAAAACTAAAAATAGTAGAATAGAATAGCAAGGCACAATTTAATCGAAGTTAATCATATCTCATACTAAACAATGGAAAAGGTTCACGCTAACGTGATTAGTTAAGTGCGTTTTCGGTGACCATTATTTCATTTCTTCTTGACAAAATTTAAAACAAATTCAGACAGTCATGTTTCTATATCGACCATCATGTTTCTATATGGACCATCATATAAACGACAGCCAGATCTTTGCCAAAAGACGCATTTCTGTATGTAAGGACAACTACCCTATTAACCAAAACCAAGAAAAAATTGATTTTCACCAGAACCAGGTATGATATATGCATTTAAATAGTATCAATTATAAAAACTATGCATGGATACATGAATCTTACAATATTCAAATTTCACAAAAGAGAGTTGTGCTTATGATAACTAGACTCCAGAAGTGTATGAGTTATAATGATCTTCAACTTTACGTTGCACATATGTGGTATGTTGTCAGCTCTCTGTTATTTCAGATCTTACAACTTACAAAATCGACAAAAATCAGCCCAAATCTACCCAGCATCAAAACTCAGCAGCAAACTGAAACTTAGCATGCATCAAAACTCAGCAAACAACAAAAATTAACCCAAATCATAATTACAAAACCCTAACACAAATCAAAGCAGATATTTAGAGAGAGGGGGTGCGAGATCTATACCTGCAGGATTTGAGCAAATTGCCTGAAACCCTAGAATCCAGAATCGACAGAAATCCCCAAATTAATTTCGCCCTAATCTCAGTTTTGCCGTCCAAATACTCGTTCTTTACCAAAGATACAACTGAAATGGAGGAGGCGGCGGGTAAAAGAGGCGGCGGGAAATGGAGGAGGTGGCGGGCTAAAGAGGAGGGCCACGAGGATAGCGATGACTGGAGTAACAGAGTGAGGAGGCGACGAGTAAGAACAGGAGGCGAGAAGAGGAGGCGGCGGGTAAAATATAATAGCGGGAAATAGAGGAGGCGGGTAAAAGAGGTAGGAAAAGAACCGAAGCGGTGATGAGAATGGGGGGATTTTGGTTTACGGAAGGTGAGAAAAAATGAGCTGACGGATTTTGTCAGACATCCAGCCTATATCCCAGCTCAATGAGGGGATTTTACAAATCCTAAAATAGATTACTTTTTTATAATTTGGGGATTCAATATCCCAAAACTAATTTTGAAAGAAACAAGGTTTATGAAATACCAAAACTAAAAAAAACCCTTTTTACATCCAAAAATTTGAAATCCACCCTATATCCTCAAAAAAATAATAAAACAAACACCCCCTGAGCCTCTCACTCTCATCTTCATGCTATTCACCTTCTGTTGAAGGGGTTCCTTGATTACCTACGATTCATTTCTCTTCTCCAACAAGAAGTTCAACAAAAGCTTTATCCAATATGAAAAATCTTTGTCACACCAAATCTAAAACTTGCAACTCTGATTTTTGCATTTGTAAAATCTTTTTTCTGGATTTTCCCTAGTGTATCAAACAATAATTACAGCTTTAAATTATGGTAGACTATGGGAAAGTTTACATTAATCTTTGACGGCTTGTGGGTTGAGAAGAGAGATCTAACGATAATGAAGCGATTTTTGAAATATGGAAAAAAAATTATTTACACTAATACAAACTGTAGCAGCCCCAACGGTTGTAACCGTTGGGACTAAGCATGTCCCCAACGGTTACAACCGTTGGGGCTGCAAAAACACTTGTTGGGACAAATCGCGTTGGGGCTTACTTTCCCCCAACGGTTGAAAAACATGCTCAACGGTTACAACCGTTTGGGCAAGAAAATTTTATTTTTTATTTTTAAAAAATAAAAAAATGTCCCAATGGGTGGAACCGTTGGGCCTTAATCAGCCCGAATGACACAGTAACCGTTGGGGTCTTAACTAGCCCCAACGGGTACAACCGTTGGGGCAAGTACCTATTTTTTTAAAAAAAATCAATGATGTTCTAGAATAATCACTCTTAATAGAGACAAAAACACAACGCATTCATCATTTCCTTTAATCAAATTAAAACATCCTCATGTTTTTTTACATAGAAAAGATGCAAGAAAAAAATTCAGTCAAGCTGATTATGCAACAAATTACTCAAGAACAAATTCATGTATAATGAACAACATTTTTCTATAATCTGTTTCCAGCTAAACCCTTACTCTTCTTCCTCTGGAGCTTCTTCATGTACGACTTTAGCTCTTTCTCTTCAAGAATATGTCTGCTGCATATATATATGACAAGCATTTAGCAAATAGCAATTAACAGTTGAAATACAAAAGAATTAGCAAATTGATTATGAAAAGAACTAGATATATCACACAGCAATATGTCAATATGAGCATGGGAATACTGGTATCTTTCATACTGAAGTTTATTCTTCAAAGCATGTCTTATTTCTTTTGTAAAATGAAACAGTGTGTGATCAGCACTTAATCGCGATGCTAGAAGAAAAAAATTATGTTCTTTTGGTAATATACCTTTACTCCAAGTCTTCCAAAGCATTTTCTCAACAATCATTCGTGTTTTTCCACTGCATTCAAGAACAAGCATCCTTTTTCTTGTGCCAAGGCCATTTCCTCTTCTCTTGTTATAGCACTTTCAGGTTCCTTTAAAAAACAAAGATGAAAATGATAAGTGGTTGAAAAATGAGTGACATGTTGTACTAACATCCGGACTTCAACAACTTCAGCAACTTTTATGAATGATTATAATAAATGAAATGTTAAAAGCAGAGAGGCATCATGAATTGTAATCAACAAGTAACAAGGTTAATGTATCCTCTCAACTTTATACATATTAAAAATATGATAAATTACACATCATTGTGAGAGCCATTATGATAAAACCACATGTTTAGGAGAAATGATTCATACTCATTAGCTTGAATGCATTGTCTAGGGAGAAAGAGATTATAGCCAATAATCTTCCACCGTCATATTGCTCCTCGATATAGGGTCCTGGTTGGCTAGCTCATTTTGACTTTTCTCCAACTCCCTACATGGTTACCCTTTTTCGTTTTTTCAGCTCAGCAGCACTATCAGCCTCCTACATATGTAAATATCACCAAAGGAAGGAAAGAAGTGAGGAAAATAGACAGATAAGAGGCCAACATATCCACATGTGCAAGAAATGACCCTCTACATGAGATATTAAACATCATACAACTGCTTCTCTAACTACTATAGTTCGGTAGGAAGATATATTCATAACCTATAAACGTAAGATGTAACAACATATTCAAAGGAACACCAGGTAAAATGGTTAGATCAAATCATTAGAGAACTTTTACATACTCTTCAATATCTAGTGTACTAAGTGTAAAAACTACTACTATTATTCAAATAATAAATGAAAGCAATAGAAAGTAGATGAATGTCCAACTAAGGAGGCCCAAAATCAGAGCTAGAAACAAATTGATCAACGTTCACATACTGAAGTATGTTGCTGCAACTTGATGAAGTGTCAGATAGATGCATTACAAATTCACTGTGACATCAAACTTTGGAGGAACCTACACACCCTACACCATATGAGCATACAGCTAATTTACATTTACCCATTTTTTTTATGAGGAGCCACAATGGTTTCACAAGTCTATATAATAAACCTAGTTAAGTTCTTCCAACTATAAAAATGACTATCATTTAACCGTGTGCATTCTATGAGAAAGCTATTGTTTGTGGGAAAATTTTGTAGTAAAAGAAATGACAGAAAATTTTGACTTGTATTCCTTTGACTTCAATTACAATTGGATTTCCTGATTACAAAAGAGAAGAGAATGATATGGATTCTCCCCTTTGTTTAATTCTGGGTTCTTTCACGGTGGCAATGTAGTAACTCCTTCGAATGCTCGCGTCGAGTTTGCTCTCCGTTGACGATCTGACGTTTTGCTTCACTGGAACGATGTCTTCTCCTCACGGTTTGACGCTGTGGAGAACTTGCAAAGCAAGTTTTAGAACTCTGAACGAGTTTAGAAGAACTCTGTAAAAGAGTTGATTTGAATCGAAAATCGGTTAGTAAGCCAAGGCCAGAAGAAAGCTCCGGTGGTCGATCTCCAGATCCGAGAATGCTCCAAAGATCCTCTCTTTGCTGCCAAGCTCTAGGGTCAATCCGAGCCAAGAAGTTCCAACCCTTAACTCAGTTGAGTTTCTTCTTATTTATAGAGGATTAAGGGGATCTAACCGCCCCTTAAATCACTCCTAAGTGGGGTATAACCGCTCCCAAATCGTGGGAAACAGTTTTGGAACTGTTCAAGAGTTTAAGGGGTGCAATCCCCCCTAAAATCTCTCCATAATGAGGTGTAACCAACCCCATTAAGTGGAGATACGATTTTAAAACCGTATAGGTTCTGTTTGAACCAGTCAAACACAAAAAACGCAGGTCTGACCCTCGTGTTTTGATGTTGCAACGCAGGTCCGACTCCGGCGTTTTGAGGTTGACACGCGGGGAGGACCTCCGCGTTTTGGTGTTGACACGCGGGGAGGACCTCCGCATTTTGGTGTTGCAACACAGGTCCGACTCCAGCGTTTTATTGCTGACACACGGGAAGGACCTCCGTGTTTTGGTGTTGACACACGGGGAGGACCTCCGCGTTTTGTTCTGGGAGTTTGGAACGCGGCCACGAGCTATGCGTTTTGAATCTGGGACGCATAGGTGAGCTCCGCGTCTGAATTTGAAGAGACCGTCGATTTGTAATCTCTTTTGCTAGAGCGTTGCAAAGATCACCATCTTTTGATCTTCATCTTGGCTCCTTGAAAATATGAGAGTCGTTAAATTATAACTCCCGATATTGATTGTGAAGGGTATTGATTAGAGCTTTCATCGGTTGTCGTGAAAGTCGTTAGATTGTAACCTTCATCAATCTACGTGAAAATCTTTAAATTGTAACCTTCTGAAAGTCGTCAGATTGTAACCTCCATCATCGGCGTTTGTTGGTGGATCAGCTATCTATTGTGATTTTTAGACAGCCTACAGAACCCCCTCCAAAGTTTTTGAAAGTTCGCGGTTGACTGGGACGAATTTTCAGAATACTTTGGATCTCAACTCTGATCTTGGAGCTGTTGATTCCTTGTCGTAAAGGGCTCGTTCTCTGCACTCGCTTTGAATGCATCTTGGTTGACGAGATTTGCCATGTAGGACCTGTATGAAGGTATGCATCACAATCCTACTTCTGGAATGCAGATGATTAACCCTACATTTTGAACTTGAGACGCGGGTCTCACCCTTGCATGTTGAATTTGGAACACGGGTATGACCTCGGCGTTTGGTTTTTGCATCGCGGGTCTGACCTCAGCGTTTTGACTTAAGACATGGAAGTGGCTTCCGTGCATTTTTGACTAAGTCTTTGAGACTTGTCTTTAGCTCATTTGTTTCAAGTCTCGGCTCACATCCATTAAGCTAATGGACCTACGAATATGCATAGGATTTTTAACAAAAGCTCAGCCATCAACGGATTTGATAAGCTTTTACCGATTACCGTTTGAGTCGGGCTGACACATGGATTGTCTAAGTCCGTTCCACATGCAACGTTGTGCTAAGAGAATGAACCCTCTTAGACTTGATGCTATGATTTTGAATACACAGACTTTGTCATTTTCACGAAAAAGGACTAACCGGCAACGCGTGTTTGGCATAGGCTTATCTCTAATTAGGAATCGAGATAAAGTTCCCCATGCGTGTGATGCATGGATTCAGAGATTATTAATTTAATGATAATCACTGGTTACGATATTAAATACGTAGACTTTATCATTATTTCTTCCTGTGTTACTTGAAACACTGAAAGAAAGTTAGAAGCGCCAGAGGTTTAATATTAACTTGGCATGAATTTCTACTTAGAGTGAAATTCAGAAATTTTCTTTATTATCACTAGGATAATTCCAGAAAATATTTAATCCGCTGGGGATTTTATAATAAAAACTTGCTATTCTTGTTAAAAAAATAATTAACAAGTTCATTGGGGGTTTGACTATTAGAGGTGTGATATTAACCTAACAGTATTTTATGGGTCTATCGCTCTATTGAAGAGAGTCGATAAGTTGATTTGATTGTCAGAGGTGTGATGTTAACTTGACGGGTTTGTGGACCTATCACTCTATTGGGAAGAGTCGATAAATTAATTGTCAGAGGTTTGGTGTTAACGTGACAGGATTTGTGTTGCGATTGGAGCAACTTTGTGAACTTATTATGATATCATCCTATTGAAGAGAGACGATAAGTTAATTGTCAGAGGTTTAGTGTTAACGTGGCAAGATTTGTGTTGCGATTGGAGCAACTTTGTAAACTTATCATCCTATTGAAGAGGATTGATAAGTAAATTTATCAGAGGTTTAGTATTAACATGACAGAAATGTGTTACGATTGGAGAAACTTTGTGGACTTATCATCCTATTGAAGAGAGACGATAAGTTAATTGTCAGAGGTTTGGTGTTAACGTGACAAGATTTGTGTTGCGATTGGAGCAACTTTGTGAACTTATCATCCTATTGAAGATGATTGATAAGTGAATTTGTCAGAGGTTTAGTGTTAATATGACAGGAATGTGTTACGATTGGAGCAACTTTGTGGACTTATCATCCTATTGAAGAGGATTGATAAGTGGATTGTCAAAGGTATAGTGTTAACATGACAGGATTTGTGTTGCGATTAGAGCAACTTTGTGAACTTATCATCCTATTGAAGAGGATTGATAAGTGAATTTGTCAGAGGTTTAGTGTTAACATGACAGGAATGTGTTGTGATTGGAGCAACTTTGTGGACTTATCATCCTATTGAAGAGGATTGATAAGTGGATTGTCAGAGATATAGTGTTAACATGACAGAAAAATAGGTACTTGTGACTTACACAAGATTTTGGGAATTAGCGTCTCGCTGGGGAAACTTGCTAGGTGAGTTTATCACCAGAAGTGATTAATTTTGATACTTGTGATTTGAATAAGATTTTTAAAACTTAACATCTTGCTTGGGAAGATTGCGATTTGAGCAATTTTGAGGACTTATCATCCTATTAACAAGGATTAATAAGTTGATTGTCAGAGGTATGTTGTTAACGTGACAAATTAGGAGTGATGAAAGTTGCATTCATACTCTGTGGGGGTGATGATCGTCAGAAATATAATGTTAACCCGACAATGTGAAAGATTCGTTACTCTTAATCCAGTGGATTCTAAGTAACCAACCCCCAATCTTTGATTAAGATTTGGCTGGGGAAGAAAAAGATGTAGACAAGACACATCGCCTAGTAAGGCACTATCCATGAAGTTGGAATAGAGGCACATCACCTGGTAAACCATTATCTGATGAGTTTGACTATCAGAGGTAGCTGTTAACATGATAGTTTTGTGGACTTGCCATGAAGAAGATTGGCAAGTTGATAAACTATCAGAGGTATATATTAACGTGATAGTTTTGTGGACCTGTTATCCTATTGAAGAGGATTGGCAAGTTGATGGACTATCAGAGGTAAATATTAACGTGATAGTTTTGTAGATCTGTCATCCTATTGAAGAGGATTAGCAGATTGATGGACTATCAGAGGTAGATGTTAACGTGATAGTTTTATGGATCTATCATCCTATTAAAGAGGATTGGTAAGTTAATGGACTATCAGAGGTAAATATTAACGTGATAGTTTTATAGATCTGCCATCCTATTGAAGAGGATTAGCAGATTGATGGACTATCAGAGGTAGATGTTAACGTGATAGTTTTGTGGATCTATCATCCTATTGAAGATGATTGATAAGTTGATGGACTATCAGAAGTAAATATTAACGTGATAGTTTTGTAGATCTGTCATCCTATTAAAGAGGATTAGCAGATTGATGGACTATCAGAGATAGATATTAACGTGATGGTTTTATGAATCTACCATCCTATTGAAGAGGATTAGCAGATTAATGGACTATCAGAGGTAGATGTTAACGTGATAGTTTTATGGATCTACCATCCTATTGAAGAGGATTAGCAGATTGATGGACTATCAGAGGTAACTGTTAACGTGATAGTTTTGTGAACCTACCATCCTATTGAAGATGATTAGTAGGAGAATTTGGGGGAAATGGACTATCAGAGGTGATCATTAACATGATAGTTTTTTGTAGACCCGTCATCCTACTTGAAGAGGATTGGTAGGGGAATTTGGAGAAAATAGACTATCAGAGGTGTATTGTTAACTTAATAGTTTTGACAGATTTCGTGGTTGACAGAGGTATTCTATTGAACGTGACAACTCAAAAAAAAATTATTATTCATAATCTAATAAACTACAAATAAACCAACCCCCAGTCTTGAACAAGTGCTGGGGAAAAAAGGATAGAAATGGCACATCGCCTAGTAGGCCATTATCTAACGAGTTCGACTATCAGAGGTAATTATTAACGTGATAGTTGTTGGACCCGCCATCCTACTGAAGAGAATTGGCTTCAATAGCCGTAGTATATTCTCCTTCTGACTAAGAAGATTAAGCTTGGTCCGATTGCTCAGGTGGATCTTGCCTACTTTGTTCTTCAGCTTTGATCCTGGTAATAATCTTTTGAGTCTGTTCTCCTTGAGAAATTAGTTGTCTCCAGAAACGGCATTCTGCAACTCCTATTCGGGCTAGGAGATTGGTTTGCAAGTTGTGTCGACAGGTCTCTACCAGTGTAGACTGTGTCATACCTGACGAACATCGCAGAGCCATGTTTCGAAACCTCTTGACGAAGGCTTTGACGGACTCCCTCTTCTTCTGCTTAGTGGCGAGAAGGGTATGGATGGAGACTTCTGTATCCTCTTCAAAGAATCTTGACAGGAAGAGTCTCTCTAGATCCGCCCACTTTTGGATACATCCAGCAGACAGTTTCCTAAACCATTCAAAAACAACTTTCTTAAGGGTGTCAATGAACAATCGAGCCAGTATGACATCGTTTGATATCATACTCCCAGTCTGTGACTTGAAATGATAGATATGTTGGTTCGGTGATCCCATGCCGTCAAAAGTTTGTAGCGTTGGGACCTTAAATTTTGGAGGATAAGGGGCCGCATCCCATTCGGCAGGATAGGGCCTGACAACTCCCTCATCTTACAGCTCGCTTCTATCAGCAATGGCATTGAGGCGGGCTTCCAATTCTTTTATTTTGGTAGACTGAAGATTCTGCTCGTTCTCCGTCTCTCTTTCTTTATCAGAGGAAGATTCCAGATTGTGGGCTTCTTGGTCAGAAGCAGCGTCATCAACCGCTTTTTCCTTCCCTTTGCTTGTGTGAAGTCAGGATGAAGACGTTCTTCCTCTTCGGGAAGATTCTTGCCTGGGTAGCGAATCTGTCTTCTGAGATTTTGCCTTGTCTGTGACGATTTGAGTCAACAGGGCCAAGAGTTCATTGATGGCCTTCTGCTGAGATTTGAGCATGGCCTCCTGCTCATCAAGTCTCTTTGCGAGATCTTCATGGTTTCCCGTCATATAAGCAGAGCTCTCATGTTTAACAAAAAAGCTTGACGATTAGGACTCTGCAATGGCTGAGTGTTCATCATCGGAATTGGTTCCTCTGGGTAACCTCCGATAGTTGACAGGGGGAATGACTCCCGTTCGAGTCCGAGTGTGTCGGTAGACTCCTTCAAACTCGTTAGTGATTTCTCTAACGGTCGGTAAACGACTTGTCTTAGAGTCATCGGAACTAGGACCTGAGGCTTTGCCTCTGCCGATCACATTGATAGTGACTCCAGGATACTCGGTTTCTAGAGACTTCTTCCTGTGCGAACGTCGTCGTTGGTAAGGCAAAACAACATTCGTTGGTCGGTTGAATATCGACGGTTTGGCGCATATGAGCAGCATTGGCATCCTGAGAGGACCGTAGGGATCAGTCGTTCACATTGGAATGAACGAATAATTTGTTGTATCGGTCTTTCACTCGATATGAACTCTCTCAAATCTGTTGTAAAGATTCGAGGAGAATTACTCACTGATCGTGAGGTTTGAACTGGAACCCCCAGTCTATGATTGGACAGGACTGGCTCTTGGTGAACATGGATCTGGTTGAGATGCCTTGAATCCATGGACTTTTGACATCCGCCCCTCAATCTAGTCACGCTACGCAAAGTATACACCAGGTTCTGTATTAGATTTAAAACTTGGGACGCGAGGGTCACGTTTGGCACTTGAGACGCGAAGGTCGCGTTTGGCACTTGAGACTCGAAGGTCGCGCTAGGCACTTGAAACGCGAAGTCCGCAGTTTGGTTTGGCAACATGAGGATCGCATCCTTCATTGTCGACGCGAGGGTTGTGTTTTGACTGGGAAACGCGAAGTTGAAGTTCGCGTTCAACGAAGGCTTGAGGTCCGTGTTTTGGCTGTAAAACGCGCCATTGAGGGCCACGTTCAGTCTGGTTCTTGCGAAGCTCATGTTTGAGCTCATAAACACGAAGCTTGCGTTCTAAAGTAGAAACACGAAGCTCAGGGTTGTGTTTAGGCTCACGAACGCGAAGCTCGCGTTGGTTGGAGGATCGACTTTCATGAAATTGTGCCAAAGCTAAGTCTTCTCCTTCAAAGAGGGGACTGTATGAACAGTGCAACCCCCAAGGGAGACAGCCCTTTGATGAGTCAGTCATAACTGGAGCTTTAGTGTCCTTAGAAACTTTGTGGATCTTACGCATAGCCTTGGGGCTAAGGGATCTGGAGGAGAGCCTCCTCAAACTTGGCTTGATCAAACTCTATCATGAGAGTTTCGATGGTTGTTCCAGTGAGATGAACATCGAATTACGCGACCACTTCTTCATCAGAGAAGCTCGTCCTCAACAGAGTCGCCATCTTTTGTTTGTGGAAAAATTTTGTAGTAAAAGAAATGAAAGAAAATTTTGATTTGTATTCCTTTGACATCAATTATAATTGCATTTCCTAATTACAAAAGAGAAAAGAATGATCTGAATTCTCCCCTTTGTTTAATTATGGGTTCTTCACGGTGACGATGGAGTGACTCCTTCGAATGCTCGCGTCGAGTTTGCTCTCTGTTGACGATCCGACGTTTTGCTTCACTGGAACGATGTCTTCTCCTCACGGTTTGACGCTGTGGAGAACTTGCAAAGCAAGTTTTAGAACTCTGAATGAGTTTAGAAGAACTATGTAAAAGAGTTGATTTGAATCGAAAATCGGTTAGTAAGCCAAGGCCAGAAGAAAGCTCCGGTGATCGATCTCCAGATCCGAGAATGCTCCAAAGATCGTCTCTTTGCTGCCAAGCTCTAGGGTCAATCCGAGCCAAGAAGTTCTAACCCTTAACTCAGTTGAATTTCTTCTTATTTATAGAGGATTAAGGGGGTCTAACCGCCCCTTAAATCACTCCTAAGTGGGGTGTAACCGTCCCCAAATCGTGGGAAACAGTTTTGGAACTGTTCAAGAGTTTAAAGGGTGTAATCCCCCTTAAAATCTCTCCATAATGAGGTGTAACCGACCCCAGTAAGTGGAGATACGGTTTTAAAACCGTATAGGTTCTGTTTGAACCAGTCAAACACAAAAAATGCAGGTCTGACCCTCGCGTTTTGATGTTGCAACGCAGGGGAGGACCTCCGTGTTTTGGTGTTGACACGCGGGGAGGACCTCCGCGTTTTGGTATTGCAACGTAGGTCCGACTCCAGCGTTTTGTTGCTGACACACGAGGAGGACCTCCGTGTTTTGGTGTTGACACACGGGGAGGACCTCCGTGTTTTGTTCTGAGAGTTTGGAACGCGGCCACGAACTATGCGTTTTGAATCTGGGACGCATAAGTGAGTTCCGCGTCTGAATTTGAAGAGACAGTCGATTTGTAGTCTCTTTTGCTAGAGCGTTGCAAAGATCACCATCTTGTAATCTTCATCTTGACTCCTTGAAAATGAGAGTCGTTAAATTATAACTCCCAATGTTGATTGTGAATGTTATTGATTAGAGCTTTCATCGGTTGTCGTGAAGATCGTCAGATTGTAACATTCATCAATTTACGTGAAAATCTTTAAATTGTAACCTTCTGGAAGTCGTCAGATTGTTATCTCCATCATCGACGTTTGATGGGGGATCAGCTATCTATTGTGATTTTTAGACAGCCTACAACTATAATATCTCAATTCACAACAGAGCATCCGATTTATTTTGCTGGGTTCATAAGTATAATATTCCATCATCTTCCTTACCATATAACCTTCTCATTAAATCTACTAACGAAATAACTCATGTACGATGAACAAATTACTCCAAAACAAAAGGAAAAAAAATCAGCCAACCTGATTATGTAACAAATTACTCCTGCGTAGAAATGATTATCATACAACAAATTAATCCAGAAACATAGGGAATCCCAAGTTGAAAAATCTACCACTCATCTAACTATGACCATTTAAAAGATTTTAAGGGTTGTTTCTCACCTGAATAATCCCTTTGATTCTGCAAACTCCTTGCTTATAGATAACATGCGACATCACAAAGTGCATCATAGTTCAGAAAATACCCAAAGTTTTAGAAAATATTCAAAAATATCAGAAATGTCCTAAAATTTTAGAACGTACCCAAACATAAAATTGCATAAACATAATAATATGCAACATAAAAATTGCATTAAATTTCGAAAAATACCCTAAATTTTAGCAAATACCCAAAAACTAGGGTTAGGGTTTTGAAGGGAAAGGAGAAAGGACTTACGGGGGGCTAAGGTAGGATAGGGGCAGTGGTGAGGAGGCGGCAGAGCATTGAACCCTAGATGCGGGATCTTGGCTTTTGTTTTTGGGTTTTGATAGTGAGCGAGGATTGGAGGAGGAGATGATGGAGACGAGATGGAGGTGGAGGGGAGGCGGCGTTAGAGATGAAGGCAGCGAGGATCAGGTATCTAGGAATTTGGTTCTGGGGAAGAATTCTAGGAGCAAGTGAACAGATAGAACGAGAGCGAGGGAGATAAGAGCAACTGCATTAAGCTCCCAGTTGAGAGTCCTAGTCAGCAAGCTCTCAAGAGCTCTCAAGCATTTTAGAATAAAAAATAAAAAAAATAAGCCTTGGATGCCCTCCTTCTTTCATGGAGCTCCAACAAGCTCCTAGTTAGGAGCTCCAACAATATCAAAAAACCCCCTCTTCTATTTTAATTTTCACTCAACGGCATGAAATTTTCATTTTCACTCAAAGGTCATTTTTCAACTCTTTAGGCTCATTTATTTCACTCAACGGCATTTATTTCATTTATTTCATTTAAGAAAATTTCATTTATTTCAACTGAAGCTCATTTTTCACCTCTTCATCTCCCCAACCCCAAACCCACTCCTCTTCATCTCCCCAAACCCAAACCTCTTCATCTTCATCTCAACTTCGACAGACCAAACCCCACCCCCTTCGTCCAAACCCCAACCCCACCCCCTTCGTCCAAATCGTCTCCCTGCGACAGACCCAACCCCACCCCTTCGACAGACCCAACCCCAACCCCAAATCCCCTCCATCGACGGAGGCGCCGAAGCTGGAGGCAGCCACGTCAGCGCTTGGGAGGTCCTTGGGAGCGCTTCGGAGGCTGTTGGAGGGCGTTAAAGCTGGGAGCTTGGCCACGTCGGAGCTGAGAGCGGAGCTGGGAGCTTGCTGCCCATGCTCTAAGTCACGGGAAATTTGTTTCGATTTTGCGGAGGATATCGATTTTTCTTTTTGTTTTTCTTTCAAAAAAGTTAAAACAATAGTTTTTTTTTTGGTAAATGAACTAAATTTTTTTCATTTTCCAAATGTAACATTGTGAAACACGTCAAAAACCAAAAGTTATCTGGTAATCAAAAAGAAAAATTACAATTTCTCAAGAAGGTCCTTCATATGAACGTGTGTACTCTCATTCAAAACTTTTGTATAAATGAAAATTTTAATTGCCCGAAGGGCCTGATATGATCCTCAAGCTTTGCCCTGAAAGATTCTCAAGTTGCGCTCTTGCCGGGTCATATAGATTGTAGCCTCAAGTGCCATCCTCTTCAATTTCTTCATGGGTCCCTTGCCTTTCAAGTTACAAAACTATAATCTTTGGGAGATTCAAAGCAAGGTTAATGACTCACGGATGTGGAAATAACTCCTCAAGGTGAGGGATATGCTGTTGAACAAGTTCGGAAGCTTTGAAAGATTGAAGAACGTCATTGATCATTGCTGCTCTAATGGTAAACTCCAACACACTGCTGTGTACAAGGCTCTAGCTCACTGAGCTCCAGCTCCTTCGGTTGGTTGGTATGATACAGTCTGGGATGAGATCCTCTATCCTAAGCACTCTTTTACTGTATGGTTAATCTGCCATTCATGACTTCTTACCATGGATAGGTTAGGCAGAATGAGAATCTTAAACTCAAATCAAAACCACTGTGTTCTGTGTACTAGGCGTCAACTGGAAACAAGCAAACACTTGTTCTTTGATTGGCAGTTCTCAGTTAAAATAATAGTTGCCCCAATGGTTACTATCACCCGTTGGGGCAGTTACACTTTGTACTAGTATAATTAGGAAAAAAGAAGGAAAAGAAAGTGAAAGAAGAAATGAAAATTCATACATGTTCTCCTCTAATACATCTTAGATTTGTAAAGATTCAAATTTGTTGCATACTATATATTGTGGATCATTCGCTCCGTTGAACTTGATCTATATAGGAGAAGTGTTCCTAAGGTGATGCCTTAGATAATCATATAAGGACGCGACCTAAAATCACATGATTGAGCTATATTGTGGATGATCTGCTTTATTAAACTTGATATGTATATATATATTCTAAAACCCTAACACAATAAGTTTAGGGTGAACTCGTTGTTGTTTGACCCTTCATCCACTCGTATCAATTTTAACGGTTCGAATGAATAAAACTTTTCATATGGCTCGACGGAGGGTCAAACGACGATGGGTTCACCCCAAACTCGGTGTGTTAGGGTTTTAGAATATGTAGATAAAGTTTAACGAAGCGGATCATCCACAATATAGCTCAATCATGTGATTTTAGGCCGCGTCCTTAGATAATTATCTAAGGCATCACCTTAGGAACACTTCTCCCATATATATATATATATATATATATATATATATATATATATATATATATATATATGGGAAATGTTTTCCTAAGGTGACACCTTAGATTCCCACTTAAGGACGCGGTCTAAAATCATATCAATCACTAATTTTTTTTTATGATCCGCTCTGTTGAACTTGATCTATACGTTCTTAAACTCAAACACACCAATTTTAGAATGAACCCATCATGTTTTGACCCTTCATCCACTCATCGCAATTTTAACGGTTTCAAATGAATAGAACTTTTTGTACGGCTCAACGAAGGGTCAAAACATGATGGGTTCATCCCAAAATTTATGTGTTTGGGTTTAAGAACGTGTAGATCAAGTTCAATGGAGTGGATCGCCAAAAAAATTAGGGAATGATGCTATTTTAGGCCGCGTCCTTATGTGGGAATCTAAGGTGTCACCTTAGGAAAATATTACCATATATATATATATATATATATA
>NC_033798.1:78017698-78062067 GCF_001876935.1 Asparagus officinalis | reverse complement strand
GAGTCAGGGTTGGGCTTGAGCTTGGTTTCTTGTTCTGTTTGCGTCTGTGTTTTGATATATATTAAAACACGATTTTAGGGTTTTGGATTGATCAGAATTTGTTCTGAATTGAGAGGGATAAGAGCTGATTTTGAGCTTTCTTGTGAGAGCAATTGGTGAGAGTTGAGAGCTTTGTTTGAGAGATTAATTTGAGGGTTTGTGAGTGATTTATAATCTCTATTTTGCGTTCTATCTCTCTAATAGTGAAAACCCCTCCCCTTCTTGCTCCGTGGACGTAGGAAACTTGTCGAACTACGTAAATCTCCTGTTTTGAGTTTATACTGTTATTTTTTATTTGATTCTGTGCGTGCCTTCTCTCTCGGCAACTTTTTGGATTCCACTGCGCCACCACACTACAATCTTCTCTATTAACAAGTATCTTCTTAATTAAATGGTTTAATATTCAATATATATTCATGAATATTTAAAATTTGAGAGTGTGAGCGGGGGATATGCTTCGTACCAATCACAAACTCGGTGCTTTGTAGTAAGGTGACTCATTCTCATCGACTCATTTAAACGGTCACCACTTAAAAATTGTCATTCCTTTATTGTCCTACTCATATTAATGTGGTTCCCCTTTTAGGTGATGAGAATAAGCCACACCACTATCTATATATATATATATATATATATATATATATAATATAGAGAGAGAGAGAGAGAGAGAGAGAAAGCGGGAGGTGAGCTGGCAGCGTAGGAAATTTCCTACGCTGCAAGTGTATGACATGTGAGCCCCACACCGATATGACTAGTAGGGGGGCTCACATGTCATACACTTGCAACGTAGGAAATTTCCTACGCTGCCAGCTCACCTCCCGTTTTCTCATTATATATATATATATATATATATATATATATATATATATATATATATATATATATATATATATATATATATATATATAATCAATCGAATTAGTTTGCCACGACTTATCTGTAAGTAGTTTTCTCTGCAATGAGAAGAAAGGAGGCATCTCGACTTAATACAATTCACTGGGTACGAGATCCGTTAGTAAGACCCGGATTTCTTTGGTTTGTGCGTTGCAGCTCAGAACTCTTCCTGTTTTGTCCCCGGAAACGACTGCTTTCAGGAATCTCCGTAAAAATGTATTTACTAAGTTCAATTCCTTGTATTTTAATTTTTTTACTTATATATCACGTATCTAACATAACCTTACTCATGTTTCATTAATACAAGAAAATTTTTTATCGCGTTTAAAACTTCAGGTTGCTTTCTACAAAATAAATGATTCCACTATCTTGATCAGTATCCAAACTGTTGGTAAAGTGCAAAGATTTCCCTTCTGCTTGACTAACAATTGGTGTAGCAAATTTTCACCAGTATGACCTATTAATAGCCCAAAATATCCATCAGCAATGAAAAAAAATCTCTAGTTCTCTTGTTGAATTGTAAATCGAAAGGCGACCACATAGTATCTCTTTGTTCATGTCCTTTGATCCCTTGCAATCCTTCAACCTATAGAAATGTAGATAGTGTGAAATTGTAATTGATTTTACAAGAAATGCATGTAATAATACTTTTTTGGGAAGAAATTGATTATGAAAAGTCCCAAATTCAAATCATGTTAGTGGGCAAAAAAAAAGAAATATTTATTAAATCCTTTTATTGTAAAAAGACTCTGACGATACAACGTGAATTGAGCTAATTTTATAATCTAACATGTCCATACAATTAATCACCCTTTTTATGTGTAAAAATTTAGACTTATCCTATGTGACAATATATTTTCATAGTCCGTTTTAAATACGCGTCCGATTTATGTGAATTTGGATCGCTCTGATAACTCTATTGTTGACCAATACCCTAATAATTATTGCATATGCTATTACTATAACAACTACCATAAACTGACGCCCTGATGCCTAGTCTAGAGAGCGTATTACAATGTAAAATTATAACCATCAACTAATATGGCAACTTAAGAATTTTAGTTTTATGAGATGGTCTTTAACAATAACTAGTATTTTAGCCTGTACTAAGCACGGTCTTATTGCACACTGATCTAAATACAATTTAAAAGATCTAATGCCTCAAACCCCTTTAAGCACACCCTCACCCCACCCACATTGAGGTTAGAGAATGTGTCCCGGACTGGAAATAGTGATATTGAACAACTTATATAAAACTATAATTAAAATTAAGATAATTTAAACTAATTTTTTATAATAAATGAATAAAATGAAGATAACCAAAATATACCTAAATGCAAACTTTAATGAAATTAAGATATAAGATAATTTAATGTTTAAAAAAATTTATTTGCAAATGACGCATCACCAAAAAAAATTCAATCAATCAATCAATCTTAGGATGTAATAAGTAAAACATTAAGAAAAGCTCTAATAAATTTTTATTATTTTTTCTCCGTTGATTCTCTTCTTCAATGTTAAAAATGCTAGTTCTTTGTTCATTTCTACAAAATAAAAAAAATATTTATTTAGTAAATTTAACATTAAAAATTCTATTTAAAAGTAATTAATGTATAAACAAGTCAACCTAATTGTATCTTTAATTTTGCTTTGGTTGTAGGTAGGGTTTTAAATGCAGAAGAGTTAAGCGTAACAAAAGGTGATACATCTAAAATCTTCCTTTCATTTTGGCTATTAGTGGTGGATATAGATGTGATTAAGTCTGGATTTAATCTAACAGATTGATTACCAATAGTTCCATTCTAATTCAATTCAATTGGTTTCTTGTCTTGTGATAGTAATACATTCGTCTTAGAATAACATAAAATCGATTTAATACTTGGAATAAATAAACTAATATTAAAGTTAGCAAAAATCTTTTTATTAGAATATTTATCAAAAGTATTTCTAGGTGTTGATAAGTCTAGAGTATATTTAATTGATTGACTTTCATCACCATCAACCAGCATCATATCAAGTGATTTTTCCTTCTTTGATAAAAATAAATTTGGCACTAGAACAATAAATATGTATCATAAAATTATGGAATATAATATTATTAATAAGATTATCAATATGTTACATTTCCATTAATTAGCAGTAATAGCCCTTTGAGTTTTTCATTGTCCACATCGTCATCAACTATTTTAATAACTGTGTAGTACATTCACTTGTGTTAAACTCTATAATCTTAACATGAAAATGCATATATCTACCAATTAATCTTTTGATAGTAGGTGGAATCTCCTTTCTTTCTGCATCATGTTTAAATAAATATAAAAATAATTTTTAATTTCATCTATTAAATTAAAAATATATTAAAAACTTTAATTTAATTTTGATATAATTTACCAAACCTAGCGAGGTTGCTAATTCTAAAAGACCAATTTTCATCAAACAAATAACATCATGATGGAATATTACAAATATTGTAATGTTTGTTCCATCCGTCACTTGTAACGTAAGTTTGTACATAAAATTAAATACATAATCAAGTTATATATTTTTTATTCAATTTAATATTTCTAAACTATATGTAACTTATATTTATAAAAATTATAATATACTATTTATCTTTCTTTTAATATTTGATTTCCTTTCTATAATGATTACAGTAAAGGACCCTATTGATCTCTTTCAACTTGTTAATGCAATCAGCATAAGAAGGATATAGCTAACTTGACATCTCCTTAATTCCTATGATTTTAGCGTTGTAAAAGAAACATTTCTCCTAAAAATAGTATAGATAAATAATATATTCATCAAACAAGTGAATTATAAAAAAACCAACAAAAAAATAAAGCGCAAGATAAATAAATTTAAGTATTAACCTTTGAAGATCAATGTAATATATTAATTATATAGTCATTGTGTAGATTGTTAAAATATGTGACGCCCCTGATTTCACACAAGGTTGCAGTCCAAGGTAAACCCAAAAATGTCAAACCTACTATACACCCAACACTATGCAATAACATGTTTTACCATCACAACAATATCTCTTTGTAGAATTCAAACAAAAGAAGTGCGGTGTTTGCGTCGAAAATCGATTTCATTTGTGAATCTATTATAACTCGTTAATCGAATTACAAGATTCAAAAGAGTGAGCTTCTTTATAAGACTTATCTAAACAAACACACGTAGGATCATTTATCAATCGCTGCTTGCGTGAGATCTTTGCTTGTGCTGGGGACGCTTTAATCTGTGGACCGTCGAATATCAGATCCAGGTTGATCGGAACAAAGGCTCGCTGTTCTTGTTTCATTTTAGACACAAGAAAAGAAGTAAATATCTCAATAGTACGAGATAAATACTCTTCTCGAGATCAAAATGACATTTGAACCTAAAGGAAGATGGAAAAACTGTAGATCTCTTGAACCTCTTTATGCTGAAGAATTCGCCAAGTTCCCACCTTTAAATCTGAAATTCATGGCTCTCCTCTCACAGGGTTAACAACTCGCCTCCAAGTTCCAAATTCCAGATCCTCATGCATAGGGGCTCTAGGGGTGTATTTATAGGCTTCGGAAGCTGTGTTTTCGGATAACAACTTGTGATTTGATCTTATCTTCAGTTAAAAATGACTTTCTAGTGTTTAGGGATGTTACCAAAGTAGTTAGGGAGGCACTAGACAGCACGAATCCTGAGATTTTATCAAAAAACACATTTCGGGGGAATCTGCCTGTGCGAGACAGACTTCTCTGTCTCGACCCCGAGACACAAATGTGTGTCTCGGCCACGAGACACAATTTTCTTTCTCGGGTTTCAAGACACATTGGTTGTGTCTCATTCGCCATTTCATTGATTTGCATGCTTTGTTGCTTCTTTGTTCCATTTTATTACGCGTTTCTTTGCTTCCCTTTGGCATTGGTTGATCTTCTTTGACTCGGATATCGATGTTCTTCATCTTTTCTTTGTCTCAAGCTGCGCGCAGGACCTTATAGACAATTTTTTGATGCCTATAGATACTCCGTCCAAAGTTTTTAGCCTCCTTAATATTTATTATTACAAAGTCTGGAATACTTTGGATAAGATAAACCCAGCCTTCAATTCTTTAACTTCTTCAGCTTTAATTCTATTCAGTATTTTTATCGAATAGTCTAAAAAATTTTCGTTGTTGCGTTTATCGTCAGACCGTTGTCGAAACCTTTAACTAAAAACTAGTGTGTTGATTTCTAAATTAGCTCATGTCGTTAAATCGATGTTGAATTGATTATCATCATTGGGAGTTTGTATCTGAATTATGATTGAACCCCCAGGGGTAATTTTGACCTTAAAATTATCCTGAGCCTGATTTTGGCAAAATTGTTGACACGTTGATCAGTATTGACCTCCGTTACGACATAAACACAGTTTATACTCATACGTTAACTGGAGTCTACACAGTTTAAGCTCTTAAGGTGTTGGAGCGTGGAGAATCAGTTTATATTTGTATACTCATCGTAGTTTCGGGAATCCGTTTAACCTCATATACCTATCGGAGGTTCAAAGAGATGTAGTTTATACTCATATACTTATCGAAGTATGTGAAGAGCAAGCTGAGAATACATCAGAGGCTCTCCAGGTTGAGCTCTTTGTGCGAGATTTGATTGTAGGACTAGCTGTAGATGTTGATACAGCTACTATCTATGAAGCTACCCTAAGCGCTCGAGTCACGAGACTAACTGATGAAGCTGATGCGTCAATGATTATTAAAGCTGATTGTAGATGAAGCTTGTACAAGGTTTATAAAGAGAAGCTCTCCCAGTTAGAAGAGCGAATCCGTCATCGTAAGCTGTTCATTATATAATTTTTAGCAAACCCTCAGCCATCAACGGATTTAATGAGCCTTTACTGACTACCGTTTAAGTCGGGCTATCATGTAGATTATCTAAGTCTGGTCTACATGTAACGTTATGCTAAAAGAATGAACTCTTTTAGACTTAGTGCTATGATATCGAATACATAGATTTTGTCATTTTCATAAGAATGCACCACCCGACAATATGTGTTAGGCGTAGGCTTATCTATAATTAGAGACCGAGATAATGTCCTCCATGCATGCAAGGCATGTATTTTAGCATTATTAATAACAACCTGCCAAGATATCGAATATGTAGGTTTTTGTCCTTATCACGGCAAAAGACTAAACGACAACGCATGTTAGGCTTAGACTTATCTCTAATTAGGGATCGAGATAATGTCCCCCAGGCATAGATTCTGGTGTCTTTTTCACGACAAAAGACTAATCAGCAACGCATGTTAAATGTAGACTTATCTCTAATTAGGGATCGAGATAAAGTCCCCCATGCCAGAGAGATACAGATTTAGTTGTTGTTAAGTTAATAATAACAACTGGCTACATGTGTGGATTGGCTACACGTATAGACTTTTGAAATTTTGTCTTCTCTTGGAGAAAAGACGAACCCAGCACTGGAGAGGAAGAAATTTATTTTCTATCTCCCGCTAAAAGTAGGATATCCACTCAGAGAATAATAAAGATCTGGATATCCCTAACTGTTGGAAGGTTTGATTATCCAATCTGAAGGTGGATTTCTCGTTTATCAAGAAGTAATTCCGGTTTTGGCTTTGGCTCTAACTGTAGGAATGTTTGACTAAATAGACAGTGGGAGTCGAGGTACAAGTACTAGTAGGGGGTAGTTGATTTGTACCAATCACTCAGTGGGGGTTTGATAATTGCCACGGATCATCAGATTAAAATTTTGACTATTGTGTCAGGACTTCAATAGTGGGAGTGTTAAAGGCTAGACACAGTGGGAGTTTGAAGGATTTTAACCATGAAAAGTTTTGGTGGACCCATAGTTAATTAATTTGATCAATGATGAATTTTGTGGTGGAGGACCGTGAATCATTAAGCACTCCACAATTACACCGTAGGAGTTTATGAGGAAAGATTGACCAGATACAGTCATTGAATCCCATCTCAACAAAAGAGCACCCCAAAAACACAGTGGGGGGTTTTAATCATCTTGAAAATGATTAATTAGCCACAGTGGGAGGTTCTTAATCATTTTTATCATGATTAAGAATGAATTACTCCGATGATTGGTTTTCACCTGGAATAATCAATTGGTTTTGAGTTATCCTTAAGAATACCATGTATAGTATTCTCTAGGAACTTCCCATTTGAATGCATTAAGATATTCCACCCCGGCTCTTCGGCGAACCAAAATCCAATTGTATTCGGTCATATTGTTGGGTTATCCTTAAGAATATTAAAAGTAATATTCTCCATGAACTTTCTGTTGTTGGAAATAAGGGAAGCAGTTTAACCTCATATACTCATTGGAGGAAAGAGAGAAGTAGTTTATACTTTTATACTTGTTAGAGTATTTGTCGTTCTCATTTGGCTTGTTTTGTCTTTTGATGTCGATATCAACCAAGGCTTGAATGCTGTTCTTCAGAGTAAAATAAGTCTTGGTTGGATGATGGACCCTCCTATGATACGCACAGTACTTTGGATTTGTGATCTTATTTGCTTTCTCCTGATTTGTAATTGGTGGCAGCTTGATTTTGTTATTGGCGAGGAGGTACTCAAAGATGGCTAAAACTTCATCATCTTTGAAAGAATACTCCTGTTGGGATCTAGGATCAGTTGCAGGTGCCTTAACCATCGACTGGCTTCTCTCAGTCTTCTTTCTTTTGAGAAAGCATTTGGCTAGTTCACCGCGTAGTTTTTGAAAGCACCCTAGAGAAGAGGGGGGGTGAATAGGGTGAATGCTAATCTAATCTTATTTAATACTAATTAAAACTTATTAACAAATATATCCTAGCAATAATGATATACAATAATTATGTGCAAGGATATGCAATATAAACAAGGGCGATGAGGAGATTTCTCTCCCCCTTTGTCACCATAAAAAATGGGGTACACAATACAAAATAAAACATATGCAAAAACCTATAAAATACACCTCAAGTGTTGGTCTACTCGTGTCACATTCCTCAAGTGTTTGGATTTACGACCTCTCCTAGGTATTACTACCAACCCACTCCTTTTGGAATTGACCTCGATCTCTCCCAAACACTCCTCTTGGAAATTTTATGTGTTTAGACATGTTATGATAATGAGTGCGTAAAGGAAAATAGTAGGATATGAAAATGACAATCAGAATGAACAAACAAACAAAGTCAAAGAATGCACATGCCTAAACCATTTCTTATGCGACAAAAATCTTCTTCACAAAGAGGCTTGGTAAAGTCAAAGAATGCACATGCCTAAACCATTTCTTATGCGACAAAAATCTTCTTCACAAAGAGGCTTGGTAAAGATGTCCGCTAATTGAGATTGCGACAAAAATCTTCTTCACAAAGAGGCTTGGTAAAGATGTCCGCTAATTGAGATTTAGTATCAATATAAATAAGGGACACATCTTTTTGCTCTATATGGTCACGTAAGAAATAATGGCGTACATCTATATGCTTGGTTCTAGAATGCAAAACGGAATTTTTTAAAATATCGATGGCACTAGTATTATCACAAAAGATTTTTGTATCTTGAAAATATAAATCGTAATCAACCAAATTTTGTTTCATACATAAAAGTTGTGCACAACATAAGCTGGCGGCAATGTATTCCGCTTCTGTAGTGGACAAGGCAACATAATTTTATTTCTTAGATGCCCAAGAGACAAGAGAGTTACCCAAAATTTGACATGTACCACTCGTATTCTTGCAATCTACCTTACAACCGGTAAAGTCAGCATCACAAAAACCATAAAGTTCACAAAAAGTATTTTTTGGTTAAAATAAACCAAGATTTGTTGTGCCGTTAACATATTTGATAATTCTTTTAACCGCAACCAAATGAGACTTTTTAGGCGAGGCTTGAAAACGTGCACATGCACAAACACTAAACATGATATCCGGTATACTAGCAGTGAGGTAAAGGAGACTACCTATCATACCTCGATATAGCTTTTGGTCTACCTTTTCACCACTATCATCCGCATCCAACTTGATGGTATTGCTCATTGGAGTTGGGGCATGTTTGGAGCTTTCCATCCCGATTTTTTTTACCAACTCCCTAGTGTATTTTCTTTGCGATACGAATATACCATCATTGGATTGTTTAACTTGGAGGCCAAGAAAGAAGGTGAGCTCTCTCATCATGCTCATCTCAAAATGATCTTGCATAACTTTGGAAAAGTCCTTACACAAAGATTCAATAGTGACACTAAAAATAATATCATCAACATAAATTTAAACTAAAAGGAAATCATTTTTTTGTTTTCTAACAAAAGGAGTATTATCAATTTTTCCTTTAGAAAAACCATTTTAAGTAGAAAACTAGAGAGGCGAGCATACCAAGCTCTAGGAGCTTGTTTTAACCCATATAAAGCCTTTTGAACCTAGTAAACATGATTAGGAAAAGAATGATCCAAAAAACTGGGGGGTTGCTCAACATATACTTCCTCCTCTATAAAACCATTTAAAAAGGTATTTTTAACATCTATTTGAAATATTTTGAAATCTTTAAAACTAGTAAAGGCTAAAAATATCCTAATAGATTCTAATCTTACAACCGGTGCAAAAGTTTTATCATAGTCTATACCCTCCTCTTGATTGTATCTTTGGGTAACTAAACGAGTTTTATTTCTAGTTACTATGCCATGTTCATCAAGCTTGTTTCTAAAAACCTATTTAGTTTCAATAATAGAAGTATTATTTAGTTTAGGAACTAATTTTCAAATATTATTTCTTTAAAAATTATTCAATTCTTTATGCATAGATAAAACCCAAAACTCATCTTTTAAAGCATGATCAATACGTTTAGTTTCTATTTGGGATAAGAAAGCTATGTTACCACACTCACTCAAGACTTTTGAGAGAGTTACAATTCCTTGAGATGGACTCCCTATTATTTGTTCCTTTGAATGATCCAGTACAAATTTCCATGTCTTGGGGAGTTCTTCTTAAGATTGTATGTTGTTGCTTTCCCCATCCTTTTGTGCATCCATTGAAGGTTTGTCATTAATTTGCAAGATCTCTAATCCTCCCTTAATATCATCATCATCCCTAGGTAACCTATCTTGGAAACCAATATTAGTCTCATCAAAGGTAACGTTTATAGATTCTTCAACAACAAGTGTTCGTTTGTTAAAAACTCTATAAGCCTTACTTCTAGGTGCATATCCCAAAAATATACTAATATCAATTTTTGAATCAAACTTATCATGATGGTCTTTAGTGTTTAAGATAAAATATTTACAACTAAAAATACGAAAATATCTAATATGTGGAGTTTTGCCAAAAAAGAGTTCATAAGGAGTTTTATTGAAAGTAGGTCTAATCAAAACACAATTTAAAACATGGCAAGCCGTATTGATGGCTTCGGCCCAAAAATATTTTAGCAATACAAAAGAGTTTATCATCGTGTGTGCCATCTTTTGTATGGTTCTATTTTTTCGTTCAACAACACCAATTTGTTAGGGTGTTCTAGGAGTGGAAAACACATATGTTATACCACGATGAGCACAAAAATCATTAAAGAATTTATTTTAAAATTCACCACCATGATCACTCCTAATTTTAATGACTTTCAAATCTTTTTTATTTTCAATTTTTTTTATAAAATAAGAAAATTCTTTAAAACATTCATATTTATTTGTAAGAAAATTTACTCATGTAAAGCGTGAGAAATAATCAACAATAAAAAAACATAGTGTTTACCTCCTAGAGAGGCAACACGCATGAATCCAAAGAGATCAAGATACAATAATTGTAAAGGTTTAGAAGTGGATACCTCATTTATGGATTTGAAGGAGTTCTTAGTTTGTTTACCTTTCACACATTCCTCACAAGTAGAATCCTTGATATATGTTAAATTGGGTAGCCCTCTTACTAAGTTCTTCTTGAATAACTTAGATATTAACTCTATGTTAGCATGTCCAAGTCTCTTGTGCCAAATCCAAGGATCCTCATCCACTGTGGCAAGGCACTTTACATCTTGATCTATTAGCTTATTCATCTCAAAAATATAAGCATTAGATCTTCTAAAAGTAACAAAAATATTTTTATTATTCATACTAACAATACATTTATCCAGTTTAAAAGAAATGTCAAAGCCTTTGTCACTTAATTGACTAATACTGAGAAGATTGCGATTTAGTCCTTTAACAAAATAAACATCCTCAATTATCGAAGAAGGTATCTTACTAATATTACCAATATCTATAATTTTACCTTTATCACTACCACCAAAGGAGACATTACCTCTTTCAATCCTTGATAGGGTTGTAAATAGTTCCTTGTTGCCCGTCATGTGATGTGAGCAATCACTATCAAGGTACCACAACTCCTTACGTTTTGTGCAAGATGTTCCCTACATATGAAGAAGTTGTAGAACCTTTAGGTACCCAAACTTTGGATCCTTGAATGTTAAAATTTTCTGTATCCTTAGGTACCCATATTAACTCATAATGATCAATGTTATTTTTTATCCTACAATGAGTAGAGATATGACCATATTTCATGCAATATGTGTACATAAACCTTTTCTTGTATGTAGGAGCATGAGATTGATGATACCATTTTCTATCAACATGATGATGACTAGAGTAAGCATGATTAGATTTAACTTTATTATTTTTAATTTCTAATCTCTCAATTTTGGACCTTAGTTGTTGTTTTTAAAGTCTAGATCTCCTATCATTTCTTCTTCTAGAGCAAGAGATGATTTTAGTTGCTCAAACTTAGAGTCACAAAAAACATGTAATTTTTTAAATGATGAATATTCTTTTGCTAATCTTTTAAATTCAAAGTTTAATTCTTCTAAAGCCGCTTCTAGTTCACATTGCATATAAAGAGATTCACTTTCGGTTTCAGATTGTACCTCATCTTCATGAGCCATGAAATAAATGTTAGGGTCATGAAGAGCAATCTTGGCGCTCTCATCATCACTATCTGAGTCGCTTGGTTTGGATTTATCCCAACCGACATACATAGCCTTCTTCTTCTTGTACTTCAAATACTTCTCCTTAAACTTAGGACAATCCTTGGCTAAGTGTCACGGTTCATTGCATTCAAAGTATTTACCTATACGAGAAGGAAATTTGTTGTTAGATCGATTCTTAAAATTTTTATTCATTTTGATTAATTTTGATATCCTTCTAGAGAGGTGTGTCACTTTTCTAGAGGCATCAACTTTACTATCCGAGGAGGATGAATCATTAATTGCTCCCTTGAGTGCAATAAACTTTGATTTTTGGGGTGGCTCCTCAGTTGCTTTTAGGATTGCTTCTTCATTCTCCTTGATCTTCTTTTCATGGACGTTGAGCTTGCCAATAAGTCCATCAAGAGTGAGAGTTGAGAGGTCATGAGCTTCTTCGATGACCATGGCTTTAGGTTCCCAAGCCGATGTCAAAGAGCGAAGAATTTTGTAATTCATCTCTTGATTCTCCAAAACCTTGTCAAGACCATGTAATTCATTTATGATGTTAGTGAACCAAGAAAATATAGGATTGGTAGATTCATTTGGAAGCATTTTAAAAAGTTCATAATCATGCATGAGTCCACTAATCTTGGACTCCTTTACTT
Source organism: Asparagus officinalis (assembly GCF_001876935.1). Lineage (NCBI taxonomy): Eukaryota > Viridiplantae > Streptophyta > Magnoliopsida > Asparagales > Asparagaceae > Asparagus > Asparagus officinalis. Next base: position 78,049,560 of record NC_033798.1, on the reverse strand, counting down.
GAGGGGTTCCTTCATGAGTGATGCATAATTTCTTCCAAATTTCGTGTGTGGTTGCACACGTAGAAACTCTCTTATATTCATTGGGGGTAAGACCATAAATTAGTTCATTCATGACCTTAATATTAAGGTTAGATAAGTTCCTCTCATCCTTAGTCATTTCACTACTAAGCTTCTTGACATATTTTTTTCTCCACAATGTCTAGGATATCAAGGTCAATGCATTGTAAATAAATTCTCATCCTAGATTTCCAATAGGCAAAGTTGCTACTGGTGAAAAGGGGTGGCATAGTGGTAGATTGTCCTTCCAGCATATGCATATTCATTGAAGCCTCCATTTAGATATTTTCTCTAAGGGGTTTAAGCCTAACAAACAATAGAGGCATTGCTCTGATACCAATTGAAAGGTCCTAAGGGGGATGAATAGGGTTTTAGGAAATATAAATTTTTCCTTTGTTTTATTATAATTCGTTTTACTATAATCTGAGTTAATTACAATATTAAAAGAACCTAAAACAGAATGGCAACTCTGCTGGAGACTTCCATGTTAACTGACGAGAAGATAGTATCGTAACCTGATACTAAGACCCTCGGGTCTTTAGCTGAGGCACCGGTCATTAAATTTGACCAAGTAAAGTTTGAGGAATTCATTTTCTTGAACAAATCATCAATGATAACTATGTGGAGTTGTTACAAAATTCGTAGAAATCCACTACACACTCGGTTTGGAAGCCGAAACTTCTTCTACACAATGATCTCCACCGAGATCTCACAACCACACAGTATATCTCCATGAGATCAAGCCCACAACAGTAATAAATCAAAAAAAAGCTCCCTCTTTACAGTAACCCTATGGCAAGAGAGGAGATTATAATTTAAGCTAGGGATGTGGGCTTTGAAATAGTGAAAGCAAATGAAAGTTAAAGCTCTTTGAAACAATAAACTTAAACACAAGAGATTTGCAATAAAAACTTGGGTCTGAAGTAGTTGGGGTTGTTGGGTATTTATAAGGAGAGAAGACAACAACCAAAACCCCAAAGAAACAAAAAATCTCCTAAAAACCAAGAAACAGATTCTGTATAAAACTAGCCGTTAGACTGCTTATCAGTCGACTGACGGTTTTAACAAGTCGACTAATGAGCTAACTATTGTAGGCGTTTACCAGCTTTTTAGTGGACTGACGACTTCTATCAGTCGACTAATGGATCATCAGTCGACTGGTCAGTCGACCGAAACAAAACAGAAACTTTTTGATGATTGCAGACACTTTCATCAGTCGACACATCAGTCAACTAACGTCATCAGTCAACTGACCAGTCGACTGATACCAGGTTATCAGCCTGAATCGATTTTGAAATTGAGTTTCAAGGTTCTATTAAAATTAGTAAATAAATTCTAAAAAATATAGAGTTTTGGGAATAGTTTATACACATTTTGACTAACTTGTCTGAAAAGGAATTTTGTAAAAAGATCCTTGTATGTGTGAAAATCATTATTTTAGCAAAAGTACCAAAATACAAGTTTTGAAAGTGTGCAAGTGTGTTATCCCATGAGCTTCAAAATTATTTTAGCAAAAGTACCAAAATACAAGTTTTGAAAGTGTGCAAGTGTGTTATCCCATGAGCTTCAAATGTAATCAACAATACCAAAATACAAGTTTTGAAAGTGTGCAAGTGTGTTATCCCATGAGCTTCAAATGTAATCAACAAACTTCTTGCCTATATTAAGTACTAGAGAGAAAAATAAAATAGCAAATATCCCTCACATATAAATACATAGCTTGAGTCTTGATATTTGCTCTTGAGTTGATGAAGCTTCTCATGCATATGGTGCTTTTGAAAGCTTTGCTTCATCACTTTGCCTCCACCTCCTTAGATATCATCGTTGTAGCTCATATTCCATCCAATCCTCCAATTGATTGTGCTAATGAATTATAATCTACAATATAGCTCAATAAACAATTAGTACTAATAATGGTGTTTGTGAATCATCATCAAAACAAGAGTGGTGACAACTCCAGTTTTTCCTACAACAATGCAAGACTTGCTGAAGACATCCCAACCTCATCGAAGGCAAAACAAACTTCACCAAGAGAAAGACAAGCCTCTCTGAGGATAACCCCGGTCTCAACGAAGACAACCCCAACTTCACTAGAGGCAAAGCAAATGACACCCAGAGCGAAGACAATCCCAGCTTCACCCAAAGTAAATCGAACTAAACCAAAAACAACCTCAGTGACGTTGGAGGTAAAATAAGCTACGTCCTAAGCGAGGTCTTAGCGACCTTCACCCAAAACAAAGGTCGGGACTCTTAAATATCCCTCAAATTTAGACATCAGTCAAAAACCTCTCCAGGGGTTCTCTTTAAAGTGTCTTGCAATGCTCATCATGCTTCCTTAAAGGTTAACAAGCGGCAATAGTGATCTTGCAAGAATAGGCCGTTTTCGACCTTGATCTCCAAGAGTTCATGGTTAATATGATTAGTGTAACCCGAGAAGATGAAGATAGCATGTCAAATCTAGAAAACAATGGTGTATATCACCGTACTAGATCAAGATTGGGGGTAGCTATCCCTTTTGATTATTTTGTTTTTAGGTCTCATGTTCGACGAACTCCTTTACAAGTGGATCATTATTTTTCTCATGATGTTAACTCAGCCATGGCATCAAACAGAACTCCTAACTCAAGTCAAGAATGGGAGTAGGCTGCCAACATGGTGGACAGGGAGGCTATCGGCAATCTTATTTGTCAGTTTGAGGCCCAAAAGAAGGCATCCGATAAGCGCCTTGACCAACTCAAAAATTTTCTTCAACAACTACTGATTACTTACCAGCCCCATATGAGCACTTCAAAAGGGAAGCAACCAGTTAACATTTTTTTCAATAAGGAGTCACTGTACTAACAAGATGTTTTCTCCTATCGATCGGAGTCTGAAACATCCAGTACACTGAAGACGATGTGTAAATTGAAAATGCTCAAAAGCCTTCAAAACTAGCTCAATGCTCTTACACAGAGGATTGAGCTAAAAAAGGTTTGGATCACTCAATCTTACCACATTGAATGGGAATATGTTCCCTATCCGATGAAGTTTAAGCTGCCAATGTTACACACATTCAATGGCAAAGGTTCTCCGAACCAATACGTCTTCTACGTCCATAATACGAGTCGCCGTGCGAGCACCCTTGATCGTGAAATTATCAAGAGTGGGTTGCGAAGAAAATAACTGAAGAACACACAAAAGAGTTGATTTGGGCGAAGGAAAATACCTTTTCTAGATTATGAGAATTAATAGATTACAAATCTCTCTCTCACAATATCTCTAGATCAAGGAACAACCTCCCTGATCTCTTTTCTGATTACAATCTGGTGATATGGGTGTATCTTCTCTTTGGAACTTAGCGATCCTCATAGGAGCTTGAGGATAGATGATTCTCATGATAGCATGAGAATAGAGGTGTCAAACAGTACAAGGGAACACAGGTTGGAGCGAGAAACGAGGCAGAGAATCGAAGAGTCAAAGTATCCAGATTTTAGCCTGTGAGTCGACTTATACATGTACATAAGTCGACTCATTAGGTTGAGTCGACTCATGCCTGTCATGAGTCGACTCATGAAACCAAGCTTAGTTTGCAGTTAGTCTCTGACCAGTCAACTCATCAGTTATGAGTCGACTCATACGAGGTCATGAGTCGACTCATCTCAGTCGACTCATTGCTAGTCTTGAGTTCTGTCCAGTTTCGGACGAGTCGACTCATCTCAGTCATGAGTCGACTCATCGGAGTTTTCCAGATTCGTTAAGGACTCTATTTACGTGTTTTCCTGTTTGGGTTGGGTTTGGTTATTTACCACTTTGCCATCCTCGTTTGTACACATATATAAGGGATTGTTTTAGGGTTTAAAACAATCAGAGAGAGTTTAATCAAGAGAGATTAAAATTGTAATTGAGATTTAGAGAGCCTGTTCTTCAATTCTAGAGTGAGATTGTGAGAGATTGTAAATTGCATACTCATAATCTAGAGAAGGTATTTTCCTTCGTCCAAAACCTGAGTTATTCTTGTGTCCTTATTATTTTTTCCTCTACTCACCTTTGATAATTCCGTGATCAAAGGTGCTCGCACGGTAACTCGTATCAAGTTGGTATCAGAGTATCAGATCCGGTGAAGGGGCATCCTATGTATGGTCCTTACTCGATCACAGTACAAGAAGCTTAGCGAGATCGTTACTTCATTGGAAGGAGCCCAAGATTTAAGGAAGGAGAAAATGTCTGAAGTAGATAACTCAACAAGATTGATGCCATGGAAAAGCAGATCCAGACGATTGGTTCAACGCTCAGTCAGCTCGTAGGTCTCATTAACAAAGGGGACAAAAGGGAGGAATCTTCTTCGAAGGGTAAGAAGAAACTCGTCGAGTCTGATGAAGAGAGTGAGAAGTCTGATTCGGATGGAGGAATTGAGACTGTTAGGACTACTGGACATCAAGGGGGTAAAAATAATTACCAAAATTTAAAGATAGATTTTAAAGTGGAGATTCCTGTCTATGATAGGAGTGTTAATATGGAGAAGCTTGATGATTGGATTGAGCGTATGGAGATGTACTTCACCCTCTACGGATATTCATCCAAGGAGAAGATCGTGTTCGTGACATTGAAGCTTTCAGGGCACGCGTTAACGTGGTGAAAATCCTATTGCAAATAGGAGAAGAAGGCAGCGTCATGGAACAAATTCAAGGAGCTACTTAGGAAGCAGTTTTATCCAGTGGTGTTCCTTAAGGAGCATTAGTACAAGTGGTACGGCTTGCGCTAAAGGTTTAATCAGACCGTTCAAGAGTACATGACGGAGTTCCAGCAGCAGGCGATGGTCCTAAACATCGCAACGGATGAGTACTCCATCTTTATGAAGTACATGGTGGGGCTGAATGATTACATCCGTAAGGAGATGAAGCTGTTCATGGTCAAGACGATTGCAGAAGCTAGCGTGAAGGCAATTGCCATTGAGAGTAAACAGAAGAAGAGCAACGAAACGAAGGGAGATTCCAAACAATCGGGAGGCAAGTCTAGTGGATCTTAACATAAGGAAGAGAAGAAGAAGGGTGATTCAGGGAAGGCAGGATTGACATGCAATCACTGCAAGTAGACATGGCACGTGGCTGATCGTTGCTGGGAGAAGTACCCTCACCTGAAGCCGAAAGGGTTGAAGAAGAAGGAGGAGAATAAAAAATACGTGATAGTGCAGGGTCCTAAGGAGGTTCTCGGGATGACAGAGCCCAATAGCAGCCTCAACCTTATGGCGGGGAAAAGGGCCGCAAAAGAAGACGACGACCCGAGGGAGCAGCTCTTTGTTTTGAAGTTGCAGGTAAAGACTATCTTGGTAAATGCCATTGTAGATACAGGGAGTCAGAAGAACCTGATATCTAAAGCCGTGGTACAGAAGCTGGGATTGAAGATGGTGAGACATCCGAAGCCCTATCCATTAGGGTGGATTCAGAAGGAAGCGGGATTGAGTGTGGTGAACCAGTGTACGTTTAGATTTGCACTCCATGAGTCGTATATTAACGAGGTCACATGCGACATGGTTCCGTTGGATGTTTGCCAAGTTATTTTAGGTAGTCCTTACTTATAGGATAGACACGCGATATATGATTGGTGGGCCCAAAAGTATACGTTCACCAAAGATGGCGCGCAATTTATTTTTCATTCGGCATCTCTTCCGCAAGAGATGAGTTTGGTAACGGTGACTCAGGCTAAGAGGTTGGTGAATATGGGTAGGAAGTTCGTTTTATTGTTCCTTCGGCCTTATGAAGAGCAGCTGAGTAGGATATGCTTGTCCACCTTGAGCAAGCTTCAGGAGGGAGATCTTGATAGTTTCAAGGCCAAGTATGCGAACTTGTTTGCTGAAATCACGAGACTACCACCACGACGAGGTGTAGAGCATTAGATTATGTTGACCGATGAGAGTTCCTTGCCAAACATAGGCCTATACCGTACATCAGTACATGAGTCCGAGGAGATCAAGAAACATGTTCAGGAGCTCTTGGAGACGGGAGTGATAGTGCCGAGTTGTTCACCTTGCGGGTCGCCGGTGTTATTGGTGCCCAAAAAGGATGGAGGTTGGTGCATGTGTGTGGATTACCGAGCGCTCAACAAGATAACGATCAAGAATCGTTACCCACTACCACAGATCGATGATCTTATGGACCAGTTGGAGGGAGCAAGGTTCTTCATGAAGTTGGATCTGAAGTCTAGCTATCATCAGGTGAGGATTCGGGAGAAAGACACTTGGAAGACGGCGTTCAAGACCAAACAGGGCCTGTTCGAGTGGTTAGTGATGTCGTTTAGGTTATGCAATGCTCCGGTGACTTTTATGAGGCTCATGAATGATTTGTTGCGAACTTTCATAGAGGATTTTGTGATTGTGTACCTTGATGATATTTTGGTGTACAGCAGGACCTGGGAGGAGCATCTTGTTCATGTGGAGAAAGTGTTTAGAGTGTTGCAGGACGGACAGCTGAAGCTCAACGGGAAGAAGTGTGAGTTTGGGAAGGACGAGTTGGTATATCTCGGCTTCATCGTGGGGAAGGGCCAGATGAGGATAGATCCGGGTAAGGTGGCGGTGATCACGAAGTGGTTGATGCCGAAGACAGTGACTGAGGTGAGAAGCTTCATATGGGCTTGCCAGTATTTACGCAAGTTCATTCGACATTTTTCGACTTATGCGGCACTGTTACATGGCCTCACAAAGGCTAATGTTCAGTTCGAGTGGGGAAGGATGCATGAGGAGGCTTTTTAGTTGCTAAAAAGGAAGATCTCGGAGGCACCGGTGTTAGCTTTGCCGAATTTACAGCGGACTTTCGAGGTGGAGACTGACACGTCTAGTTATGCGATGGGCGCAATGTTGATTCAGGATGGAAAGCCAGTGGAATACCATTCTGTGATGTTTACGGGTGCTATTGCGAACTACCCGACCTATGACAAGGAGTTCTATGCACTTTATCAGGCGATTAAGCATTGGAGGGTGTACTTATTGGGGAAAGAGGTGGTTATGCACTCGGATCACAAGCCATTGGAGTTCTTACATGCCCAGACAAAGCTACAGCAGTCACGACACATGAAGTGGATGTCGTATTTGATGGCTTTCAACATCATCATTAGATACAAGAAGGGGGTGACAAACAAGTTGCCCGATATGTTATCTCGTCCGCCGGTGAGGGCTTTATTGGTGGCGACGCATATTCAGCCCTTGGTTCCTTTGGAGTATGTACAGCTGTACGCATCCAGTAGAGATTTTGGTAGTGTGTTCGAGAAGGCGAAGGCTGGTCAAAGGGGGGAGTATACACTTGGAGAAGATGGCTTGTTGTATCATGGAACATCACTATGTATTCCGGAGGATGGTGATAGGTTGCAGTGGATTCGGGAAGCACATACCTCGCGTGTGCAAGGGCATTTTGGAATTCAGAAGACACTTCTCAATCTACGGCGATATGGGTTTTGGCCACGGATGCTTGATGATGTGACCAAGTATGTTGGAGGGTGTAAGTTATGCTGTATTTCAAAGCCTTCTAACAGGAAGAGGGGATTGTACCTACCACTACCGGTTCCTTCTAGGCTGTGGGAGAACATATCTATGGATTTTCTAGGAGGGTTGCCAACTACCAAGCGCGGGCATGACTATTTGTACGTTGTGGTGGACCGGTTCAGTAAGATGGTGTTTTTGATTCCTTGTAAGAAGACCGTGATGGGAGCGGGTGCAGCACAGTTGTTCTTCGAGCATGTGTGGAAGCATTTTGGGTTGCCGAGTTCGATAATTTCAGATCGGGAGAGCTGTTTTCTCAAACATTTTTAGGATTCTTTGTGGAGTTTGATGGACACTAAATTGAAGAAGAGCACGACCTTTCATCCATAAACAGAGGGACAAACGGAAGTAGTCAACCGGACTATGATGCATATGTTATGGGGGTATAATTCCAGGCATTCCAAGACTTGGGATGAGAGCTTACCATATTTGTAGTTTGCTTTTAATCGGGCGATTCATGGATCTTCAGGAAAGTCACCGTTTGAGACTTATTATGGATTCTTACCGTCGAGTCCGTTTGATCTTGTGTTTTCGAGTGAAGCTACGACGGATGGAAAGGAGGGGAATGAAAGACAACGTTCTCAGCGATTTCTGGAGAAGATTGCACATATTCATGCCTCGGTTGAAGCACAGTTGAAGAAGTCACAAGCAAGGTACAAGGCGAAACATGATCAACATCGGATTCCTTGTAACTTTGGAGTGGGCGATATGGTGTGGCTAAAATTGAGTAAGGAGAGTCTCAAAGGAGAAGGGAAGAAGTTGAAACCAATACGTTATGGTCCATTTCGGATTCTCGATTAGATTGGCGACAACGCTTTCAAGCTCGATTTACCACCTTGCTTAGGCATGTATTCGGTTATCAATGCCGAGTACTTGAAGTTGTTTGAGCCTCCATTACTAGATGATAAAGGTGATGACAAGGTGATCTTGCCGCATGTTGACGACTTATGGTTTGATAGAGAGGAGCCGCTGAAGGAAGAATGCATTTTGGAGCACAAGACGACCATGACAAGACGGGGAATGAAGGAGTCGTTTCTCATTGGACGTCAAGGTCAAGTTCCTAGTAAGGCTAAATGGTTCAACAAAGAAGGAGGGGCTCACGAGTTTCCTCAGCTGAAGTTCTAACTTGAACGGGACTTCAAGTTCCGAAAGGGGGGACCCATAATACGGGTGTATCTTCTCTTCGGAACTTAGAGATCCTCAAGAGAGCTTGAGGATAGATGATTCTCATGATAGCATGAGAATAGAGGTGTCAAACAGTACAAGGGAACGCAGGTTGGAGCGAGAAATGAGGTAGAGAATCGAAGAGTCAAAGTATCCAGATTTTAGCCTGTGAGTCGACTCATACATGTACATGAGTCGACTCATCAGGTTGAGTCAACTCATGCCTGTCGTGAGTCGACTCATGAAACCAAGCTCAGTTTGCAGTTAGTCTCTGACCAGTCGACTCATCAGTTATGACTCGACTCATACAAGGTCATGAGTCGACTCATCTCAGTCATGAGTCGACTCATTGCTGGTCTTGAGTTCTGTCCAGTTTCGGACGAGTCGACTTATCTCAGTCATGAGTCAACTCATCGGAGTTTTCCAGATTCGTTAAGGACTCTATTTACGTGTTTTTCTGTTTGGGTTGGGTTTGGTTATTTACCACTTTGCCATCCTCATTTGTACACATATATAAGGGATTGTTTTAGGGTTTAAAACAATCAGAGAGTTTAATCAAGAGAGATTAAAAATTGTAATTGAGATTTGGAGAGCCTGTTCTTCAATTCTAGAGTGAGATTGTGAGAGATTGTAAATTGCATACTCATAATCTAGAGAAGGTATTTTCCTTCGCCCAAAACCTGAGTTATTCTTGTGTTCTTATTGTTTTCTCCTCTACCCACCTTTGATAATTCCGCGATCAAAGGTGCTCACAAGGCAACTCGTATCATCTAGTTCTTTTTCCTAGGAAAGTCGTGTTTCTATTTATATCAAATAGAAATCTTAAATAATACAGGAAACTGGGCCCAGGCCCAAAACTGCATCGCGATCGACTGCGGTGGTCGACCGCAAAAGTCTCACGGTCGACCGAACCAAAAACCCGAGAGCAGTTTTGATTACAGTCATGGCACGATCGACCGTAGTGGTCGACCGGAAACATGCGTCGACCGCGGCGGTCGCCGCCTCAGTTCCAGCTCCTCCTGAGCTTCGTGCACATTCGCGATCGATCGTGGCGGTCAACCGCAGAAGCACCAGCAGCCTTCTTCTGTTCGTTCCTGCAGTCTTTGACATTGCCGCCCCCGACGACTTCTTCCACATCTCCATTCTCAAGATACCATGAGAATCATCTATCCTCACACTTCTGATGAGGATCGCTAAGTTCCTGAAGAGAAGATATACCCGTATCATAGGTCTCCCTTTAGGAACTTGAAGTCCCGTTCAAGTTAGAACTTCAGCAGAGGGAACTCGCGAGCCCCTCCTTCTCTGTTGAACCACTTAGCCTTGCTAGGAACCTAACCTTGACGTCCAATGAGAAACGACTCCTTCGTCCCCCGCCTCGTCGTGGTCATCTTCTGCTCCAAAATACAATCTTCTTTTAGCGGCTCCTCTCTATCAAACCACAAGTCTTCAATATGCGGTAAGATCATCATATCATCACCTTCATCATCTAACAATAGAGGCTCAAAAACCTTCAAATACTCGGCATTGATCATCGAATACATGCCTAAGTAAGGTGGCAAATCTAGTCTGAAAGCGTTATCGCCAATTTGATCGAGAATCCAAAATGGACCATAATGAATAGGCTTCAACTTCTTCCCCTCTCCTTTTAGCCTCTCCTTACTTAATTTTAACCATACCATATCGCCTTTGCCAAATTTACAAGGAACCCGATGTTTATCATGCTTCGCCTTGTACTTAGCTTGTGATTTCTTCAATTGAGCTTCAACCGCAGCATGAATATTTGTAATCTTCTCTAGAAATTGCTGAGCACGTTGTCTTTCGCTCTCCTCTTTGTCGTCAATAGTAACTTCACATGAAAATACTAGATCGAACGGACTTGGTGGTAAAAATCCATAACACGTCTCAAACGGTGACCTTTCTGAAGATCCATGAATCGCCTGATTAAAAGCAAACTGCAAATATGGTAAACTCTCATCCTAAGTCTTAGGATGCCTGGAATTATATCCCCATAACATGTTCACCATAGTGTGGTTAACTACCTCCGTTTACCCGTCTGTTTGTGGATGAAAGGCTGTGCTCTTCTTCAGTTTAGTATCCATCAAACTCCACAAAGAATCCCAAAAATATCCGAGAAACCGGTTGTCCCGATCCAAAATAATTGAACTCGGCAACCCAAAGTGCTTCCACACATGCTCAAAGTATAACTGCGCTGCACCCGCTCCTGTTACGGTCTTCTTACAAGGAATCAAGATCACCATCTTGCTGAACCGGTCCACCATAACGTATAAATAGTCATGCCCACGCTTTGTAGTCGGCAACTCTCCTAGAAAATCCATAGAAGTGCTCTCGCACAGCCTGGAAGGAACCGGTAATGGTAGATACAATCCCCCCTTCCTGTTAGAAGGCTTCGAAATACAGCATAACTTACACCCCCAACATACTTGGTCACATCATCAAGCATTTGTGGCCAAAACACATGTCACCATAGATTGAAAAGCGTCTTCTGAATCCCAAAATACCCTTGCACATGTGAGGTATGCCCTTCCCGAATCCACTGCAACCTATCACCATCCTCCGGAATGCATAGTGATGTCCCACGATACAACAAGTCATCCTCTCCAAGTGTATACTCCCCCCTTCGACCAGCCTTCACATGCTCGAACACACTACCGAAGTCTCTATTAGATGCATACAGTTGTACATACTCTAACGAAACCAAGTGATGAATGCGCGTCGCCACCAATAAAGACCTTACCGGTGGACGAGATAACATATCGGCCAACTTGTTCGTCGCCTCCTTCTTGTACCTAATAATGATGTTGAAAATAATCAAATAAGACATTCACTTCATGTGTCGGGCCTATTGTAGCTTCGTCTGGGCATGTAAGAACTCCAACGGCTTGTGATCCGAGTGCACAACCACCTCCTTCCCTAACAAGTACACCCTCCAATGCTTAATTGCTTGATATAGTGCATAGAACTCCTTGTCGTACGTCGGGTAGTTCACAATGGCACCCGAAAACATCTCAGAATAGTATTCCACCGGCTTTCCATCCTGAATTAACACCATGCCCATCGTATAACTAGACGCGTCGGTCTCCACCTCAAAAGTCCGCTGCAAATTCGGCAAGGCCAACACCGGTGCCTCCGAGATCTTCCTCTTTAGCAACTGAAAAGCCTCCTCATGCGTCCTCCCTCACTCGAACTGAACTTTAGCCTCAGTCATTATCTTCGGCATCGGCCACTTCATGATCACCGTCACCTTGCCCGGATCTAACCTCCTCTGGCCCCTCCCTACGATGAAGCTGAGATACACCAACTTATCCTTCTCAAACTCGCACTTCTTCTCGTTGAGCTTTAGCTGTCTATCCTACAACACTTCGAACACCTTCTCAACATAAATAGGATGCTCCTCCCAGGTCCTGCTATACACCAAGATGTCATCAAGGTAAACTATCATAAAATCCTCTATAAAAGGTCGCAACAAATCGTTCATAAGTCTCATAAAGGTAGCCGGAGCATTGCACAATTCAAACGGCATCACCAACCACTCAAACAGGCCATGTTTGGTCTTGAACGCAGTTTTCCAAGTGTCTTCCTCCTGTATCCTCACTTGATGATAGCCAGATTTCAGATCCAACTTTGTGAAGAACCTCGCTCCCTCCAACTGGTCCATAAGGTCATCGATCTACGGTAATGGATAGCGATTCTTTATGGTTATCTTGTTGAGCGCTCGGTAATCCACACACATGTGCCAGCCTCCATCCTTTTTGGGCACCAACAACACTAGTGACCCACAAGGCAAACAACTCAGCACAATCACTCCCGTCTCCAAGAGCTCCTGAACCTGCTTCTTGATCTCCTCGGACTCCTGTACTGATGTGTGATATAGGCCTATATTTGGCAAGAAACTCTCACCGATCAACATAATCTCATACTCTACACCTCAACGTGGTGGTAGTCCCGTGATCTCTGAAAATAAGTCCGCATACTTGGTCTTCAACCTGTCCAGATCTCCCTCCTGAAGCTTGCTCATGGTGGACAAGCATATCCTACTCAGCTGCTCTTCATAAGGCCGAATGAACAACAAAATGAACTTCTTGCCCGCATTCACCAACCTCTTAGCCTGAGTTACTATTACCAAGCTCGTCTCCTGTGGAAGAGATACCGAACGAAAAATGAATTGCTCGTCATCATTGCTGAATGTAAACTTTTGGGACCGCCGATCATATACCACGTATCTATCCCACAAGTAAGGACTGCCTAAAATAACTTCGCAAACATCCAACGAAACCACGTTGCATGTGACCTCATCAATATACGACTCATGGAGTGCAAACCTGAACGTACACTGGTTCACCACACTCAATCCCACCTCCTTCTGAATCCACCCTAATGGATAGGGCTTCGGATGCTTCACCGTCTTCAATCCTAACTTCTACACTAATGCCTCAGATATAAAACTCTTCTGGCTTCCTGTATCTACAATAGCATCCACCAAACTGGTATTGACCTGTAACTTCATAACAAAGAGCTGCTCCCTTGGGTCGTCGTCTTCTTTAATGGTCTGCTTCCCCGCCATAAGGTTGAGACTTCTATTGGGTTCAGTTATCCCGGGAACCTCCTTCAGACCTTGTGCTATCATGTACGCCTTCTCCTCCTCCTCCTTCTTCAACCCTTTTAGTTTCAAATGAGGATACTTATCCTAGCAACGATCAGCCACGTGTCATGTCTGTTTGCAATGATTGCATGTTAATCTTGTCTTCCCTGAGTCACCCTTCTTTTTCTCGTCCTTAGGTTGAGAGCCACCCGACTTGATCCCCGATGGTTTGGAGTCTCCCTTCATCTTGTTTCCCTTCTTCTATCTACCCTCAATGGCAATGTCCTTCATGCTCGCCTCTGTGATGGTTTTGACCGAGAACATCTTCATCTCCTTCCGGATGTAATCATTCAGACCCGCCATGTACTTCATAAAGATGGGGTATTCGTCCGTTACGATGTTTAGAACCATCGCCTGCTACTGAAACTTTGTCGTGTACTCTTAAACGGTCTGATTATACTTTTGGCGCAAGCCATACCACTTGTACCAACGCTCCTTAAGGAACCCCACTGGATAGAACTGTTTCCTAAGTAGCTCCTTGAACTTGTTCCACGACACTGCCCTCTTCTCCTATTTGCAATAGGATTTTCACCACGTCAACACGTGCCCCGAAAGCTTCAAAGTTGCGAACACTATCTTCTCCTTGGATGAATATCCGTAGAGAGTAAAGTACATCTCCATACGCTCGATCCAATCATCGAGCTTCTCCACATTGATACTCCCATCATAAACAAGAATCTCAACCTTGAAGTCAATCTTCAAATTCTGGTAATTATTCTTACCACCTTGATGTCTAGCGGTCTTAACAATCTTGGTCTCCCCCTCTACATCAGATCTCTCGCGCTCTTCATCGGACTCGATGAGTTTCTTCTTCCCCTTCGAAGAAGATTCCTCCTTTTTGTCCCCTCTGTTGATGAGACTTACGAGTTGGGTGTGAGTAGTCTCGATCGTCTCGATTTGCTTCTTCATAGCATCAAGTCTTGCTGAATTATCTGCTTCAGTCATCTTCTCCTTTCTTAATTTCTGGACTCCTTCCAATGAAAGAAGGATCTCGCCAAGATTCTTGTACTGTGATCGAGTAAGGACCATACACAGGATACCCCTTTATAGGATCTGATATGCTATGATACCAACTTGATACGAGTCACTGTGCGAGCACCCTTAATCACGGAATTATCAAGAGTGGGTTGCGAAGAAAATAACTGAAGAACACACAAAACAGTTGATTTGGGCGAAGGAAAATACCTTCTCTAGATTATAAGAATTAATAGATTACAAATCTCCCTCTCACAATCTCTCTAGATTAAGGAACAACCTCCCTGATCTCTTTTCTGATTACAATCTGGTTCCTTTCCCTAGGAATGTCTTGTTTCTATTTATATCAAATAGAAATCCTAAACAATGCAGGAAACTGGGCCCAGGCCTAAAACTACGTCGCGGTCGACCGCGAAAGTCTCATGGTCGACCGTGGGATTCGCGATCGACCGAACCAAAAACCCAAGAGCAGTTTTGATTACAGTCATGGCGTGATCAATCGCCTTCAGTTCCAGCTCCTCCTGAGCTTTGTGCACGTTCGCGGTCGACCGTGATGGTCGACCACAGAAGCACCAGTAGCCTTCTTCTGTTCGTTCCTGCAGTCTTCGACGTTGTCGCCCCCGACGACTTCTTCCACGTCTTCATTCTCAAGATACCATGAGAATCATCTATCCTCACACTTCTGATGAGGATCGCTAAGTTCCTGAAGAGAAGATACACCCGTATCAGTCCATCAAGAAATGGGAAATATAGTATGAAATGATGCTATCACGGCACAACTTTTCATTGGCACCCTTTAGGGGGTAGCTTTTGACTGGTGTAAGAATTTAGCCGAAGGATCAATCAAATCTTGGGCTGACGTGGAATCATAATTCTTGTCCCAATTCCATAAGAACCAGTCTAATGTAACAATGGCCAGGCTCCTTTTAGGGAAACAAAGGCGAGACTACACTGTTAGAGACTACATTGAGCAATTTTGTAATTTAAGCTTGCATTGTCGGGACATGCTGATGTTACTCCAAACATGCCGACACACAGCTAAGTGGGAATATACATGAGCACTGTCAAAGCTAACTCGTGTAAAGATCTGATTGAGTAGGTAAACATTACGGAGAAATTTGCTGAGATATTTAATCAACATGATCTATGGTCAGCTGTGAACACACGATAGTGAGACAAGACAGTCCTCTAATGATGAAAGTGAAATGGGACAATCCTTTTGATAGAAGTTCAACACTTCTGAATCTCATTGAGCGGAACAATCAACACAGCCTCTTGCGGCTATAACAACCCTTCCTCAGCAACGCTAACCTAGCCTCCTATGGCTCTGGCAATGCTTCTTCAGTAGTGCTAACTAGGCTTCCTACGGCTATGGCAATGCCTCTTCAGCAATGCAACACAACTTGTCATGGGTATGACAATGTATCTTTAGCAATGCCAAAGCTACCTCTTATGACTACAGCAACACTCCCCCAGCAATGTCATCCTAGTTTGTCGGTTTGTCTTGTAGGGCATGAGCCCTTAATGGCAACACCATTCTCTTCAGTATGTCCAATAGTGCAACCTTTACCAAAGGAATTAGTCATCAAGTTTAACAACACACCTCTGAGGACAACCTTTACATCCTACATGACATTAGAAGTTAGCCCTTTATGGGTACTCATGATGAAGCAAACATCTCTAAGTTCCAAGCTTGTGAAATCATTTTGTCCCTGAGTTTTTTTCAAGCTCCATGGACATTGCAAACAAGGTGTCTGAATCAAACATCACTTAAGACCATCAAGTGTGGGAACTCTATTTCAACGATACTTCGCAATGGAGCCATGAAGAAGTTGTTGCCACATGTGTGGGGGTAGTGCTCTTCACTCCCCATGGCCATGTCATTCCTCTAACTTATTCATTGATTGATCCATGCTTCAACAATGTGGCTTAGTATGACGCCCTCCTAATTGGCCTACAACTCGCATAATGCATAGGTGCCAGATATCTTGAAGCCTATGGCAATTCTAAGTTGATCGTCAATCAAATCTAGGGGAATACGAGATTTGGCGCGACAATCTCTCCTGTTATACCATGAAGCAACAATGAAACATACTCATTCTTTTTAAGGCTTCTACATCAACTATGTAGCCCACCTCAAGAATATTATGCTAATGCCCTGGTGTCTCTAGCAGCTATTTTAGCCTTGTTTACCTAGCATATCATTGTAGTTAACCACCAACTGTGTTGTCCCAAGCAAATCTTAGAAGCTAATGCGGTTTGTGCCACACCCGGGGGTTTTGAACTCAACGATTAGTGTTACCCAATCGTCGACTACGCCTTGCATGACATACTATAAAAGCCCTATCCAAAAGAGCTCGTGTCGCTTCTTCTACAATCCCATCACATAGATAATGTGATGTTGATCATTCGACGATATATTGCTCCAATGCTTATCACCAAGTGAAGCTCTAGAGTCAATAAAAGAAGCCCACGTTTGTACATGTTTAGACACCAAAGATCCAGTGTTGCTTCTTTGAAGGTGGAGAAAGAGGAGGGACTCATAATGACTTCTTCCCTTTGCTACCTTGACCTTTACTAGGTGCTCTTAACGAACCATCAATTCAGACAGTTCTCGGATATAACACCAATTTGCCTTTGAGATGTGGGAAGCCCACCTAGTACTTCCCGATCTTTATCATCTGGCATACCTTTTGCCAGAAAGTCTTGAAGTCCATGAGTTCTACACTTCAAACCCTTTTTGCAAAGCTCCCTGTGTTTCCAAGTGATTCAATACAAGCTAGTCGTGTTCACTTAAAAGTCAAAATGGGGAGCGTTCACCTTGCTATACCATTACAGAACCTCAGTGTCATGTAACAAGTAGGCATGTAGTTGGGAAGCGAGAATCTAGCTCCTATAGTACTAGTAGCGAAATGATACCAGGCACAAGCTCCATCTATCAATCTCCCCGTGCGCAACAATCTTGGGTTTAGATTTTCCATATAGAGCTGATCATACCAAATTGACGAGCGAATAAACAAGGCAAGTAGGGTTTGATATAACACTTAGTACCATTGAGCCTAGTAATGAGGTGACCAGGTCGAATATTAACTAACCATTTGAAACACCTGCTAGGCAAACAGGTGAAACGCTTGCTACTCATGCCATCTTCAAACTCATCCCTAGTGTTTGTACCATCAATTGAGGGGAAATAACAGTAAAGATGGTAATGATCTTTATTCTAAAGGAGTCTCCGTACCCTAGGAAGGTATTTGATTATCCATTTTGAACACTTGTATTTTTGAAGTAATGAGACGTTTATTTCACCGAAAGTAGTAGCCAACATTTGTGGAGAATAATATAAAGTAAACCATATCACCAGATATATGTATGGTAACTCTACTCTAGGGTTAGGAACCTCATTCCTTGGATAACGATCCTCCTACGTTAGCTATTCGATGGCCAACTCTCTTAATCCGTGATGGATACAGCTAACCATCACTGGTAGTAGGGCTAGGTTATACCCAAAGGCGAGCAAGACGGCAGAGAAAAATGCTTTGATGGAGATGCAATCTTTTGGTCGAGAAGGCACAATGCAACCCTTTAGCCAAACCGAGAAAAATCTCATAAGCAATGCCAACTTAGATATTTGTTCCTTCGCTTGATGATGGAACCTTTCAAATTAGTAGCTAGCATGGAACCCACTCTCATCTAACTAAGCAATGTGATGTACTTGGCCGTCATTGATGATGTGAGTCCCTGTCTCAATGTCTACAACTAGACGGATTGAATCCACTTCTCCCTTCTTGCTTACATTAGGAAATAGGCATTCAACCCAAAATATGCGAGCAATAGTGGAATCATGTCCAACGCTTGCAACGGTCCTCTAATAGATGAGGAAATGGCAAGCTAATTCTCAGAATTTCTCCACAACATGAGCAACAGAAGAAAGAGTTTTCAACTCCTCATTAATATCATATGGGCTATCCCTTATGGGAAAACAAGACACATCGAACATTTCATGCAAAGCAATCCTGATCTCCTCCACTAGAGTGAAGAAGGTATTGCATTCAGTATTATACAGTTCCAGAATGATGTACAATATGGGTGCAAAAATCTCAGTGCAATACTTTGAAGCTCGTACTACGGTGTAGATCCCTATTCTTCGTAACCTCTCCTCTAAGGTGACAAGCAAAGTCTACTAAACGAGTCCACCATTGGGTATTTGTCAACTTAATCCTACTAGGGAACCTGCATGTGTACCCGTCAGGATACTATGATTTAGTCTTAGCAAGATCATTCCCAAAGGTATTTAGGAAAACAACCACTTCATTAACAGGAATGTCTTCATTTACAAAACATGAACGCAAGCCTATGATGTTGACACCATAAAGCACATCTTGACGAAAACCATTATCATTCTTCAAGGAGCTGATCTTATCGCTATCTTGCCTATTAATGAGATTATAGTGCATGAAGAAGGGCATGCCAAGGCACTGCTAGAACATGAAGGAGACTTGGCAATCTATTGCTGGCAAGCAAAAACGATGATCTGTAAAACCCGGTAAAATTTGAATATTATGTGAAAAATAATAATAAATATTTTATATGGTGATAAATAACATATTTTGATATTTGAGTATGCTAGTGATTGATTTGAGATCAATCTAATATATATATATATATATATATATATATAGCTTGAATCTGGAAAAACAATTAGTTAAGAGTATTTATGTTTTATACATAGATACAATTTGAATCTAGGAAAACTCAAAGTTAAAAGTTGTAGGTCTCTTCTACATCTTTCCAACTCATCTTAAATCATCTCTTTCTGAGTTTGGATATGAAAGTTACAGCCAAAACAACAAAGACATGCACACACAGATTTTTCCTGATAAGTCAACTTATAAGTCGACTTACAGACTGTTTCCAGTTTTCTTTCGGTTTTTCGGGTCGTATCCATGTTGTTTTGATCCCAGGCTTATATATACTCATTTAAACTCTATTTTGCTGCACTTTTTCATGAGAATGCAACAACCACCCCTCCTCTAAAATCCTAGTTCAACTTTTTAGTTTTTGAAAGAGTTTGGTGAAGGATTCACCGAGAGGAAGGCGAGATCTGTATTTGTACCAAAGGAAGAGGTCTTGCACGCATGTTAGCATGATCAACAGCGATGTGAGGCAAGATTATCTTCGTCCAAACCCATCCCCATAGTTAAATAACTATTTTAGATGTTTAATATGATGTTAAATGCGTGTTTTCATACTTTAATCTTAACCTGTAGTGTTAAAAGTCAGATTTTTGATATTAAATCTTAAACCAATGCTAGATCAGTAATCTTTTCTTGCTATTTATGATAGAATAATGATCATGATCGTTAGGGTTTCAATTATTTTCGTTTTAAATCTTTTTAACATGCTTAACTTATGTAACAACCCTAGTTTGATGTTTAATTATCTTTTCATACTAATTAATCATGCTTAAACCCTAGGTTTGTGATACCAACCCTAGTTTGATGTTTAATTATCTTTTCATACTAATTAATCATGCTTAAACCCTAGGTTTGTGATACCTAAATAACTTAGACATGTTTAAATATCATGCTTAAACCCTAGGTTTGTGATACCTAAATAACTTAGACATGTTTAAATGAATTTTATGTCTCTATTCATAGTTATAAATGATCATGCTATGGTAATCATGTGATATTTCATGTCTTTATTGAAAATCTTGTATAATCATGCTACTAACCCTAATTAGTTTTAATCCAAATGCTAAATCATATAATCTGATCTCAGTTAATTAGTTGTACATATTTATAACCCGGTTCCTATGTTCTATGTCGAATAGAACGAGTTTTGTTTGAGAAACATCGCAAAAAGTATCGAAACATCAACTTGGAAATCGACTAAGTCGACTTATGAGTCGACTTGCCACAAATCACTTATGCCAGGCATAAGTCGACTTACGAGCATTTTTCCAAATTTCATGAATTTTGTTTTTGCATTGTTTTGAGACACGTTCGCGGGGTTTGAACCATACTTTTGTACACGTACATTCATGCATACACCAGTACAATGTCGTCGTACACACATACGTAACCCAAAGTGGGTTTTGACAAGAGTTGGGTTGTTTATAATAGAGTAGTGATTGTTCATACACTCATTATATACCATTAATGAGCACAACTTAGTACTATATGGGATAGTATATCGATATACCAGATATACATAGTTTATGCATATGATGGATATCGTTGATGAGCCCAGTTCAGTGCTACATGAGGTAGTGCATCGATATTCCATATGTACAGGCCATTGAGTCGGGTTTGGATGCTTTATATAGCAGTTCGTCCATACGAGTGTGTAATGAGATTGGTAAGCCGTCTATTTATGATGATTGTGAGCCATCTATTTGGATACCTCTGTAGTAAGCTGTCCCACACTCAGGCTACGTATTGAGATCGTGATGAGACTAACAAGCCATGTACATAGTTCAGGATACCTACAGGGTAGTCCGTAACTTTGAGGCTGTTGATTTATAGCCTAAGTTTTAGGCAGATGTTAGTTATGAGTTCAACTTATCTTTGAGATATATGCCTGAGATACTTTGCTCTTGAAAGTATACGGGATTATGTGTTGGTATTTATTTTATCTCCCTAGTGATTGTTGAAGATATTATAAATATGATATAATGATGTCTCTATATTTCTTTACTTGTTAGTTGGGATCAATGATTAGCAATTCACAATTTGAGACATATGGTATATACATGAGAGTTTCCTTGTTTGGATTATTTCGCTCGACGTACTAGTCTCGTGTTGTGAATTTCTAATTATTGATCTCATTAGTTTGTCTTTTCCTAGTTCGGGTGTTAATGTTTAAGTATCAACAATTTGAGACATATGGTATATACATGAGGGTTTTATTATTTGGATTATTTTACTCGACATACTATGTCTCGTGTTATAGGTTTTTAAATATTAATTCTATTAAATACAGAAAAAATAATCTAGGTAGACTATGATTAGTAGATATAGCCTTCGCTTCATCTAGCAGCCCTTCCCCTGGGAGCGGATGGAGGTAAACTTACTTTAGCGTTCTGACGCTCTTGTTATTGTTTTTTTATTTTAAACTTCCTTTATGGCAATGTCGAGGCTCAAAGAGTCGCAGGATGACGGAGTTCTTGCATAGTCGCCATTACATGAGTTATTAGTAGAGGCTCCACAGTAATTATTTTGTTCTTATTTAGACAGTAGAGTTTTACTTTCATATTGTAAGGAAGTGTGCCTTAGTATGGTGTTTAGTTGATTCATGTTGAGACAGTTTCATTATTTCCGTTGTATACAGATATTCTGTTGAAACATGATTTCTGTATGGATATATCTTCCTACATCATGTCTATGCATTTATTTCCTTATTTTTCATGTTTTGTACATGCACTTTTATTTGATTCCACTAGAGGATATAAGTGTGATTGGTGAAACGTGTTTATGTACAGTGTGGGTGCATGGCAGGTTTGACATATCTAGGTTCACCTTAGACTGTAGCCATGTGTGAAAACAGGGGCATCACATGATCTCCCTGAGTATAGTACCAATGCTCCCCTCCACAATAGAAGAGAGAGTTATCATCCGGAGTGTTGTCTCCAAAAGGAAAATGTGTCTTCACTAGTGCATCTTCGTTAAGAACAAAGAACTTTGCATCAGTAATTAATTTCATGTAAAGTTCAATAATTGCCTAAGCGGATAGTCTCAACCCTCTCCTAGCTACTTCTATCAAGGAATTGAGGGACATTCCTAGCAAAAGCATATGTCACCTTAGTGTCGTGAGTTCCATCATGACCATAGTCGTTATAGCAGTAACCAGGAGCCCTTGAATATGCAATTGTACAAGAAACAAGCAAGAAATGAGTTGGAAGATAAAGATGAATAGAATCAAGCCTTCACACTTAAGAGGCAAATGTCACCATAGGGGAACCAAGCTCATAAGTGAATGTCATCTCTTTTAACCAGGTGTTAATGCAATGAAGTGAAGTTTACAGTGAAAACAATGAACTTTAGTCACATGGAACAAATCGACGAACTTTCTCCAAGACGACCCTCACTTATGTAAAAGTCACCTAGATCGAACTAGCAAACTTCGCCTAATCTAAGCAGGCGAACCTCGCTCAAGCGAAGGTCATCCAGATTGTACTGACGAACTTCACCCTAGCGATGGTCGTTCAAATCAGAATAATGATCTCTATAGAAATAAAGTGCACTACATAAGCCCAAAAGGCTAACAGTAACGAGCTCCACCTAAAAAGTGAAGCTCGCCATATCGAGCACCATTAACAGCCGCTAGTGAGGCTTCGTCACCAATGACAGAAACTCATCGAAAAGACCATGAGTGGTTGTGAAGATATCCTCTTTACCAGTGGATCAAGTTTTTACTTGCCTTGAGACACTATTTAAAGCTCGATGGGCTGAGATTAGGTTGAGCAGAATATCACTTTTAATGAGTTTGATGAAAGCACTCTAATGCCACTAGGAAATAACCCTAGAGGGGAGGGGGGATGAATAGGGTTTATGCTAATCTAATCCGATTTAATACTGATTAAAACTAATTGACAAGTTATCCTAGCAAATAAGATATGCAATGAGTTATTAGCAAGGATAAGCAATATAAACAAGGGTAAAACAAGATGTAAACAATATAGTGGATGAAATAAGCAATGAGCGAATGTCAATAAAGATGAACACAAATATAAGTGTGCCAAGCCAAACTCAAACAAGCAATATGATCACGGAGTTCAGACCTTCCATTCTACGTCTCCGCTCCCCACTCCCAGGGAGAAATCCACTATCACACCGGGTTTTCAATGATCACTCGAAAATGTTTACACCACACAATATTGGTTTTCAATGCATACCGATCAACGTTCACAATCACTCACAATATAACTACACTAACTACCACCTCAAGTATTAGTCTCTAGCCCGTGTCTCCCTCAAGTGTTAGGAATTACAACCTCTCTCAAGGCATTACCACCTACCCCACTCCTCTTGGTGTACTAGTGTATTACAAAGTGATCTACACAATTAAGCTCTCAATACAAATAAATTGTTCTCTATAATGGATGAGAACACAATGTAAGGTCACTCTTAATGTCACAAACCCACAACCCCAAATTATACTATGAATACAAATACAATAAGCTTAATAGGTTGTGTGTGAACAAAGAGATAAATTAAATCAAACTAAACTCAAATAAATTCTAGCTTATGAAAATGGAAATCAAACATATAAAATAGCTAGATTGAGTTTAGAAAACTTCTCTAATAAATGACAAGAGTGAGAGAGAGATGAGTTGAAGCCCAAACACCAAAGGATGATCCCCTCTTTGTTCTTATGAAAATTTCTTCAGAAACTAAACTCTTGAAACAAACTAAAACGAAACTTAAAACCCTTATAAACTTGTTAAAAAACTTTCTTCTTGTTAGTTATGAATTGAGGATATGTGGGGGTATTTATAGGAAACCCCAAAGCCAAGAGAAAACAACAAAACCCAGCAAAAAGACAAAAACAGAAAAGCTTAAAAGAACTAGCCGTTGGACCGTCAGTCGACTGATACTGTTCATCAGTTGACTGATGATCTGACCGTTACAGGCTAGCAACACATCATCAGTCGACTGATGAACTCGTCAGTCGACCAATGACCTGATCAGTCAACTGAAACAAAACAAAAACCTTTTGATGATTCTAGGCTCATTCTTTAGTCGACTGATTGATCGACTGATTTCATCAGTCGACTGACCAGTCGACTGATAACAGATATACAACCTGTTTAAAGTAGAAATCTGATTTTTAAACTGCCTTGAAAAATATTAAACAAATTCAAAAAAATATAAAACTTTAGAAAATGATTGTAGACATGCTAATACACATGTTACAAAAATTAGTTTTCAAAAAGCACCTCCCAAATGTGAAAACACTTCATTTTTCAAAATAGTTCAAAACATGTAAATGTAAACACACTTGTTTTGACATTTTGACTAAACCATATTTTGAAACTCTATAAACTAATTTTATAGACTTAATAAAATAAGTACAAACTGATATTGAAGTCTATGAACTAATAAAACAATATTTTATCAAAAACACCTATATTTTGATAAAATCAACAAATATATGTGTGTGATTAATATGAGCTTGAAGTACTAACACACAAGTATAAACCTATACTACAAACTATATAAACTATATACCCAAACTTGTGATCTTCAATGAATCTCTATCTGGGTAAACTTGCGGATGAAGCTTGAACTTGGATCTTCAACTTGAATTATATTGCTTCACTTCACAATTTCCGCCAACCTCCATTTGATATGATCGTTGTGGCGCAATCCATCCAACCTCTAACATATTGTTCGCTTAGAATAAATAAAAAACACAAATACTAGAGAAACAATATTAGTTGTAAATTATTTGTTAATCATCATCAAAATATAAGGACCCAACAATCTCCCCCTTTTTGATGATGACAAACAATTTGCAAAAAGCGATATATGCATGAAAGGAAATGAATATACAAATTATGATTATCATGCATATAAACAAAAAGAATATACTCATAATATTTCTATTTCTCCCCCTTTGACAACATCAAAAAGGGGAAAATAAAAGAATAAAGAGAGCAAAAGCTCCCCCTACAAATAAGCACGGTGAGTATAAAACAAATATAGGGATTGCTTCCCCTATCAAAATGCCTCATGAATGTATAAAATGAATACTAAGGCATACATAAGTGAGCAAGCAAGATGAGAACATGCTAAACACAACTCACATACACAAAGACAATGAGAACACATAAAGATGTAATACTTATGAAAGAAGTGTCTCATTACACAAATATAAAAACATATATAAAAATAGATTTATGAAATCAAAAGAAAGAAGAACATGAGTATCATGAAAAAAGTTTTCAAATAAAAATAAATCACTCAAATGAGATCATAAATCACAAATAAATCACATAATAAAGAAATCAATATCAAAATGGCAAGAGAGGCAACCATATCAAGCTCTTAAGCTTGTTTTAACCCATATAAACATTTTAGTACCCAGTAAACAAGATTTGGGAATAAACACCCAATAAACTCAGGGGTTATATAAACGCAAACCTCTCAACAAAAATCAAAACTAATAATCATGAAACAAAAGAATTGCTCAAAAAAATTTCTTTTCATATCCAAAAAAATTTTAAATTATAATTTTCAAAACCAAGAAAAAGAAAAATAAAAACACTAAAATTCTTGGTTTAAAAATCAAATATGTTTTGGTACCCAAGTTATTATGGTACCAAAAGATTTAGGGATATGACCTCTATCTTTTAAGCTCAAAGCCCTTGGGTTATGAACCCATTTGGCGCATTTAGTGTACGAACACGGCCAAAATAATATTCATACAAATGACCATTCCGATTGTAATTTGTGCAATGAAAAGGAAGCATTTACTTATGTTGACCAAACAGTTGTGCACGGGACTCATTTGCAAAAATAGGCTTATCTTAAAAATTATTTTGCAAACGAGAAACTCTCCTCAAATCAAAATAAAATTTGGTCAAATGACCAAAACGACCACAAAACTCACATTTGTACACATGGGCATGTTTATGATGATCTATATGTGTGTGTACATGTGAATGTGATGATGAAGCTTGATGAGATGCATAAGAAGAATGAACCTTAGTGGGTTTATGTGTATCATAGAAAAATTTAGAAAGGTGGCCTTTTCGGCCGCAAGTAGAGTATTTGTAAATCTTGCTATACATGTGTGCATAGTGAGTGGATGATTTTGACTTATTTGCACTAAACTTGGCACACATATTTACAAGCTTCTTATCATTGTTAATGCATGTAGTTAGAGTTGAATCTAAAGAAGAAATACGGTTTTTAACATTGTTCAACTCATCATTAGGCATATTAGCATTAACATTAGAAGTAGAACAAAAATAATCATTTATAAAAGAAGCAGTATCATTTTTTATGTTCTCTACTTCTAATATGGCATTATCTTTTACATGAGATAAGCTAGAAATGGATGACGTTAATTTTTTATTTTCCAAATTTAACAAGTCATTGTTTTTTTAAGCATAGTATTTTCTTTTATAATGACATCAAATTTGGACACTAGCTCCTCATGATCGGATTTTAATACAACATGCTTGCTTTTAAGATTAATAAAATTATTATGCAATTTAGTGTAGGCATGCATTAATCTATCATATGCACAAGCGAGTTTATTAATGGATATATCACTATCGGATTCCGAACCGCTTACCACACTAGGGCTATCGCCTAGTGACCGTGTGCATGATGATGATGCACCAATAGAACTTAAAGAGGAAGCCGCCAAAGCTCATCGGATCACCACCAAGTTCTCTTGATGTGCTTCTATGAATTTTCATAATTTGTAAGCACTATCAAATGAATCAAGTTTGTTAGAAAAAGATGAATCAAAAGCGTTACGCAAAAATATTAGAACCCTATCCTGGTCTGATACCAATTGAAAGCACCTTAATGCCATTAGGAAGGGAACCCTAGAGGGGGGTGAATAGGATTTATGCTAATCTAATCTAATTTAAATGCCGAATAAAACTAAGTAACAAATATCCTAGCAAATATGAAATGCAACAAGATATATGTAAGGATAATAAACCAAGGGCAATATGAACACAAACAAGATAGTGGGAATATTAACAATAAGTAATAGACAAAGGCGATATAAGATATGAACACAAAAATAAAGTGCGCCAATGTAATCACAAACAATAGATATGATCAGGGAGTTCGGTCCCCACGACCTACGTCTCCGCTCCTCACCTTGAGGAGAACTCCACTATCACAACCGGGTTTTCTACGCTCACCCGAAAAATGTTTACACCGACACACTTAGTTTTCTAGTTCATCGAAAACTTTACAATTACTCATAATGTAAACACACTAACTACCACCTTAAGTGTTGGTTTCTAGCTCGTGTCTCCCTCAAGTGTTAGGAATTATAACCTCTCTCAAGGCATTACCACTTACCTCACTCCTCTTGGGACGACCCCGTCTCTCACCACACACTCCTCTTGGTGTACTAGTGTAATACAATGTGAACTTCATGATTAAACCACTCTACAACAATTCACACAATTACAAATACACTTCACACCCTCTAAGTGTTGGTCTCTAGCTCGTGTTTCCCTCAAGTGCTCAGAATTACGACCTACCTCTAGGCTTTACTATCAACGCCACTCCTCTCATAACAACCCCGTCTCTTACCAATCACTTCTCTCGGTGTCCAAGTGTAATACAATGTGCAACTCACAATATAGGCTCTCTACAACAAAATGTTCTCTAGACAAGGTGAGAACTCAATTAGGCACAACTCAATGTCACAAACCCCACAACCCAAATTATACTATGAATATAAATATAATAAGCTCAATGGTTGTGTGTGAACAAAGAGATTCAATAAAACAATTAAACTCAATATGAAATTTAGCTTACGAAATTAAGATCAAACATACAAAATGCTAGAATTAAGTTTAAGAAAAACTTCTTTATTGATCAAGAGAGAGAGGGAGAAGAGTTGGATGCTTAAACATTGATGGATAATCTTCCTCAAGCTCTTGTGAAATTGTTTTCACAAAACAAACTCTCAATTGCTTAAAAGCTTTTTGAATAAACACTAAACAAAACTTTAAACCCTTGTTAAACCTTCTTAAAACATTCTCTTGGTTGTTATGAAAGATGAGAGCAAGGGGGTATTTATAACAATCCAAGACATCAGCCAAAACCCAAGCAAATGACCAAAAACCCACACAAAAATAGAATCTGAAAATAGTCGTTACTGTGCAACGGTCACATTTATAAGTTGACTTGGATTCGACTTAGTATAAGTCAATTTGTATTTGACTTACAATAAGTCGACTTGAAAGATCACATAAGTCGACTTGCAGAAGAAAACTAACACTCAAAAATAATATACCTATAAGTCGACTTGCATTCGACTTATAACAAGTCGACTTGTATTCATGAATAAGTCGGCTCAGCAGAGGAAAAAATGCATATTCCAGAGTAGTTTATAAGTTGACTTGTCAGGGTTTATAAGTCGACTTATAAACATGCACATGCACTGTTCATGCTAAAAATCTGATTTTTAAACCTTGATAAAAATAGCAAATAAAATACAAAAAATGTAAACCTTTAGAAAATGATTGTAGATATGTTAATACACATGTTAAAAAAAGAATTTTTCAAATTGCATATGCCAAATGAGAAATCTCTTCATTTTTCAAAACTAGTCCAAAACATGAAAACATGAAACACTTGTTTTTGTTATTTTGACTAAACCATGTTTTGAAACTCTACAAAATAATTTTATAGATTTAAAGAAAGATATAAACAATTATTATGAAGTCAATAAACAAATTACTCAATATTTTCACAAATTCATATTTACATAAACATGAAAACCAAAAACTAAAACTTGTATATATATATATATATGAAACATTACAAAATGATTTTATAGACTTAAAAAAAGATATAAACTATTGTTATGAAGTCTATAAACAAATTACTCATTACTTTTACAAATTCATATTTATATAAACATGAAAACCAAAAACCAAAACTTGTATATATATATATATATATATATGAGAAACCAATAAAATGTGTGTGTATATGATATTGAGCTTAGAGTACTTAACACACATAATATAAAAACATAAACTAAATTACCCAAGCTTGATGAAGGTCATCAACGAAGCTCTATCTTGGTACACTTGCGGATAAAGCTTGAACTTGGATCTTCAACTTGAATTGCATAGGGTTCATTCCACAATTCCGTCAACCTCCATTGGATATGATTGTGAATACGCAATTCTATCCATCCTCTAACTTATTGTTTGTCTACAATAAATATAAAAACACAAACACTAGATAAACAAAATTAGTTATAAATTATTTGTTAATCATCATCAAAATAAAAGGACCTAACAATCTTCCCCTTTTTGATGATGACAAACAATTTACAAAAAGAGATATTGTTAGACCCTAGAGGGGGGGTGATTAGGGTCTTGTGCTAATCTAATCCGATTAAATGCCAATTAAAACTATGACAATGGCGATATAAGATAGTGGATGATATAGATAATGAGCTAATGACAATGGCGATATAAGATATGAACATAAATATGAAAGAACGCCAAAGCACACTCAAACAAGCAATATGATCACGGAGTTCGGACCTTCCGTCCTACGTCTCCGCTCCCCACTCCCGGGGAGAAATCCACTATCACAACCGGGTTTTCTACGCTCACCCGAATAACGTTTACACCTCACAGTGTCGGTTTTCAACGCTCACCGATCAACGTTCACACTCACCCTCACAATGTCGGTTTTCAACGTTCACCGATCAACGTTCACTCCTCACACTCGGTTTTCTAGTTCACCGAAAACTTCACAACACACTCGGTTTCTAGCTCACCGAGAACCTTACAACACTCACAAAGTAAATACAACAAATTTGTTCTCTACAATAGATGAGAACACAATGTAGCACAACTCAATGTTACAATCTCTCACCACCTAACTATACTATGTATGCAAATACTATAAGCTCAATGTGGGTGTGTGTAACAATGAGTAAATAAGATCAAATCAACTAAACTCAAGTATGAAATCTAGCTTAAGAACAATGATAATCAATCAAGTATATAAATGTAAAGCTAGAGTTTGAGTTTAGAAAACTTCTCAATTTGATAACAAGAGATGGAGGGATGATAGTTGGAAGCTCAAACTTCAATAGATAATCTCCTCAAGCTCTTGTGGAATTTGATTCACCAAAACAAACTCTCAATTTGCTTAAAAGCTTTTTAAACACACTTAAACCAAACTAAAACCCTTGTTAAAAACTTTATTAAACTTGATTAAAAACTCTCTTAGTTAGTTTGAAAAGACATCAGCAATGGGGTATATATACCCACTCAAAGCTCAGCCAAAAACCCCAAAACGAAATGACCAAAAACCCCAGCAAACAGCTCAGAGAAAGAGCCGTTAAAAAGCAACGGCTATATTGTCGGTCGACCGAAAATTCCGTCGGTCGACCGATGGAAAAATTCGGTCGACCGATGGAAAGTTCGGTCGACCGTTATCCAGGTCGAAAACAGGAAATCAAGCAAACACTTATCCGGTCGACCGGTGCGGTCGACCGATGGAGCTTTTCGGTCGACCGGACCGGTCGACCGACCAACTCTCTGGACCATGCTGACGAAAAAACAAACGAGCGGTCGACCGGTGCGGTCGACCGAAAACAGACATTTCAAAACCTGATTTTAAAGCTGACTTTTAAGACTTTGGAAAAATGTTAAAAATAACAAATGAAGTCCAAAAATTATGAAACTTTGGAAAATGTATATAAACATGTAAATGAACATGTTACAAAAAGAATTTTCCAAATTGCATTTCCCATTTGTGAAAAATCATCATTTTGCAAAATAGTTCAAAAACATGAAAACCTGAAAATTGATATTTTGATATTTTGACTTAAACAACATTTTGAAACCTTATGAAATGATTGTATAGACTTGATAAAAGATATAACATGTTGTTATGAAGTCTATAATCTAGAAATACAATATTTTCATAAATTTGCATATTCTATGCAATATATTCAAAACACTAAATATGATTTCATTAAATATAAGCTTGTTAAAGGTGAAATCATATATAGGCATATAAACATGAAACAAAATAGTATTTTCCAATTCTATTCATTTGTTTCATAGTAAAACTTGAAAACTATCAAACCAAAACATATATGTATATATATAACTATATATATACAAAATCCAAAACGTGTATGTGCGTATATGATTGAGCTTAAAGTACTAACACACATAATATAAATTCCTAAACTAAATTACCCAAGCAATGATCTTGATCTTCAATAAGCTTGACTTGGTAATCTCGCGGATGAAGCTTGAACTTGGATCTTGAACTTTGAATAGCAAGGCTTCACCGTTATTCCGCCAACCTCCATTGGATATGATCGTTGAAGCTCTATTCCATCCATCCTCCAACAACGTTGTTTGTCTACAAAACATAGGAATGCACAAACACTAGACAAACAACATTAGTAATAAATTGTTTGTTAAACATCATCAAAACAAGAAGGCCAACAATCTCCCCCTTTTTGATGATGACAAACAATTTACAAAAAGGAATATATGCATGAAGGAAATGAACATATACAAGATAATAACTCACATGCATATAAACAAACAAGATAGATATACTCACAATATTTCTCCCCCTTTGACAACATCAAAAAGGGGACAAAAAGAATAAGAGAGCGAAAGCTCCCCCTATCAATAAGCATAGGTGAGTACAAAGCATAAGAAGATATAGGGATTGCTCCCCCTATCAAAATGCCATATGGAATATATGAAATGAATATCATGGCAAACATATGTGAGCA
>NC_033798.1:78000598-78016418 GCF_001876935.1 Asparagus officinalis | reverse complement strand
TGATTAGGGTCTTATGCAAATCTAATACGATTATATGACAATATAAATTAATTAATGAGTTATCCTAGCAAGTATGAATTACAATAATATATGTGAGCTAGGATAAACAATATGAACAAGGGATATATCCTAGCAATGAGATATACTATGAGTTATATGCAAGGATATGAAACTAAGGGTGATATAAACATAAATAAGATAAACAAGATAGTGGATAATATGAACTAAGAGTAAATGACAATGGCGATATAAGATATGAGCATGAATATAAATGAACGCCAAAGCACACTCAAACACACTATATGATCACGGAGTTCGGACCTTCCGTCCTACGTCTCCGCTCCCCACTCCCGGGGAGAAATCCACTATCAACCGGGTTTTCTACGTTCACCCGAATACCGAAAACCTCACTACACACTCGGTTTCTAGCTCACCGAAAACCTAACAATCTCACAATGTAACAAATATAAATTGTTCTCTAATATGGATGAGAACACAATAAAAGCTCACACTCAATGTTACAACTCTCACAACCCTAATATACTATGTATGCAAATACAATAAGCTCAAGTGGGTAGGCTCAATACAAAGTGTTTGTTCTCTACAATGGATGAGAACGAATTGTAAGCTCACTCTCTAAGATACACAATCTCACAACCCAATTATACTATGAATGTAAATACAATAAGCTCAATAGGTTGTGTGTGAACAAAGAGATATAAATCAAAATCAAACTAAACTCAAATATAAAATCTAGCTTAAGAACAATGATAATCAAACAAGTATATAAATGTAAAGCTAGAGTTTGAGTTTAGAAAACTTCTCAATTTGATAACAAGAGATGGAGGGATGATAGTTGGAAGCTCAAACTTCAATAGATAATCTCCTCAAGCTCTTGTGGAATTTGATTCACAAAATCGAAACACTCAAATGCTTAAAAGCTTATAAACACACTTTAAACAAACTTAAACCCTTGATTAAAGTTTTCTTAAACTTATTTTAAAACTCTCTTGGTTAGCTTGAGAGTTGAAGATAATGGGGTATTTATACCCTCTCACAACTGAGTCAAGAAACCAGAGCAAAAGACAAAACAGCCCCAAGGCAACGGTCAAAAAACTAGCCGTTGGAAGCTGAGAGAATACTCGTCGGTCGACCGGAAAATTCGTCGGTCGACCGAAATTTTCATCGGTCGACCGGACCGGTCGACCGACAGGCTTTCTGTCGCCCAGTGAACTTTTGACCTCAGGTTCGGTCGACCGGTGCGGTCGACCGAAATCTGACATATTCAAAAATTGTTTTGCTGATTTTAAAACGCTGTTTAAAAATATCAAATAAATTCCAAAAAATGTAAAACTTTGGGGAATGATTGTAGACATGATAATAAACATGCTACAACGACTGGTTTCGAAAAAGGACTTCCCAAATGAAAAATATCATCATTTTACAAAATAGTCCAAAACATGAAAACCTGAAAATTGATATTTTGATATTTTGACTTAAACAACATTTTGAAACCTTATGAAATGATTGTATAGACTTGATAAAAGATATAATATGTTGTTATGAAGTCTATAACCTTGAAATACAATATTTTCATTAAATTGCATATTCTATGCAATATATTCAAAACACTAAATATGATTTCATTAAATATAAGCTTGTTAAAGGTGAAATCATATATAGGCATATAAACATGAAACAAAATAGTATTTTCCAATTCTATTCATTTGTTTCATAGTAAAACTTGAAAACTATCAAACCAAAACATATATGTATATATATAACTATATATATACAAAAACCAAAACGTGTATGTGTGTATATGATTGAGCTTAAAGTACTAACACACATAATATAAATTCCTAAACTAAATTACCCAAGCAATGATCTTGATCTTCAACGAAGCTCTATCGTGGTAATCTTGCGGATGAAGCTTGAACTTGGATCTTGACTTAAATGTGCATTGCTTCACTCCACTATTCCGCCAACCTCCTTTGGATATGATCGTTGAAGCTCTATTCCATCCATCCTCCAACATATTGTTTGCCTAGAATCAATATAAAACACAAACACTAGACAAACAATATTAGATGTAAATTGTTTGTAAATCATCATTAAAATAAGAAGGCCAACAGATATATGCATGAAAGTAAATTAATATGTAAATTAGAATTATCATGCATATAACCAAAATAAGATATACTCATAATATTTCTCCCCCTTTGACAACATCAAAAAGGGGAAAAAACAAAAGAATGGAGAGAGCGAAAGCTCCCCCTACATAAAAAAACATGGGTGAGTATAAAACAATTATAGGGATTGATCCCCCTATCAAAATACCGTATAGAGTATATATAATAATGATCATGGCAAACATGTGAGCAAGCATAAATGTAAAATATGCTAAGCATAACTCACATACAACAAACAATTGAGAACACGTATAAAAATATCAATATGAAAATAGTGTGTCTCAAAACATAAATATAAAAATCATGCATAAAATAGATTTATGAACTCAAAAGAAAAAGAACATGAGAATCATGCAAAAAAAAGTTTTCAAATGAAAAACAAATCAACCAATGAAATCATAAATCACAAGTAAATCACAAGTAAATCACATAAAACCAAATCATCATTGATTTTTAAAAATCAAGAGGCAACCATATCTAGATCTTGAGCTAGTAACAACCCATATAAACATTTTAGCACCCGGTAAACAAGATTTGGGAATAAACACCTAATAAATCCTGGGTTTGATCAAAATGTAAACCTCTCATGACAATCAAAGCAAACAAATTATGAAAACAAAAGAATTTACCAAAAATTGTTTTCATATTAAAAAAATTTTAAAGCATAATTTTCAAAACCAAGAAAAAGAAACATAAAAACACTAAAATTTCTTTGTTTAAAGATCAAATATGTTTTGGTACCCAAGTATTATTGGTACCAAAAGGGTTAGGGATATGACCTATCATTAAACTCAAAGCCCTTGGGTTATGAACCCATTTGGGCGCATGTGGTGCACTAACACGATCATAACAAAAATTACTCAAATGACCCTTCCGATTACAATAAGTACTATGGAAAGGAAGCATTTGCTTATGTTGACTAAACAGTTGTGTACGGGACTCGTTTACAAAACTAGGTTTATCTTGGAAATTATTTTGCAAACGAGAAACTCTCCTCAAATCAAAACAAAATTTGGTCAAATGACCAAAACGACTACAAAATTCACATTTGTATACATAGGCATGTTTATGATAAACATGATGAGTTTGTGCATGTACATGTGCATGTGATGAAGAAGCATTATGAGATGCACAGGAAGCATTAGTCTTAGAGGATTTGTGTGCATCATAGCAAAATGTAGTAATGTGGCCTTTACGATCGTAAATTGAACATTTGTAAATTTTGCTATACAAGTGTGCATAGTGTGTAGGTGATTTTGTAGCACTAAATTTAGCACTACAAGTGTGCATAGTGTGTAGGTGATTTTGTAGCACTAAATTTAGCACACTTGTCCATAAGTTTCTTATGGTTATCAATGCATATTTTTAAAGTTGAATCTAAAGATGAAATGTGTTTATTCACAAGATTCAAATTATCATTAGGCACATATGTATTTTTATTAGAAGTAGACATAAATAGTTATTTATAAAAGAAGCAGTATTATTTTTTATGTTATCTACTTCTAACATGACATTATCTTTTTCATGAGATAAGCAAGTTATAGATATGGTTAATTTTTCATTTTTCAAAATTAACTTGTCATTGTTTTCTTTAAGCATGGTATTTTCTTTTGCAATGACATTCAATTTTGACATTAGCTCCTCATGATCGGATTTTAATGCAACATGCTTGCTTTTTAAATTTACATAATTATGATGTAATTTGTTATAGGCATGTAATAATTTTTTACTAGCACAAGTAAGTTCATCACTAGATAAATCATTAATTGATTCGAACTCGCAAACCTCACTAGGGCTATCGCCTAGTGCTCCTGTGCATGATGCTCTATTGGAACTTGAAGAGAAAGCCTTCAAAGCTTGCCGGATCACCTCTAAGTCCCATTGATGTGCTTCTATAAAATTTTAAAGTTTGTAAGCACTATAAAAATGAACAAATTTGTTAGAAAAGGATGAGTTAAAAGTATTAAGCAAATATTCTCTATTGGAACTTGAAGAGAAAGCCTCCAAAGCTTACCGGATCACCTCTAAGTCCCATTGATGTGCTTCTATAAAATTTTAAAGTTTGTAAGCACTATAAAAATGAACAAATTTGTTAGAAAAGGATGAGTTAAAAGTATTAAGCAAATATTCTAACAAAAGCTTGTTCATATTAAACATTCTTTTATCATTTTTACTCCACTTAGATTTTTCCAAAGTGGGTACAATATAAGCACCTCAATAACTTCCCATAAATTAAATTGTCTAGATTTAACAAAAATATTAAATCTAGAACATCATTGGTCATAGGGGAAATTATCTATTTTAGGAGCAACATTAGGATCATAGCCTAAACAAGATGCACAATACATATCCAACATTATAAATATGTGCAAACAAGATAACAATAAATCTATAAACTAGATTAGCATAAAAAATAACTTGGATCTTTAAATCAAGGTGGTTAGACCTTAAATCAAAGAGCATCAAGCTCTGATACCAATTGTTAGAACCCTATCCTGGTCTGATACCAATTAAAAGTACCCTAATACCCCTAGGAAGGGAACCCTAGAGGGGGGTGAATAGGGTTTATGCTAATCTAATCCAATTTAAATATTGATTAAAACTAATTAACAAATATCCTAGCAAATATGATATGCAACAAGATATATGCAAGGATAATAAACCAAGGGCAATATGAACACAAACAAGATAGTGGGAATATGAAAACATGAAACACTTGTTTTTATTATTTTGACTAAACCATGTTTTGAAACTCTACAAAATAATTTTATAGACTTAAAGAAAGATGTAAACTATTGTTATAAAGTCTATAAACAAATTACTCAATATTTTCACAAATTCATATTTACATAAACATAAAAACCAAAATCCAAAACTTGTATTATATATATATATATACTATATATATGTATGTATGTATATGTATATATATATGTATGTATGTATATATATATATATGTATGTATGTATGTATATTATATATATGTATGTATGTATATATGTTAATAATATATATATATATATATATACACTAATATTATATATATATTATATATATACTATATTAGTATATAATATATATATAATATATACTATATATATATATATATATATATATCATATATATATATATACACACACACACACAACACAACACACACATATATATAATATATACCTATATATATATTATATGTATATATATATATATATATATATATATACTATACATATATATATATAATATAGTATTATATATAATATATAAATATATATATATATATATATTATATAATAATGAACACATACACATATATATATATATATATATATATTATATAATTATATATATATATATATATATAGTATATATATATATATATATATAATATATAATATATATATAATATATATTATATATAATATATATATATATATTATATGTATGTATATAATATAGTATGTATTCTGTATATTATTATATATTTATAGTAATAATATATATATATATAATTATTATATATATTATATATATTATATATATATATATATATAATATATATATATATATCCCAATATCATATATATATAATATATATATATATATATATATAATATATTATATATATATATATATATATATATATATATATATGAGAAACCAATAAAATGTGTGTATATGATATTGAGCTTAGAGTGCTTAACACACATAATATAAAATCTAAACTAAATTACCCAAGCTTGATGAAGGTCTTCAACGAAGCTCTAGCTTGGTACACTTGTAGATGAAGTTTAAACTTGGATCTTCAACTTGAATTGCATAGGCTTCATTCCACAATTCCGCCAACCTCCATTGGATATAATCGTGAATGCGCAATTTCATCCATCCTCTAACTTATTATCTGTCTACAATAAATACAATAACACAAACATTAGTTATAAATTGTTTGTTAATTATCATTAAAACAAAAGGACCCAACAAAAAATTCTAACAATAGCTTATTCATCGTAAACATCTTATGATCATTTTTACTCCACTTGGATTTCTCCGAAGTGGGTACAATATAAGCATTTTCTATCACATAGTATCTCCCTCTCACTTGGGCTCATTTTCTACCTCTTATTGTATCGCTTCGAATATCACTAATCACTACTAACACCTTACTTTTTGTATTCTATCACATGATTGACTTTTTGACGAGCCGCAGAACCGGTTGTGACCCGTACAGCCACCCGATGACCCCTACTGCTCTCTACAACATCCTCGACAATATTCCTAAGGTAAGATCCCGATTCTCATTTAGTTTTGTCTCAATTCTTATGTTTGTCGTGCGTGCGAATTTACCATTTTTAATTGTTTTATTAGAATTTTAGATCTGTTAATAATTATCTATGTGGGTTTGATGAATAATATTGAATGAATCATAATTATGTGATAAATATTATTTTTTTTGAATAATTATAATATTTTTAGGAATTTATTTTGTGGAAGGAAATCATTTTAGAATGATAAATATTTTTAAAATAATTTATTTTGTGAAAATAGACTATTTTGAATTAATAAGAATTTATATTGTAAAAAGATTATTTTGAATTTATTAATTTATTATTTTAAGAGATTAATTTTAGAATAATTATGGTGGGAGATAATTTAAAAGGATTATCTTGAAAGGAATTTATTTTGCAAATGAATTATTTATTTTTGAATGAATTTAATTTATGATTGTGTGATTGATGGTTGTTGACCGTGACATTTTATTTGTAAATCATTCGCTGATTTCGTGATTCTTATTTCAATTACGGGACATGCCATGATTTTATTACATAGCATTAGCTGCATTTATTGTTCCTTATTGTTATTGAGAATTGTTAGGAGTTTATAACTATAGTGACATGTATGACATGAATAAAACCTAGAGGCTTGTGTGTTGTTGACTTAGAAATACAAGAGATGTTGGGATAGGAAAGTCTATGTTCATGTAATCGGACAATGCTGTTGATATATCTTCCAAGCTTTCACCAGTAGATCGGTGTCGCCACTGGAGTTAGTTAGTTGGGTCAAAGTAGATCGGTGTCGCTACTTTGATCAGTGAATTTGATATTCACCCGAGTTTAGCTTGAGTCCGAACAAGGCTGAAAATGGATTGCGTGTAGTCCTCTGACCGAGTTTGTGTAGCGGTATTGGATGCACGTGGGGGATTAGTGAACAGTCAGTTATCCGATGATATGAGCATTGACTCTATGTGAGATGTGAACTAGTGACCTGTTATAGGATGGCTAGTTACATGACCCTGTTTCTTGGCTAAGTATGAATTCTTATGAGATGTAGGCCAGTTGTATTCCTTTTCATACATAGATCGAGGTTAATATTTAATTATCTACAATTTGAGACATATGGTATATACATGAGGGTTTTCTTGTTTGGATTATTTCGCTCAACGTACTACGTCTCTTGTTATAGATTTTTAAGTATTAATTCTATCTAGTTGTATGATCCTATTACTTGGATGGTTATTCTGATCGCTAGCTGCATGATCGACTTGTTACTTGGTTGATTTTGTTGGATTTCCAGTTGCACGTTCTTTTATCATTTCTGTTGTTGTATCGTTTTCGCATTGGGTTTTTGTTCGCTCTATTTATTTTGTGGGATCTTGTCGTGTGCCATGCACGCTAACGTACACCTATTTTCTCTGGTGTACGACAGATTTAGGAGACAAATAGCCTCAGTTCGGAATCGTACAAGAGCCATAGGATTCTCAGCAAGAGTGCCTTACAGACGGAGTAGAAATATAAGTTGAAGCTTAGCTTTTTCCTTAGTTATTTGATGGTGCTTAGTTTATTCTTTTACAGTACTTCCTTTCCATTCCTGTTGAATGATGTATTTTCATATTCCTTTAGTACTTATTTGGACATTTTGTAATAAGGGCATGTTGACCCAAACTCTGTGTCACAGATGATATTCTATTTGTGATATTTCTCTTTTTCATTCTGAGTTGTTCATTATATTCTTGCTATCTGTGATCGGGGACATGTGCCTTTGTATTTATTTCTTGACGCTTAGCGTATTAGGTTGAGGAGAAATGTTTATTTTTATTTATTCTCCTTAATTTAATACGTCGTGGGCTTGTTCACGTTCCGATTTCTGTTATTTTGGAAGCGAGGCATGACAGGTTTTAGTGATGACCCATGCAGGTCACGGTCCTGAGTTCCTACCAGTGAGAACATAACGGACAACTTAGACTCATATCATGATTTCATCCGTGAGACTATTCTTGAGCTCTTATCCAAGTTTTATAGAGAAGTTTCTCAAACTCTATTCTCAGCAAGAGTTCCTTGCAAACGGAGCAGAAATACAAGTTGAAGCTTAGCTTTTTTCTTAGTTATTTGATGGTGCTTAGTTTATTCTTTTACAGTACTTCCTTTCCATTCCTGTTGAACGATGTATTTTCATATTCCTCTAGTACTTATTTGGACTGTTTTATAATAAGGGCATGTTGACCCAAACTCTGTGTCACGGATGATATTCTATTTGTAATATGTCTCTTTTTCATTCTGAGTTATTCATTATATTCTTGCTATCTGTGATCGGGGACCTATGCCTTTGCATTTATTTCTTGACGCTTAGCATATTAGGTTAAGGAGAAATGTTTATTTTTATTTATTCTCCTTAATCTAATACGTCACGAGCTTGTTCACGTTCTGATTCCTTATATTTTTGGAAGCGGGGCGTGACAGGTGTTAGACCCTAGAGGGGGGTGATTAGGGTCTTATGGTAATCTAATCCGATTCTATATCAATTAAAACTAATTAAAAAATTATTCTTGCAAGATAAATATATAATATGTTATAAGCAAGAATATGCAATATAAACAAAAGTAAACTGGAAGATAGTGTGCAAAAAGACAAACGCAAACAAACGATATGATTATGGAGTTCGGTCCCCACGACCTACGTCTCCGCTCCTCACCTCGAGGAGATCTCCACTAACACAACTGGGTTTTATACGCTTACCCGAATAATATTTACACCTCACAATACGGTTTTCTAGTTCACCAAAAACTTCACAACTTACACACTAGCAATACACTTCACACCCTCTAAGTGTTGGCCTAGCCCGTGTGACCTTCCTCAAGT
The DNA here is from genome assembly GCF_001876935.1 of Asparagus officinalis. Taxonomy (NCBI): domain Eukaryota; kingdom Viridiplantae; phylum Streptophyta; class Magnoliopsida; order Asparagales; family Asparagaceae; genus Asparagus; species Asparagus officinalis. Next base: position 78,007,092 of record NC_033798.1, on the reverse strand, counting down.
GCTCGGAATTATAACATACCTCTAGGCTTTACTACCAACGTCACTCCTCTCGGAACCGATTCCGTCTCTCACCAACCACTTCTCTCGGTGTCCAAGTGTAGTACAATGTGCAACTCACAAAAGGCTTAATTACAATAAAATGTTCTCTAACATGAATGAGAACTCAATATAGGCTCAATCTCACAAATCATAATCCCACAACCCAATATGATGTATGAAATCCTATAAGCTCAATTATGGTGTGTGTGTGTGTGTGTGATAAAATGAGTATAAAGGAAATCAAACTCAAATAACAAACTAGCAATAATGATATATGAAAATAAAATACAAATTGCTAGAGAATAGAGTTTGAGAAACTTCTCTATAAAACACAATAGTGGTTGGAGATGATTGAGGATGAATTCTCCAATTGAAAGATCAAGCCACCTCTTATAAACACAAACTTAATCACTTGAATAAACTTTAAAACCTTTTTAAACTCTTGTTAAAACTCACTTCCAAAGATGTCTATTGCTGATGAGAAGTTAGGGGTTTATATATGAAGAGAAAACAGCAGACAAAAACCCAAGCAAATCAGCGAAAAATCTCCCAAAAACTAAGAAACAGATTCTGTACAAAACTAGCCATTGGACAGCCTATCAGTCGACTGACGGGATGTATCAGTCGACTAATAAGCTGAATGTTGTATTCAAAAATGAGCTTATCAGTCGATTGAAAAATATTTTCAGTCGACTGACAGAGTCAGTCGACTGGTCAGTCGATGAAAACACAACAGAGAGCAAAATGAACATTCCAGGCACTTTCTTCAGTCGGCTCATCAGTCGACTGATGTCATCAGTCGACTGATTAGTCAACTGATAACAGGTTTTCAGCCTGAACTGATTTTTAAGTTTAATTTCAAGGCTCTGTTAAAAATAACAAATAAAATCCAAAAAATGTAAACCTTTGGGAAACGTTTATAAACATGAATATGAACATGTTGGAAAAAAATTTCAAATAGCTTTAACCATTTATGAAAACACAGAAAAATTCAACAATGCTAAAATACATAGTTTTCAAACATGTTAGTTTTTGCTATTTTAGATCAAATCAGGTTTTGAAAGCTTGTGTAACCTTTTTATGGACTTAACAAATGATGTTAACATGGTTGATATAGTCCAAAACATATTTGAATGTAATTTGCATAAAAACACATATTTTCATGAAAATTCACAAATGAATTGTGTGTGCAAACTTGAGCTTATAGAATTAATCACACACAATATTATCCTATACTAAGTATACCCAAATAATCTTGATCTTCAATGTGGCTTGACTTGGTATACTAGCGAATAAAGCTTGAATTTGAATCTTCAACTGAATTGTGTTGGCTTCACCCACTATTCCTCCATCATCTATTGGATATGACCGTTGAAGTGCAATTCCATTTATCCTCAAACAAGTTGTTTGCCTAGAATAAATACGAAAATACAAACACTAGACAAACAATATTAATGATAAATTGTTTGTTAAACATCATCAAAACAAGAAGGCCAACAACAGGTTTTAGTGGTGGTCCATGCAAGTCACGGTTCCGAGTTCCTACCAGTGAGAATATAACAGACAACTTAGACTCATATCATGATTTCATCCGTGAGACTATTCTTGAGCTATTATCTTATTTTCTTGATAGATTTCGTTTCGTTCCTATCTTATCACTTTTGACTCCGGATCTTCCCACTATTTCTTGTCTCGTAACTTCCCATTGTTCCTTGTTTCTTGTCTCCTCTGCTTATGGACATCGTTCCATATCTATCCTTGGGTTCTTATTTTAATTTTGAGGATGGAATTAGTTTTAAGAGAGGTAGAATGTAATGATCATGAATTTTCGATACTAGTTAAAAATAATTTTTTGGTATTTTATAATATTTAGTTATTATTTTTAAAAGAGTATTTGCATTTTTCTTGATTTTTTAGAATTTTCTATGATTTAAAGTTTTATATTTATTTAAATGATTTTGATATTTATAAATTTATTTAGTGTAGTAAAAAACTTTTGAATTTATTCGTTATGTTATCGATACTATTATGTATCATTTTGAATAATACGTTGTATTATTATTACTATTATGTATTATTTCGAATAATAAATTATTATTATTATTATGTATTATTTTATATAATCTGTTGTATTATTACTATTTTTGTGTATTATCTGTTGTATTAGTATAACTGGTGCATTTTATTATGTAGATAATTATCTCGATTCTAAATATAAAAAAATATTTTTTATTAATTATTCTCGTTTAATTGTACAATTTATTGGATTATTACTACTATTGCGAATTAGCTGTTGTATTAGTACAATTGGTACGTTTTATTTTATAGATAATTTTTTTATAATTTTTTAATTTATTTCATAATTAATATTATTTTTAATTATTTTTCAAAACCCTAAATATGTATATATATATATATATATATATATATAATATATATATATATATATAGTATAATATTATATATATATATATATATATATATACTATATATATATATCATTCATCTTTTTCCTCTCTCTCTCCCTCCTCTCCTCTCTCTTTTTCGTTCACATGTAGTTGCTCCTCTTCTCTCTCTTCCTCTCTTGTTCTCTCTCCCTCTTCTTCAAACCCACAGAGATCCTCCCTCCCCTTCACGCATGCTCTCTCCTCCGTCACCCTCTTAACTGCCATCTCCTCTCTCCCCTCGTTCATCAATCTCAGGCGCCACCCTCCAGTGCCCCGACACCCACTGCAGCTCCTCCACCTCCATCTTCTCCCTTCACCTCGCCACCACCATCACCTTTGCTTCCTCTCTCCCTTCCTTGACCGAGCAACCCCACCGGATCCCCGCACAACCCCGTCGAAGCCCACCGAGACACCTCAACGACCCCGAAAACCTCCTCCCACCTCTGGTAAGCCCAGACAGTGGCGAAAGGCTCCGAACAGCGAAGAACAAACCCGAACAGTGAGTAATTGTACTGCAGAAAACTACAGTCTGGTGTCGACTTTGCACACACTTTACGATCACCTCCAATCTCCATTTCTGCTGATTTCTTCTCTGGTGAGTAGTCCTACATATTGACTATCACTCCAATTTATATCATACTCTAACTCATTCTCTATCTCTCTCGGTAATGTCCAAAACATCGCTCGACGGTAGTAGCGAGCAGAAAACAACAGCATCGTGCTGACTTCGCACGTGTTTTTCGACCACCTCCGGTCTCCGTTTTCACCACCGTCTTCGCCGATGTGTATCCATTTATATTATCTATCACATGGTATCTCCCTCTTAGGCTCATTTTCTACCTCTCATTATATCGCTTCGAATATCTCTAATCGCTACTAACACCTTCTTTTTTGTATTCTATCATACGATTGACTTTCCGACGAGCCGCGGAATACGTTGTGACCAGTATAGCCACCCGACAACCCCCACTGTCCTTTATGACATCCTCAACAATATTCTCAAGGCAAGATCCCAATTCTCGTTTAGTTTTGTCTCAATTCTTATGTTTATCGTACGTGCGAATTTACCCTTTTTAATTGTTTTATTAGAATTTTAGATCTGTTAATAATTATCTATATGGGTTTGATGAATAATATTGAATGAATCATAATTTTTTGATAAATATTATTTTTTAAATAATTATAAATTTTTTTAAGAATTTATTTTGTGGAAGGAAATCATTTTAGAATGATAAATATTTTAAAAGAATTTATTTTAGGAAAATAGACTATTTTGAATTAATAAGAATTTATGTTGTAAAAGATTATTTTGAATTTATGAATTTATTATTTTAAGAGATTATTTTTAGAATAATTATGGTGAGAGATAATTTAAAAGGATTATTCACAAAAGGATTCTTGAAAGGAATTTAAAAGGATTATTTTTAGAATAATTATGGTGAGAGATAATTTAAAAGGATTAACTTGAAAGGAATTTATTTTGCAAAAGAATTATTTATTTTTGAATAAATTTAATTTATGATTGTGTGATTGATGGTTGTTGACCATGGAGAATTCTGTGCTGATGACCTCGTCCTTCGCAAAGAAGCTTTCGACAAATACACCCGGAGAGGCAAACTTGCCCCAAACTGGGAAGGCCCATGCACAATCCTAGAAAAGCTGTGACCAGGTACTTATCGACTAATGGTCCCAAATGTGAGAGTCTTGTAACATCCCTAGAATATTGAGCACTTGAGGAGATATTTTCTATAATTTTGTACAGTTTCCTTCATTATAAATGAAATTTTATCGAAACTAACTCATGTCTCACACTCCTGTAGTGCCTAATCTGTGTAGGAATTCGTGCCTAATCTATGTAGGAATTCTAAGCCCTTAGTGTCTTCTCAGGATAAACCCAAGGCACTCTCACCATATGGTCGACTCCAACATTCACCTCTCGACTATCATGGTAATATTAAAGCCCCAAGTGTCTACATAAGTCCTGGGCATCCAATCTCTAGGTTGTCATTTTATCATATTGCCATTACAGAGGCCCTCAGTAGGGCAAAGGACCTAGACGTCCTCAGTAGGACCTAGGCACGCGACCTCAGGGTTGAGTTCTAAGCCCTTAGTACTTTCTCAGGGTAAACCCACAGCACTCTCACCGTATGGTTGACTCCAATATTCACCTCTCGACCATCATGGCAATATTGAAGCCCCAGGCGTCTATATAAGTACTATGCACTTAACCTTCGGGTTATCATTTTACCATATTACCATCAGGGTGGCCCTCAGTAGGATGAAAGACCTAGATGTCCTCAGTAGGACCAAGACACTCAACCTTAGGAGTGAGTTCTAAGCCCTTGGTGCCTTCTCAGGGTAAACCCAAGGCACTCTCACCATATGGTCAACTCCCATATTCACCTCTCGACCATTATGGCCATTGCCAAAGTCCCAAGTGTCTACATAAGTTCTAGGCACCTAACCCCAGGGTTGTCAATTTGCTAAAGACCCAAGCGTCTATGTAAGTCCTGGGCACCCAACCTCAGGGTTGTCACTTTGTTGAAAAGACCTCGATGCCCTTAATAAGTCTAAGGCATGTACCCTAATCCCTTGGTGTCATCATGAATAAACCTAATGCATAGAGTTCACATGTTTGATCATCTTCTGCAAAAAAGACTAAGGCACTTCAATTTGCCAGTCTTCGTTGACAAAAGACCTGGACATCTCGCTCACAAGAGGTGTAAAATGAGCCAATCGTCTTGGTCCCTCAGCACTCGGGTTGACATAACATGACCGACTCACAACAATCAACACTTGTTCTCTCGGCAAAGTCAGAACAAAGTTAAAAATATAGCAAGGAATAATTGAAGGCAAACTCCAGAATGAGAGTAAAGTCAATCTTTATTCTAACATTCAAAGATTATTACAAGCTTCATTATAGTATCGTTTATTCACAACAAGGCATGTCGATATTTACAAAAAAAAGAAAAAAAAGAGATACAAGCCATTAGATCTCTTAGCCAGATCTGGGAGTAGGGCTTGGGAGATCCTCAGCAGGGGCCACAGAGTCAGCTGGGGCAGGATCAGCAGAAATGGAAGCGGTGGGGTCCTCTCTAGGGTCGTCCTCCGACTCCTCATCACCATCTTCTAACGCCAAGTCCAACCCCCCTCCACTCACCTCGATCTCCTTTAGGAAGTTGAGATAGTAAGAGACACGGGTAGGGTAAAGGCGATAAGGTGCGGTTCAAGAGCCAAGAGGGAGCAGAGAGACTAAGTAGTCGACACTAGCCTTGCAAGCCAAAGCCACCTCCATTTTACCTAAGGGGCCATGGCGCCAATCATCAACCACCTTCTCCCTATACTACTCTGATTCTATCTGAGCAAGCCGATCCTCGAGGTCTTTGACCATTACCATGGATGCTTGATGAGTCAACCGATCCTCCTCGAGGTCTCATCTCATTTGATCAGCCAAGAGACAACTCGATCGAGCGTCCTCCTCAGTTGCCTCCTTGAGATACCTCTCAAACTCGAGCTCCCCCTCCAAAGAAGTTAGTCGGTTGTCCTGCTCAGAGATTCCTTGCTGGAGGCAGCCAACCTCACCCTTTAGTTGGACCACTTCGCCGCGAAGCTTCTCAATCAAAGCTGCTTGCTTGGTGCTATGGGATTGGATTCCCTTAAGGAACCTTTCCCTTGCATCCACCTCCCGGTGCTAGCTACCCTCGATGCCATTCAGCTCGGTCTCCAAGGCACCTATCTTCTTCTCCACTTCCACCATGGCTGACCTATCCCTGGTGAAGTCCTTCTGCCATTCCACAGAAGCCTTGTACATATGGCAGAGCTGGTTGTACATCTACTGCTCCACCAAGGACCCTCAGACCAAGTAGGCCTTGAGGGCTATATGAAAGTCAACACTTGGCATGTCCCACAAGATCCCCTCATCCTTCGGGAGTTGGAACTGCTAGACGGCCCAAATTGGGGCAGTGGAAAACCTCAAGATCGAAGAGTCCATATCGAGAGGCGCTGCCG
>NC_033798.1:78000315-78000588 GCF_001876935.1 Asparagus officinalis | reverse complement strand
GCTGCCGCCATAAACCTACCACCCTCTGGGATTTCCTTCTTACACGAATAGGGGGCTAGCAGCACTCCCATCAACATGGCCTTAGCCTTCTCCCAGAAGCGAGGGTCGACTTCTAAAATTTAGTGGCAGAACGGCCAAATCTCTTCTTCCTCCTCGCCAGCCTCGCCGGTCGCAGACGATGGAGGGTGTACCGCTTGCTCTTCAACACCCCTCGAAGTTCCTACAGGCTCCTTGCCTGGTCTGTAAGATGGCTTGAGCATAGGACCCAAGTTG
>NC_033798.1:77995856-78000293 GCF_001876935.1 Asparagus officinalis | reverse complement strand
CTCAACTACTAGGGCCGCGTCCTCTATCCTAGGAGGTGAAGAGTCATCGATCATGACAATCTCATCCGACCAATCGATTGGGATGGCCGACCGCAGCTCCTTGGCCGACTCAACTTGGATCGGCCTAATCAGTTGCTAGGCCTTTGATCTATCTTGGCCTTCATCTTCTTGGCCTTCCTCTGACCTACCAGTTGGCAGCAATTTCGGTCGCCTTTGACTTCAAGTTTGCCGCCTCCTCAAGGTCAAGATTTTCCCTCAACCTCTTTTGGGGCATTGTAACAGAGCACAACTCCTCGCCCCTCGAATGCCTCTTAGGGATTTTTATGAGGGGAAGAGCCAGTAGACTCGCCCTCACCTTATCGGCCTTGGAGGGCAAGACTATAGACACACTCGCCATCCGGAGAGATGCCGTCTTGAAGAGTTGCTCCTCTTTCCAAACCCGGCATAGGAATAGATCTTTTCTAATTGACACCTCTCCTTAGCAGTAAGGACGTATGGCTTCAAGATGTCCTTGTTGATCTCAGGCTAGTTGGGGCAGGAGAGGATGCTATCGATACCAAAGACCCACACGAATCGCTCCTTCCAGTCCTTGTTCAACTAAGGAGCATCTGAGACAAATATACCACCCCCACTATAGTGGTAGAAGTAGTGGGGGCCCCTCCTTATCGACATGACCCTAACCAAATTCCCTAAGAGGTGCATGCGCGGCAGGACGCCAACCCGATGGTAGATTATGATGAAGCCGACCAAAACCACAATTGCATTCGGGATGAACTAAGAGGGGAAAACCCTAGAGCAATGCACACATCCCTAATGAAGGGATGGAGTGGCAGTCGAAGCTCATACTCGAGATGGGCGAGATATAGTGACGCTTTATTTTAGCCATGACGGTACACCGGCTCATCCCTACTTGGCACTGCAAGCGTGAAAGCCCTGGTGATACGGGTGTATCTTCTCTTTGGAACTTAGCGATCCTCATGGAAGCTTGAGGATAGATGATTCTCATAATAACATGAGAATAGAGGTGTCAAATAGTATAAGGGAACGCAGGAGGAAGCGTGGAACGAGACGACGAGCAGAAGAATCAAAGTATCCAGTTTTCAGCCTGTGAGTCGACTCATAACAGTTATGAGTCGACTCATCAGGTTGAGTCGACTCATGACTGTCATGAGTCGACTCATCGCTGGTTTTTGAGTTTTTTCCAGTTTCTGACGAGTCGACTCATCTCAGTCATGAGTCAACTCATCGATGGTTTCTTGGTTCGTTTGGGTTTCTGTTCACACGAATTCCTGTTGGTTTTGGGTCTGATTATTTATCAAATTGTCATCCACATTTGTACACCTATATAAAAGATTGTTTTAGGGTTTCTAAACAATCAGAGAGAATCAGATAGATTCAGAGAGGTAATTAAGAGAGATTCTAATCATTGTATTAGGGTTTAGTGAGAATTGAGAGTTTGTTCTCGATTCTAGTGAGATTGTGAGAGATGGATTGTAATCTATTCATATTCATAATCTAGAGAAGGTATTTTCCTTCGCCATATACTGAATTGTGCTTGTGTTTCTGTCATCCTCTTCTCAACCCATCTTTGATAATTTCGCGATCAAAGGTGCTCGCACGGTAACTCGTATCAAGTTGGTATCAGAGCATCAGATCCGGTGAAGGGGCATCCTATGTATGGTCCTTACTCGATCGCAATACAAGAAGCTTAGCAAGATCCTTTTTTTTGGAAGGAGTTCAGAGAAGAAGGAAGAAGATGATGACTAAAGTCAACAAAGATGGAGGAGCTTGAGAGTTTCCTCAGGTGAAGTTCTAATTTGAACGGGACTTCAAGTTCCTAAAGAGGGGACCCATGATACGGATGTATCTTCTCTTCGGAACTTAGCGATCCTTATGGGAGCTTAAGGATAGATGATTCTCATGATAACATGAGAATAGAGGTGTCAAACAGTACAAGGGAACGCAGGAGGAAGTGTGGAACGAGATGACGAGCAGAAGAATCAAAGTATCTAGTTTTCAGCGTGTGAGTCGACTCATAACAGTCATGAGTCGACTCATCAGGTTGAGTCGACTCATGACTGTCATGAGACGACTCATCGTTGGTTTTTGAGTTTTTTCCAGTTTCTGACGAGTCGACTCATCTCAGCCATGAGTCGACTCATCGATGGTTTCCTAGTTCATTTGGGTTTCTGTTCACACGAATTCCTGTTGGTTTTGGTTCTGGTTATTTACCAAATTTCCATCCATATTTGTACACCTATATAAAGGATTGTTTTAGGGTTTCTAAACAATCAGAGAGAATCGGATAGATTCAGAGAGGTAATTAAGAGAGATTTTAATCATTGTATTAGGGTTTAGTGAGAATTGAGAGTTTGTTCTCGATTCTAGTGAGATTGTGAGAGAGGGATTGTAATCTTTTCGTACTCATAATCTAGAGAAGGTATTTTCCTTTACCATATACTGAATTGTGCTTGTGTTTTTGTCATCCTCTTCTCAACCCACCTTTGATAATTCTGCGATCAAAGGTGCTCGCACGGTAACTCGTATCACCTGGGGATATCATAGAGCTCATGGTACTGCTCGAGCTCTCTGACAATGGCCTTCAAGCAGATCGACTGAAGAAGAGTGATTCTCTCCTCATTACAGCCAGCGGTGGAAGCGTGGGAAGCCATTTGAAGATTTGGAGTGCAAAGGATTTGGGAAAGTTGAGAGAAAAAAGTTGAGAGAGACAAGCGCCGGAGATTTAGAGCAAGAGATTATCAAGAAATTCTTCTGCACCCCCAGTGGGATATTTATAGCATTCAATTGGAACACGTGGATAAATCTAGATGGCTAGCTTATTTCGAAATGAACAAGTGAGATTCACCTTGAAAATCTCAAATGTTTCACATGAAACCCAAAGCGATGCTCCCTTTACTCAGCTCCTCTTCGCTCGAAAATCAAAGTGATGCCATAACTCTCTAACAACTGATGGCGTCATTATGTCATTTCCCACAATAACATTTCACCTGCCTAATAAAGGCTTCTGGAAACTCACTAAACAACATCTATTCGACGAACAATCGACCAATCCCTAGTCGACCCTTGATTGCCGACAACAGTCTTCAAAAGAGTATTTCTTGGGCACTCGCCCAAGACGCTCAGATGCCAACTGGCTAAAGTAGTCAACCAGATCTATTCCATACTTAGACAAAAAAAAACTAACACATCAGAAGTGACTACTAGGTTTTGAGACGTATTCTCCTAACAAAGGATGAGTGCCCTTGGGTCAGCAGTCAAGTTCACACATCTATGATGGAGATAAGTCATTTAGAAGACATAAATTAAGATTGCACAGCACATGAAAAGAAATTTCAAGCTCAAAAATATATTTTATTCATTTATAAGGAATATTTACAAGATACAATGTATACATCTATACAACACAAGCGAGAGACAAGAAAGTCCTAGGAGACTAAGAGAAGTCAATTCCTGCTCCTGGAGTTATCGATGGGGAACCCCTGGGAGCAGCCGACGGAGGAATCGAGCAGTCTCCTCATTTGTCTAATTCTCCCTGTCCTTCATCGAGATCGGGGCCCCCTCCAAGTGCTTCCACCTCCACTAACTCATCCATACACTTAGCCACGATGGGGGATAGTGGAGACGGTCAGGCGGGTTCCTTATCTCGGCTGGAAACTTCACCGATAGATAGTCATACCCAGCCTTGCAAGTGATCACCACTTTGGTCTTCCTAGTTAAGCTTTGGCGATACCCTGCAATGATCTCCTGTCGGTGAGGCTTTGACTCGAGATAGGCATTTCACCTTTGAGCTGTCAACATCGACTCCTGCAAGTGGCCGACCACCCCCTGAAGTTTGGCTAGTGTTACATGCTCCTTGTCCATGGTTCCTCTCCTAGAGAGCCTCACCGAGTCTCTTGGCCTTCCCCTTGCTCTCCTTTAGCTCCTGCCTGAGCTCATAGACCTCGGGGCATTTAGGGCTGGCGCCTCTGTAGCCCGTTCTAAGTCGGCCCCTCCCTCAGCCCTCAGAGAAGTAACCTCCCCAAAGAGCGCTCCACCCGACGGTATAATTCTGTCTCCAACAATGCACCTCAAACAAAGTAGTTGTGAAAGTTATGGTGGAGGCCAACATCGGGGACCCCTTGTAAATACTCCTCATCATGAGGAAGCCAGAACTGCTCATCGCCTTCTACTGAGTCTGACGAAAGCCCAAGACAGTCCCCCTGACGTCAAGGTGGTGATTACGCTCGAAGTGATGCTCCGGGTCAGGCTTCTATCCATATCGAGAGCCGACCCCTAAGAGCTTGATAAGGTACTTCCTCATCTTCTCCCATTCTACTTCTCCGATGTCAACAACCTGGTGAGGAAAGGGATATTCTAGCCCTGCGGGAGGCACTATCTCATCCTCGACCGGCTCCTTCCCCCGACGAGTCGACTCGC
>NC_033798.1:77940110-77995846 GCF_001876935.1 Asparagus officinalis | reverse complement strand
TGCCCTCTTCTTTAGGAGCCTCGACTGGTTCTCTCGAGGCTGACTCATCCAAACGAATAAGGTCGGTCTCAGCTATCTCGACCGCTACTCAAGGTACCTATTCTATATCCCTCCACGTCCGTCTATGAACGAGGGAGGGAGCAGGCTCCTCCTTGGCTGTCTCAACCTCCATTAGAGGAATGTCCTAATAAGGACGTTTCATGGGCCTAGCAGACGACCCCTCCTAGGGATAAACCAAAAGAACAGTAGGCATCATCATCATTCCTATTGTCCCCACAACAAGGACTAAAGCCCTCTCATGATCCTGATCAGAAGGAGGTACAACCGATATACCAGCAACCCACAAGACCGAGCTATCAAGTAGATAGTCAACTCAATGAGAGGCAGCGTATGCCTTGATCTGGTCAAGCATATCTCTCTCGGCCTCAAGCAAGTCACCCTCTATGAGTGCCCCCTTCTCATCTCGAGCCAGTTTGAGCAGCCAAACTCTAGGTCATCCCCCATGAGCCAAACGAACTTCCCTTTCAGTCCTTGTGTGAGTCTGGTAGGCCAGTGATGACCCTGAACTTTCCCACCATTTGGAAGTGGAAGAGGGCTCAGTCTAATTCACCTTCATAACCACTAGCTGGCCCAGGACCCACAAAGATGGCTTTATCACTAGACAGTGGCAGATCACCACAAACCCCACCATTATAGCGATGACGTTCGGCTTCATCTGCGTTGGCGATACCCCTAACATCGTGAATACTTACTAGAGGAAGGGGTGAAGGGGCAGGCAGCCACAAACGGCATTCCAAGTGCCTCAGATATAGCAGGTCCCGCTCCGGTCCATGATCAAAAATGGCCTCCGACCTCATCGGAGCCATCAGATCATACTCCTTGGGGATGTCAAACCTCTTAGAGAGCATCCTCATCTAGGACTGCATCACTTTGGAGTGGATCCCTACTAGGAGAGATCGATGATCCACAGACTCAGATGCAATTGGAGATTGTAGAGATGATCGCCGAAAGAGATGAGTGGAAAAAAATTTAAATTCTATAAAGGGAATTTGAAAAGGCAGTAACCACCATCTCTCTAGCTTTGGTTCTATATATAGGCAGCTGACTTTACAACTGCCAGGATCAAAACAGTCGGATCACATTCTAGCGACCTAGATTAATTTTCGGAATTCAAAATGTCATCTCACAGATCAAAGTGCAGCCTACTCACCTCGACTAGCCCACAATCTGCTAAGAAAAGTGGAGCTACGACAGTCAAAAGGAATGTGTAAGTGACGTTACCCACGTCAATTTGAAGGGACTTTTTAGTTCTCACATTTAAAGCACCACGTGCATCCAAACAATTCTTATTTTATCCGGACCCGGCTAAAGCCGACTCCATACGAAAGGAGCTAAGTGTTATGATATTTTTAATCACCTACGTGCGATCCTTTGCTAGCAACGGATATGTGTACATCTACATGCAATGCCCTAATCAAGTTTGTGGTTGAAGACCAAAAAAGACGATAATTCAGCCGACTCGCCGAGTCAATATTTCCTCATGTTGACTCGAAAGGCGGTACTTGTCGCCCCTTTTGTTTAAAATGACTTGCAACGAGCCCACTCGACCAACTATTCAATGCCTCACGAGGTCGACTCGAAAGGCGTTACTTATCAGCGAAGCTAGATGAAAACTTTAACGTTGAGCCTCTCCCACTGACAACGTATTAGCATCACATTCAATATTTGGCACGCGCTATCATACCTCTAGCCCTAAAAGTCTTCATAACTTATCGGACCACGTCAGCACCGCCATGCCTCCGATCACTTTCTATTTAATGTCTGAGTGATCTCTCCTCCAGTCACTAGCCGACAACTGTAAACCAAGCGCTGACTCAGTCGCCAACCCATGCTTCTTCACCGTCATTCTGTGCTTGGCCACAATGACGGTTCTGCCTTTCAACACCACTATAAAGAAAGGTTGATTCTGGTTTTTCTAAAAAAATCAGTGTCTTCTACAAATTATACTGCACACACAAGAACTTACATAGTTCCTTATTTTCCTCCACTTAAACTCACCAGCTAACTTGATCGTCGGAGGAACCACGGGGGGAACCAGTCTCTATCCTCTCACGTGTTTTTATATGTGGAGACTTTTCAACCGCCCAACTTAGAACCGGATATTCGAGGAAGAAAGCGGCCCCTCGTCAACCTCACCCCTATCCAACCACGGATATAATTGACTATGTGATCATTTAACATCAACATATAAAAAATTTAAATTTTAGAATAAAAATAAAAACTTATTGGGAATATACACACCCCAGCACCACATCCACCAGCACAAATCTTATAAAATCTATGCTACTTACCACCAAGTTAAAATATAATTTCCTACCTACACTTTTATTTTCTTTAAAAAGACATCTCTCTATCACTAATCAAAAACACTTTTGTAGTATCAAATCTCAACTCCTCAAATTTCATATTTATCTATATAAGGTAAGTTATGATTTTGTGTTTTTATTTTCATGACTAACATCCAAGTTTCGTCATTTATATATGTTAACTAGTAGAATTTTGGATCTAAATATAAGTTGTTATAATAAATTTTTGGAAACCATTTAATTAGTATCACAACTCAATAAAACAAAATAAAATCCAAATAAAATTCAAAAATTAGAAAATAAAAATTTCCAACTATATCAAAATGAAAAAAATAAAATTCAAATACAAATTAATTTTTCAATGAGCACGATCTAAATTAGGTAGTTAAATTAAAGTATGAGTTGGTAGTTTAAATTAGTGAATTGTATTTGGTAATATTAATTTGGTAATTTGAAATTTAATTTCATTTTGATATTATTTTAAAAATATTTTAATTAAAATATTTGAAAATTTTGTAATACAATCCAAATTAGATAGTTAAATTAAAGTAAGATTTGGTAGTTCAAATTAGCAACTTGTATTTGGTAAGATTAATTTAATAATTTGAAGTATACTAAAATTTTGGTATTATTTCAATTTTAAATTACAATAATTTGAAATAATTTGAAAATTTTTGAACATGGTCTGCGGTAAGGGAAGTTACGTAGTAAGAAGGTCCAGGCTGGCTGGTTAAGGAAAGCGAAAGCTCAAGAAGACCTATCCCTAAACCCGCTTGCTTATTCTAACGTTACGATTGGACTCTCGATGGACCGAACAAGACCAAGTCGATGCCGTAGGAAGCAGAAGTGACCAATTTCTATTAGCAATAAGCAGTAGTCTTTATCTCAGAAGTAGGTGTACGCCTTAGGTAGTTAAATTAAAGTAAGACTTTCTAGTTTAAATTGGTAACTTGTATTTGATAACATTAATTTGGTAATTTGAACTTACTAAAATTTTAGTATTATTTCAGAAATATTTTGAAATTAAAATAAATCAAAATAATTATGAATAGGATCTGAATTGGACAGTTAAATTGAAATAAGATTTTGTAGTTACAATCTCGAACTTGGATTTGATAAGATTAATTTGGTAATTTAAAATTTACTAGACTTTTGGTATTATTTAATTCCATTTTTGCTGAAATTAGTTTTATTTTTCAAAATTTGTTTGGTATGAAAATAAATTTTCACAATGGTCTAGAAATAAAAAATAAAAAAATTAATTAAATTGGCAAATTTGAAAATAATTTATTTAAAAAAGAATTTTATTATAAAAATATATTAAAAAGTAAAAATCTATTTTCACAAAATTTTAAAAATATAAAAACTTCCAAAATAAATTTTAGAAATTATAAAACTAAACTATCTTTATAAAAATTTAATTTCAGTTATCATATTTAAAAAACCAAAATTTCTTATATATTTGAATTCATGAACTGTTGATTTACATGAATAATTTTAAATTTAATAAAACTTTCAAAATTTTATAAAATTAAAGAAGTCTAAAATTCAAAATTAATATCAGAAAATATCTTTTACAATTTCTATTTCAAAAAAACTATCATCTTTTATTCTAACATATTTAATAAATCAAGTCTAGAAATTTGAATCAAAATATGTATTGAATTATGATTGAAAATAACTACATATAAAAATATTAAAATATTAAAATAAAAATAAATAATTATGATAATGGTATATTAAATGCCTAAATTATTTCCTCCAAGCATAAAATTACATGGGTTGAAAATAAAAAAATCGCTAACTTGTTTTCCTACAGTAATGTTTACCTGAGATAAATTAAAATTGTAACAATTTAATATAAATATATTAAATATATTAAATTAAAAATAATTATTCAAGGCTTGTAGAATGAATATATGAATAATCTTTCTCCAAGTATGAGGGACTTAAATTGTAGATAAAATATCAAAAAAAAATAGTTCTTAGAAATAAAACTACAAGATCCCAACAAAAATAATAATAATTAAAATATAAAATACTACAAAAATTATAATAAAAATTATATTGGACGGGGGTTGATTAAAATACCTGAATTATTTTCCTCCAAGCAATATAAGAACCATGGGCTAAAGTTAAAAAATATGTGATTCTTTTTTCCCGAAAATATTTACTAAAATTAAAAATTAAAATCACAAATATTATATATAATAAATAATAACTAAATATATAAAAATTAAAACAAATATTCAAGGGATGTATAATAAATACTTGAATAATCTTTCTCCATATAAAAGTGCCTTGGATCATAAATAAAATATCAGATAATTGTTTCTCAAAATTAAAACTCAAGATCCAAAAATAATATTTTTCGATAAAAATTAAAATTGAAAAAAATTACTACAAAAATTAAAATTAAAATTATATTAGATGCGGGTAAATTAAATACCTAAATTATTTTCCTCCAAGCAATAAAAAAGCAATGGGTTGAAGATAAAAAAATCAGAGATTATTTTTTGAATGTAGTATTTTTTGAGTAAAATAAAATAGTAAATATTAGGTACAAAAATAATAATTAGACATATTTCTCCAAGTAAAAGTGCATTGGGTCATAGATAAAATATGGGAGAATGATTTATAGGAACTAAAAGTGACAATATAAAAAAAATCCATCACAATTAAAATCAAAAAAATAATACACAAATTAAAATAAAATATATATTGGACAAAGCTAAATTAAATACCTGATGTATTTTTCAAAGATTGGAAAAATTTACGAAGATTGAGAAAAATAATTTGGTGAATATTTTGTTTTTGTGAAAATACAAAACTAAAAATTGTTTTCTTTCCTTTTAAAAAGAAAAGCTGAATGAGATTATGGGGATTTGATATTATTTGTAATTTGAATTATTTACTAAAGATATTGCAAAAGATATNAAAATAATATAAAAATTAAAATAGACGGTTTAGATGATATGACACGTATCAAAAAAAATTTAAGGAGTAGAATGAGGTGGCAGCCTCTGGTGAATTTTTTGGAGTATTTATTTTGTTTTAATTTATATCCTAGTAAAAGATGATTGCCTGTGACTTTTGATTCAAATTGAAAACTTCGGAGATGATAACAAATGCCTACATATAGATGGCTATATCATTGGATACATAGTAAGGCCGTGGTAGGTACTCTGTGGCACATTATAATTGCTTGAGAGCATTATTTGAAAAGCGACCAGATAAAATATCATCCGTATGTAATCAAATTAACAATATTAAAGTCCCATTTTCATCAAATCAAAACTCCAACATTGTGATAATAACAGTAACTATTCCTCTATCTCAAATTTTCAGGGTCGGTGATCATACTCTTCCACTTAATTTTATTTTAAATCTCCTCTAAGATTCATATCATATAATTCAACTATGTTTTACTGTGACAGTCGACTATATGTTTAACACGATCGTCACTTTTATCCTAACTTGAAACTTTCAAACTGGAAATAAAATAAAGCGCGACGGAAAGCCGCCAATAGTCATGGGCCGGTAGCTCAAAAGAAGCACGTGCATCCGACTGTAGCAATTAACAAGGTTCCCTTTGCCTTTTAATAATTTGTCCACTTACAGGTTACATCACATCAATAGTTTGTACGTTACGTCCAACGTGGGATTTCTGAAGACCGCGCATTTTAATACAATGTATACACGTTGAAGAGTCAGTTGTAGTTATGTGACTTATGTCCAGCTTGGGCTCTCTTGAGGACCGCGCAATTTCATACAATGTATCCCTGCACGTTTAAGAGTCAGTGGTCGCATAGTTTCGTACGATAGTTGGTTTTGATTTTCCTTCTGATGCTAAACAGATAAGAATGGAACTGGTTTCCTAACTATATATACAAGCGACAGAATCTGGTTTGGATTATAACCTTATCGGATGAGAATGAAATTGGCTGCTGAGTCAGCAGCTGTTGGCATTTTTAGTAATACATTAGGCACGTGAGAAGTATCAGAAGGAATAAACGAACAAGAACACGACCGTGAGTAAAAGATGATCAAGTACAAGAAATAGGTAAACCTGAGCTATCCCCTATGTGAAGCTGTTCCGATCGACCAGCGTAATTGGAACTAAGAGCTAGACACATTGGTAAGATCAGACATGATATGGTAACGAAGCACCAGAATCTGGGTACCACTGATAGCTATTAGGGGCCATTCTAGTAGATATGATAAAAGCTTGAGGAGCCGGAGAACTTGATGAAGTCTGATAATGCCCTTGATAACATTTCATTGCACGATGACCTAACTTATGGCAAAGTTGGCATTTAATAGTACACCCACACCCTTGATTACTTGGATCGATAACCAGAGTAGGCAGAAGAGCACAGCAACTCAGCACTATGTAGGGGAAGTTAGGGGTGTCCCAGCGAGCCGGGCCGGCCTGCCCTGCCGCGGAACTTCAGGTCTGGGCCGGTTCGAAGTTCTGCCTAGATCCAAGCCCGGGTCTGGGTTCTATCCAGATACCAGGCCAAGCCGGTTTTTATTTATTTTTAATAATTTTAAATTTTTTGGATTAAAAATTATGTTTTTTAACTAAAAAATCAATACAAATTAGATTTTTGTAAATTTTTGGATTAAAATTTTTTAATTGTTATAATTTTTTGTAAAAAATCACCAAGAACTTTTGCAAAAAAGATTTAACTTAGAAGTATTATAGGTATATAAATATATGCTTACATATAAGTATATAACTATAGTTATATGTATAACATACAATATCGCATATCCACATATATGTTGTTATACCACTAAAAAAATACTAAATATTAATCTCCAGAAAGAAATCGCCACATGTCTTACACTATACCTAATACATCTAATTCAAGACAAATATAATCTCCACCCCCACTCGGCTCACTGTTCAGCTGACATCTCGCGTAACTGAGACAAAATGCGGTATTTGTCGTCCAACCTAGCCAGTCACTCCTGCAAATAATCCCCACTTAGCCTGTTGTATCAGCCATCAATAGGTATTGTCAACCATAAGCTGGATGGCTAAAAAAGTTGGTAGTTTTCTCAAACCCCACACCGACAGCCGCATGTCCTTGTATTTACTGCTCTAATAGAGTCATCGTTTCTCTAGCTCCCATAGTCTTTATGACTCATTAGACTCGGTCAACACCAAGCACATGTTTGTCATTTCCATAATAAATGGTGAGGTGATTCACATCCCTCAACAACCGGCACGTAGCACATATCTGCCGACTCAACTGCCTAGCTAAACTCAGCCCAAATTACGTTCTTACCCTTCGGATCCACTATAAAAGGGAGAGTAACTGCATAAGGTAACTCTCTCTAGTCTTTTTTAGACACAACTAATAACTAACTCTATATTTCCCCACTCAAGATCATCCACTAACTTGATCATCGGAGACGCAACCGGATAACCTAACTCTAGCCTCTTACGAGTTCTTTATTATGCATGGATGAACAGAAAATCCTAAATCCATACATCAGAAGGAGTTAGAGGACCTTAATCTCTCCAAAAACCTGCAAATTATTCCATGTTTGATAGCTGACATCACTAGTTTGACACCCATCGTGGGGCCTTCTTTCTACTTCAATCACGATGTCCAGTTCTGAGCATACGTTTGTCTCTCCAATCCTTGAAGAACCACATGCGAGCTACATCACTTAAGCCCATCTGGAAGAATCCACCTAGTGCATCACCCAATCCTTCCAACATCAATTTGCGGTGTTCACAAACAAACTCCTCAACCGAATTCATCCTCATCAACCTTCCTCATCGTTGTATCTTCCATATTCAATAGGCCAACCCCTGGCTACTCATCCATCCACAACAAGGCAGTTGTTGGTCCCCCTAGCACCCACACACGCTGTAATTGCTCGTCATTATAGAGACTATAGTGAATATGTGTTTCCTCAGCCTCGCCATCAAGCTCGCTTTGCAGACCCTCATCGGCATTATCCGTAGTTTGTGGAAGCCACAGGGGAAAGCCCTAGTTTTGGTCGTGGTGACTGAGAGCACCACTGGAGGAGCATTGCGGGGCCCTAGGTATCATCATGCTACTCTAGGCCCATCAGCTACAAATATGGCATCTAGTTCTGATCGGTCTTTCCGACCAATCGCTGAAGCCATTAGAGGAAACACCCCCCTCACCAATGACATCATGAATGCCTTTTGCAAAAAAATTAAGATGCTGCAAGTAGAGAAATACATGGGTGAAGGAGACCCAGCTGAGCATGTCCAGAACTACTATGAAATGATTACCCTGTTGCAAGTTTGAGAAGCAATCATTTGCAGGTGTTTTCCCATCATGTTGATGGGAAGCGCCAAACTTTGGGGGATTTCCCTAGCAAAGAAATCCATTGGTAGCTTTGAACAGCTCAGCCAGAAGATTGTACATTACTTCTTAGCCGACACCAAGAAAAAGCTACCTCCACATGTGCTTATACAAACGAGGCAGAAGCCTAGAGAGAGTCTGAAAGACTACATCAAGAGGTTCCAGGCCAAGAGATTTGAAGTGGACAACCTTAGGAGTGTAGTCGCCATGTCTGCCATCATGGCTGGTCTATAAGAAAACGAGTTGGTTGACTCGCTTGCCAAAAAACAAGTCACCACCTACAAGCAACTAATGGCCAAGGCACATGGATACATGGACATAAAAAAAACCCGAGCCTATAAGAAGGCGGTCAGGGAGGCACAAGAGGTAACAGTAGTAGTAGGGACAACAACACCAGGAGTATCCACGGCAACACTAGCCTTTAAATTAGTGGGAGAGGCCGACCCCTTACCAAGAAGAAGCATGGCAAGAGATGCCCCTAGAGCCGACCCTAGAACCAACCGGGTCGACAAGAGGGACCGGAAGAAGGAACCCCTCTAGAAGCTAGTCCTCATAGCCCATAGTACGTCTCTCACAGAAGCCCTCTACATCGTCCAAAAAGATGGACATCTCAACTTCCCCCCTCGCATGAAATCAAATCCTCACTCTCGAGACACTAGACAATACTGTCGATATCATCAAGATCACGACCATTTTAGCAATGACTGTCGAGTCCTTTAGAGAGGTATTGAGGACTTGATATAGAGAGGATATTTGAAGAGGCTAGTTGCCCAACGAGACAGGAGAGGGCCTACTCTGTGAGAACCCAACTGGAGATCCCATTCTAGGTCACCTTACTGCTAGGAGCCACCAGAAGTTTGACCAGGCGAGCCTAGTAGTAGGGGGATCATTAATACTATCAGTGACGGACTCACTACTAAAGGGCAATCCAACAATACTCGCAAGAAGTATGCTAGGCAAGCGTTGCAAGTCAATTTGTGTGACAAGAAGCTGAAGACTGATCAACCCATCTATTTTAGTGACTTGGATTTGTGAGACATTGAGATGCTTCAAAATGACCCCATAATCATCTTGGCCAGAATCAAGGACTATTATGTCAAGAGAATTTTGGTTGATATGAGGAGTTTTACAGACATCTTATTCATAGATGCCTTTAACCAGATGGGCATCGATAAATCCTAGCTACAACCTTGTTGGGGATCGCTCATTAGATTCACAGAGCATGCACTTTTACTGGAAGGGATGATCACTCTCCCCCTAACGATCGGTGAGTACCCTCGCCAATCCACTTTTCAAACACAATTCTTAATGATGAATCTCAAGTCAGCATGTAATGTTATTCTAGAAAGGACTGTCTTTAATAATTTACGGGCAATCCCCTCCACTTACCACTAAATGGTAAAGTTTCCAACTTCATGCGGTGTTGGAATTGCCAGAAGCCAAAAAGAGGCTAGATCTTGTTATCTACTGTCGATGAAGGGGAACAAAGTACTAGAGACCCTACCCATTGAGAAGACATGCGTCCAAATGGAGAAAGTGTTAGAACTAGAAAGGACAACTTCCGTCGAAGAGCTCCACGAGATATTGATTCACCAAGATGGAGTGAAGAAGATCAAAATCAAATCCAATCTCGTCAAGCCTCAATGAGGAGCCTTAAGTGCGTTTCTATTGGCAAACATCGATGTATTTGCTTGGGGGCCTGAAGACATGCTAGGGATTCCCTCTGAAATGATGAGCCATGAACTGTCAGTCAATCAACACACTAAGCCAGTTCAACAAAGAAAAATACATCTTGGTCCAAAAAGACAGAAGGCGTCTATAGATGAGGTAGACAGACTCCTCAGAGACAGTTTTATCTGAGAGGTCTAATATCCAGAGTGTCTATCCAATGTGGTGCCTGTAAAGAAAGACTTCAACAAGTGGAGAATATGTGTAGACTTCACTAATCTCAACAAAGCATGCGCAGGGGATAGCTACCCCCTCCCTCGGATTAATCAGTTAGTTAATAAAAGCACAGACCATGAACTGTTAATCTTCATGGATGCAGACTATAATCAGATCCTTATGGCGAAACATGATCAAGAGAAAACATCATTCATTACAGAACAAGGTACCTATTGCTTCAAAGTGATGCTTTTTTGTCTCAAAAATGCAAGCACCAGCTATTAGAGGCTGGTCAACAAAATTTTTAAGCTATAACTCGGCCACAATGCAGAAGCTTATGTGGATGACATCCTGGTAAAATCCAAACAGGCTTCGTTGCGCATAGCAAATCTTTAAGAGACCTTCTCCGTTCTTCGACACTACTATACGAAGTTTAATCTCAATCTCACTAAGTACACTTTTGGAATACAATCGGGCAAATTCCTAAGGTTCATGATCACCCAGAGAGACATTGAGATTAATCTAGAAAAGATAGATGTCATAGAGTAGCTACCCCAACCTCACACACTAAAGGATTTCCAGAGGCTAAATGGGAAGATAGCTGCATTGGGCCACTTTCGCTCAAAATTTTTTGAGAGGGGCCTCCCCTTTTTCAGAACTCTAAGAGGAAGCAAGGAGTTGAAGGAAGGCAAGAGCTGGACATAGGAGTGCAGTGAAGCCTTTAATAACCTCAAGAAGTATCTCAGTACTAAGCCTCTATTAAGCTAACCTAGAGAAGGGGAAATCATGTACCTCTATCTAGCTATATCCCACAAAGTTGTGAGCTCTGTCTTGGTTTGAGAATGTAAAACCCCAAAAATTTGAATAGTATGTGAAAAATAATAATAAATATGTTATATGGTGAAATTATAATATATTTTAATATTTAAGTATGATAGGAATTGATTTGAGATAAATTCAATGTATATTTATGAATATATGAGTGCAAATGCACAAAACATGCACGAAGACAAATCTAAAAAAATAACTAGTTAAGAATTTATATATTTTACATACCGATGTAGTTTGAATCTGAAAAAATTCAAAAGATCAAAGTTGTAGGTCTCTTTAACATCTTTCCAATAAATCTTAAATCACCTCATTCCTAGGTCGGATGAGAAAGTTATAGCCAAAATACTAAAAAATATTTTTCTAGTCAAACTAGGTTTCCTGATTCGGGTCAAACGAGTTTATTTCAGGTTTGCATATATATATATATATATATTATATATATACATATGTTTTCATGAAAATTATTATCTTTTCATTAAAGTTTCAAATCCTAGCAGCCCCTCTTCCTCTCTCTCAAATCCTAGCCCTAAAGTTGAGATTTTGAGAGCGTCTTATGAGGTGAGAAGCGAGGAAAAGGCGAGATCTACGACGTTTGGCGACGAGGAGTCGTTTCACATCAGTTTTAGAGACTTGCACACGTTATAAGGCAAGATCATCTACAATCAAACTCATCCCCATAGTGTTTATAATTATAAAAGTGTTTAATCAATGTTTTCATGCTTAAGGCTTAACCTAGTATGAAAAAGATGAGATTTTTTTATGATAAATCTTAACCCAATTCTAGATCATTACCTTTTCCTAATTGTTCATGATAGTAATGTGATCATGATTATTAGGGGTGATTAAATTTTTATTTGTTTTAAACTTGATAATTATGTTTAACTCGTGTGTTAACCCTAATTTGTTGTCTAATTGAATTATAAAGAGGTTTAGTTTTTGTTTTCATCATAGATTACAGAAAAACTTCTGCACGTATGTAACTTTTAACTAAAAATTTGAGATATTATACAAACTCCAAACTAAACAAAGCCAGGTGTCAAATGACAGCTATGTGAACCTATTTTTCAAAACTAAAAATCATTCTAAGAAAGAGTCTTTATAGATAAAGATATACTCAATTTACTAATGACATGTTCTGTAGAAAACTGCTGCACATGTGTAACCTTTAACTGGAAATTTGAGATATTATATAAACTCCAAACTGAACCAAACTAGTACTAAATTATAGATATGTGGATCTAGTTTTCAAAACAGAAAACTATTCTTAAAAAGATTTTGTTTAGAGAAATATATGCTCAATTTACTAATGATATGTTCTGTAGAAAACTGCAGATATGCTGATTTGAAATAATTAATATATTATGTGAAGGTTTCTTTGAGTTTTCATGTTAATTAATCATGCTTAAAAACCCTAGTTTTATGATACCTCAGTAATATAAACATGTTTAAATAAATTTTATCTCTGTTCATGAGTAGTTTTATCATGCGTTGATAATCACTTTATTTACATATGAGATAATTAAAGAAATTATTTAATTAAGATGTTAAACCCTAATTTAGAAGATATAATAATTTAATTTGATGATTCACTGTTGCGTATGCTAAGTATAAAATCTTGTTTTAACGTCATGATATGTACAATTGACATAAGCACTATTTGTGCACGAAAGAATACGTGTCTTGATAAAGTAGTCGACTACTAAGCTTAGTAGTCGGCTACTCGTGCCCAGTTGAGTATAACAGAAACTGTGTGTTTGCAGAGTAGTAGACTAATGTTCTTAATAGTCGACTCTTGATACTGATATATATTATTACAGAGTCTGGATGGACTCAGTGTAGTCGACTACTAAGCCTAGTAGTCGACTACTAAGCCTAGTAGTCGACTACTAAGCCTAGTAGTCGACTACTAAGGCTGTTGCCTAAATTTTTATTTTGCATCTGTTTGAGATATGTTTGCGGGTTTTGAGCCGCACTTCTTTATACGTAAATTCACGAATAGTGTAGTAGCACACACATGGGTATGCTGAAAGGAATTATGATGGGTTTTGACTCGATTACTTTGAGAAATAGTTTAGTACATATTACACACACACCTTCTGGATATCGTTGATGAGCTCAGTTCAGTACTACGGGGGTAGGACGTCGATATACCATTAGTATAAGCCATTGAGTCGAGTTTAGGATGCTTTATCTAGCAGTCCGTCCCACATTAGGGTGCGATGAGGCTTATGAGCCGTATTTCTAGGATGCCTACTTGGTAGTCCGTTTCCCACTTGTGTTATGTACAGAGATGCGATAAGACTAATGAGCCGTGTACATTGTTAGGATACCGACATGGTAGTCCATCCGCATGATGATGTGATGAATTAGAATCTTGTAAAGATTTGCATTGAGACGATTGTTGATAGCCTAAGTCTTTGGCGGATGCCAGTTATGTTTTTGACTCACTGCTGAAATATATGACCCAGAGTACTTTTCATTTGAAAGTACAAGGGATTTGTGCTGGTATTCCTTCTATCTTTCCAGTGACAATGGAAGATATTATGAATACGATATGTTGATGTCTTTACTTTTTCTTATTGCCTTTCTTTATTTTCTTAGTTGGGATCAATAATTAGTGATTCACAATTTGAGATATATGATATATACATGAGGGTTTCCTTGTTTGGATTATTTCGCTCGATGTACCAGTCTCATGTTATGGATTTCTAATTGTTGATTCTATTTAGATTGTTTATCTTTAGTTCGGTATTAATGTTTAGATGTTTATAATCCGGGACATATGATATATACATGAGGGTTTCCTTATTTGGATTATTTCGCTCGACGTACTACATCTCGTATTGTAGGTGTCTAAATATTAATTCCATTAGATATAGGGGAAAAAGATCTAGGTAGATTATGCTTAATAGATAGACCTCCACTCCATCTAGCAGCCCTTCCCCTGGGGGCAGATGGAGGTGATCTTTCTATAGCGCTCTGACGCTCTTGTTGTTTCTCTTTTTCTTTTAATATTCTTTCAGGTAATTTGGAGTACCGGAGAGTCACAGGATGACAGATTTCTTGTATAGTCGTTGTCACATAAGATTTATTAGAGGCTCCACCGTAGTTTTATATTTTTTTTCAGACCTTAGAGTTTATTTCATAGTGTAAAGGCATTAGTATGATTTTCAGTTGTTTCTTGTTGAGACATATTTATTCATTTTGGATATCAGATGTATTCCAGGCTGTTCATTGAGACATGATTTACTTATGAGATAATTCTTTCTATATCACGTATATTGTAGTTATTTCCTTTCTTTTGCCTATTTTGTACATGCACTTTATTTTGATTCCACTAGAGTATATTGCTGTGATTGATAAAACTTGTTGTTGCATAGTGTGGGTGCATGGAAGATTTGACATCTCTGGGTTTATCTTGGACTGCAGTCATGTATGAAAATAGGGGGGTCGTAGTAGGATTGTTAAGGATTTCAGTTAAATCATCAGAAGAGAAAATTATTTCACAACCCTTAACATAAGTTCTGAGAATGGGGGTTTCATCATCAATTTGTTGTAGATAAGGTTCAGATAATATGAGACTTGATTAGAATGAGAAAGTAGGTCATGTAACCCCGCATTTACAAAATAAGTATGTAATTGGAAATTTGAAAGTTTAGGGAAATTAATGAATATACTCGAAAAGATGCTTAATTTACAAATATTACGATATTTGTCAATCATATGTGGGTTACGAAGGTAGCATTCGTAATTGGAAACATGAGATGCAGAAATATCACCCCTATTATATCTAGATCGTTTAGGAAGAGACATGATAATGAAGAAAAAATTGATCCTGGACAATACTAGATTAATGAAACAAACCCAAAAGAGAAAGAATGAAGAGATTACTAAGCAGGAGCAGCAGATTTTCGAAGCACGAGCTAATCGGTCGACTGGGCGATCTCGTCGGTCGATTCGTCGTAGATCAGCAGCTAGGGTTTGAGTCAATTGGAGTTTTTGAAGTGAGGGTTTAGGTTTGGATTTACACATATATATAGAGCAATTTGTGGCTAGGATTTGTTCAAACAAGAAATCAATGGTTATGATGAAATATGATGAAAACGGGTATGAAACGGGTCGGGTTTTGAAGACAAAAATTCGATAAGAATAAAACTCAGTAAAACCAAAACCATGCTGGTCAGTCATCTGATTCTTGTGATCGCTCAACTGAAGGCATTTATCGGTCGACTGATTTGAAGTATCAGTCGACTGATAACCTCAAAATTTTCAGAAAACACTTTAAACATAAACTATAATTGAAAAAAACTTTAAAACAAAGATTTCTGTTGTATCAAAAGTGAAATATACGTAATAGTAGTATATATATATATATATATATATATATATATATAGTTATATATTATATATATATATATATGACGTATTCAGGATATTGTGCATACGGACGTTTAAGTAGGATGGTCTGGGCCATTCGTGCTCGTCACAGGGAGGGGGGCGCACCAATGAGGGCAAATCCCTCCTATGATAGAGGATACCCCATTAATCTCGATATATAGTATACTATAGTATACGTATCATATATATATAATAGCTATATGAATGATATATAGTATATACTATATATATAATATTATATATATATATATATAGTATATAATATATACTATATATATATATATATATAATATATATGATATAATATATATAATATAATGATATATATAAGTAAATATATATATAATATATATATATATTAATATATATAATATATAAAAAAATATGAGATTAATGGGTATCCTTGTCATAGGAGGAGATTTCCTCCTTAACGCCTATGTGGCACAATCCCAACCATCCTCATAACGTAGGCACAAATCCCCACCAACTCACTCTCTCTCCTACTTTATGAGGATGGTGGGGATTGTGCCACATAGACGTCAATGAGAAAATCCCTCCTATGACAATGATACCCATTAATCTATACACACACACACACACACACACACACACACCAAGTTCTCTTTTTAAAAATAAAATATTTTCTTTTAAATATTTTTTAAAAATTATTTGCAATTTGATTACAAAAAAAAACAACAATCATCTTTTAAAAACATGAAAACAAAAATGCTCAAAATTTATTTTGAAAATTAAACTTGTTTTGGCACCCAAACACTCTTGGTGCCTAAGAGTTTAAGAACATAATGACCCCTATCAATATAATCCAAAGTCCTTAGGTTATGACCACATTTGGGCGCATTTAGTGAACGAGTCCGATCATAGCAAAAATTACATAAATGACCCATTCTATTGCAATAAGTGCAATAGAATAGATGCACTTATTTATGATGACCATTTATTTGTGTACGAGAAACATTTTTAAACAAATGTGGTCTTTTTGGAACATTTTGCGAAGTTGAATCTTTTTGCAAGTCAATACAATAATTCGCCAAATGGCCAAATCTATCACAAAAATCATACTTATACACATTTGCATGCTTATGAACTTTTGATGCATGTGTGTGTATGTAAAGAAGAAACTTTATGAGATACACAAGGAGCAATATTGTTGGCATTAGTGGGTTTTTATGCATCATAGCAAAATTTGGCAAAATGTCCTCTACGACTACAAATAAAGTATTTGTAAATTATGTCATACATGTGTGCATAGTGTACGGGTGGTTTGGAAAATTTTTTGCACGTGACTTTGCACACAAGTCCATAAGTTTATTATTATTGTCAATGCATGTGTTTAAGGTTGAATCTAAAGATGAAATACGTTTTTTTCATTTTATTCAACTCATTATGCACATTTGCATTGGCGTTAGAAGTAGAACAAACATGATTATTTTTAAAAGAATTAAATTCATTTCTAATTATTTCTACCTCTAATATGGCATCATTCTTAGCATGAGATAAGCTAGCTATTTTTTAGCTCAAATTATGATTTTCTAAATTTAATTTATCAATTTTTTTTAAGTATCACATTCTCCTTAGGAATGATATCAAATTTGGATGCTAGCAAATCATGATCGGATTTTAGGTTTACATGATTGCTTTGCAAATTCACAAAATTATGATGCAATTTATTATAGGCATGCATTAATCTTTCATAAGCACAAGCGAGTTAATCTATAGATAAATTATTTTAGATTCAGACTGGCATACCTCACTAGGGTAACCGCCTAGTGGCCGTGTGCACGATGAACCTCCAATCTCACTTGAAGCGGAATCCACCGGAATGCGTTGGATTTTCTCTAAGTTGCCGTGATGTGCTTCTATATATTTCCATAATGTATAAGAGCTATCAAAAGAAGCAAGTTTGTTAGAAATAGATGGTTCAAAAGCTTTAAGAAAAAATTCTAACAACAACTTGTTCATAGTAAATATTATTATTATTGCTCCACTTGGATTTCTCTAATGTGGGCACCATATAAGCACAATTAATTATTTCCCATAAATTGATATGTTTTAGATCTAACAAATAGTTTAAATCTAAACATCCATTGCGTATAAGGGAAATTATTAAATAGAGGAGCAACATCAATAACATAGTCTAAACTAGGTGCACCGTGTATATCCATAAAGACTATGCAAGCAATAAAAATCAAAAAACTAGATTAGCAAAATATAGAGTGAGGATATTTGACTCTAGGCGATTAAACAACAAATCAAGAGCACCAAGCTCTGATACCAAATGAAAGTACCATAGAGGGTGGGTGAATATGGTAATTGCTAATCTAATTCGATATTAATGTCAAATTAAAACTAATGATGCAATATCCTAACAATATGATGTACAATAAATTATATGCATGGATATGCAAGGATAAACAATATGACAAAAGGCGATATAAACAAGAAGCACAAGATATGAATAGAAATAGTGCGCCAAAGAAATAATTGCAAACACACAATATGATCACGGAGTTTGGTCTAACACTCGACCAACGTCTCCGCTCCTCACCTCGAGGAGATCTCCATTATCACTAAAAAATAACTACACAATAATAGTTTTTAACGTTTACAATACACACGTTGTCAATCCCACAAGCCACACTCCTCTAAGTGTTGGACTACCCGTGTCACCTTCCTCAAGTGTTTGGATTTACAATCTCTCCCTAGGCTTTACTACCAACCCACTCCTCTTGGAATTAATCTTGGTCTCTCTCCAACCACTCCTCTAAGTGTCCTTGTGCATTATAACGTGTTATCACAATGAGTGCAAATAAAGGATTTGTTCTCCAATACAGATGAGAACGAATGTAAGCTCTCTCAAGGAATCACTCTCACAACCCAAATATACTAAATGTGAAATACTAAAGCTCAAGTGGTTGTGAGTGAAATCAATAAGTAAAACAAAATTTAAACTCAAATAATTCTAGCTTGTATATGAGAATCAAAATATGAATTAGCTAGAAGAATGAGTTTAGAAAACTTTCCCAAACAAAGAGATGTAGAGATTTAAGGATGAACGTCTCAAAATCGAAATTGAAATTCTTCTCTTTGTGAAACTCTCTTTACATAAACAAAACACACTTGATATCTCAAAAACTTGCAGCAAACACCCCAATAAACTTCTTAGCAACAAAACAATGCTTGAGATCTATTTATAGCCTCTCTAAAATAACTCAGCCAAAACTACCCGTTACAGGAATATAACCGTTGATTGGTCGACTGATATAGTTGTTCGGTTGGTTGATCAACTTACAAATTTAATACTGTAAAAACTACTCATGGTTGGTCGACTGGTTTGGGCTATCGGTTGACCGAAAACATGCACATCAGATTTCTAAATTTTGAAATGTTGATTTTCTAAATTTAATTTAAAATAGTAAAATAACTCCAAGTCCATACTTTACTCTTCTTTACCTTACCCTCTAAATACTCTCAACCAAAAGAGATTTTTAATTTTGTCTCTTTCTTTGCTTTACCCAACTTCCTACTAAACCAAGCCTTATGGCTGTTTGGATGTTTAGAGGAGTGTTGGGTATTTATGATACCAAATGGGATCATCCACCTCACCACTTTTCATTTGAGTATTTACATCTTTTGGTTTGAATATCACCATAAATCCTAAAATGGTAATATTACAATGTTTGGATTGCATCATGCGATCTTACAAAGTGCAGTCTTTGGAACATCATTCAAAAGGTTAATTTTAGCAATGATAAGATTACCTCAGCAGAACACCGAAAGAAAATCTCTTAAGTTTGCGCATTCCTTAATAACCCCCTTCACTTTAAAATTAACACAAAACCCCGTTAAGTTTCTTTACTCTTTAGAATACCCCCTCTAAGTTTCAATGATTTTTTAGAAAACCTCCCATAATAGGGTTAGCTGTAATTTTCATATAAAATTACGTAGAATGATGTTTTCACCTATGAAAACTATGATTCACGCTTTTTAGGGAGCTTTTCAATAAGCGTTGAAAATTGAGGGGAGTTTTCTGAGAACCACAAACAGTAAGGAGATTTTTCTGTCGTTTTGAAAGTTAAGGTGAGTTATTTGAGAAACCCCCGATGTTAAGGTTGTTTTCTGAAATTTAACTACATTTTCTTGTTGGGGCCTGTTCGTTTGGCCAAAAAAACTGGGAAATCAAACTTTAGGAAACCTATTTCCTATTATAATTACTTTGAAGTTGTTTGGTTGGTTTTAAAAAAAGGAAATTATAGAATAGGAGATGAGATGAGATGAGTTGTCACCTTATTATTGGATGATGTGAGTGATTTTTTTAAAAACTTGTTTTGAGGTTGTTTGGTTGGTTAAAAAAATAAGGAAATGAATTGGAGGTATATTATTGGATGATGTTTTGAGGTTGTTTGTGTTTGGTTCGTTTTTAAAAATAAGAAAATAGATGAGATGAGATGAGTTGGAGGTATATTATTGGATGATGTGACATGTACTTAACTTAAGGAAATTAATTTCTTGTTTTTTTTTGAGGAAATGGGTGGAAAGGAATGTTTAATGAGATGAGATGAGTTGTCACAATATTATTGGATGATGTGTGTGATTTTTAAAAATGAGATAAAATGAGATGTGATGAGTTGGATGATGTGACACATTTCTTGTGTTTGGTTTATTTTTAAAGGTAAGAAAGGAGATGAAATGAGATGAGTTGGAGGATAAAAATAACATTTTATTGGATGTTGTGGGTGAGTTTTAGGGATGAAAATGGATAAAAATATTATTTTATTGATTTCCTTGTACCGATTTCCTTTTCTTGGTTTTTAGGAAACCAACCAAACAGCCCCTTGAGGAAGCTCTCAGCATACATTTCTTCAACAGTCCATTATTTCCGTTAATTACCAAAATAATTACGTACAGTTATGAATCGCACACAGATTGTTGTTCTCGTTCGAATGCCTACCCACAAATAAAATGTCACGGACCAGGAAAAGGACATACACCTGAGACGTGCGGGTGAGTTTCCATTTATTATAGTTTAATCTCTATCATGTCCCACTCTCCAGAAGATTCTACCACCCTCGCTATTCTTTTAAACCAAGCCAAGAAATGCTTAGAGAACCGGGAAAGCCAAAAAAAAGAAGAAGAAAAAAAAAAAGAATACAATGGAGAAGATGAGGAAATCTGGGTCCGTACTTCTCCTTGCTTTTGCCCTCGTTCTTGCTTCCTTAGCCTCTGCGTCCTCCTCTTCTTGTTCGGAGGATTCTGCTCTGGAGAAGGACAGGGTGCAGACTAATTTGCTAGGGCAAGACTTCAACGTTGAATTTGCCCATTACTCTGGTTACGTAACAATTGATGAGGAGGCAGGTAGAGCTCTCTTTTACTGGTTCTTTGAGGCCGCTGAGGATCCTGCATCCAAACCTCTCGCTCTCTGGTTGACTGGGGGTATGCCCATGGAAAAACAATTTACCTTTTTTTTTTTAACTGGGTTGTTATTTATTTATTTTTTTAATTATTTGCATTTGAAGTTCTTTTTTCCAGTGAATAAGCTGATGTTTTTAAGATGTTATTAACCTGTTAACTTGAGGGAGAGTGGGGGAACATTATCACTGATGCTCATTGTAATGTGTCCCTCTCTTCTGAAATTATTCAAAAAACCAATTTCTGTGAAGAAATGAATTTTTTTTTTTTAATTTTCAGTGAGTTTTGTGTTGAATAGCTGGGGGAGGAAGAAAGGGATTGAGAGGGGTTTTAAGTTAACGTTAGCTGAAGTTTGGTGCGTTTTTTTTTTTTTTTTTTTGGGGGGGGGGGGGGTTGACTGGGGGTATGCCCATGGAAAAACAATTTACCTTTTTTTTTTTAACTGGGTTGTTATTTATTTATTTTTTTAATTATTTGCATTTGAAGTTCTTTTTCCAGTGAATAAGCTAATGTTTTTAAGATGTTATTAACCTGTTAACTTGAGGGAGAGTGGGGGAACATTATCACTGATGCTCATTGTAATGTGTCCCTCTCTTCTGAAATTATTCAAAAAACCAATTTCTGTGAAGAAATGAATTTTTTTTTTTTAATTTTCAGTGAGTTTTGTGTTGAATAGCTGGGGGAGGAAGAAAGGGATTGAGAGGGGTTTTAAGTTAACGTTAGCTGAAGTTTGGTGCGTTTTTTTTTTTTTTTTTTTGAGGGGTGGGGGGAGGAACTTTTCAGGATTCAAAGTTTGAAACCGGTGAAACTTTATGGTGTTAAATTGAAAATGGGTTAGGTGGTGAGTCAGGGGGTTGAAATTTCAAGGAGAAACTGAACTTGGGAAAGGGGTTTTGATCATTTTGGTGAATGGAGGTTTGTCCGTACGTTGAAGGTGGAAAATTTTCCTTCTGCTCATAATTGTTGAGCTCGTAAGAGCTGGGCTTTAGCTTTGATTCTAGTCATACTGAGCTATTTGAATACTCAGCGATTGTTCTGTTGACAAGAATACTCACAGAAATGGCTCAGCTTTGTTATCTTGGTGAATTTGGGTTTTGGGTTTTGGGGGGTAACACTATGATAAAAAGGTGCTGTATTCAAACTGGCTGCATCAAAGAACCAGTTGGTTTGTTGGTACTTAAACCGTTGCTTGCATCTGCACTATTGGCTTCCTTGCATTAAAGAAACAATGTCATAATTTTCTGATATAAACATTATTACAATTTCAGGGCCTGGATGTTCTGCAATTGCTTATGGAATGGCAGAGGAAGTCGGACCTTTCCATGTTAAGCCAGACGGCAAAAGCCTCTATTTGAATCCTTATTCATGGAATCAAGGTGAAGACAAATGTTTATATCTCTTCCTTCAAATATATATGACTATGGGCGACAGCTTAAGTTTTGTGCATCTCATAGTCATAGATATAAGAACCCATTTTTCTTTTAATTTTTTTTCTTCTTCTTTTTAAGTTGAATGCCAATATTTCTGCTGACCAAGCAAAGAGAAATCTGTGACTCTAGTTGTTTGATTGGCTAGATGTGTTTCTCAAGCCATATGCATTTGTTTTCTATCTCTATAATCAATAAAGACAAACTAAGCGTTATGCTTTCTTCCTCTGTTCGTCCTTTCTATTAAACAAAATTCCGATTGGGGTGTTACTTTTAATCACTCCAATATCCATTGCAGTCCTAGTGATTGTGATGTAAGTTGCATTCGGTTATTGATTTGATTATGTACTAGTCATACAATTTTTGTACCCTTTTCTCTAATATTTATTTCAATTATTCTAAAAGTGTATTCCATGTGATTCTATATGATTAATTTAACAACACTTCACAATTGATGTATGCAGTGGCTAATATGTTGTTCCTTGAAGCCCCTGCTGGTACTGGATTTTCCTACTCAAACAACACCAATGATGTGTTGAGTAATGGAGATGAAAGGACTGGTAAGAATGTTGCATCCTACTTTAAAATATGGCCTTAGTTATTAGATAGAGGTTAACTTAGTTTTTCCTCTGTATTCGAGTGCAGCCAAGGATTCCTTAAAATTTTTACAGAACTGGTTCAAACGGTTTCCTCAGTACAAGGGACGTGATTTCTATATAACTGGAGAGAGCTATGGAGGTTTTAGGAGATTACACAACCAATATCATTATTAGAAGAAGCTTCAATTTCTATTCTCATGATAACAAATTTGTAATGTGATCAATATATTTAAACCAATGTTGTTCTTACAAATCTCTGCTCTTTTTCTAGGGCATTTTATTCCTCAGTTGGCCCAAGTTATTGTAAGGTCTCAGAAAGTGACAGGAGACAAATCAATTAATTTGAAGGGTTATTTGGTATTAATCCTTCACGTGAATTTTGTTTTTTTTTTCGTGTCCATAAGGAAAGTTTGGTTCTTTCATAAGTACCTTAAAGCCAAAAGGGAGCTTTACTAAGAAATAAATTGCAGGTGGGAAATCCTGCAACTGATGATTTTCTCGACAATGTGGGAAGCTTCCAATACATGTGGACTGCCGGCTTGATATCGGATGAGACATACAATCTGTTAAATGTTTTTTGTGACTTTGAGTCATTTCTACGACCATCAGAACAATGTAACGAAATCCTTGAAGTTGCTAGCAGTGAACTTGGAAACATTGATTCATACAGCATCTTCACGCCTACCTGTCCCGGGAGTACTAACTTTCCACGGAATAAACTGCTCAAAAGATTACACGTAAGTATTTTCTATAGGAGGTCAAATGCCAATTTTTGCCAATTTTATTTTTTATTTATTTATTTTGCTGTATACAGTCTGCAACTTACTTCCTTGGGCCTGTCAATATTTCAGTTAAAAAAGTATTATCTAGAGGTTGCTAGAACTGCTATCTTGGTTTGATAGTAATGAACTTCATAGAGAAAGAAAAATCTAATACTGCACAAAAGAATTTGTATGAAGGATACAAAAGAATTTGTATAAAATCCTTCATACATTTTCTTGCCACTTTTACATGGAAAAAACTTACAGCATCTAATAATTTATTTTCTACCTTTTTCATGTCAAAGATTTTGCCGATTTAATGTTTTTTTTCTGTAACCATCTGCAACTTACTTGCTTGAGCCTATCAATATTTCAGTTGATAAAAATATGTCAAAAATATGTCAAAAGCTAGAATTACTATCTTGGTTGATAGTAATGAACTTTACTGCTCAAAAGAGTTTGTATAAAATCCTTCATAAGTTTTGTTGTCGCTTTTACATGAAATAAACTTACAGCATCTAATAATTTGTTTTCTACCTTTTCATGACAAACTAATGCAATCCAATGACACATATTCTTTATGTTAACAGTCAGTTGCAAAGATGGGTGAAAAGTTTGACCCATGTACTGACAGATATGCAGCAGTTTATTTCAACTTGCCTGAGGTTCAAAATGCTCTTCATGTTAATCCAGTGGTTGCACCATCTAAGTGGGAAACTTGCAGGTAAGCACATGGAACTTTTAGTAGTGGCATCTACTTTGTGTATGAACAGCAGGTTACATTTGCAGTCAGATTCAATTCTGGTTGCAACTATTGAGTAGGCATCTATGTTGCTGGGTACTTCAATTGGAAGTTGTACACAACCCCCCACCATACCTGTATCCAAATTTCTTGGACACTTCTTGAATATATGCATATGTTTACCAAGGCATATACTTAATTATGTAATACATGTTTAAGTTAAAACACTCCTCATACACTTCTTGGACGTATATTCTACATTTCACATCTATTTTCTTATATATTGATCTTTTCTAAATGAAAAGAACAATATTGATCTTATGTAAGTTATTTATTTTAGTACATATAGATATACGTAACATATAGCTGTGACCCTATACCTTTTACAAATTTAGTATGCCCCGTACATGTACCTGTACCCTTGCAACTTAGGTAGATGTCAATTCTTCCATCTTTTCCAAGTCACACTAAATGGGGCATCCACTTCAATTTCCACAAACTTGAAGATACATTGACATGTTTCTTTTCTAGTAAAGCTCTACTGAAAATTCGTCGGGAACATTTCTAATAATGCCTTTTTTTATTGAGCCTTTTGCTTAACTAGGAACTATCTTCAGTGCCATTATGAGGATTTGATGATGATTAAACAACTGACATTTTCATTTTGCTATAGAGCAACAGATAATAAGGTGACTTGGACAAGAAAAGGGAAGTGACTTGGATAAAAAAGTGAAGCGATTTATAAAAGATAAATGAAATGACCAAGGCAAATCTTTTTTGTCAGTAGCCTTGGATGAGGCTATTGAATATTGCTTAATACATAATCTGTCGAACACTATGTCATGCTCCGGGCCCGCGTGCCTGTTGGTGCTTGCAAGCTATGGGACCCACAGAGTGTAAAGTGATGTTTGGCTCAATCCACTACCAAAATTGTCTAGGCGATGTTACACTTGAACCCCATGACTTATATAAACTCTCAACACTTTCACCCATCCGCTGATGTGGGACTATAATTTGGGGATCTCACACACTACTTGAGAAAGGTTATTTCTTTAAGAAACAAAATGTTCCAAATGTAATTGAAAAATGAAAATTCTTGCTCCTAGTAGATCATTTGTCCTGATTCATGGATCTCACCATTCAAGAAATTAGTAGATCAACCATTCTTTTGACTCTTTCTACACCATGTATCCTTTCAAAGTTCAATCTAACTAAAAATAGCATAAGCCCAATAAAAATTGTCTTTATATTTTGGTGGCTCTCCTGAAGCCAGAAGTGGTAGCTTGATTTCATTCTGCCAATCCTCCAAAATCAATAGTGTGAAATACTCTAGTTTCTCCTGTTTGTGGTCTCCACACAAAATTCTCATAAGTGTAATTTCATTCTCATGTTAAATATTCTTTCTCCAAATACTTTATATTTGCAATCTGTAGCTTTTTCTCCAAATACTTTGTGGTCTCTTCCTATGCTTTTAGACTTTTAGTTGGACATCAAATTTAGCAATGTGGTTCTCATTCCTAGCAAGATCAACTTCTCTTTCTGACCTTGTAATTATTTGTCAACTCTTCCAACCAGTTTTCCTCTAGTTGGATCTTGGTTATCATAAGAAAATTTATTTTGGTTGATTTTAATCAGCAAAACTACCTTGTAGCCTGCACTTTGAGGTGTACTCCTTACATCAAATTTTCCAATCATTATTACCGTAACTTTGGTAGATTGAGTGATTGATATCATGCTTTGCACGTTCCTTAGCTTTCATACACACAGAATCATCGACTGCCAAGCTGTATATGTTTATAGCGTGGCTTTACATGCTTATACATGATGATATCTAACATAGGGTGTTTATAGGATGACTGTATATGATGATATCTAACACCCCCTTTAAACTCATAAGGATAAAAAACTGAGTTTGGATATGGTGAATAGTTTGTGCCTTGATAAACAGATCTGCTAGTTGCTTCTTAGAAGGAACACAAGAGTGTAATATTTCCAGCAATATGCTATGAACTACATGACAATCTACCTTAATATGTTTGGTATGCTGATAGAACACTAGATTTGCAGAAATGGAGATAGTACTTTGATTATCATAGTATAGGGTGATGAGAGAAGGAACAAAGACACCGAGATCTCGCAAAAGAGTGCTGAGTCATTTTAGCTCAACCATAGTATCTGCCATCGCTTGATACTTAGATTCGATACTGGAATGAGAGATCACAACTGGACGCTTTACTATGCCAAGAAATGAGAAATCCAAAAAAATGCAAAAATTAGTGGTGGAGCGTCAAGTGTCTGGATCATCAATTTATCCATCAATTTATCCATCCAGTATCACAGTATGCACGAAGAGATAAAGAAGTGTGCGCTGTATCACAATATGCACGAAGAGATAAAGAAGTGTGCGCTGGGAAAAATAATGATTGGGATATATTGTCATGTAGATGACGGAGAACCCAAACTAGAACCTTATAGTGAGTTGAAGTAGGAGCACAGGCAAAGTGTCTCAAGATGTGCACCGCATAAGCTATATTCGGACGCATAGCAGAAAGATAAGCTAAGGTTTTAACAAAATCTCGATATCTCGTGGGTTGAGATAAAAGATCACCATAATCATGTCGAAGCTTCAAGTTCAACTCCAGCAAAGCGGAAACATAACTAGAAGCAATAAAAGGATCACTAGGTGTAGCACGCTTTAGAATGTCGGCAATATACTTTCGCTGAGAGGAGGTAGCCACAAGATAAGGCGTCTACCTTAATACCTAAGAAGTAATGGAGATATCAAAGATTCTTTATCTCAAACTGACTCTAAAGGTACTGCTTCAATGAAGAAATGACAAGAGAATCACTCCCAGTAATTATCATATCATCAACATAAAGTAAGAGAATAACTTAGTTGGAGATTGATGACTGATAGAAGAGAGTGTAATCGGCTAGACTCTTTAGTAAAACTAATAGAGAGAAGAGATTGTTAAAAACGCTCAAACCAAGTGTGAGGAGCCTATTTGAGACTGTATATAGTACAAGGAAGGAGACAAACATATTCTGGAGGAGCAGAAACGTCAGGAGGTGGTTGCATGTGAACCATCTCAGAAAATCGCTATTAAGAAAGACACTTTTGATATGCATTTGGTACAATAGCCAATATTTAGTAGCAGCATCAATGAGAGTAAATGGATGCTATTTTTGCAATAGGAGCAAAATTTCTTCATAGTCACATTCTCATGAGAAAACCCTCGGGCAATAAGGCGAGATTTATATAACTCAATAAGACCATTAGAGTGAGTTTTGACCTTTTAAATCCATTTGCAATTTACTGGTTTAACATCATAGTATAATAGATTAATGTTTCAAGTATTAAATCTTGTAGAAAGCCTCAAATTCTTCCTTCGTTGTCTCTTGCCATTTTGGATACTTTAACAATCTCATAATACGAGTTAGGTTCATGAATAGAATGAATAGCAGTAAGAAAAAGAGAAACTTTGAAGAATATGTGCTAATGACACACTGCATATAGCAACTAGGAGGATGGCGATCTCGTGGCGGATTGTGATGAGGAGTCTCATACGAAGAAGTTAGCATGAGTGTAGAGGGTTCATCTTCAGGATTGTCTTACAATGGAAATGAGATAGCGGGTGAAAATCAATAATGTGTGACTCAAGAGAATCGTTGCTAGATGCCAATAGAGTGAAGAAGGGAGTAGGTTGAGTACAAGAAGGTACAAGTGCCAAGGGTATAGATGTAGTGGTGAAAGGTGATGATGGAGGGTGAAGAAAGGAAATATTTGTGTCTATAGTATTATAGCAGGAAACATTATCAAAGAAAGTGATACGTTACGAAGTACGAAGTCTTCGAGTGGTAGGCTCATAGTAACGATATCCTTTGTGAACTATGCTATAGCCAACAGAGATACATCATGTAGTGCATGAAGATAGTTCATCTTGTTGAATATCCTTTGTGTAACTGACATTTTCAAAAAGACATTTCCAAAAGTGTAAAGAACAAAATAATGAAACTAAGGCTTAAAAGGTGAAATTGAGAGGTATCTGTTAATATGGAAGATAGAGTGATATTAACAAGAAAAACTATATTTAATAGTGTTGCAGCCTAGAGAAATCGAGGTACTAGTGCTGATATCAAAGGAACTCTAATAGTGTTGAAGGTGTGATGATGTTTTCTCTTAGTAACATCATTTTGCTCATGAGTACGGCCAATAGTGCTGAGAGAGTGTGCCATGTGATTTTAAAACAGATTGCATAGAGTTATATTCACAAACACCTTGAGAACAAAATACCTTCATATGTTTGTAGAACTGATTATGAATCATGTTTGTAAAATCTTTATAAATATCTAAAATATAAGGACGAGCATGCATGAGATGTACGTAGATGTAGTGAGAATCGTAATCAATAAAACGAACATAATACCAATTGTTGGACAAGAATGATAATGGGTTGATCCCCAGATATCAGAATGAATCAAATTAAATAGGACTAATATTATTATTTGATGAGAATGCTAGGGCAGTTTCTTTAGCTAATCAACATTCGGTACAATTCAATAAAGTAGATAATTTTATCCTCCATCAAATTCAGACAAAGGTTTTAAACAATAACTAGACATATGACTTAAACGACGATACCACAGATTGGAAGCAGTAAGTCTATGGCCAATTTTAGAAGAAGAAAGAACTCCAATTGATAAAGTCTATTAGATTCTACGATTTGTCCCAATCTTCAGGCTGATATGATCTTGGACAATATAAGATTTAGAATCAAACTAGATAGTGCAACTAGAATTTGTAATTTTACTGCCAAATAAAAGTTGCATAGATAAGTATAGAAGATGAAGAACGGATGATAATGTTAAATGAGTAGAAGTATCGGAACATGGTATGATGTCACTCACCTGAGTAATTGCGATAGTGCCATTAGCAGTATAAATGCATAATGAATTAGGAGTGAGTGAACAGTTTGTAAGAAGACAGTTATCAATGACCATATGATGAGATGCGCCTGAGTTTAATATCCAATGATTAGAAGTACCAGAATGAGTAGACACAACAGTGAAATCTGAGTTGGAGGAAGAACCACTAAGCCCAAGGTTTTCGGCTATCAATGCAATAATCTCTGACAGCTATTCAGAAGAGAGAGGGCTAGAAATTTGTGATCTATGAGGAGTAGGGCTAAAATCAACTGTGGCAGCAAATGAAAGTCGAGTCTCCTCGAATGTTGGATGAGGTTGTCTCTTGCACATTTATCAATAAGATGAGCTGGCTTTTGCAGTATGATAATAAAGTTGTCGACAGAAATCAGATGTGCTACTAGAAATACCCCCATAGCAAGAAAACTGTTGGGGAATTGCCAGAG
Source organism: Asparagus officinalis (assembly GCF_001876935.1). NCBI lineage: Eukaryota > Viridiplantae > Streptophyta > Magnoliopsida > Asparagales > Asparagaceae > Asparagus > Asparagus officinalis. The sequence continues at coordinate 77,965,686 of NC_033798.1, read as the reverse complement.
CTGTATGTGATGGCTAAGAGTTGAAATAGAAACCCTAATTCATTATGATATCTCTTGGGCTTTATATAGGCCCCTACAAATCTTACAAATAAGTCCCTAATAATACTAATATGTCAACACTCCTCCTCAAGATGGGCGAAAGATATCTATTAAGCCCATCTTGTCACATCCTCTAATCATATCTACTGAGTTGAGTCCTTTAGTCAGACAATCTGCTGCCTGGTCCTTAGTCGAAACATGACTTAGCTCCAGTAGTCCACTATCCAACTTCTCTTTGATGAAGAACCTATCGATCTCGATGTGTTTGGTTCTATCATGCTGCACTGGGTTGTTGGCAATACTTATAGCTGACTTGTTGTCACACCATAACTTCATCTTATCTCCTTGATCCAGCTTCAGCTCCACCAGCATACTCTTCAACCATAGCAACTCAGCAACTCCTAAGGCCATAGCTCTATACTCTGCCTCGGCTGTCGATCTCGCCACCACTGACTGCTTCTTGCTCTTCCACGAGACTAAGTTACCTCCTATAAAGATGCAATATCCTGAGGTGGACCTCCTGTCATCAGCACAGCTAGCCCAGTCAGAGTCGCAATAACCCTCGATGTTCACATGTCCATTCTTTCTGAATATCAGCCCCTTTCCGGGGGCACTCTTTAAATATCTCAGAATCTGGTACACAGCGTCCATATGACCCTTCCTCGGATCGTGCATGTAGCGACTCACCACGCTTACTGCAAAGGAGATATCAGGACGTGTGTGACTCAAATAGATCAGCCTTCCCACCAACCTCTGATATCTGTCACGATCAACTGGTTCTCCAGCCTCAGCACCTAGCTTGAACCTCTGGTCGATCGGTGTAGTTGCAGGTTTGCACCCTAACATTCCTGTCTCTTTGAGAAGATCCAGTGCATACTTTCTCTGGGATAGGATGATCCCTTCCGCTCCTCGAGCTATCTCTATTCCAAGAAAGTATCTAAGCAAGCCAAGATCTTTCACCTCAAATTCCTTACCCAGTCTCACTTTGAGTTGGGCAATCTCCTTCTCATCATCCCCTGTAATAATCATATCATCCACATATACCGCAAGCATAGTAATGTGGCCTCCACTCCGTCGAAAGAACACTGTATGGTCGGCGTTGATCTGTTGGTATCCCATACCAATCATAGCCCTTCTGAATCTGTCGAACCAAGCACGGGGAGATTGCTTCAGACCATAGAGAGACTTCTTCAATCTGCAGACCTTTCCCACTGTCTGATCTGTACCAAATCCTGGTGGTATCTCCATGTATACCTCCTCCACTAGATCTCCATGAAGAAATGCATTCTTCACATCTAGTTGGTGTAGCTTCCATCCACCATTTACTGCCAGAGAGATTAAGGTCCGAACAGTGCTCATCTTCGCCACCGGTGCAAAAGTCTCATCATAATCGATGCCATATGTCTGACTATACCCTTTTGCCACCAGGCGAGCCTTGTAGCGCTCAACTTGTCCATCTGGATTCTGCTTCACAGTGAAGACCCACTTGCATCCAACTGCTCTCTTTCCTTCTGGTAACTTTACTAGCTCCCAAGTGCGGTTCTTCTCTAGAGCTCCTAGCTCCTCGTGCATAGCCGCTTTCCATTTTGGGTCCTTCTTAGCAACCTGCCAATTGTTAGGTACAGTAACAGAGTCCAATGATGCAATGAATGCTCCATATGCAGGGTGGATACTAGAATATGATACATACTGGGCAAGATCCCAACCATATCTATCGGGAGGATGTCCCGCATTACTGCGAGTAGTCCTCCGTACTGATATTGGTGTGGGAGGAGTAGGGAGAGGAATGTTATCAGTAGGAATGTTATCACCTTGGGATGAAATTGGTGGTGGTGTAGGTATTTCAGGAGTCGGGGTGGGCTTTGGCAAGAGACTTGGCAGCACTAGTGGCACTGTAGGTACTGTTTCTCCAATTTGTTTGCCCTTCCTACTATAGGTTAGTAGCTCCCCCTGAACAGTGGGCCTAACACCTCTTGTCTCTTGTTCCTTTTCTTCGTGATTCTCCGGCTCCTCCTCAACCAACTCCTCCTCAACCAATTCGCCCTCCCAAGGAATCGATACAGAAATGGATTTCTCCACATTGTTCTCCGGTCTCTCACCATTCTCCTCCTCTCGCCCCATACTTCTAGTATTGGACGAGTTACCAGCAGATGAAGTTACCTTCTGAGTGTAATATGGCTCGAGTTCTCGAAAGTGCACATCCATGCTCACAAACAACCTTTTTTCCACCGGGCTCCAGCAAACATATCCCTTCTGAGTAGCAGAATATCCCACAAAGATACACTTCACAGCTCTAGGGGCAAGCTTCCCGACAGACGGCCTGTTGTCCTTCACAAAACACACACAGCCAAACACTTTGAGTGGAAGGATCCCACCATTATCTCCTTTCAATATCTCACACGGAGACTTCCAATCCAGCACTCTCGAGGGCATTCTGTTGATCAACGCTGCTGCGGTCAATACTGCTTGTCCCCATAATGTCTCTGGGACATTCATAGAGATCATCATGCTTCTAGCAACCTCTAAAAGATGTCTGTTCTTCCTTTCCGCTACCCCATTCTGTGCTGGAGTGTATGGACAGGTTGTCTGGTGATGTATTCCTTGAGCTGACAAATATTCTTCAAGGGCTCTGTTGGTATACTCTGTCCCATTATCTGACCTCAATACTTTCACCACTGCTCCGTATTGAGTCTGAACAGTCTTATGAAAATTTTGGAAGCACCCAAACACATCACTCTTATTCTTCATCAGGTATAACCAAGTAACACGAGAGAAGCAATCAATAAATGTAACAAAATATTTGTATCCATTCATAGAACTTGTGGAACAAGGCCCCCAAACATCTGAATGTACCAGGTCAAATGCATGAGAACTTCTATGACCAGAACTAACATAAGAGCTTCTAGTAAGCTTTCCCAACTCACATGCATCACACACAAGTTTCTGTTTATTTGCTTTCTCAAATAAAGAAGGATACAATCTACCTAAAACACTAAAGGATGAGTGTCCCAAACGCTGGTGATGGAGCATTAACTCATTTTCAGCACTCATTTTAGATCCTACTCCTGCTTCCTCTATGACTGACACCAATGCTGAATCCAGCCCTTCACGATCCAGATACCACAGTCCACTACGCCATGTGCCAGTCCCAAGTCTCCGCCCTGTCCCCTTCTCCTGGAAGATTACCTTGGGAATATCAAAAGAGACGATGCATTTTAGTTGGAGGATGATAGAACTAATAGATAAAAGATTGACTGGAAAAGAAGGAGCATGCAAAACATTGGACAAAGTTACAGAACCAGTACAATCAACTGTACCCTTACCAACCACCGGCTGAAATGTACCATCAGCTGTTTGAATACTATCAGGCGATGCTAAGTGAGTATATGATGAGAACTCACTAGCATTACTGTCCGATTCCCTGCTCCTCTTCCACCACGTCGACCCCCACGGCCACGACCACGACCTCCGAACTGTCCACGTCCACCCGAATCTCCATCCTTGGATGGCTTGGTGCAAGCATGCCGTAGATGACCCACGTCACCGCAGTTGTAGCATTGCCGAGTCTCTCCCCTGGATCCATTATTGTTAGATGCTGCTAAAGCTGACTTCACCACAGGAAGTCCACCTGTCCCCGCCTGCAGCTTAATGCGAGTCTCCTCCTGAATCATAGCCGAGACAGCCTCCTCAAGGGAGGGAATTTTCGGCTGAGCTAGCAGTAATGCAATTCGCTGAGCGAACTCTGATGTCAATCCCTTAAGAAACACCATAGTCCTCTCCTGTAGAAAGGCCTCCCGCTCTTTACATCCTGGGTCCTTGCAGCTCGCCCGGGGGGAAAAATGATCATAATCCAGCCATAGACGCTCCAGCTCTGTAGCATATTCTTGTACAGTCCTCTCTCCCTGGACTGTGGTGTCAATCTCTCCTTTGATCTGGAACACCCTCAGGTTATTCCCCACTCCATCATATGTCCTCCTCAACTTCTCCCAGACGTCCTTCACCTTCTCAATGCCATCTACTGTGGCGGCGATTGTCGGGACCAACGAGTTGAGAAGCCAGATATACACCAACATATGAGTGGACTTCCACTCATCCCGTCCTCCCGAGTCCTCATCCGGTTCTGTCTTTTCTCCAGTCAAGTAACCTTCCAGGTTCCTCCCTGCAAGGGTGTATCTCACCCGTCGTGACCAACTCAGGTAAGTACTCGGTCCATCAAGCTTCAGATCAATGGTGGGAAGCTCCAACTTCTTTGATGGTCTTGTCGCGCTTTCATCAGCCGACAACTTCATCAACTTCATCAAAGTTGACACCTCCGCAGGGTTCAACTTCTTGATGATCTCCTCCATCGATCAAGCTTCAGATGCAACACCTGTTCTTCAAACCCTTGTTGTGCGCAGTGAAAATTTCGGCAGCACTTCTGCTGCACAACAAGAGTAAGATCTTCCAACAAATTCTCGTTTCTCAGAGGAAACTAGAATCCAAAACAGTTATATATCTCATCGATGTGATATATACTCTTCCTGTCATCAGTTCGAGGACTGAGTCGAGGGAACCAATGCCAAACTCGAGGGCCAGCATGGTGAAGCGGGGGGGTTCGAGGTGACACGGCCTAAGGGGGGGGTTTTTTGATTGAAGGGCTAAAGGGGGGAGGTTTGATCTGAGGGGGGGTCGTGCTGTGGCCTGAATGGGGATCGGTGCTGGACTGGGGGGATCGGGCGATTTCGGGGCGGGTTCCTGTGGTAGATCGAGAGTGGGGATAAGGGCGGGAGGTCTGCAGGTCGAAGAAAGAAGGGGGGAGGCTGCAGGTCGAAGAAAAGGAGGCAGGAGTCGGAGATAGGTTCGCAGGTCCGGAGTATATGGCTTGGGGTCTGCATGGTCGCAGATGGATGGCGGGGGTTCTGCAGTAATCGGAGATAAGGGAGGGGAAAGGTGCTGCCCAGCAGGTCGAGAAAGGGGGAGGTGCAAGCGGGTTGTGGAGGGGTGGGTGGTGTGGCGGCGGCTAGGGTTTGGAGAATGCTCTGATACCAAGTTGAAATAGAAACCCTAATTCATTATGATATCTCTTGGGCTTTATATAGGCCCCTACAAATCTTACAAATAAGTCCCTAATAATACTAATATGTCAACACTAAGCAACAACAGCTGGAGGAGAGAGAGTATCTGAAGACGTGTTTCTTCATAAAGGACCTTAGCAACTGCCTCATAGAGTAGGGAGAGGGCTATTGTGAAGAATATGTCCACATAAGCTTACAAACTTATGACGAAGACGCATGACAAAGTGTTATAACTACTAATTATCATGTTATTTCTGAAACGCAATAGCAAATTTGGGAAGTGTTATAGGAACATGTTCTTCTATGGTCTATAATCCTTCGCAATAACTAGATAGTAAACAATAAAAGTCCTAGATACGCTGATCACCTTGACAAGCATCTTGAAGTGCCTAATAAGTTGACACTCGCGAGCAAAATCGGTTTGAACAAACATGGGACTGGGGGTTAGTCACTGCGTACGGGATGAAGGTGTATGTCTAAGAGAGCCGAATAAGAAATACCTATTGTTCTCATATTGTAGGCAATAATTTGTTGATCAGTATGAATTCGCTGATTATAAGTGACATGGGAAGTACCAGTAGTGAAGTCACCGGAAGTGGCCTCTGATGTAGATGGTGCAGAAGACAAGGGAGTCGGTCCAAACAACGGTTGTAGGTGAACAAGGAAATGACCCATCAATGTAACCCTATAGTGCAAAAGTCTGAAAATCATACTGTATAGTAAGATCCCATGCAGTACAATTATAAGCACTCGTAAGTAGACATCAAGATGTGAATTCCTTTCTTGTTCCTCGTTATGGGACAAAATAACAAAGTATAGGATTTATAGTGGATGATATTGACGAATAACACAGTCAAGTGAATGAGTGTATTTGAGTGGCAAAATATGGGTGAGAATATCAAGAAAAATATATGATCTCAATCCTATTTCAATCCTCTTCTCCTTCGATTGCTCATGGATAGCTAACAATACCGTACCAACATCGAGCGAACAGAGAGCCGTGATTGATGACAGTGGCAGTGACAAGCAGAGATGTTTGATCATGGATGCAATGATGTCAATGAGCACTTGAGAAGGCGTCGTTGATGAGTAGAGACATCAGCATTGGTGTGGCAACAGTAGCTGCATCTAAGGTTCTCTTAGAGCGAGGTTGGACTCGGTGGCGACGCAGAGACCATTGGGAGTGTGGTGACACAGGTCTGAGGGGAGGCGAGGATGGAGGAGTGGTCAGTCAGAGTTGATTGAGAAAATATTGATGGATGGCTAGGATTTTTGAAGGGTTTGAAGGTAAGGCTCTGATACAATGTAACCTTTGTATATTTCGGAATTGGTATTGGGCTTTACATGTTCTTAACTTATATATACATGTACCCACCTACAGCCCACCAACAACCCACAATCTGTACATGCTTACAGAGCGGTTGTATGTGCTTATACATGACATCTAACATAGGGTGGCTATAGGGTGGTTATATATGATAATACCTAACAATTACATTTAGAAAGTCACTTGGATCGGAAATGTAGCCTGCTGTGTATATGTTTTTTGGTTCCTCAAGTGATATAAGTTCTAGTTATAACTATAACTGTAATTTTAAGTAGGAAATTGATATTCCACTTTAGGGTCAGTTACGAACTTTATCTTCAATATTGTCACTTCTATATTGTTGCACACAATTTCTTAATTTCTGTCTCATTACTTCAGTTTTTTGAAGTTTGATAAAGCTATAATTTTAAGTTGAAAATATAATGGATAGTTGGTTTAACTTCTCTTTATGAGTGTGCATTCTGGAGGTCATCATGATTTCTTGAAAGCTGTGAAAATTCTGACAAATATCATATGGTGGCCTATTGAAATCCAATTGCATGTTTGTTTTGTTAGTTTGAATCCAGTTCCATATTATTATTAGTTGGGGAGTTAAATTCTTGCTATCTTATCTTGCTGTTGACATTTCATTTTAATACAGAGCTTTAAAAGCTCATTATCTGATTTCCTTAATTTGCATTGGATCATATTGTTTTAGATTAAATTTCATAGTCCCATTAGCTAAACTTATTTCTTTTTTAGTGATGCTGTGAAAGATAATTGGAGGGATTCTTCTAGGTCCATACTACCCATATACCGCGAGCTAATAGAGCACGGCCTTCGAATATGGGTGTTCAGGTGAGCTTAACCTCAATAACTTTTTTTTTTCTAGAACTTAATTTACAGAAGTTACATGACTGAAACATTATTTGATGATAAACTCGTGCTGGGATTGCACACGCCCTATAAAATGGTCTATCTTATCAGAAAATTCCTCCTGACCAATTGTTCGTGGTCTTAAAGTTATTCTTAATTCCTTACATGAAGTGGACTTGCACACGCCCTATATTACAGGGATCGCTTGATAATACTTGTTACTTTACGGCACATAAGCAAATAAAGCACAGAACTGTTTAGCACTGTTTACTCTTTTGCAAATCATTGTCTCTGTAATAACCTCCTTGTTTTCAGGACCAAGTTTTCTCGTAATCATCAGCGTCTAATGAATTTTAGTCATGATATTCCAATAATTTGTGTGTGCAGTGGGGATGCAGATAGCGTAATTCCAGTTCCATCCACTCGGTACGTTATTGATGCTCTCAAACTTCCAACTGTAACTCCATGGCATCCCTGGTATGATGATGGTCAGGTATGATATCATATTCGTCTCTGTATGTGATCATTGTGTTAGAGCTGAATTACACAAGTAAATGAAAAAAGAGGAGGGAACCTCACAAGTAATTCCTTTTCTTTCTTTTTAGTTGATTCTCTTCCAAGTTTGTTGTTAATTTCTTCATTTCTCAAGATATCATTTGATATTCAAGTAATCATATTTAATTTCATGATGTTTCTTCAAGTAATCAAATGTAATTTCATGATATTTGTGAACTTGAATATTACTTCATAACGCTAGCGTATCATTTCTATTTGCATCAATTCCTGTCTACATGTTATGTTTTTATGGAGTTTTGGACACCTCAGTACTTTTAAAATTGTAGTTATTCTAAATATATTCTTTCATAGTATTCCTAGCTCAACAATTGTAAAGTAAAAATTGTCATTCTGTTAAATTCTGTTGCCTTTGACAGAAATATTATTGTATTTGAGTTTCTCAGTTTCTCACCTCCATCTCTACAAGTGATCCGTCTGCCTTTCTAATTAAAAGTTGTTCGCTTGGCTATAGGCTGATAAATTGTCAGTGTCTTCCCAACTTTGTTGTGGTTGTTTTCATTTTCTCTTCATCCTTTTGTGAAAGTTACTGTGCTTAACTTAAGGAAAAGCTGAAATAGGATTCTGGTTGTGTGTTGTCTTAACTCCTACAAAGACTCCATGCTGAACTTGCAAAAGACCAAAACTCACCACCTTTACGATCACAATTAAGCAGGCATGTAAATGATTTGAATGTGGCGAACATGGTTAGATTGATGTGGTACGTGTTACTTTGTCATCAAATGAATGACGTCTTCTTTTGGAAATCCTAGCTATTCTTAGCATGATATTGGGGAATCTCATTGTTATTGCTCAAACAAGCATGAAACGTATGGTACGTAGTGCATAAGATGTATGATAGTCTTTATTATTGTCTTCGTGATCTTTAAAGCTAGGTCCATCTACCATCTGCAGTTTTAGGTTCTTAGACAAAGCCCTTTATTGCTCGTTGTGCGTGAGCTAGAAATTTGATCCAAAACACATTGCCCTGATTTTTTGTGCCAAACAGTTTCTAGCTGATTCATGTATGATCCTTCTAGACTTTGATGGTCCCTAGTCAATCCCATTTTAACAGGGAAAGTGCTTAATCACCATATTAATGTTGTGTGATATTGTTAGTAATTTAACTTTTATCCACACAGCGCAAATTATCAAAGCTACAGATTCATTCAGATGATCATGATGACATTTATTTCTTATTACGATTTTTCTTTATTACTAAATAAAAACATAAACGCCTTATTGCTCTTGCTCCGAAATTCATATGAGAATTAAAAGGCTATATGTATTGATCCCAAAACAGGTTGGTGGGAGGACCCAAGTGTACGAGGGGCTAACATATGTTACTGTTAGAGGTGCTGGCCATGAGGTTCCTCTTCTTCGACCCAAGCAAGCCCTCATACTCTTCAGGTCATATTTGGCAGCAAGTCCGATGCCGACTCTCTCTGAGGTTGAGGATTCTTGAGTTTGGCCTCCGCCTTCTATTTCTGCAGGCTAATGGACACTTTCAAGCTTCTTCAGCTTCCAGTTTAAACGAAATGCCAGAAGAATGCGGATATCCCATTTTTCTTTTGATGCACAATAAAACCTTGTTCGGTTTGTATACATTCAGGGTTACGAGTTTTAGATTGGTTACCTTTTTGTAGTTTTATGGGAAGATTTAGAGGCTGGGTCTTCTTAACATCACGTATTTGGATGTAATATGAAGCTTTTCCTTTTTGGCGTTGGGGAACTGTATAAAAAAAATAAAAGGAGTCGCGGAGGGAGGCTGTATTTTGAACTTGTCAAGCGTTGTGCGAGCGCTTACTTTACTTCTTTAGAGCATGAAATAAATTAGCTGATACCTGTAAGTGCCGTCGCGCCGTTTAACCTTCACATGTCTAAGCTATACGGGCGTTCAGTTCATAATTGAGTTGGTGTAGATCGATGTCCTCCGTCATTTGATATCTTTGTAGTGCTCTCGTCTCGTGTTGCTCTTCGGATGACGAAGATTGTTGGGAGTCAGCTTCCGTGTCAGCCTCATCTGCCCTATCAAGGTCACGGCCGGCGTTTTCATTGGAAGGAAGGAAAAAAATAAAAAAAATCGTACCAATAGGTTAATTGCAAGAAAAAAACCGCACAAATAAAATTGCTTAGCATGCCAATCCTGTGCTCTCAACTAAAAGGCCAGTTGCCAAAAATCGAAGATAAGAGGCCTATGGGTCCTGTGTGTCGATCTCAACCAATAGGTTAATTGCAAGAAAAAAACTAAATAGGCGGAAGCACTTAAAAAGAGATTGAACATGTGGGAGGGAGTAGAGAGAACAAATTCTGTGCTCTTTCTTTGCCTAAGAGCAAGTGCAACAATCTCCTAGTAGGGAGCTCTTGTTGGCGTGCTCTCAAGCATGGGACCCACTTAGGAGCTTCCTATTAGGAGAAGTATTCCAACAAACCCCCAATTATGAGCTTAAATATTATTTAAAAAATTCATTCATCTACCCCTGACATTTTATAAATATATTTTAAAACAATAAATCTAATAAAAAAATAATTTTTAGTGGTCCCCCACCCCTTAGGAGCTCCCAAGTGCTCCACAAATTTGTGGAGCCCTTAGAGCAAGTGCATCAAGCTCCCAGTTGAGAGTCCTAGTCAGCAAGCTCTTAAGAGGTCTCAAGCATTTTAGAATAAAAAATTAAAAAATTAAACCTTGGGAGGCACTCCTTTTATGGAGCTCCAACAAGCTCCTAGTTAGGAGCTCCAACAATATCAAAAAAAACCCTCTTCTATTTTAATATTTTACCCATTACTTTTAATTATATTTAAACCTCTTGTATTTTATTTCTAACCGTTGGATACGGCCTTCGAGGGAGCGTACACGGTCTTCGAGGCAACCCACGGTCTTTGAGGGAGCGCACACGGTCTTCGAGGTAACCCGCGGCTTTCGAGGGAACGCATACGGTCTTCGAGGTAACCCGCGGTCTTCGAGGTTGGGCACGAAGTTTGAGGTATCGCAAACTTTGATCGTCAACCGACTGATTCCTATAAAATTCGATGGCTTCTCTCCTCAACCCATAATCTCCCAGAATAAAATGTCTAGCTCATCTAGCTCTAGCGATGATGAAATGATGAAGACGTTCTTTCTTATGGGAGCTGCTGTCGTTGAGGAAGAAGAACAAGAGAAATGTTCAACTTCAGTTCAACACAAACGACGTATCGTGCTCCATCGAAACCGACTGGAAGGCCACAATCGGTTGTTCCAAGATTATTTTGCTGACGCACTAACCTATCCTCTTTATTATTTTCGTCAAAGATTCAGAATGACGCGTTCGTTATTCCTTCGAATCCACGACGCAGTCGTCGAACATGACAAGTACTTCGTCCAAAAGAGGAATGGTGCTGGATAGTTAGGATTATCTAGTCTTCAAAAGATTACTGCAGCTATGCGGATGCTCGCATATGGAGCATCCGCTGACTCCGTTGACGACTACGTTCGGATCGGTAAAAGTACGTCGCTTGCGAGCGTGAAGAGGTTCGTTCGATCGATTATCAACATCTCTGGAGAGGAATACCTTCGTTCACCGACTAATGAAGACGTTGCACGCCTGCTCGAGGAAGGCTCACAACGAGGTTTTCCTGGTATGCTTGGGAGCATCGACTGCATACACTGGACATGGAAGAACTGTCCAACTGCCTGGCAAGGTATGTATACTGGATATTTTTTATGAACCTACAATTATTTTGGAGGTCGTAGCTAGCAAAGATCTTTGGATATGGCATTATGCCTTCTTTGGACTGCCGGGGTCTCACAATGACCTTAATGTTCTACATCGTTCACCGGTTTTCGCACAACTTGCAGAGGGAAGAGCTTCACCGTGCAACTATACTGTCAATGGCCACGAGTATAATATGGGATACTATCTTGCCGACGGGATTTACCCAGAGTGGTCCACATTTGTGGAGACTATTCCAGCAACTCGAGGAAACAAGCATAAGTACTTTGCTCAACAACAAGAAAGCACAAGAAAAGATGTTGAGCGAGCTTTTGACGTGTTGCAAGCTCGATTTGCGATTGTTCGTGGACCAGGATGTTTCTGGCAACCTTGTGTGCTGAAAAATATCATGACAGCTTGTATCATAATGCATAACATGATCGTTGAAGATGAATGTGATTGTCAATTGGACAACAACTTCGACTTTACTGATTCGGTACCAGTCGTTGAACCTTCTCATGTGCAGACAGTGCCTCTAACTGAGTTCATCCAAAATCATCATCGGATTAGGAACACGCAAACACACAAATCACTAAAAATGATTTGATCGAGCATCTGTGGCAGCTTAAGGGATCCATCGCCGAGGATTAAGTTTCTTTATGTCTAATGTAATTTCAGAAAAGGAGTTCAAGTTGTTGTACTACGCCAATTTTATTTTCAATAAAGTAGTTGTTTTCATTCAATGCCAAAATTTTCAACTTCAAGTACAATCATAAATCTAATACAAGATAATATTTGATAATTAGGAAGAACTAATGAGGATGTGATGCGAGTATAATATATGATAATTAGGAAGAACCCTTGGACATCCACCTCTCCAATATCTCTGCCTGACGCATTTTAAAGTATTGTCGTTGAACTAAATTGAGTGTTGAGAGATCCATCTTCATGATATCGTCATCTTGTTTCTTCTGTTTTAGCTCTATTTTTTGATTGGTGGTTTGTTTCATCTACGCGAAAGCCTCTCCCATGATGGACGTAGCGGATCCAGAGTTTTCCACATTTTGTTTCCTCTTGAGCTTTGCTGCTTTCCTCCCTTCAGGCCTTACTAACACATCATCCGAGTCGGTGTTCAACTCGATGGAGGTCGCTGGCATGGAATTGTTTGGTGAGGAATCAGAGTTTGTGGTTCTTCTCGGTTGTGATCGAATCTTATTGTAAGTTTTCATTTGTTGGATTCACTTTTGATGATGACGCAACTCAACCCAGCAATGGTCAAACACGAATGGCTTACCATAAAGAGATTTGTATAATTCTTTTACTTTTGCAGTCTACACAAAAGTTAAATTTAGAATAATATAACATAAGTTAAATATTTACATAAAAACATATAAGTTAAATATTTACTTGGTCAATAATTCCCGTACCAGATCTTTGTCTTCCTTCAATCTGAGCAACGCACCCGCAGAACTTGTTGACAGACAGTTGAATCGTTGACCAACGGTGCATCATTTGGTTTGGTGTGCGGTTCGTTGGATCGGTGAAGTATTGGATAAAGTAATCGTTAGCTCTGTGCCAAAACTTATCTTTGTGTTGCCCTGTACCTTGGATGGCGTCTTGGCTCGTGTTCAGCCAAGCAGACACAAGAAGCTTATTCTCGTGGACAGTCTAATTTTCGGACCTCGTGTAAGCCTTCTTTTTCTTTGTGGTCGGTGTTTCTTGGGATGACACTTATTATGTTGCTGATGCAAGAACTCGATAGGGTTACCTTCTTCTACGAAGGTCGATCCTTCACCGGTAAGGAGTTGCGAATAATAGTTTTGTGAGGGATCCATGAGATTTGTAATTTGATAGGGAAATATAGAGTTTTTTTATGAGAGAGTTGTGTGGAATGATTTGTGTATTGAAGTGAAACGAATTTATAGATGATTTTTGAGAGTTGTGTGGAATGATTTGTGTATTGAAGTGAAACGAATTTATAGATGATTTTTTACAATAGTAAATTTTTCAACGGCATGATTTTTCAACGGCTGCATTTTCACAACGTCAAATTTTCCAACAGCATGATTTTTCAACGGCTGCATTTTCACAACGTTCGATTATCAACTCAAAATTTCACAACTCAAAATTTCACAACTCAAATTTTTCACCTCAAACAACGCACCCAATTAAAAAAAATCAAAAACTCAATCTTCTCCCTTCGACAGACCCAACCCCAAATCTTCAACAGACCCAACCCCAAATCCTCTCCCTTCGACAGACCCAACCCTAAATCCTCTCCCTTCGCCACCATCATCTCCGACCCGACCCGAACGCCGTCATCATCTCTGGCGTCGGCATGCGGAGGTGCAATCGGAGGCACCCAATCATCCATCATCTTCGAATCGAACGCCACCCATTAGTCTCCGATCCCACCCCGAACGCCACCCCTCATCTCCGCGAACGCTAGCATCTGAGCGAACGCCCTCATCTTCGGACCTGATTTTTGAGGGGGGTTTTTGTAAATCCTCTCCCAGTTGGGAGCTCCTAAGCGCTCCACAAATTTGTGGAGCGCTTGGGAGCTCCGAAGATCTCCACCGCCACGTCAGAGCTTGGGAGCTTGCTGGGAGCGGTTCGGAGGCTGCTGGAGGGGGTGAAGCAAGAGACCTTGGCCACGTAGGAGCTGAGAGTGGGCTTGGGAGCTTGCTGCTCATTCTCTTAGGAGCTTCATGGTGGACCCCACCGCCAACTAGGACTTAGGAGCCTCCTTGGGAGCTTGTTAGAGTATGTTGGGAGCTTTTCCTTACCACATCACCCTTAGAAGCCTCCTTGGAAGGCTGCTGCACTTGCTCTAAAGGGGAACCCGGTCCCCTCTATCTCAAATGGGGTCAGTAATGGGCCACTATGCTGGCACGCTATTCTTCACACCTTCGGAAGGAGGGGGAGGAAAGCTATGGCAAAGAATAAGAAACCTCTCCATTTTTACCCCAAAACTCGGGAGACTTTGATATTCTCTTTTGCAAAGCTCCTCTTAAAAAAGGAGAAGACAATATATGAATATATGCTTGTTATCATAATCTCTACTTATCATGTGTTTTTGCTCAGGGGGGAGACAAGGCGAAGAATTTGCTCGGCAGATTTTCAAAGCGGATTTTGCCCATTATTCTGACCATATTAGCAATTGACGAGCCCTATGGGAGAGAGCTATTTTGCTGGTTCTTTGAGGTTGCTGAGAAACCTAAATCCAAGCCTCTTGTTCTCTGGTTAAAGGTATGCCTAGGGGTGTCCAAAAAGCCCGGAGCCCGGGCCCGGCCCGGTGTCCGGCCCGGGCCCGGAAACCCGGGCAAAACCCGGGTCCGGGCCCAGGCCCGGGTCGCCGTTGGCTAGCCATGTCCGGGCCCGGCCCGGGCCCGGAACAGTGCCATTTTTTAATTTTTTTTGTTTTTTTTTATTTTTTTTATTTTCTTATATATAAAATATATGTATATGTGTATATATATTGTGTATATAATATATATATATATATATATATAATATTATATATATACCCTATATATATATATATATATATAATTATTATAAGATATATATATATATATTAGTTGTTAATATAATAAAATAAAGAATAATATATATATTATATAAAATATATATATCATATTGTGTATTAATTATATATATATATAATATATATATATAATATATATATATAGTATTAATATAATATATTGGTATATTATATAAATATAATATAATATATACTATATATATATATATATATATATTAGTAATAGTATATATATATATATATATATATTATATATACAATATATCGATATATATATATACCTCTCCTTAGTATATAATTATATATAAGTCATACCCTCTCCTTATATAAAGTATTATATATGTAATAAATATGCTCTGTTATATAGTAGTAATATATATAAGTATACAATATATATATAGTATATTATATATATATATATACTTATATATATATATATATATATTATTACTATAATATATATATACTACTATTACTATATATATATATTATATATATAAATATATATATATATATATCTCTCTCTTAGTATATATTTATATATAGTATACTCTCTCTTATATAAGTTATATATGTACTAAATATGCCTCTGTTAATATATGTATAAGTATATAGTAAGGTATACAATGTATACTCTCTCTTATAATGCTATAATATATGTGATATAATATTATATATATATAATATAATTATACTATACTATATATATATATTAAGTAATAATATATATAATTAAATATTATTTATATATATATAATATACTAGATATATAATATATAATATATACTATATATATCATATATATATATATATATATATATACCTCTCTCTCTTCTTAGTATATAAGTATATATAGATTCTCTTAATTTATAAATATATTTTGTATAATATAATCAGTATAACATAGTATTATAAAACAGTATCAAAAATATAAAGTCATAATACTCAACAATATATTATATAATAAATAAATTTATGTTATAAAAAGTAATATCAGATAATACAGTGTATACTCTCTTATATAAATATATTCAGTATTCTCTCTTATTTATTTATTATCTCTTATATATTATAATGATAATTATATTTATATATATACTATATATAATTTAATATATATTATTATATATAAATATTTATACTTATATACTAATATTACTATATATATATCAGTATATATATTACTATAATATAAATATATATAACGTTATATATATAGTAGAAGAAGAGAGAGAGAGAAGAGAGAGGAGAAGAGAAATGGGTATACTTGGTACCAAGCACAAATTTTTATGCTTGGTAGTGATGTGTCACATTCCTCCCATCCACTCACTACCCATTGTGAATGTGGTCCCATATTTTGAATGCAGTGGAGGGGTGAGTGACACTCACTACCAAACGCATAATTTTTATGCTTGGTTACCAAGCATACCCATACTGCTCATATATAAATAATATAAGTATAATGTATAAGTATACTCTCTCTTATATATGTATAATATATGTATAAGTATATATAAGTATACTCTCTCTTATATATGTATAATATATGTGTGTATATATAAGTTTATATGTGTGTGTGTTTTTATGTATAATACAATTTGTTTATGTAATTACTATAAGTATTTACAATTTGTTTATGTATAATATATGTATATGTGTGTCAGTGTGTGTGTGTATATATATACATATACATATATTGAATGACATGAATACTTTGGGCTACTTAGTATATAAGTATATATAAATATAAGTATATTCTCTCTTATATATGTTTATATCTCTTATATAATTATATATATGTATAAGTATGCTCTCTCTTATATATGTGTACAGTGTATACTCTCTCTTATATATATATTTATATTCTCTCTCTCTTAGTATATAAGTATACTTATATATACACATATATAAACATAAACTTATATGTACATATATAAGTATATTTATATAATAGTATAAATACATATAAGAGTATAAATATATATTTATATATCTATACATATATATAAACATAAACTTATATGTACATATAATATAATTATATTTATATAAGAGTATAAATATATATATACTATTATATAAATATAATTTTTATGTTTTATTGTTTTTTAAAATTTTTAAAAAAATAAAAAAATAAAAAAACATAAAAATCCGGGCCGGCCCGGTGTCCGGCCCGGTCGGGCCCGAGCCCGGGCCCGGGCCCGGGCTTGGGTTTTGCCCGGCCCGGGCCCTTTAATACTTTGAAGTTTGGTTAACGTTTTGAAGCCCCCCACCCCCTCCTACCAAAACAACCAAAAGAAGAAAAATACAAAAAAAATAGAGAAAACAACTTAATATTTTTGGTTACATTTAATACTTTGAAGTTTGGTTAACGTTTTGAAGCCCCCCACCCCCTCCTACCAAAACAACCAAAAGAAGAAAAATACAAAAAAAATAGAGAAAACAACTTAATATTTTTTAAGATATTCAATGTGCGAGAGTGGGCAACATATCATTAATACTTATTGCTGTTTGCGGTGAAAGTTGCTGTTTTTATTGCTATCGAATCTATTACAACTTTAATCGTTACAATAAACTCGAATAAAATAAAAAGTTGATCATTTTATAAGATCTCCTTACACAATGAAAATAAAAAGTTTATAACTTTATCAAACAAACGCAGAGATCGTTTATCGGTCTTCTGCTTGCGTGGGATCTTTGCCTGTGCCGGGGTTTATCCGTGGACCACCGTCGATCAGATCTGATTGCTGAAAAATTAGGCAGAGCTTCGTCTATCTGCGAAGAGATCGAGAAGCAGAAGCGCCTATCTCGACAACATCGAGATAATTGCTCTTCTTAGAATTATCACAACGGGATAATCCTAAAGAACGGATCCGGGAAACTGTAGATCTGACGAATCTCTCTCTTTTACGTTGAAGAACTCGATCCGATCTCTCCTCCTCCTCTCTGAAATTCGTCCACCTTCAGTCTTCAATCCGGCAGGGCTTCGCCTAATCTCCAAAATTCCAGCTCCGAAAAAATGAGGACCCGGGGCTGTATTTATAGGCTCCAGGGGGTTTCGGGTGGTTAAAACCACTTAAAATGCCACTTCTGCGTTGGAGACACCCCAGGGTGTCTCAACCTGGGCCAAGACACCTCGGGTGCCCCAGTTCAGCCTGAGACGCTCCGTTATGCCTGTTCGTCCGTTTCCACCGTAACTTCTTCATCCGAACTCGGATTTGAGTGATTCCAAGTGCGTTGGAAAGCTGACGAGGAGTTCTACAAGTTCTAATGATTAAATCATCCGCGGGATAAATGAGACACGAAGGGTATTTTACCGTTTGTGAACGATACGAGGTTCCCGATCGGTTCATATCTTCACCATTCCGAAGTTCCGTTGTTTCACATAGTTCATCAGTTTACTTCAAGCGTTCGCCGACATCAATCAAGCTTCTGTGAACCAGATGGTGACGTTCATCATTATTTCTTAACACTGAGCTGTTCGTGGAGACCTATAGGTAATTTTCGATACCTACAGATACCCCCTCCAAAGCGTTCCAGACTCGTTTTTTTTATAGAAGAGGCTGGAATACTTTGGATGTGATTGGTCCAGCCTTCAGTCGGTATAAAGGACCTATAGTTAGCTTCGATTCTTGACTCCTTCGATTTTCAGTCTACTCGATGCTTTGATGAATAGCTGAAATCCTTCCGGCGCTGCGCTTATCGTCTGGCCGTCGTCGAAGTCTCAAATCTACAACTGATGAGTTGAGTTTGGCTCGTGTCATTGAGTTGACTTTTTGATCGCAACGCGTTGACTGGCGTTGACCTAGGGTTACGCATTGACCGGTGTTGACCTTAGGGTTTCGAACGTCGTACGTTGACTTTTGGTCGCAACGCGTTGACTGGCGTTGACCTAGGGTTACGCATTGACCGGTGTTGACCTTAGGGTTTCGAACGTCGTACGTTGACTTTTGGTCGCAACGCGTTGACTGGCGTTGACCTAGGGTTACGCGTTGACCGGTGTTAACCTTAGGGTTTCGAACCTCGTACGTTGATACAGTTTATACTCATACGTTTTCTGGAGTATACACAGTTTAATCTCTTAAGGTATTGGAGCATGGCGGTCCTAAATGTTAGGGCTACAGGACCAACTGTTAAAGCTGATTCATCTGTAGGTGTGGATCTTATCCTGAATTTGTTGGATGCTCAAGTCACGAGACCAACTAGTGGAGCTGGTGCGTCAATGACTCGCATTTATAAAATTTTTGGCAAATTCTCAGCCATCAACGGGTTTGATGAGCCTTTACCGACTACCGTTTGAGTCGGGCTAGCATGCAGATTGTTTAAATCCGTTCCGCATGTGACGTTGTGCTAAAGGAATGAACTCCCTTAGACTTGATGCTACGACTTTGAATACGTAGACTTCGCCATTGTTACGGGAATAGGCTACCCGACAACGCGTGTTAGGCGCTGACTTATCCTTACTTAGGATTCAGGATAAAAGTCCCCAGACTCGGATTCTGGTGTCTTCTTCAATCGGTAAAAGACTAAACCGGCAACGCGTGTTAGGCGTTGGCTTATCCCTGCTTAGGCTTCGGGATAAAATTCCCCATGCGTGTGAGGCACGGATTTTGGGAGTTGAAAAAGGTGGTGTCTTCTCTTGGGGCAAAGA
This sequence comes from Asparagus officinalis, assembly GCF_001876935.1. Lineage (NCBI taxonomy): Eukaryota > Viridiplantae > Streptophyta > Magnoliopsida > Asparagales > Asparagaceae > Asparagus > Asparagus officinalis. Next base: position 77,945,972 of record NC_033798.1, on the reverse strand, counting down.
CGAACCCAAAATGGGAGAGGAAGAATTTTATATTCTATCTCCCGACACTGAGGAAGAAGAATTTTATATTCTATCTTCAGCTGGAAAGGAGACTCGAGGTGAGATCTCCACCCCCAGAATCCGGAAAGGTGAAACTAAGAGTGGGATCTCCACTCTGAGAATCGAAAAGATTCAGATAACCCTAACTGTCGGTCATCACCAGTCAGTGAATTTGATGAATTTCTCGTTTATGAGATATCTCCACTCGGTTGGTCATCACCAGTCAGTCAGATATCTCCACTCGATTGGTCATCACCAGTCAGTCGACCGATCCACAACAAAAAGGATTACCTAGACAACACAATCGGTCGACTGATCGCTTAGGTTCGGTCGACCGATTGCACTGTTATGGGTTTTCTAGGTTCTGTGTTTTATAATTTCTCTTAAAAATATATTCTCATTAGCATGTAAAGCAAAACAAGATTTAAACTTTAGTAATTACTCAACAAGGGTTAACCTAAACATGATTACATCTCTTGAAACTAAACAATTAGGGTTTAACATCCAAATTAACAAAATTCTTAATTAATTAATAAACTAGTGTTTTAAACCACATTAACACATAAATTAACAATTAAATACGGCTCTAATGATCATGATCATCTATTTCTATAAATTACAGATTAGTTTTACTGATCTCTTCATGGGTTTAAGATTTTATATCACAAATCTAGGTTTTGAAAACATCAGATTAAGCTTTAGGCATTAGGTTAATCAATTAATTCACTAAAAACATGATTTTTAACTAAGGGAAAGGTTTGGAGGAAGATGATCTTGCCTCAAACGTCGTGTTGAACTCCTAAACACGTGCGTGCAAGATCCTTCTTCACCAAGATCGCGAATCCCGCCCTCCTCTCGATAAACGCCTCAAAAACTCTCCCAAAAATCACAATTTAGGGTTAGGGTTTTGAGAGGAGAGATGGCTGCTGATAAATCACGTGAAAAGATGAAGGAAAGAGGTTTAAAATGAATATATATACTTATGTATATAACTGAGCCTGAATCAAAACAAAACCTACCCGAACACCTGCACGAACTCTGGAGCTATGGAAGCCCTTCGGTTGACCCGCCACAACCGATCGGGTATCCTCGGTCGACCGATCGGCCTAGGCAAGTCGACCGACCAGAACGCAGATTGTGACTGCATGGTTTTGTGCATGTTTACACTCGTTTATTCACATATATACACTGAATCGATCTCAAATCGATTCCTAGCATACCCAACCATTAATAAATGATATTTATCACGACATAACTAATTTATTATTTATCATAATATATCCATAATTATGGGGTTTTACATTCACCCCCCCCTAAAAGGATTTTGTCCTCGAAATTCCGCAATCGTATCGTAGAGATTAATAATATGAGAAAAGCATGTTGAGGGGATAATCCAAACAAGAAAACCCTCACATACATATCTCATATCATTAATCTACAGATATGAAACACAAGCAATATTTACATTTAACACTCTGAAATACAAATACTCACACTTAATCCCTAGCTAAACGGAACTAGTACGTCGGGCAAAAAATCCAAACAAGGAACCACCATGTATATACCATGTGTTCTGAATGATTAGGAGCTAAGTGTTAATACTCACATTCCAACGTTAAATATAAATATGACTATATAAATAATCATAAACACGAGCAATTTATAACTAATATTTTACATGTTCCAACAAGTGCGGGTAGTCGCGACGCATATCCTCTTCACGCTTACAAGAAGCCTCCTCAGCTCCTTTCCGGTTCCATTACACTTTTAATAAAGGAATCACCTTATTTCTAAGTCTCTTGTCCTCTCTAGCAAGAATACGAACTGAAGTCTCAATTGTGGTCAAATCATCATAAATCTCAATCTCTGGTGCGTCCAACACTCGCTGCTGCTCCTCGTCACGTAAATGCTTCTTGAGCATCAAAACATAGAAAACATCATGTATATTCGACATCGATGTTGGATGATCTAGCCGCTACAAAACGGCTCCAATATGTTCCAAAATCCGGAATGGACCAATATATCTCAGGGCAAGCTTTCTTCGTCTGCTAAATCACTGAACTTCTTTCATCGGCGATACTTTTAATAAAACATAGTCCCTAACCTAGAACTCTAGCGGTTATTGCCTCTAATCTGCATAGCTCTTCTGTTGACTCTGTACTGTAAGAATACACTCGCGAATTAGTGCTACCTTCTCTATAGTCTGTCTTACGAGCTCCGGCCCAAGTGACAAGTTGTCCTCCGGTTCTGCCCAACAAATCAGGGATCTACAAGGCCTCTCGTATAACACATCATATGGTATCATACCTATAGTCGCTTGATAATTGTTGTTATAAGAAAACTTAATCAAAGGGATGTGATCCTCCCAACTAACCTAGAAATCGATAATACATATCCGTAACATGTTCTCCAACACTTGGTTGACTCTTTCTATTTGTCCATCTGTCTGCGGGTGAAAAAACGTTGTTGTACGATTGCTGGCTGCCTAAAGAATTTTTGAAGCTCTTCTAAAAATACGAAGTGAAGACTGAGCCTCAATCTGATACAATCATCTCTAGAACTCTATGTAGTCTCACGATCTCTTAGATAAAAATTCTTACATAAGTCTCTGTTATGTATGTCGTCTTAACTGGCAAGAAGTGCACAACTTCGTTAATCGGTCTATAATCACCTAAATTGAATCATTCCCTTTATTAGATCTCGATAAGCCTACAATAAAATTCATGGAAATATCTTCCCACTTTTACTCAAGAATGGGTAAAGGCTGTAGGGTTTCCGTGGGTCTCTAATGTTCTGCCTTCACTTGCGGGCAGGTAAAGCACTTCGATACATATTCCCCGATATCCCTACGCATGCCGTTCCACCAAAAATATCTCTTCAGGTCCTTGTACATTTTGGTTGTACCTGGATGCACTGTGTACCTGGTGCAATGCGCCTCATCAAATATGCCCTTCTTTAGCTGTGTATTATTAGGCATCACTAATCGGCCTTTCATTCGAAGACCTTCATCTGCTCTAATGGTCCAATCAGCCTTGGGCTCTTCGAAAATCTCCTCCTTTTGGGTTTGAATCCAAGAGCCCTCCAGCTGAGCTCTGACTACTCTATCAGTCCAAGATGGTTGCACGACTAAAGTTCCCAAAAATGGGCTGCTCCTGCCTATCTCTGGCATGAAATCGAACTGGCTAAGGGTATGAAGATCTCAATATAATAAACATCTCAAACCTAAAATCTGATGATGATGTTTTCTACTCAATGAGTCTGCTACAACGTTCACCTTCTCCGGATGATACTGAATCGCGAACTCATAATTCTTAATGAACTCGACCCATCACCGCTGTCTCTGGTTAAGTTCCTTCAGTGAGAAGAGATACTTCAGACTCTGGTGATCCGTGAACAACCAAACTGTACTCCATAAAGGTAATGTCTCCACGTCTTCAGTACGAAGATTATTGCTGCTAACTCCAAATCATGTCTGAGATACTTTTGTTCATGAGTCTTCAACTGCCGTGAAATGTAAGTTACTACTCTCTGGGTCTGCATCAAAACACCTCCTAGACCCAATAATGATGCATCCGTGTAGATGACAAAGGTCTTATCACTGCTCGGGATAATCAACACTGGCGCTGTAGTCAACTTAGCCTTCAGAGTCTCAAAGGCTTTCTGACACTCTAGCTCCCAAACAAACTATACACCCATCTTCGTAAGGCATGTCAGTGGCGTAGCGATATTCGAGAAGTCTTGAATAAACTTCCTGTAATAGCCAGCTAGACCCAAAAAGCTACGAATCTCTGTAACGGTCTTTGGCATCTCCCAATCAAGTATTATCTCAACCTTTGCTGGATCCACTACAATGCCCTCCTTACTGATGATGTGGCCCAAAAATCTAACCTCGGATAGCCAAAACTCACACTTGCTAAACTTAGCGTAAGTACAACTGGTTCTCCTGCAAAGTGCGTAATGCCAATCAAAGATGTTGCTCGTGTTCTACCTCTGATCTCGAATAGATAAGGATGTCATCGATGAATACGATCACGAACTGATCCAAATATAGACGGAAAGATTGGTTCATCAAAATCATAAAAACTGTGAGTGCATTGGTCAGCCCAAATGGCATGACAAGAAATTAGAAGGACCCATATCGAGTCAAAAAGGCAGTTTTGAAAATATCCATCTCCCGAACCCGTAACTGATGATAGTCAGAATGAAGATCAATCTTTGAGAAATACTATACTCCCTACAACTGATTGAATAAGTCATTAATCCTTGATAGTGGATACATGTTCCGGATGGTGACCTTATTCAACTCACGATAATCTATACATAAGTGCATACTACCGTCCTTCTTCTTCACGAAGAGGACCGGTGCTCTCCATGGAGAATAACTCTGGCGAATAAAACCCTGAGATAAAAGCTTATCTAACTGAGTCTGTAGCTCCCTCATCTTAGTAGGTGTCATACGATAGGGTGCTCGGGACATCGGTGTTGTTCCTAGCTGCAACTCGATGCAGAACTCAACCTCTCTTATAACAGGTAACCCAGATATGTTCTGAAAGACATCCTGATACTCTGAGATGACTTTAGTCTCACACAAATCAGCACTCGGATCCCACAACATTACCTCCTCGATGTACGTCAGGAATGACTTCGCAAACTGGTTGCCCTGTGAAGTTGCTACAATCAACTTGGTCCCATCGGACACTCGAAAACTGATTGTTTTAGCAAAACATTCGATACTAATGTGGTAGGACGATAACCAATCCATACAAAGAATGACATTAAACTCGAACATACGCAAAACGATCAGATCGATGATAAACTCAAACTCATCTAAACCGATGACATATCTCCTACAGATACTCTCTAATAGGGACACCTCGCCTAAAGGAGTAGAGACTGATAATGGTACATCTAGGGGATGTGCAACTAGCTAAAGTCTATCCATTAAGATATAAGAAATAAAAGAATCTGAAGCTCCTAAATCGAATAAGATCCGAGTTGGGAGTTCACGGGGAACGTACCTTCCAATATGGCTCCACTCACATCATGATCACGTAGTATGACTGCATAAACCCTATTGGTGGCTGAAGACCATTGTACTGAAGACGGTGGAACATATGGGACTATCTATCCCTGAGATATCTCCTGGATGGCGTGGACCTGTCATGCTGGCCCCTCAATCCTCAGAACGGTTGGCGACGCCTCAATCCTCTGCTGATGGCCATACCGGCGGCCCTGCGGTTGCTGATCATGGTCTACGAATCTGGCTCGCTGCTCGGCCAATGTCCAGCGGCCCTGGGTTAGCGAGCCTAAGGCCTCTGCCCTGCTGACCTGCCTACTCGGTACCGCTAACGGATAATCCTTTGCTCAATGTTTCGATCTTGTTTGTAGTTATAACAAAAGCAGCCCTGATCTTGCGCTGCTGGCGACGCGCTACTTGAATCTTGTTGTGACCCTTCTTATAATGGTCGCTTACTCAGCTGGTGTTTGCAAATACCTTGCCCCGGCTGCTTGAGGTCCTTCGGTGCCTACAAAAGATCTCTTTTAGCGCTTGCGCTTTTTGCACCGCATGTTGTCCTGCTTCAGAGGTTCCTTCCTTATTCTTCTGAAAGATTGTAGTCGCTGTCTCCTGCGAAATAGCGGCGTCAGCTACCTCTTGTACTGAACGAAATCATCTAGAAATAAGGTAGCGGCGAAGGCTTGGACGAAGCCCCGTCAAAAACATCTGAGCTTGATGCTCTTCTGTCTGCTACATGCCCGTGAATTAAAGCAAGCTCATGAATCTGCCCTCGTAGTCAGCTACGGACATGTCCCCCTACTTCAATC
>NC_033798.1:77939719-77940078 GCF_001876935.1 Asparagus officinalis | reverse complement strand
AAAAAGATGAAGTCTTCCCAAGTAAGCATCATCCGCTGCTCTGGGGTGAATTAGAGCCTATACCACCCGCCGGCATCACCCTTAAGACTGAAAGCTATCAACCGCTGCTTCTGGATGGAGCCCACATCAAGTAGGTCGAGAATATTTCTCATATATTCTTTCCACTTGTGGGCTACAAGTGAGTCTGATGATCTCTGGAATTCGGGTGCCCTCATCTCCTGGTATCTCTCAACTAGACGGAGCTAAGTCTCTTGTTCCTTGGCTCTATCGGTAACTGGTGGTGGTATAACTCCTGGTGTAGCCTCTGGGGATTCCTCTACAATAGGTATAGCTAATATGACTAGTGGTGGAACCACAGT
>NC_033798.1:77918118-77939694 GCF_001876935.1 Asparagus officinalis | reverse complement strand
AAAGAGAGGAGATCTTGATCCAAAATATAAGCGAAAGGATTTGGTTAAATGCAAATCATAAAAACTGTGAGTAGCCATTGGTGCCAGGCGCCAAAATGGCATGACAAAATTAGAAGGACCCATAATCGAGTCAAAAGAAGGCAAGTTTAGTAAAAATATCCAATCTCCCGAACCGTAACTGCATGATCAGTCAGAATGAAGATGCAATCTTTGATGAATACTTATAGCTCCTACAACTGATTGAATCAAGTCATTAATTCCTTGATAGTGGATGACATGTTCCGGAATCGGTACCTTATTCAACTCACAGAGTAATCTATACATAAGTGCATACTACCGTCCTTTCCTTCTTCACTGAAGAGGACCGGTGCTGCTCCATGGGAGAATAACTCTGGCGAATAAAACGCCTGAGATAAAAGCTTATCTAACTTGAGTCTGTAGCTCCCTCATCTTAGCGTAGGTGCATACGATAGGGTGCTCGGAGACCATCGGTGTTGTTCCTGAGCTGCAACTGGAAGCAGAACTCAACCTCTCTTGATAAACAGGTACCGCTAGATATGTTCTGAAAGTAGCATCCTGATACTCTGAGATGACTTTAGTCTCTACACTAATCAATGCACTCGGATGCCGCACAAAACAAATTACCTCCGTCGAATGTACGTGCAGGAATGAATTCGCAAACTGGTTGCCTAGTGAAGTTGCTTAACAATCAACTTGGTCCGGGCATCGGACAAGCTCGAAAACTGATTGTTTTAGCGAAAATACATCGATTACTAATGTGGTAGGAGGCGATATACGAAATCGCATGACAAAGAATCGGACTAATTAAACTCGGGAAGCATACGCAAAAACGGATTTCAGATCGGGATGATTAAAACTCAAACTCATCTTTAGAAGCCGGGATGGACATAGTCTCCTAAGGATACTCTTCTAATAGGGAACCACTTCGCCTTAAAGGAGTAGAGACTAGATTTTAAATGGTACATCTAGGGGAATGTGCAAACTAGCTTAAAGTCTATCCATTAAGATATAAGAAATAAAAGAATCTGAAGCTCCTAATCGAATAAGATCCGAGTTGGGAGTTCACGAGGGGAACCGTACGCTCCAATAATGGCTGCGCCACGTCACGATGCAAATGATCACGTAGTAATGCCACTGGCATAAAACCCTATTTGTGGCTGAAGACGCAAATTGTAACTGAAGACGAGTGGAACAATATGGGACTAATCTATCCTGAGATATCTCCTGGATGGGCGTGGACGCTGGTCATGGGATGGGCTTGGCCCCTCAACCTCAGAACGGTTGGCGACTGCCCTCAATCCTCTGGCTGATGCGCATACGGCGGCCCTGCGGTTGCTGATCATGGTCTACGAATCTGGCTCGCTGCTCGGCCAATGTCCAGCGGCCCTGGGTTAGCGAGCCTAAGGCCTCTGCCCTGCTGACCTGCCTACTCGGTACCGCTAACGGATAATCCTTTGCTCAATGTTTCGATCTTGTTTGTAGTTATAACAAAAGCAGCCCTGATCTTGCGCTGCTGGCGACGCGCTACTTGAATCTTGTTGTGACCCTTCTTATAATGGTCGCTTACTCAGCTGGTGTTTGCAAATACCTTGCCCCGGCTGCTTGAGGTCCTTCGGTGCCTACAAAAGATCTCTTTTAGCGCTTGCGCTTTTTGCACCGCATGTTGTCCTGCTTCAGAGGTTCCTTCGGCTTATTCTTTCTGAAAGATTGTGTAGTCGCTGTCTCCTGGGGGCGAAATAGGCGCAGTCAGCCTTAAGCCTCTTGTAGCTGAACGAAATCCATCTAGAAATAAGGGTAGGCGGGCGAAGGCTTGAGCGAAGCCGCCGTCAAAAAACACTCTGAGGCTTGATGCTCTTCAGCTGTCTGGCTACATGCCCGTGAATCTTAAAGCAAGGCTCATGAATGCTGCCCTCGGTAGTTATAGGTACCGGACATGTCCCCCCTACTTCCAATCTGAATAGCTAACTCTTTCCCAGCTCTTGGCAGGTCGGAAGAGATATACTGCTCGTCAAAAAGTAGATGAAGTCTTCCCAAGTAAGCATCAATCCGCTGCTCACTGGGGTGAATTAAGAGCCTATACCACCCGCGAGCGCATCAGCCCTTAGACTGAAAGCTATGCAACTGGCGCTGGCTTCTGGATGGAGGCCACGACATCAAGTAGGATCGAGGAATAATTTCTCGCATATATTCTTTGCCACTTGTGGGCTACAAGTGAGTCTGATGATCTCTGGAATTCGGGTGCCGCTCATCTGCCTGGTTCTCCTCACTAGACTGAGCTAAAGTCTGCTTGTTCCTTGGCTCTATCGGTAACTGGTGTGGTATAACTCGCTGGTGTAGCGCTCTGGGGAATTCCTCTACACATAGTATACTATGGCTAATAATGAACTAAGATGGTGGGAACCACAAGTGCGTGGTAGCAATCTGGTAAGAATGCTAGTTCGTTAATTGCTCCTCGAGCGCTGGGCTAGCTGGCCACAATAGGTGCATGAGGTCATATCAGATACTGGGCGGGCGGCCTGCTGGCAGTTCGAGTGAGCGCTGGCTGGGCTCGGGTAGCAGCGCTGCTACGGCTTGGCGTGGATGCCTGCTAACGGCTCTGGGTGAAGGCCTGCTACGGACTCGGTAGAGCCTAAGCTATGGCTCCGCTCTTGCTCAGTCACTGCCAAGCCTGCCTAACTCTCTGAGTACAGGATCCTCTCCGTCCACGTCCAGGTCCAGCCATCCATAAATTTTCAGGAAGAGAGTTTATAAGACACAGTAGATGAGACCTCAGGCAAAAACATATATAATACATAGCAATATAAAATACGTATCACATGTCATTCACGCAAATACTTTATAATAAAAATAAGATAGTCATAAAAAACTTCCAAATTTTTAGATTTATATGTATAACATCCTCACTCATTCTAGGAAATCCTAGAGGACTCTATACACGAATCCTAGGAAAATTTATTCTAGCTCCATGACTCGACACAGGATGATCCTGAGGATGTTGGAACTAAAGCTCTGATACCAACTGTGACGTCCCTATTTTCACACATGGCTGCAGTCCAAGGTGAACCCAGAGATGTCAACTTGCCATGCACCTATACCGTGCAACAACATGTTTTACCATCACAGTAATATCTCTCTAGTGAAATCAATGACAATGGTAGGTACAAAGCAGGCAAAATAAGAGTAATAAATACAATGGACATGATATAGAAAGAAATATCCAATAAATATAATCATGTCCCAATCTGAGTAAAATAAAATACAACTGATATCTGAAATAAATGTGAAGTAACATAATACATAGAGTCAAATGAAAACAAACTGAGGCACTCAGCCTTCTCAAAATAAAATACAAGACTAATGATTAACTAAACCATAAATAAATAACTGTGGAGTATCAACTACTAAAAATAAGCGACAGCGACTATGTTGTAAATCCGTCAACCTGCGACTCTCCGACACTCTGATCCGCTGCCTGAAAAGAAGGGAAAACAAAAAAAAACATCAGAGCACTTTAACTAGATCATCTTCATCCGCCCCTGGGGAAGGGCTACTAAATGTGATGGAGACTCTATCTATTATGTATAGTCTACCTAAATTATTTACATTGTATCTAAATGAGATTAATATTTAGAAACTCACAATACGAGACGTAGTACGTCGAGTGAAATAATTCAAACAAGGAAACTCTCATGTATATACCATATGTCTTAAATTGTGAATCGCTAATTATCAATTCCAAACTAAGAATAAAAGATAAAGGAAAGCAAAACAGAAAAGTAAAGTTGCCGTAATATCATAAATATCGACCTTATAACTCGTGCTACCCTTAGGTTAATGATGTGGATACAAGAACTAAATCTCCTGTAACTCCGAACCGCGAAGTAAACCGGTCACCATATAACTCAGTGATGAATCGTATTCATAAATGGCTTTCGCCAAAGACTCGGGCAGTCAGATATATTACAATACAATATCTCGTAAGGCTTTATAACTCGTTGCATTATCAGGCGGAACGGAGACTACCAAATCAGACATCCTAAATATGTTCATGGCTCATTGTCTCATTGCATCACCGTGCTGGACGGACTACCACATCAGGTATCCTAGAAGTATGTCTCTCTAGCCTCATCGCATCACCGTGCGGGACGGACTACCAAATCAGGTGTCTTAAAATCACGACTCAATGGCCTGTACTAACAACATATCGACGTACTATCCCAAGTAGTACTGAGTAATGCTCATCAATGATATTCATACATGCATACATATTATAATTTAATTATTAACTCAAACAAGATCGAAAGAATACCAGTAGAAATCCTCTCCAGGATATCCGTGTGTGTGTTATAACTCTATTCGTGTACACCCATGGTTGCACGTGTGTATCGTTGTAAGGCTTGAATCCCGCGTTCATGATTAAGCACGCGAGAGAAAATCATCACGAACAAAACAAGCAAGTGTCGGTCGACTGCCCCTAGGGCATCAGTTGACCGACGACAATCGTGCATCAAGTGCACTCGTAAAAGACCATATCGGTCGACTGGTCATCACCAGTCGGTCGATCGATCCACAACAAAAAAGATTCCCTGGACAACACAATCGGTCGACTGATCACTTAGGATCGGTTTAGCGATTACACTATTACAGGTTTTCTAGGTTCTGTGTTTTATAATTTCTCTCAAAAACATATTCTTATTAGCATGTAACACAAAACAAGATTTAAACTTTAGTAATTACTCAACAAGGGTTAACCTAAACATGATTACATCTCTTGAAACTAAACAAATAGGGTTTAAAATCCAAATTAACAAAATTCTTAATTAATTAATAAACTAGGATTTTAAACCACATTAAAACATAAATTAACAATTAAATACGGCTCTAATGATCATGATCATCTATTTCTATAAATTACAGATTAGTTCTACTGATCTCTTCATGGGTTTAAGATTTTATATCACAAATCTAGGTTTTGAAAACATCAGATTAAGCTTTAAGCATTAGGTTAATTAATTAATTCACTAAAAACATGATTTTTAACTAAGGGAAAGATTTGGAGGAAGATGATCTTACCTCAAACGTCGTGTTGAACTCTCAAACACGTGCGTGCAAGAACCTTCTTCACTAAGATCGCGAATCCCGCCCTCCTCTCGATAAACGCCTCGCGAACTCTCCCAAAAATCACAATTTAGGGTTAGGGTTTTGAGAGGGGATGTGGCTGCTGCTGATAAATCACGTGAAAAGATAAAAGAAAGGGGTTTAAAACGAATTTATATACTTATGTATATAACTGGGCCTGAATTGAAACAAAACCGGCCCCGAACACCTGCACGAACTCTGGAGCTATGGAAGCCCCTCGGTCGACCCGCCACAACCGATCGGCCAACCGATCAGCCTATGCCGGTCGACCGACCAGAACACAGATTGTGACTGTATGGTTTTGTGCATGTTTACACTCATTTATTCACATATATACACTGAATCGATCTCAAATTGATTCCTAGCATACTCAACAATTAATAAATGATATTTATCACGATATAACTCATTTATTATTATTTATCATAATTAATATATCCAAAATTACGGGGTTTTACAAAAATTAAAAAGAAAAAAATTATATATTGTAAACTAAAGCTAACAATTTAAAATGTCTAATTAAAGGTCCTCCTCTCCAAAAATAAGTTTATAAAATTTTTACATATCTTTGATCCTCACTTTCTACCTCTATTTATAGCTAAAAACAACTAATATTAGCCCTTGGATCAATTTTGGGTTCTGAAAAAATAAAATAAGCCATTCATTGCATTCTGTTAGACACGAATCGATTAGCTAATCGATTAGTTCTATTTACGGTTCTATCATTACTTTACTAAAATGACCATATTTTGAGCTATACAATTTTGATTTGACTCAAACTTGATTTGTTAGATTTATAATTGAAAGAAGAACAATACTATATAATTTTTAGCTAGATTAAACACAATTATCCCACACACTTCCGCTTGAAACGCATTGCAGTACCTTTAATGATGAGCGATCATGGTCATTTTTGCTATTATTTTTTTGGATTTTACTTATGCATTTTTTGGACTTCATTGAGCTTCAATTAGGTTTAAAATATCTTCATTTCAGCTCTTATTTATTTTCTTTATATGCATTTTTTGGGCTTCACTAATGTGTTAAACAAGATAAAAACACAATATTAATAATTTATTTGCATGAAATTACTTCAAATATGGGTATCCTTTTGGAGTCGACGCGTGTTTATATATATATATATATATATATAATTCTCCCTCCTTTGATTCCAATTTCTTATAGAAATTCTCATAGGCCTTGTATTATTTAGTCTCACTAATTACTCTTTCTGCTTCCTTCCTTGCTAGTTTATATCTCTCAAAGTTTTCCTTGCTTCTGCACTTTTCCGAACAAATTTTCATTTTCAACAAAATTTGAGCTTTATTTAGCATTTTTGACCCTATTTGCACTTATAAATTAATTATTAATTTCGACCTAGTTTCAGCTACCTAGCTGAAACTCGGGTCAAAATTGAGAAATAAGTGGAAAATACTACACAGGATTGGAATCTCGTATACTTTAGCAGGAAATTAAACTACACGGGATTCTCAATCCCGTGTAGTTTAGAATTAAGCTAAACTCCATGGGATTGTGAACCCTGCGGAGTTTATAATAAACAAACTATAGCATTGACGTTCCGGTGTAGTGGGCGTAGTGGTTATAGCATTAGTCTATAAGTCATGTGGTGTAAAAGGGTAGGGTTCGAATCTCAGCGTAGTAATTTTTTGTAATGTTAGGAAGTTCAACATATAATTTCAAGTTCAAATCCAACAAGATTGCAATGGTTGGCCAAGGGGTCAGTCCAGAGAAATTTAGACCTCAATCATTCAAGTGGCCTAATTCTAAACTACACGGGATTGAGAATCCCGTGTAGTTTAATTTACTATTAAACTACACGGGATTCTCAATCCCGTGTAGTTTTTTACACTTATTTCTCAATTTCAACCCAGTTTCAGCCAGGTGGCTAAAACTGTGTCAAAATTGATAATTAAGTGCAAAGTATGTCGAATTTAATAATTAAGTTTTAAAAAGGATCGAAAATGAAATTTTTCCCACACTTTTGCCAATCATTATTTAGTATGTTCTTCACGTAATCGCTCTTTGAACTTCATCATTCCACCACCAACTCTCTTTATCATCTAATCTACAACCTTTAGATTCTGCTAGTATATCTTTAGTTACATTATGAATACAAGAAGATGTGCTATTCCACATAATATTAATCTCGTTATCTATATTCTGTATATCTTCCTTCATCATATTATCTTTAAAATAAACTAAATTCTCTTATTTTAGGTTCCATCATGAGGGTAGAATAGTAGTTTTATGAGAAAGATATTGTTCGTTCCTTTTGTTTCCTTTTATTATTTCTAAAACATTCTAAATCATGATATGGAATAGAATTTGAAACTCAGATTAAAAAAAGTATTAGATATATGTCAATGCAAAATATAACAAGTTTAAATTTTGACTATGATGATTTATAAGAGCCCTTTTTATTATAAATGGTAGAGTTTTTCTTGGAACCAACTCCTTATAGTTGTTTTTATTTAGAAAAAAGTATTATCTATATCGATTTTAGTTGAGATTTAATAAAGGAAAATCATCCTTCTTGCGTCCCAATAGTTTCGTTCCTAGGTCTCGCATTTATAAAAACTAGGTGAGATGCACGTGCAATGCACGTGGTATTTTTTTTTTATAAAATTTTAAAATTAATTTAGGAAAAGATTTGTTATTAAATTATTGAATGTAAGCAATTTATCAAACACAAAGACATAAACTAAAAATTCTACATTTGAACAATAAATTTTCATTTAGTGCTTGATTGGGTGATAGTACATTTGTTGCACTATAATTATCTCGTCTTTCTTTCTGTTAGCAGCAGCCATAGTGCTTGCGTTCATCTAGTTTGCATCATTATCAACAAATGTAAGTCTTGTTAACCCGTTGTCTTGCTTATGAAGATTGTAAGTGTTCTTTTTGTTGAATGACTTGTCTAGCGAAACAAGCCCTTTAAGCACCGATTGAATTGTCGAGTTGTCTAAACCATTCTGCATTTTATCATTAGGTAGCGAAGTTTGGTTGATTTCGAAAATTAAATCATTTTCATACAGATCGCATAAATGTATAAAATTAGACAATCATTAAAAAAATGGGGAAAATGCTTCTAGCCCCCAAAAGCCAAGTGAACGTGCTTCCCAACCCCAAGACTTGGTCAATGGGTGTTTTATCCCTAAAAATAAAAATTTTGTTCTCTGAGCCCCCAAAACACAAAACCCAAGACATTAAAACATGTGAAGACCATAATACCTTCTCTCTCTCTTTCTTTTTTAATTAAAATATGATGAGGATTATTTTATTATTTTTATTTTCTCTCTCTCTTTATCATGATGTACCAAGAGGATAGCTGAAATGATTGATGAGAATTATTTTATTATTTTCGTTTTTTATTATTTTCGTTATTTGTATTGGGAGGTTGTTAAAGTTACGTGTTAATTGTTAAGGTTACGAGTTAATTGTTAATGTTACGGGTCAATTGTTAAGGTTATGAATCCTCTCTCTCTCTCTCTCTTTTTATTAAAATATGACTGGGATTATTTTATTATTTTTGTTTTCTCTCTCTCTTTATCATGATGTACCAAGAGGATAGTTGAAATGATTGATGAGGATTATTTTATTATTTTTATTTTTTATTATTTTCGTTGTTTGTATTGGGAGGTTGTTAAAGTTACGGGTTGATTGTTAAGGTTACGGGTTGGTTGTTAAGGTTAAGGGTTTGTTGTTAAGGTTATGAATCCTCTCTCTCTCTCTCTCTCTCTCTCTCTCTCTCTCTCTCTCTCTCTCTCTCTCTCTCTCTCTCTCTCTCTCTCTCTCTCTCTCTCTCTCTCTCTCTCTCTCTCTCTCTCTCTCTCTCTCTCTCTCTCTCTCTCTCTCTCTCTCTCTCTATATATATATATATATATATATCATGATGTTTCTTTGATGATATTGAAATGATTAAAGAGAATTATTATTTTATTATTTTTTTTTTTTATTCTTTTTGTATTTATAGAATATTCGTTGTTAAGGATAATGGTTGGTTGTAAAAGTTATGCATTAATTGTTAAGGTTACGGGTTGGTTGTTAAGGTTAAGGGTTTGTTGTTAAGGTTGTGGATTTGTTGTGTAGGTTACGGATTTGTTGTTAAGGTTACGGGTTTAATTGTTAAGGTTATGTGTTTAATTGTTAAGGTTACGGGTTTAATTGTTAAGGTTACATATTTAATTGTTAAGGTTACGGGTTTAATTGTTGCGGTTATGGTTTATTAATTGTTAAGGTTACGGTTTAATTGTTAAGGTTGCGGGTTTAATTATTAAGGTTACGGGTTTAATTGTTAAGGTTACGGGTTTAATTGTTAAGGTTACGGGTCAATTGTTAAGGTTATGGATCCCTTATCTCTCTCCCTCGTAACCTTAACAATTAAACCCGTAACCTTAACAATTAAACCGTAACATTAACAATTAAACCGATAATCTTAACAATTAAACCCATAAATTTAACAATTAAACCGTAAGCTTAACAATTAAACTCGTAACCTTAACAATTAAAACCGTAACCATAATAATTAAACCCGTAACCTTAACAATTAAACACGTAACATTAACAATTAAACCCGTAACCTTAACAATTAAACTGTAATCTTAACAATTAATAAACCGTAACCGTAACAATTAAACTCGTAACCTTAACAATTAATAATACATAACCTTAACAATTAAACCCGTAACCTTAACAATTAAACACGTAACCTTAATAATTAAATCCGTAACGTTAACAACAAATCCGTAACCTACACAAAAAATCCACAACCTTAACAACAAACCCTTAACCTTAACAACCAACCCGTAACCTTAACAATCAATGCATAACCTTTACAATCAACCATTATCCTTAACAACGAATATTCTAAAAATACAAAAAGAATAAAAAACAAAAATAATAAAATAATAATCCTCTTTAATCATTTCATATCATCAAAGAAACATTATGATAGAGAGAGAGAGAGAGAGAGAGAGAGAGAGGATTCATAACCTTAACAATTGACCCGTAACATTAACAATTAATTCGTAACCTTAACAATTAACCCGTAACTTTAACAATCTCCCAATACAAACAACCAAAATAATAAAATAATAAAATAATCCTCATCAATCATTTCAACTATCCTCTTGATACATCATGATAAAGAGAGAGAGAAAACAAAAATAATAAAATAACCCTCATCATATTTTAATAAAAAAAGAAAGAGAGAGAGAGAGAGAGAGAGAGGATTCATAACCTTAACAATTGACCCGTAACATTAACAATTTACTCGTAACCTTAACAATTAACCCGTAACTTTAACAACCTCTTAATATAAACAACGAAAATAATAAAAAATAAAAATAATAAAATAATCCTCATCAATCATTTCTACTATCCTCTTGGTACATCATGATAAAGAGAGAGAGAAAAAAATAATAAAATAATCCTCATCATATTTTAATAAAAAAAGAAAGAGAGATAGAAGGGTATTATGGTCTTCACATGTTTTAATGTCTTGGGTTTTGTGTTTTGGGGGCTTAGAGAACAGATTCTTTATTTTTAGGGGTAAAACGCCCATTGACCAAGTCCTGGTGGTGGGAAGCACGTTCATTTGGCTTTTGGAGGCTGGAAGCATTTTTTTTCTTAAAAAATATATATTAGACTACAACTTATTCTAAAAATGAAAAAGAAAAAGAAGAAGAAACTCAAAGGCGTAACATCCAACGTTACTAACAAATTCAGAATGAAATACATAATTGTAAATAGTATTCCCCTTTGGCCTTAAATATTCATTGACCTGGAATGTTGCTACTGGACTACTGTTCATGCTTATATCTCATAGTTGAAAATAGTTACAAGCATATTTTAAAAAAACTAAAAAATGGAAACAGTTGATTGTCTTTTCGGGATCTTTCACCCAAATCTTTCACCCAGAGGCCCGAATGAATGTGGTTATCTAAGAAGCTCAATCTTTGTTCACTATACAAACCATGTAAAGGAGTAACTGTTGTATTCATATCCTTAGGCTAGCCTTTACATTCTACATTAGGCGTTTTATAAAGGAGTAACTGTTGTATTCATATCCTTAGGCTAGCCTTTACATTCTACATTAGGCGTTTTATAAAGGAGTAACTGTTGAATGAAATTTGAAGTAAGCCTGCATACTACTTTCAGAGAGAACAGTTACACAACTTCAAAGACCACAAGAAAGCTCACTCAAATGTAAAACTGTAGCATTACAATAAGTCTTGAATGTAACTACATAACCAATCGTGAATTTGCTCTATATTGGATAACCCTTTGGCTAAGAACAATCAGAGGAATAGTGGATGCAATCCCGAAAAGACAATCTCGAGTAACCATTGGTTGCAAAGAGGCGAGGAGGGTACAAGAAAACACCTCTCATCCAAAACCTCTAACATGAAAGAAATAAACAACACTAATCACCATAGTATAATGTTTTCGAATCCATCAATCGAAGCTTGATGTTTGACTACATCTCCCTTTAAGGTAACCCTCAAGAGATGTATTTGCTGTTACAAAATCACTGTTGACCGATAGCGAGTCATCTTCTGCATCGAGGAGGGCAAGATTGATATGAAACTGGATGTTGGAATTTTGATTTGTTGCTGTTTCATCCAATGCAATAGAGTCTTCTGTAGAATTATTGACTTGTGCCCTTGCCCACTTAAGGACATTGGCACCTCCTCGTAGTAGCTTGACAACCTGGAATTAGGCAATCAAGATGTAACAATAAAATTGCACCCTTTGAAGCGTGCGTATTGCTAGATATGATAACAAGGATTACCTTGTAGTCATATTTATAAAAGAACATGCATTGAACCATGAAGTTGAATACACTAATTCCGAGTGTCATTAGGCAAAATTGCACAATGATTGTAACATGGATATCAAAATCTCACTGCTGATTATCCTCAAAAAATAAACAATTGAAAACTTGAAGATAAACGACTAAAAAAAACTAAAACCTTAAGAGTCATGTAATCACAACTGAGAATGTGTCTTCCATCCTTTCCAAATTTAATATCTGAAATTGACGCAATGATCTCAGTGGAAAAAAGATCTCGAACCTGGTGCTTCATGCTCCTCAAACATGGAAGTACATGCAATTAGCCATGACAGTGGCAAAGAAGCAAACAATTCAAAATAAGAATTCAGTAAGTTTTTATTGAAACAAGAAGTCCACCCAATTACATGTCACTGTATAAAAGTTCAAAGAAAAAACAATAGATCACTTACAACATTGAGTGGTTATCACACAGTGCTGATTGTTGAAAATCAATAAGTCGTATAGAGCCCTTGGAGCTACTATATGCTAATGTGTTACAGTGCGTAGGATGGAATCCGGATGTTATGACCTTTTGTAAACAAACTAAAAGTCTTAAAATGACGGTTTACAATTTTCAGCATGCCAAAGACCTCTGCCATTTACAACCGTATTAAACATAAGAACTCCAAAAAGTTGGGTTTAACTATGTCTAAGAACTTGGAATAGTAAAAAATGTAATTGAGAAACAAATTTCCATTCATGTTTCAAAAACATCTGACTTGCACTTAGAATATTTGAGGTCAGATCCCAGGACAATGCTGAACATAATCCACAAATGAGAGGCATATATGAATCTATGACCATTAAATAGTTCCTTACAGTTATGGAGTCAAATAGAAGTGCAAGGCATGTTGGTTATGAGTTATGTTTATGTAAATGTTTGTGCATATAAGCAAGCATGCAAAACAAATTATACTCAAATTATGTACTTTCAAGTGAATAAAAGGATACTCATCAACAAATATTAATATATAACAACACAAGTAACATCCTGTGCTTCGCATGGAAAACACGTTGCAGACAACTATCAAGCAATAAAGTCCTGGTTTCTGAAACATGTAAAGAGAGATAGTTTGATCATTGTGACGATTCGTGTAAAACCATTCCAATATAAGACAATTTTCCATTTAACCTAACCATGTAAGAGTATATTTGCAAGTTCTAAGAAAGATAGTACTAAAATCTCATCATAATCAAAATAAGAGAACATTCATGCACATATGTTAGTAAAGCACAGAAATGCTATATTATATATTATATACAATTTTAACATGCAAGAGGCTAAGAATCATATGCTTGACAATGAAAATCTATATAAGCTTAAGTTAAGGAACGGTCATTTGCTCAGGAAGACTTTTGATTTTGCTTCCTAAAACAATTTACAAGGTAATGCAAATGGCCAGGAAACCAAACTACCTGCTCTTCTACAAGGGTGGGATCCAAAATTACAGATCCATTCTCAGCCAAAGCGCAACTGATTGCAACTGCACAAAGTAACAATAAAGTTAAAAATTACGAAAGTATATGGAACTACAAATAATCACAAATATTAGTTAGCTGTCCAGCAAGATGCTTCAAAGGAATGCCAGCATCTACAAGTGCAGCACAGGATGCATTTATAGCACATGGCAAGAGCTACAGTCTTGATTAAGAATCTGAAATCATTATAAAAATGTTTGCACGTCCACAAAAGGTTCAAATTGTAACATAAACTACTAAGTAAGGAACCAATTAAGTTTGCATTTGGCTTGTGTTGTGCATCAGATAAATGCAGTTTCCTCTAACAAAAACACTATCTTTCCATTCAAGTGCATTGATTTCTATGTTAAGAAGGTTGCTAATGATTTACAAGCTCAAACTGTGTGATTAATAAAGTAGTTTTCCCTATCATTTGCCTTCAGGCTCTTTAAGCAACAATCCCTTTCTTTTCTTATCCCACTTTTTCTCGATAGGAATTTAACACGGTAAGCACGAGTGGAGGATAAGATCAGCTTGTGACTCTAAAGACCCCCTCTAAATACAAAACCGAGAATGATCTCAATTTAGAGTCAAACAGCTCACATATGTGGGAGAAGGCAAAGGTGATGACAATAAAATATTAAATAATATGAGCACAAAATGAATATCAAGAAGCAGGGCCGGCCCTGGGGTAAGCCCACCAAGCCCCGGGGCTGGGGCAACCCAGGGCCGGGGGGCAACTAGCGGGTGGCATACATACTCCCATGGGACCTCGCCGGAGTCGGAGGCAGTGCCGCCGCCTCATCCACCCCATGCGACCCTCTGGAACTCTCGCAAGTGATCAGGTGACGAAGAAGAAAAAATCTCTTTCTATTGAATTTTTGTATTTTCCCCCTCCTAATTCATGTTTATTTATTATCATCGATTTGATTTGCAAAAAAGAAAATTGATGGAGGGTGTTTTGTGTGAGGGAATTGGGATCCGATCGAGGTGATTGCTTAGCTTTACCGGCACGAACTGGGACCCAAAGATATCTGCCCTATCTTATTATTATTGAGCCTAGGATTCAATTTCCCCTTTTTTGTTTCTTTATTATTATTATTAATATATGTATGTATGTGGCAACATGCAATTAGAACTAGTTTTATATTTATTTACATCGTTTTGTGACCTAATTCAGTTAGATATTTTATGTGACCAAGCAATATGTTCGGGGGATATTGATTAAAAGGAAATAGGAGAAGGTAAAATGAAGGAGTAGAATGCGAAAGAGGCTAAGAGCGTGTTTGGGAATTATGGATTGTAATACCACTTGGATTATAGTCCTGCAAGTGTTTGGTAAGTTTAGTAGGTTATAATCCGTTTTCAAACTTTGACATTTTCTTCTTCGTCACCTGATCGCTCTTCAGATCCTTTCAAACCCTAGCCTCCATTGCCACCCAAACCCTCAACAAGAGCGCTCCTCGACCGCCGGCGGCTAGGGTTCGGCTCTCGCCGGAGGAGCAAGGCTAGGCCGAGCACCGAGCGCTGGCGGGTGGGAAGGAGGCGACGGTGATCGAGTTCTACTCGCCCAAGTGCAGGCTTTGTAGCTCCCTGCTTGATTTCATGCTTGATTTGGAGGCCGAGAATGAGGATTGGGTTCTATTTGTGCTTGCGGATACCGAGAACGAGAAGTGGCTCCCTGAGGTTAGTTTCCTGCTCGATTTCTGACTGCTCGGTTGTAAAAGGGAGCTTGACCGCTCTGAGTAAAAGGAGAAGAATAAGGATTGGTTCTTTGATTGAGAAAATTGGAAGGGATTTATTTGGAAGGAAAGACACTTAAATTTGTTTTTGAATCTATACAAATTTTTTTTTAAACTTAATTAAATTTTACTTTAAAATAGAGTTGGGATGTGTTTAGTGATAAGTTTAGCAAATATTAATGGTTAGAAAGTTATAAATTTAATCACAAGGGAACATTCAGTTAAAATTTTTGACGTTTACATGATTCTGAGGATAGTAACTGCCAAGTTTGAACAACTTGCGGTGTTTATTTGCCACAAAAAAGAACTCATAGTATCTAAGTTCTAAAACGGGTATAATTTCTGGTATTTAAGTGTCATTTAGCCTTTGTGAAATGTGTCAATGTTACCACTTTAGCTTTATCTTCTGCTTGGAGTAGTGATGCTTTACCAAATGTACCTTTTTTCTCTTTATGGTAGACCCTTTGTCGCTTCGGAGAAAGTTTTGAAGTTTTTGCTCTACTGTTAAAAGAGCTTATATTACAAGAGCAGCAAGGTTTTCTAACTGACAAATGCCCTTTTTTAAACTTGTGCCGGGATAATTTCTTCCCATAATTCATTTCCCAGAGGCACACAATTGTTAAAAAAAAAACTTTCAAAACAGGGATAATCGTTCGTACCAAATTTTTAATATAAGGGGCAATCAAAATTGGATTGGGCTAGGGCAACCCAAATCTCGGGGCCGGCCCTGTCAAGAAGGGCCTGTAACAAAAGTAGGACATGGTTCCAAGTCGAAAACATGTGTGCCATGAATAAGCTTAAAAGAAAAGACTGACAAATGATGAGAATCAATTAATGTTAGAAAAGTTAAAACTAAAGCTTTGTAATTGAACTCCTTAAAAAAGAGGTTCCTGTTTAGATCAACTGAAATGAAGGCAAAAGTTGTATCATGATCTCCACCCATCACTTAGGAATTTTATAGCCAGATTTTAGTGTGAGGATTACTACTTCTAATTCTCCACGAATTTGAGAAACTTAAGTATTGGAAAATCCATGGAAAGATTGGTGAGCTAAAAGCAAACACCCAGTTCTTTCATGCCATATACGCCAGGATAAGACATCTTGTAATCTCTAGCATCATATTAGCATTTCCATATCATGAGTCGATTCGATCATTCAAACATAACATTAAAAAAGTTTCAGCGATCCTCCATAAATTTCTGAATAGCAAATTTAAAGAATAATGAGATATTGTTTTAAATTGTTAGATAGGCATTCCTATCAAGACGCAAGGACTTTTGATGAAAGACTCTGTCACGAAGTCCATTCCACGTGTTAATCTATATGAATTCAAGGAAATGTTTTACTATTAAGAATGATTCAATTTGACTATTTAAAGAGGTGCAGTGAGATAGGATATAAGATTACCAAATAAATAGAATCTGTGGTTGCAAAAACAAAAGGGTTACTAAACTATCCAAGGGAACTCCTTTGCACGTATAAACTAAATAAATAGAATCTGTGGTTGCAAAAATAAAAGAGATCACAGGCGACTAAACTAAACTTACTTTACAGTCGCGATTTAGCTGCTGTTTGTATTTTTAAACGCTTGTTAATTGAATCTGTAGAAAATCGAAAAATAGGGCAAAATTATTAGAATAAAATAAGAGAACTGAAAAACTAAAATGGGATAGTGTGAATTGAGCATAACTAAAGCTTAGATCTAGGGTTTAGTACACCTACACAAGTTCTCAATCAAGCTAGCGTACTGCTCTCCCGAATCCCCAATTAAATCAGTTAATTTCCCAATTCGAACCAAAAAAACCCTGTAAATTCAATTTAAAGGTTGAGAACTAAGAGCTTTCCTGACCTCAGCGGACGGTGAGGGCTTGTTCGCCGCCGAGCAACGAAAAGTTCGAGAAGAAATGTAGTCGCCTTTCTTCGATTTTGGGGAGGAAGGTGGTATTTTGTGATTACGGATCGAATTAGGGTTAGGAAATGAGGAGAGAAGGAAGGAGATTTGAGGAGGAGATAAGGCAGCCATGACTGTTGAGTGAGTGAAATTTCGTGGGCCGCCGAGAAGAGTAAACGATGAACGCTACGGCTTCAGCGAAGAGGAAGGCGCTTAGGTAACGATGATCTTTTCGGCTTCTGCGGAGAGGAAAGCGTTATTAAGGCTGATTACGCTTAGGAGGTCAAAATTTGGTATATTTAGAATAGTTTAGGGTTAATTTGGGTAGGAGAAAGTTTTTTAGGAACTGGCTCTTTTAAAGGGTAGATAGATATTACATCATTAATTTTTTTTAAAAAAACTATATCTTAGAAACATTAGTGTATTTTTTAGAAAATTCAAATTTCAGGATATCAAACTTTAAAAAGATGAAACGCTGGGGTAGTTGAACACAGTTAACCCTTTTTTTTTAATAAATAATAAAATTTAAAATAAGTAAGTTTAATATCTATAGCCGCCGAAGTTTTAAATGGGTTGCCAAAGGGGCCTTCGGTCTCGCGAACCCTTCGGCTTGGGCCGATCCAGTCCCACCAGTAGCGACTGTGCAAACTATGTTTGGGCCTTAAAACATCAATAGGTCAGCCCATTATTTCCTTCTCACTCTCTCACTCTCTCTATCTCTCTCGATGTCTCTGGTCGATTCGCATACCCCGAATCCGCCGACCCACAAAGAAGGCCACCTCCACGCGGCCCACCTCAAAACCCCGCAGCTGTCTCGACCTCCTCGATCCGATCCGATCCCCACTCAAGACAGACCCAGGGACTTCGAGAACCCCCCACACCAAAACCCCATCCCAATTAATCTCGAATTTTCTCCCGCCCTCTCGCTCTCTCGAAGCCTAGCTCTATAAATTCCGTCCCCCACCGAAGTCTCACCACGAAATCACTAAACCCGCGAAGAAGAGAATCGACCGAGAGCGATCGAAGCTACCCCAAACTAACATGTCAGCCAAAGGTGGCAAAGCAGTAGCGCCCTAGACCTCCGCACCCATAACCCGCCCCAAGTACAGACTACGCCGCTGCGCGCGTCCTCGCAGACTGACCGCCACCGGGCTCGCACGATTCATGCCGCCAATGACCAGCCGGCAGCCGCACCACACTACCACCCACGTCTACGTCGCCTTCACCGGACACCGACGACTACATCCGCGACGCCGCAGAACGACCCCGACCTCGTCATGTCGCAATGAAGCCCGAAGCAACACCTGTCTCCGACGGCCAAGCGCTCATCGGCCGAAACGATTCTCACCCGACTCCCTCCGTCCAGGCCGACAGAGAGTCTGGCCCTTCAAGGTCGTGCCGAGCCACCACCCGGGAGAAAAGCCCCTCGGTCCGTAATCAGAGAGAGCAAACAACACTACCCAAGGTGAAGAGAGAAAGTGTCTTCGCCTGACACAGATCTCGTCGATCGGTCCTGACGAAGATGAGCGAGGCCCCTCCCCGACCCGACCCGACCGACACCGCCCGCTCTCCCTGGCAATACGGTGAAGCGCGTGATCACCGTTCCGGCGTACTTCACAACGACTCGCAGCGGCAGGCGACGAGGATGCCGGGTTGCCCGGGCTTAACGTGCTCCCCGCATCGCATCAATGACCCACGGCGGCCGCTTATAAGCCCTACGGGCTCCGAACAAGACAGGCCGCGCGCGGCCCGCGACGAGCAACGGCTATCTCGACCCGGGCGGGCATATTGCACGTCATCAGCCTGTTGACTATTGAAGAGGGGAATCTTTGAAGGTTAAATCACCAGCCACGGAAAAAGCAACCCCCGTACCACCCTTGGGGGAGGATTCGACCAACAGGCTCGTGACACTCGTGCGGAGTTCAGAAGGAAGCATAAGGAAGACATACAGCGGCAACGCGCAGCGCGCATGCGGAGCTGAGGACGGCGTGCGAGAGGGCGAAGAGGACGTTATCCTCGACCACGCAGACGACCGTCGAGATCGATTCTCTGTTCGAGGGGATCGATTTCTACTCGACGATCACCCGAGCGAGGTTCGAGGAGTTGTGCATGGATTTGTTCAGGAAGTGTATGGAGCCGGTGGAGAAATGCCTCAGGGACGCTAAGATCGACAAGAGCAGCGTGCATGAGATAGTACTAGTTGGGGGCTCGACCCGAATCCCCAAAGTGCAGCAATTGCTTCAAGATTTCTTCAACGGTAAAGAGCTCTGTAAAGCAATCAACCCCGACGAGGCTGTGGCCTATGGCGCAGCGGTGCAAGCGGCGATCCTCACCGGCGAAGGAGATCAGAAGGTACAAGATCTACTCCTCCTCGATGTAACTCCTCTTAGCCTCGGCATTGAGACCGCCGGCGGCGTCATGACTGTCTTAATCCCGAGAAACACGACGATTCCGACGAAGAAAGAGCAGATATTCTCGACTTACACCGATAACCAGCCCGGCGTCCTAATCCAGGTCTACGAAGGAGAGCGGCCGATGACCAAGGACAACAACTTACTTGGCAAATTTGAGCTTACCGGAATTCCTCCGGCGCCGAGAGGAGTCCCGCAGATCAACGTAACCTTCGACATTGACGCGAATGGGATTCTGAATGTCTCTGCAGAGGACAAGACTGCAGGGGTGAAGAACAAGATCACGATAACAAACGACAAGGGGAGGCTGAGCAAGGAGGAGATCGAGAAGATGGTGAAGGAGGCGGAGAAGTACAGGGCGGAGGATGAGGCGGTGAAGAAGAAGGTGGAAGCGAAGAATGCGCTGGAGAACTATGCGTACAACATGAGGAACACGATAAGGGACGACAAGGTGAAGGAGAAGATCGGGGCAGGGGATCGGGAGAGGATCGAGAAGGCGGTGGAGGAGGCGATCGGGTGGCTGGAGGGGAACCAGCTGGCGGAGGTGGAGGAGTTCGAGCACAAGCAGAAGGAGTTGGAGGAGGTCTGCGGGCCGTTAATCGCGAAGATGTATCAGGGTGGTAGAGGAGCGATAGGCAGGAGAACGGCGGTGGTGCAGGCGGCAGCGGCAGCGTGGTCCTGCGGCCTAAGATTGAGGAGGTTGATTGAGATTTTGGTTCGTTTTTAGGATGGTTTTGGGTCAAGTACTTGTTAGTCTTTTAGTTTGTGTTGGTCATGGCTGCTCTGGCTCTAGTTCATGAGTGAATAATGAATGTATAGTGTAGTAAGGAGTATTAGTAAATCAAAAATAGCTTTCGTTTTGTGTGTACGATGGTTGAATCATGAGAGGATCAAATTTTATGTATGTTTTCTGTGTTCTTCGGTTGTGTTGATTGCTGTTCCGTTACCATAATTAAACTCGGGTGATGATCTTATAGCCCTCGGACCACGGCCCTTCTGTCACGTAAACGAGGCTCCGCACTGAGCACATCACGCGTAACAGTGTTAGGTTGTTTCGCTGTGTCAGATCGTGAATGAGCGTATGATGTGTGTCATTAAATGAATGTAGTCGGTTAATACAACGGTTCCCATAATCAAGAGGCTTTTTTTATAGGGTTCTTATGGGCACTCTATAAGAGAGGAGAGAGATAGAGAGAGATGATTGGGGAGGGGATCCCAATACAAATCAGGTGGGCCCCCTCCTCAATCATCTCGCTCTATCTCTCTCCTCTCTTATAAAGTGTCCATGAACACTCTATAGAAAAACCCTTACTATTTAATTAATATATTACATGTCATGTTTATCATGAATTGTAATCGTCGTCACTTTTAGGATGAGCGATCTGAACAACACACACGTCTTGACTTCTCTGTGCCGATTCTCAGCAACCACAAAAGGAGGGGGGGGGGGGGGGGGCGACTTGCGATCGCGGGCCACTCTACAGCAGTCAGAGAGTTCAAAGAACAGCCATTTAAGCTACCACAAATCTCGATGGACTCCATTATTGTCTCTGTCATCGAGGTTAATTTCATCGTCTATTGATATAAGCGGTTGCTATTCTGTGCGGAACATTGCTGATTAGTATGTAAACTATATCCGAGTGTTTGGTCATAAATTTTTCATCATATCTCCATATGATCTCCACCACGTGCTCGTCAACAGTACCGAATATTGTCATAGGTGAGCTGTCCGAGCTTTCGTCCTCCCAAACCCCATTTTATAGCCTCAAATCTGCACAAATGGCGACGAACTCCCTACCGCTTCCCCTTATCAATTACACGCAATGGCGACTAACTCCCCGCTGCCTCACCTTGTTATCCTGCTGCTCATACTGAGCACGGCCGCCTCCGAGCCCGCAGGAGCCCAGATTCAAGGTCGGCTAATTGTTGAATGCTTATTTTCTTTTTAGTTTTTTTTGACAAAACTTGTTGTGTTATGTACGCCCCTTATAATGCATGGAGCAGGAGTGGTGGACCACAACGGAGGAGGAAGAGGAGGCGCCAGCGGTGGCCGCGGCC
>NC_033798.1:77887304-77918107 GCF_001876935.1 Asparagus officinalis | reverse complement strand
CCGGCGGCATGGCCGGATTCGGCATCTTTCGTGCGAAGCCGCAGGGGCATAATCATCGGAGCGGCAGTCCTTCACACACGCCGCATTTGCTTTTGTCTGCTTTATTCTCCTGCGCGGCTATTTTCCCTCTGTTCGTTTGACTCGGTGTTGTCTTTGTTAATTACTTGTTATTGTGCGAAGGTTGTTCAGTTTTTGTGAGTTTTTATTGAGTTTCGTAGGTTTTATTGTCCTTCCCTTCTTGCTTTATGTGATAGTAATTATATCATGGGTGCCGCACGTTTGTTGCCTCAGATACGTGTTGGGTGTAAAAGGATATTTATGAACAAATTTGGATTATCTGGAAAATTTTCCCTAGCTACTTGTGATAATGAAGTTATGAATTTTTGTCACTAAAAAAAGAGACAGCGTAAATCCTTATTTCACGTTCATTCATAATTAACTGACTTTACTATTAGGCTGTGTTTAGGAACTGTGATTTGGGTCTGGATTTCAAATTCAGGATATTTGAAATCCAAATATTTAGTTTGGGTTCTGTTTTGTACCAAGATTTTAAATCAATTGATTTAACAAGGAGGAATTTGAAAGCCCAAAACTAACTGATTTCAAATTCCAGCCTACCCCTTGTCATTTATCAAAATCCCGACCCGACTATTCTTTCCTCGTTCTCTCGTTTCAAGTCCCGTTTCTGTCATTCGATCTCTCTCGTTTCAAGTCCCATCTCTCTCTCTCTCTCTTGCCACCCCCTTCCCCCCTCCCCCCTACAGTCGAAACCCTAGATCTGATCTAAGGTTTAAGCGATGAGAGCGGCGCATGGCGATGAGATCTGATCTAGAGCCACCGGTGATTCGAGCTCCAGCAACCACCACCTCCTCCTTGGTCGGTAAAATGTACAATCCCCTCTCTCTGTGATGCTACAAACCCTAGCCCTAACTTGTACGGCGAGCCCCTGCGCTCCGCAGCGGTGGAAGGCGGAGGTCGGGCGGTTCAAGTTCCTCGCAGGAGTCGACGCCACAGAGATCACCGGCGAGTTCATCTGAAAGAGAAAGAAACTTGAGATCGCAGGAATCGATAGGGGATTGAGTGGATGGGATCGGTGTCCAAGGTACGGGATGACGTCCGTTTGTGGACGGAGGAAGGAGATGGAGGATGTCGTATCTAATCTTCCAATTTTGTTGATTTTTCTGGAAATTTGAACTAAATGTGACTGCATACTCTCATATCAAGTTTGGAGATCGTTAAAACTATAGACTGTTGCATTTTATATACTTCTCTATATACAGAATATGAAAGGTCCTGGGGACTAATATCGAAAAAAACCCTACTTTTCTGGTGTGTTTGGGAGTTTACTAAGGGCTTGTTTGGATTGAGGGGAATGAGGGTGAAGGGAAGTTAGGGGAACCATTCACCTCCATTCACCTTGTTTGGGAACACTTAGGAGGTGAAGTTAATTCACCTCCATTCACCTTGGTTCACCCCCTAATAGTATAAAAATTGTTACCCCCCAAATTGGGGTGTAACCAAGGGGAAGAGAATTCACTTCCATTCCCTTCCCTTCCCTTCACCCAGTTTCCCTTAACTTCCCTTCACCACCTACGAATCCAAACAGGCCCTAAGGGAAGGGAAGGAAAGGTAAACAACGGGAAGGGAAGGGAAGGGAATTGTAATATGTTGTTTGGGAGTTGAGTAAGATGAATGAAGGTGAAATGAAGTAAATATATGTAAATTTACATAAATGACTTTATACTAATAACACATCAGCTATTTTATTTGTTTTGATGGGGTAAGAATGTCATTACACCCCTTTACCCTCCTTTACCCTCCTCTACCGCCCAAATCGGGGGGAAAGAAAACCAAGCAATTTTACCCTCCTTTCCCCTCCTCTACCGCCCAAATCGGGGGGAAAGAAAACCAAGCAATTTTACCCTCCTTTCCCCTTCCTTCCTCCTCTCTACCCTCCTTAAAAAAACTCCCAAACAAGGTGAAAGCCTCATTTCTCTTCCCCTCCCCCTCTCTACCCTCCATCCAAACAGGGCATTCAGGTTTATGTGAACATTTATCTCCCAAAAAAAATATCCTTATCTAGCTTAAATGAATGCAATCATATTCCTCATGGTCATCTTTGCACCAAATAATGTTGGTAGCAATATTGTATCATGCATCTTTTCTAATGCATTTTGACAATAGAGCTTTGTAATTAGTTTTGCAAGTATCTGAACTTAATGTGACTCGATAATGTACACTCTATTGACAAATTTAATTTGTAGTCTAAATATGGTTCTCAAAGTGGCCCAAATGTATGTATTTACTCGAAACTGACAATGGATTAGTATATAAACTGACAAAGACCCATCCATCCAAATATTGCTTGGATATTAGTTTTTCCCCCTTTTGCGATTTCATGCCATTTTGTGATGTGATGTGTCAATGAGTTGGTATATAAACTGACAATGTTTAGATAATACTCAAAAAACTAATCACCACTTTGGCCTTCTTCTCTCTGTGTTTGATCTTTTTTCTGGTAAGTAAAAGATTTTATTGATGATAGGAAATTTGGTTGAACTTTAAGGCTACAATTAGTAGCACACCATGGTTTTTGTGTACTAATTTTAATGCTATGATTTCAAATAAATGCGTTTTTTTGTCAATTCAGCTGAAGCTAGGATTTGCGATTGGACAGCGCATAACAATGCCATCTTTGATTTGTGTTGGATAAAGGTATTCCTCTCATTTTCACGACACTCATAATGATATCTCAAGATTATTGTGATTGGATTTCAATTAATATTACTTTGCAGATAAATTTTTAGTATTAAAAGGGGAAAACTACCGTATTTAAATAAGCTACTACTTCTTTGGATCTGAGAGTGGGTTTTATGAGGTTGTGCCTTCTGTTATAAGCTTATGAAAATTTTATGTATTATCTGTGGGAAACTAGGACTGACTGTACTTACTCAGAACTCAAACATAGAATATCTGACATTTTGGTAGAACAAACCGATTATACAGAAAGTCATTCTTCTCCATGTTCCTGGCCTGGATGCTGCACTTTACATGTCAAATTCCAGCATACTATCAAGTCTAAGAAATCGTTGTGGTAATCCAATACCAGTTTTTTAGCTCTTAGGTTTGTGAGATAAGTTTTATGAATATATTGTTTGTACAGATAGATTTGCTCATAGGTGTATGTATAATATTCCAGCTGCGTGTCAGATGAAATGGAAACAATCGATGCGCTTCTAACATGCAAAATGAAGAGAAAGTGTGAGAAGTTGATTTGAATTCTCATGTTCCCAGTCAAACTTCTAAACAAGGTGAGTCATTAGGCACTGAAGTAGTTTTCATCAGTTCATGAGTAAATATTGTTTGCAGTTAATTGTACAATGTTAGTGATCTCAAAAGTCATTATGGATTCTGAGTTCTTCATTGTAAAGTATAAAATACATGTATCACTCTGAAACTTTGTCATGATAGAAAATATTACCTCCCCAATAGTTCTGTTCAACACTTTGTTCCCCGAGGTGTCATTAGATAGTCTAAATGCGTCATAATGCAAAATATACTAATCCTAAAATGCTCTAGTTTCTAAACTTTTGCATTTTCGTTAGCATTTCCCTCAAGTGCATATGAGACTTGATATTTATTTAATATAGTGTTGCCATTTATTATGTTATTATTTAAAAATCTATGGTTCTTTTTTTTAGAAAAGCAATTCTCCTTTGGTAGTCAGAAGGATTTACCTTTTCCTGTTATATACTATACGCTTTCAAGGAAGGAACTAGAAGGTAATGGCTATTGCTTTAGCCAAGCAGGTAAGTCGCATCCAATCTTACATATGTGCTCTTTTTTTATACTTCGGATTTTCACTCTTATCATACTTCGCAGGTTTTGTTTCCACCATTTCTGCACCTGCAGGGTCTTTGCCCTATGAAATGCTTGTACTTGACTATGAGATGGTAAGAAAAATGTAGCTAATATACAAGCGTTTCAGTCCTTTTTTATGTTGTGTTTCTCCGATTTTACATTCTGGTAAAATTTTTTCCACAATTACATTACGTCTTCTCCCATTAAGAGTCTAAAAAACCAACTCCATATGCAATACATTACTCGACTTCATGTTTCTGATCTAGGTTCTTGAAGAACTAGATGTCCTCCGAAAAAAGACTGAAGCACAGCCAAATGATGAAAAAAGAGATTTTATTTTCTTTATTCTTAAGGAGTAGTTTTTAGTTGGATGACAAGGTGGTGTATCTGGGATGGAGCTTAGAAGTACTTGGAAGAATATATTGCGGACAACAACTGAAAGAGTTGTTTTATATCTCTTAGCACAACTCAAGACATTGTCTCTTTTAGTTATTATGTACTTTTGTCAATCAAAGCAGTAGGGAACTTGATCTATTTTTATTTTTGCTTCTTTATCTAATGTATATCAATTGATGTTTTCTGCTTCTTCAGGATCTGCAATTACTGGACCAATTGGAAAGATGTATGCTGATTTGTGGCCTAGGATTGCTAGTGTAGCCAATGCCATTATGTAATATCTAGATTTTTCTTCAGGTGTCAGTGAGGAGTAAGAGTAGTTTCATGTTATTTGTTATTGAAAAGAAAATGGAGTTTTTTAAATATGGATACATATTTGTGTTAGATGTTTTTGTTTTCCCGTGACGTACATATATTGGAATTGATATTCTGAGATCCAGGTGATGGTAGCATTGTTTTCCTTTTGTTATGAAATTAAATGGTGATGGTTTGAATATAATAATGGTGATGGTTTGAAGATAACATTGATTCATATAGTGGATATCATTGTTGGAAATTTATTAATAAATAAGCTACTAGAAAATTTGAAGATATTTTGTCAAACTTCTCAAGGGGTTTTGTGAAATTTATCCTAACTTTTAACTCAACATAAACCTTAATGTCCGCATAAAGATTGAGGAGTTAAAAGAAAGCATAAATTTTTTTAAAACACAAATTCTGAAATCCAAGTTCATGTATAATAAAGTGTATCCAAACACTATATTTCAAATGTTTGATTTCAAATCCTTGCATTTTGTAAAGACATCCAAACAAAAGGTTCTATCAAATCATTGATTTCAAATCCTAAATTTAAAATCCTTTGATTTTAAATCAACATTCCAAATCCAAATATTAGTTCCCAAACATAGCCTTAACTAATTATTAAAATTATTCGATTCATGTGCATTACATTGCTAAGATGTATACTATTAACCTTTACTAATTGCTTATATTGTTTTTGATTTAACATGGACAATTTGAGGTAGGTCCCAAAAGATGTTGTTTTCAGAAAAGTCACAAAATCTTTCAAGTCGATCGCACCAAAAGGTATTTGTAGTTGAGATGATATTTTAACCTTAAAAAAGACCGTTAAAAAATCTCCCATTTTTCCATTATACTCCCTCCTTCTTCATTCCTATCACCCATTGGCTCAATCAATTGAAAGCGGACCATCGCTTGATGGTCTTGCTAGGCTATTGTTGGTTGAAACCGATTATTGTCAATGAACTTCCCTTATCGACTATTCCTACTTTAGAGATAGAGAAGAGGAGAAACATATAAGGAGGAGGATAAAAGACAAGAGAGGGTAACTTAGGAGAGTAGGACATTTAAATTTAATCCTAGTTAAATTTAAGGTAAGAGTTTTTTTGTTTTAACGGAGATCGTATGGACCTATTTGATGTAAGGTAAGAGTCACTTTTTAGTAACATGTTTTGGAGGGTTTATTTTAAAATTATCTCTATTTTCAGTGACCAACAGTAAAACGTGAATAATTTTGAATATGACGGAATGCCATTAAAAAATTTGTCTGTATATACTTATCCTTGATTATATTGAATGAAAATGCTGTTTTTTTGGCGTGCAAAAAGATTTCGGATATGTGATTAACAAGAATCAAGTCAGAAGTGACGTAGAGTCCAAGTTGCCGTCAGTGGTCTTAAGAGCAATGGCAGCAAGCTCCCACCGCCCGCTCTCAAGGTCTATGTGGCGACTGGAGCTCGTGCAAACCCTCCAGCAAGCTCCCAAGGAGCCGCTTTGGGCTGGCATGGCATGGAGCTAGGGAGCTCGTGCCACGGAGCTCCTAAGTATTAAAAAAAATATTTTTTACAAAAAAAAACCCTATATTTGAACCCAGAACCCAGTTTCGAAATGTGTGTTAAAAATTAGCCGTTGAACAGTAAAAAAATTCTATAAATTCTCAATTCACTACACAAATCATTCCACACAACTCTCTCAAAAAAATTCTATATTTTCCTATCAAATTACAAATATCATGGATCTCTCCCAAAACTTTTATTCGCAACTCTTTAACGGTGAAGGATCGACCTTATACCCACCGTTCTATACAGACGTCGTAGAAGAAGGTCACCCCATCGAGTTATCGCAATCGGCAACACAACAAGTGCCATCCTAAGAAACACTGATCACAAAGAAGAAGAAGGCTTACACGCGGTCCAAAAATTGGACTGTCCACGAGAATAAGCTTCTTGTGTCTGCTTGGCTGAACACGAGCCATCCAAAAATTGGACTGTCCACGAGAATAAGCTTCTTGTGTCTGCTTGGCTGAACACGAGCCAATACGCCATCCGAAAATTAGAAACTTACAATAATATTTGATCACAGCCAAGAAGAACCACATACTTTGATTTCTCACCAAATAATTCCATGCCAGCGACCCCATCGAGTTGAACACTAACTCGGATGATGTTATAGCAAGGCCTGAAGGGAGGAAAGCGGCAAAGCTCAAGAGGAAACAAAATGTGAAAAACTCTGAGTCGAAAACTCTGAGTCCGCTAAGTCCATCATGGGAGATGCTTTCGCGTGGATGAAGCAAACCACCAATCAAAAAATGGATCTAAAACAGAAGAAACAAGATGACGATATCATGAAGATGGATCTCTCAAAACTTAATTTAGTTCAACAATAATACTTTGAAATGCGTCAGGCAGAGATATTGAAGAGGTGGATGTCTAAGGGTTCTTCCTAATTAACATATATTATCTTGTATTAGATTTATAATTGTACTCACATCGCATCCTCATTAGTTCTTCCTAATTATCAATTGTTATCTTGTATTGGATTTATCATTCTACTTGAAGTTGAAAATTTTGGCATTGAATGAAAACAACTACTTTATTGAAAATGAAATTGGCGTAGTACAACAACTCGATCTTTTTTGCTGAAATTACATTATACATAAAGAAACTTAATCCTTGGCAATGGATCCCTTGAGCTGCCACAGATGCTCGATCAAATCATTCTTTAGTGATATGTGTGTTTGCGTGTTTTTTGTTGAACTGAAGTTGAACCTTTCTCTTGTTCTTCTTCCTCGACAACAGCAGCTCCCATAAGAAAGAACGTCTTCATCATTTCATCATTGCTAGAGCTAGATGAGCTAGACCTTTTTTTCTGGGAGATGACGGGTTGAGGTGAGAATGCATCGAATTTTATAGGAATCAGTCGGTTGACGGTCAAAGTTTGTGATACCTCGAACTTCGTGCCCAACCTCAAAGACCGCGGGTTATCTCGAAGACCGCGGGTTACCTCAAAGACCGTATGCGTTCCCTCAAAGACCGCGGGTTACCTCGAAGATTGTGTGCGCTCTCTCGAAGGTCATATCCAACGGTTAGAAATGAAATAAAAATGATTTAAATATAATTAAAAATAATGAGTAAAAAATTTAAAATAGAATATGAGTCTTTTTTAATATTGTTGGAGCTCCTAACTAGGAGCTTGTTGGAGCTCCATAAAATAAGAAGGACCCCCAAAACTTATTTTTTAAATTTTTTATTTTAAAATACTTAAAAGCTCTTGGGAGCTTGCTGACTAGGACCTAGCTGGGAGCGGGCTAAACTTGCTATAAGACCATATGCAGCAGGGGATTTTTTTTGGGGTATTTGAAGGCAGCTGGGGATTTTTTGTGGGGTGAAATAAATAAGATCGGAGAGAGGGTGAAAATTTCACCCCGGATGAATCTGACAAGCCCACGCGCGCGCCTTGATGCAAGCGGACACATGGCGAATTTCTATTGGGCAAGCTTTATTTTTTTCCTCCTTATTTTTATTTGATATTTTTTGAGATAAATACAATGAATTAATTTATAATTTTTATACCATTAATTTTCATTTTTCAAACTCTATAAATAGAGACTAACTTTGTGTCATTTGGACACAAAAAAAAATCTGAGTTTCTACACCCTATTCTTCTTCTTTCTACAATTTGGACATAAATAGAGACTAACATTGTGTTATTTTATGTTAACATAAAAATATTATTGAAAATTAAATTAATAATATATATTTAAATATTATATATTATTTATTGAATTATTAATAAATTATAATTATAAATATATGAGTTATATTAATAATAATAATAATAAAATAGTAATATATATGAAATAGGAAAAAGAATGAATAAATATGGTGGGGTATTCCTTGCTGGAGATGGTCTAACCCTCTTCTTAACTTGGGTGAATCTATTTATCTACGGTACGGCCTACTGGAGAACATTTAGAGCTAGAGCTTTCAAGTTTTAGATAAGGTCCCGGTGTGACCAAAGCCCCTTCAGTCTCCCCTCTCTCTCGTTTCCCCAAATCAAATCCCCCAAGCCTTTTCGTGCTCCTCAGTCTCAATTTCATGGGCTCCGACCGTCTCTCTTCTTCTTCTTGTTCTCCGCTGCCTACCGCCGAAAACCAATCTTTATAAAGCCCTTGCAGCTACCTCTCCCTCTCTCTCGATCTTTCGGCTCCACTCCGAGTGGGCTTGGGCCGCCGCCCGGGCCGCGACCGGGGCCCCCCCCTGCCCCCGGGCGCGCGTGTCCCAGGACCAGTCCGGCTGGCCGCCAAAGCGCGTCCGTGACAATGGCGCTGGCGGCAGGGCGTCAGGCCGCGGAATTCCCGGCTTCGTCGACCCTGATTACGACCCTGCCCTTGATCTTGACAGAATCGAGTATGTAGTTGTTCGATTTCTTCATGTTAGAATTCTAATCCGTTGGATTTGAATGTTTGTCAACGACTGGTTTTAGCTGGAAAATCTGTTCTATACGCATTCATGGTCATAAGAATTAGTTAGCAGTGGCCCTAAGGAGTTGGTAGTTTTGCTTGATAGCGCTAAGTTTCCCCCTCTCAGCTTCTGACCTGCTCATTTCAATTACTAACGCTCAGCTTATATTTTTCTCATGTGGAATTATAGAGAAATGTTTTCAGAGTCCAAATGATAACAATCAAGCACCACCTGAATCCTGAAGCTCAAGTTTCTTGTGAAAACATTGACAACCATGTCGTCGTTGAATATTAAATGATAATGCATATGTTTCGTACTTGTGTTTTAGTAGTTATCATTTCACTGCATATCTCTGGAAAAGATAAATGAGGATCCGAGGGGGGACGCATTAGGTAACCAGAAACAGCATAGAACCTAATAAGATCTCCATGATTTGAATCCTAAAAAGACTGTTCATAAGGGTGGCCCTGCCATGAAACATTCATTGATGCCAATTTAATTGCAATGACTGGCATGCAAGGGTATTTTGCTATGGTGTTCCCTCACAGGAATGCTGTGTATTCATGCCAACCTGCTATAAAGACGAGTGAGCAAGGGCGTATTGAGAGATATGATAATGGTCAACTTAACTGGAGAGATAACCCCAAATAAATAAAACGCAATATGATTCCTTTACCGACCCCAAAATTTGTTGTATTAAGTACATAGCATTAACACTCCAGTTGAGAAGCCATGTTATCCTCAAGAAACATTGTTTGTATTTCAGAATTTCCCGTGTCTTTGTGCTACGTCCTTGTTGGAATGTCCAGAGCAACATAGTTTTACTATTCCATTATTGGGGAATTCAGATATTTGGTGTAGCAGTTTGTTTGAAGCTTTTAACCGTAAGATTAGATATCTTTCTGTGGTATAGTACAAAACTGATCCCTCTCCTGTGAATGCAATTAGGTTTAGGAGGGTGGAGGGCATAAGAGCATGGTTAAGATGAAGCGTAGTTGTATCAATGTGATTGTTAATTTATCAAATGGTGTATAGATGGAGCGAGTCTTTGTGGTCTGTCACCCAAATTAAAACAATGAATCTTTGTTGGAACCGGTCTTTGTGGAAGGTAGTAATGCCTGGTGCACAGAGAAGGGTTGGACTGGATTATATAGATTGTCGGAAAAGCACCTTGGTGATCATTTTGAGTCCGCTCTTTCTCAGTACTGGAGTGTGAATAATTTCATAATATTTAGAATGTTGTGCTCATCCTTGGTAGTTTGGGATGCTATTAAATTCTAAGAATATATTTTATCTGGTGTAATGATTGTTTCCTTTTCTTCTATGTATGCCATAATTTAAGCTTGAAGAGTACTATCAAAGGTCCCTTCTTCTACACCAAAACTCTATAGTTGTGTTGAGAGTTTAGGCTTACAATATTATACTACATGCCCCTATAGACGCCCTTTTCATTGGCTAAAACTTGGATAAGTACAATAGTATTTTTCTAA
This sequence comes from Asparagus officinalis, assembly GCF_001876935.1. Taxonomy (NCBI): domain Eukaryota; kingdom Viridiplantae; phylum Streptophyta; class Magnoliopsida; order Asparagales; family Asparagaceae; genus Asparagus; species Asparagus officinalis. The sequence goes on along the minus strand of NC_033798.1, from coordinate 77,907,597 downwards.
AACCTGCTTTACCAGGGTTGTGCTAATACCTTGTCCAACAAGGGTGGACCCAGGTGGGGATCAAGGAGGCCTTGGCCCCACCTTGGCCAATAAAAAAAGAAGGGGCATTAATTAATTTGCAAAAATTAAGATGATGGGTGCTAAAGTGCAAAATCTTTGCTCTAAAAGTGAATCTCTGTTGAGTTTCTTCTTGTGAGCGGGAACTATTTTGAGTTTTTTCTCGCAATCAACTTGAGAACTACGTCTCTTCTTATGTAGCTGCTCATTATGATTTTTCTGAAATTTAAGGAATCGGTAAACTTTCTAAGAAATTTGTTAAATGGAAAATGAATGCTTTATATTTTTTGATGTATAAGTTGATAAAGTTGGCACTAATCTTGCTCGTTGCAACGATGAGTATTGAAAGAGCATTTTCGGAAAATAAAAATTATTAAGAATTTAAGAAAGACCTTCGAAATAGAATAGGAGATGAGTATTGGTGCCTTATATTGAAAAAGATAATATTTTTGTAATATTGATGAGGAAGTGTCATGAAACAATTTCGAGAAATGAAAGCAAGAAATATGTTGTTGTAGACACTATATTCTAATTTGAAATTTGATGTTGAAAGTCTTATTATGTGATATTTAGATAGTGATGAATAATACATTTTTTTACATAGTATCGTGTTTAACTATAATTCCTGGGTCCGCCACTGTTATCAAAGTCCCTTCTACTGTACCAAAACTCCAAAGTTGCAGTGAGGTTGAGGGGTATAGTTTATACTCTAACAAGTACGAAGTACACATTAAGGGTTCATTGTTCATGTAGGTGTATATGTTTTAGATTGGATGTAGCAAGTCCCTTTATTTGACTGGTTTTAATTATCTCTTCCTTGAAATTTTTCTAGATATAAATCACACCGACCTGACAGTTTTAGAATTTTCTACACTCTAAATGTTACAGAATTTGTAACCTAGTGTTATTATATTAAACCTTGTTCTCTCTTATGTTGACCTCTGGACTGAATGTTTCAACAAGGGATGACATTTTTTGTTCTTTTCTACTCTTGCTTTAGACCAGAACAAGTGCTAATGTTCATGTTTCATATGAGAGATTTTATCGAATGAGAAGCATCTTGGGAGTATTATGTCTTCAATCTCATGCGACAAAATTCAAAATTTTGTTTTAATGTAAAATTTAAGTATATTTCTTTTGTCTCAGGTCAAATTCAGTAAGGCTATTAGATCAAGAGCAGAGTATGGTTAGTATTGTTCTCCTGTCTTCTCTTGTTTGAGTTTGTGATAGGCTTCTGATTAAGCCGCCTCTGCTTTCTGAACTTTTGCAGATTGGCGTAGTATCTATAGATGAAGCCATTCAAATGGCAGATGATTCTGAATTAGTACTGGTAAGTATTATTTTAATTAAGCAAGTGTAAAATCTTAAGACAGCTTTTACTAATTGAGTAGCAGTCGATCTAGAACAGGTGCCTCTAAACCCAACAATGTGTGCCAAACTGAAATTCCCAGTTCTAAACTGGTTTGAGATGTTTAAATGACAAACACAGAAAATTGAAGAATAATACTAAAACTGGTTAGAAATTCCTGTATAAGGCTCCAAGTCGCACCATTTGCGCACATTGTCATATGTTATCAGTTAAATTCACGTGGTATTCCCTGGTTATAAATTTGAAATTTGAATCCTTTATCTTTTTTCTCTATTTGCCTAGTGTACTTTTTGTTATGTTAATGTTAGTTGCACACCATTTGGTGAATGTTAAGTTTAATATTAAGGTGTCTAGCATCATATATTTCCATCCATTAAATTTTATTAATATGCTTGATAAGTAATAAAATATTAAATACTATTCATTGAAAAAACACATTTGAAAAGTTGCAAATCCACAATTTATTCAATTGAGAGTTTCTTCAGTTTGTTTTTTGCTCTTCAAAGGAGGTTGTAATTCAATAGTTTCAATCTTCTGAAAACCTTGCACTTTCCTATACATGTGAACTAGATTTCACTAAAAATGAGTGCATGGTTAAAAATAGGCGTACATCCATTGTCTATTCCAGATGGGATCCATTTATCTAATTTGAAGTGAGACAATGCAGGGCCACTGAGTATATCCACCCAAAACAGCTTGAGAAACCTGTGTTATGAGTCTTATGACAACCCATGGGAAAAAAGAAATTATCTCCAACAACTCACATTGAAAAGTTCTAGTACCATCCATCATGTGACACACACAACACACAGAGACCGAGGGAGGGAGGGAGGGCACAAACACACACTGAATTCCTCCACTTCTCATCATCAATGAAGGCTATGCCAATGGCTTCGTCTCTCCATCTCTTATTTATCAGTTATCATTCACTCATAACCTCTAAGACCTTTACTGGTGACGTTAATGTTCAGAAATCCATCAAGCTTTCAATAAACCTGACCTCCGTCACAGTGTAATTTTAACTTCCGTAGCTGCAAGTTTTGTCTGATAAGTGGAAATGCAGATAGATCTGATAGTTGGCTTCTATTGCAGGCAATATTGTCTCCAGATGCAGACCCTCCTGTTCTCAGGCTCTTTGACAGCAATGATTACAAGTATGAGCTATGTGATAGATTATTACTCTCTTTTGCAGCTTATATTGCACCTTAATTCAAGTAATTTAGTAGTTAACTTTTTATTTATTTATTTAACAGAAAGCATAAGTTTGAACAGCAAAAGAAAAAAAGAGTGCAGCAGAAGAGATCTCTCGGTGAATATTTCTTCCTTTGATGTTTTATAGCCCGTGTCTTATCTTCTTTGCAGCTATCAATATCCTGTGACATAAAGCTGCACTCACAAATCATATATAATTTGCAGCAAACAGGGTGGATATTAAAGAGGTCAAAATGGGGTAAACTTCTCATTTCTCTGCTAATGATTTAAAAGCTTGTTTTACCTGTGCAGCATTTGGGTCCTGTTATGAATCTTAATAATGGTTTCAGTGTACCTATCTTAAATGAAATTTGGTTTTCAGAAATATTCAGCTCAGTTTTCATTATGACATGCACAAGCAATCCCGGGTTTCAGAATCTCAAAACCTTTTACGATAGTTGTAATTTTCTTTTTTTGCTTTGTAGATTTTAACAAGTTTAATTTGTGTATCTAATAATTTAAATATTGGCTAAGCATTAAAATTCTTGTTCTTGATAATATTTCTCTATCCGTAGAGCTAGTAATAACGAACAAGCAACATCATGGAAAAAGAATTAAGGTCTCGCTTTGCCCCTGGATTAGGCAGTTCACTTGTGAACTTGTTGACATATTAGTATTAGTTAGGGACTTATTTGTAAGTTATGTAGGGGCCTATATAAAACCCCAAGAGATCTCATAATGAATTAGGGTTTCTATTTCATCTTGGTATCAGAGCCTTCTCCAAACCCTAGCCGCCGCCACCAGCACCACCTCCACAGTGCGCGGCGGCCTCCCCCCCCTTCTCCGCCTGCTCACGCCCTTCCCCCTATCTCCTGATCTCACCTGCAAGAACCCCCGCCATCCGCCCTCCGATCTGGGCAGCGTCCCCACTTTCTCGACCTGGGCAGACGCTTCGCCATTTCTTTCTTCGACCGCTGCAGACCTTCCCCCCCTTGCCCGGCCATCTCCGACCTGGCACCGAGAGAGGCGCTGCAGATCCGAAATCCCTACAAGACCGGGTTCCACCTCTTCGCGAAATTACGCCTGGCAGACCCCCCCTCTGGAACCCCCTGCAGACCCCGCCTTTCCGCGGATCAGCCCCCCTTTTTTCGCTGTTCTACTGAGCCCCCCTCCCCGCCCTTCTGCCCTTGCTGCGCTATGCCGGACCTCGAGTTTGGCATGGGTTCCCTCGACTCAGTCCTCGAACTGATGACAGGAAGAGTATATATCTCACAGCGATGAGATATACTACTGTTTTTTTATTCTAGTTTCTTCTGAGAAACGAGAATTTGTTGGAGATCTTACTCTTGTTGTGCAGTAGAAGTGCTGTCGAAATTTTCACTGCGCACAACAAGGGTTTGAAGAGAAAGGTGAACATGTGTTTGATCTGAAGCTTGATCGATGGAGGAGATCATCAAGAAGTTGAACCCTGCGGAGGTGTCAACTTTGATGAAGTTGATGAAGTTGTCGGCTGATGAAAGCACGACAAGACCATCGAAGAAGTTGGAGCTTCCGACCATCGATCTGAAGCTTGATGGACCGAGTACCTACCTGAGTTGGTCACGACAGGTGAGATACACCCTTGCAGGGAAAAACCTGGAGGGTTACTTGACCGGAGAGAAGATAGAACCGGATGAGGACCCGGGAGGACGAGATGAGTGAAAGTCCACTCATATGTTGGTGTACATCTGGCTTCTCAACTCGTTGGTCCCGACGATCGCCGTCACGGTGGATGGCATTGAGAAAGTGAAGGACATCTGGGAGAAGTTGAGGAGAACATATGATGGGGTGGGGAATAACCTGCGGGTGTTCCAGATTAAAGGAGAGATCGACGCCATAGTCCAGGGAGAGAGGACTGTACAGGAATATGCTACAGAGCTGGAGCGCCTGTGGCTGGACTATGATCATTTTTCCCCCGGGCTAGCTGTAAGGACCCAGGATTTAAAGAGCGGGATGCCTTTCTACAGGAGAGGACTATGGTGTTTCTCAAGGGATTGACATCAGAATTCGCTCAGCGAATTGCATTACTGCCAGCTCAGCCGAAAATTCCCACGCTTGAGGAGGCTGTCTCTGCTATGATCCAGGAGGAGACTCGCATTCGGCTGCAGGCGGGGACAGGTGGACTTCCGGTGGTGAAGTCAGCACTGGCAGCCTCTAGCAATACTGGATCTAGGGGAGAGACTCGACAGTGCTACAACTGCGGTGCAGTGGGTCATCTAAGGCATGTTTGCACCAAACCACCCAAGGAAGGAGATTCGAGTGGACGTGGATAATTCGGAGGTCGTGGTCGTGACCGTAGGGGTCGACAAGGTGGCAGAGGAGCAGGGAATCGGGCGAATCTGACGGTAGCAGAAGAAGACGAAGCTGAGGTGGTCTTTACTAAGGAGGATCGTGCTCTCCTGACGATACTCAGGAGGAAGCAGCAAGTAGCAGGGGATGGAGATTTGAGGAGTGGGACTGAGGAGGCATCCACTTCGTTCTTCGCCAGAGGCAATACTGCTACTTATGCTCATCCGACCAAATGTACTGATGACATACATGCTCTTGCTTCTATGTCTCCCAACAGATCATCAGAATGGATAGTCGACTCCGGTGCGTCTCGGCATGTGACAGGTAATGCTAGTGAGTTCTCATCATATACTCACTTAGCATCACCTGATAGTATTCAAATAGCTGATGGTATATTTCAGCCGGTAGTTGGTAAGGGTACAGTCGATTGTACTGGTTCTGTAACTCTGTCTAATGTTTTGCATGCTCCTTCATTTCCAGTCAATCATTTGTCCATTAGTTCTATCATCCTCCAACTAAAATGCATTGTTTCTTTTGATATTCCCAATGTGATCTTTCAGGAGAAGGGGACAGGATAGAGACTTGGGACTGGCACATGGCGTAGTGGACTGTGGTATCTGGATCGTGAAGGGCTAGATTCAGCATTGGTGTCAGTAGTAAAGGAAGCAGGAGTAGGATCTAATATGAGTACTGAGAATGAGTTAATGCTTCATCACCAGCGGTTGGGACACTCATCATTTGGTGTTTTAAGTAGATTGTATCCTTCTTTATTTGAGAAAGCAAATAAACAGAAACTTGTGTGTGATGCATGTGAGTTTGGAAAGCTTACTAGAAGTTCTTATGTTAGTTCAGGTCATAGAAGTTCTTGTGTATTTGACTTGGTACATTCAGATATTTGAGGGCCTTGTTCCACAAGTTTTATGAATGGATATAAGTATTTTGTTACATTTATTGATTGTTTCTCTCGTGTGACTTGGTTATACTTGATGAAGAATAAGAGTGAAGTGTTTGGGTGCTTCCAAAACTTTCATAGGAATGTTCAGACTCAATACGGAGCAGTGGTGAAGATATTGAGGTCGGATAATGAGACAGAGTATACCAACAGAGCGTTTGAAGAATATTTATCAGCTCAGGGAATACATCACCAGACAACCTATCCATACACACCAGCTCAGAATGGGGTAGCGGAAAGGAAGAACAGACATCTTTTAGAGGTTGCTAGAAGCATGATGATCTCTATGAATGTCCCAGAAATATTGTGGGGGCAAGCAGTGTTGACCGCAGCAGCGTTGATCAACAGAATGCCCTCAAGAGTGTTGGATTGGAAGTCTTCGTGTGAGACATTGAAGGGAGATAATGGTGGGATTCTTCCACTTAAAGTGTTTGGCTGTGTGTGCTTTGTGAAGGACAACAGGCCATATGTCGGGAAACTTGCCCCTAGAGCTGTGAAGTGCATCTTTGTGGGATATTCTGCTACTCAGAAGGGATATGTTTGCTGGAGCCCGGTGGAGAAAAGGTTGTTTGTGAGCATGGACGTGCACTTCCGAGAACTCGAGCCATATTACACCCGGAAGGTAACGTCATCCGTTGGTAACTCGTCTAATACTGAAAGTATGAGGCGAGAGGAGGAGAATGGTGAGAGATTGGTAAATATGGAGAAATCAATGTCTGAGAATGGTGAGAGATCAGAAAAATCAATTTCTGTAACGATTCCTTGGGAAGAAGACTTGGTTGAGGAGGAGCAAGAGAATGAAAAAGAAGTGGAGAATGAGATAAGAGGTGTTAGACCAACGGCTCAGGGGGAACTACTTACCTATAGTAGGAAGGGGAAATAAATTACGGGAACAATACCTACAGTGCCACTGGTGCCAAGTCTCTTGCTAACGCCTGCCCCGACTCCTGAGACATCTACACCACCACCAGATTCCTCTCAAGGTGATTCCATTCCTCTTCCTACTCATCCCACACCAATAACTGTACGGGGGACTACTCGCAGTAATGTGGGAAATCCTTCCGATAGATATGGTTGGGATCTTGCTCAGTTTGTATCATATTCTAACATCCACCCTGCGCATGGAGCATTCATTGCATCACTGGACTCTGTTACTATACCTAACAATTGGCAGGTTGCAAAGAAGGACCAGAAATGGAAAGCTGCTATGCACGAAGAGCTAAGGGCCCTTGAGAAGAACCGCACTTGGGAGTTAGTAAAACTACTAAAAGGGAAGAGAGCAGTTGGTTGCAAGTGGGTCTTCACTGTGAAGCAGAATCCAGATGGACAAATTGAGCGCTACAAAGCTCGTTTGGTGGCAAAAGGATATAGTCAGACATATGACATCGACTACGATGAGACTTTTGCACCGGTGGCAAAGATGAGCACTGTTCGGACCTTAATCTCTCTGGCAGTAAATGGTGGATGGAAGCTACACCAACTAGATGTGAAAAACGCATTTTTTCATGGAGATCTAGTGGAGGAGGTATACATGGAGATACCACCAGGATTCGGTACAGATCAGACAGTGGGAAAGGTCTGCAGATTGAAGAAGTCTCTCTATGGGCTAAAGTAGTCTCCTCGTGCTTGGTTTGACAGATTCAGGAGGGCTATGATAGGTATGGTGTACCAGCAGATCAGCGCCGACCATACCGTGTTCTTTCGAAGAAGTGGAGGTCACATCACCTTGCTTGCAGTATATGTGGATGATATGATTATTACAGGGGATGATGAGAAGGAGATTGTCCAACTCAAAGTGAGACTGGGTAAGGAATTCGAGGTGAAAGATCTTGGTTTGCTTCAATACTTTCTTGGAATAGAGATAGCTCGAGGAGCGGAGAGGATCGTCCTATCCCAGAGAAAGTATGCACTGGATCTTCTCAAAGAAACAGGAATGTTAGGATGCAAACCTGCAACTACACCGATCGATCAGAAGTTTAAGCTGGGTGCTGAAGCTGGAGAACCAGTTGATCGTGACAGATACCAAAGGCTGGTGGACATGTTGATCTATCTGTGTCACACACGTCCCGATATCTCTTTTGCAGTGAGCGTGGTGAGTCGCTACATGCATGATCCAAGGAAGGGTCATATGGACGCAGTGTATCAGATTCTAAGGTATTTGAAGAATGCCCCCGGAAAAAGGCTAATCTTCAGGAAGAATGAACACATGAGCATTGAGGGCTATTGTGACTCTGATTGGGGTAGCTGTGCTGATCAAGGTTTTAAATGTCGGCCGACATGTCCGACATGTCGGCCGACATATCGGTTTGAGGGCTTGACCGACACGACATGAACGTTTTCAACTCGTATGTCGGTTTTCAAGGCCAAATTGGAAATATCAGGTCATATCGGGCATATCGGCCTATTTTTTAGCTTTGAAAAATCGGCCGATATGGTACTTTTTTTAAGATCTGTTTTTTGTTATCAGGTTTGGGTTTAGTGATAAATACCCAAACCCGTTTGACCCGTTCTCATGTTTAAGGGTTTCTTATGAACCCGATAGAAAGAATTTATGAACCCAAATCCATATATTATTTACTTTTTTATATGTCTAGTCTATAGAATTTATAAAGTATGCTTATATTGAATTTATGAATACTTAGATTATATTTAGGACATTATTATACATATGCGTACTACCCGATATGGCAATCCGATATTTAGTCAATGTCCCCTGATATATCCCCGATTTTTGCTATCCGACATGAATTTCAGCCATCCGACATAAACCCGACATCCGACATTTAAAACCTTGGTGCTGATGACAGGAGGTCCACCTCAGGATACTGCATCTTTATAGGAGGCAACTTAGTCTCGTGGAAGAGCAAGAAGCAGTCGGTGGTGGCGAGATCGACGGCTGAGACAGAGTATAGAGCTATGGCCTTAGGAGTTGCTGAGTTGCTATGCTTGAAGAGTATGCTGGTGGAGCTGAAGCTGGATCAAGGAGCTAAGATGAAGTTATGGTGTGACAACAAGTTTGAAGGTCTGAGGAGAGCAAGCCGAACGCTTCCTCCGAAGGAAGAAAGCCGAGAGGAGCCAACCGACGCGAATCCTCCGAACTCAAACTTCGCCTCCCGTGGAAAGGGAAAAGCACCTGCAGCTACTGGTGGTGCTAATCAAACGTCACAACAGCAATCCTGAAGGCAGCAAAAGACTGTTCTTCATCAAAGAGAAGTTGGATAGTGGACTACTGGAGCTAAGTCATGTTTCGACTAAGGACCAAGCAGCAGATTGTCTGACTAAAGGACTTAGCTCAGTAGATATGATTAGAGGATGTGATAAGATGGGCTTAGTAGATATCTTTCGCCCATCTTAAGGAGGAGTGTTGACATATTAGTATTAGTTAGGGACTTATTTGTAAGTTGTGTAGGGGCCTATATAAAGCCCCAAGAGATCTCATAATGAATTAGGGTTTCTATTTCATCTCTTCATAGAAAATCAAATTTATACTTTAAAGAAACATAATACAATGGTATGTGTTTATAGGTCAAAAGAATCCAAAATTCCTAGTCCAAATAAAATAATTTTTCAAACAAATATTTTCCATTCCCAACTAACACAAAAATTTATAAACAAGGTATAATATATAAGTAAAAATGAATCCTCCTAATACAACCAGTATTTCTTCCTTAAGGTGATGCTTAGATTTATTTGATTTATCTTCAACCACTTATTTTCATTTAGAATTTAAGAAGTTGTTCTGTATCAGCTATATTGGTAATTTGATCATTCTATCTAACATGTGGATTGAACCGGACCGGACCAACAACAATGGAGGTATCAGTAAGATATTTACCTTTTCTGGTTGGTGTACAGTTGACCAAAGCAAGCTAGGAAAAATCTTATGACTCGATTGGCCCCCAGCATCTCCCTTAACTTCCATTTAGATATCTGTTTGCTCCCAACTTGTAACCCGGTTTAAAGTCAATTAATCTTCATGTTTGATGTTATATAATGGAACTTTTTTCTTCATACAGGAAAGGGTGAATCTAATGAACTAATAGCATATTAGAAAGTATTAGGTTGAAAAAATGATATCCAATATTCTTTTCCCTTCTAGCAGTTTTATTACCCCCTATATTAAATTTCAAATAGATATCATAATGCCAATACAGAAATGTTCATCTTCATCTATCTAGAAATTTAAATTATTCATTTCGCCAAACTGTGACATATTGCTGATATGCTTATTCTTGCAGATGAACTTATCTGTTTCAAATGATAACAGGTACAATATTGACTCCCATGATTATTCCGTACGGCTGAGGGCTGCCAAGAAGTTTCTCAATGATGGAGATAAGGTGCCAAAACATTTTTGTATATAGCAATATGTATTTTCCCCCCTCTCTTCATTTAGTTGTTACGATAGTCAAATTCTCAAAATGTCATCCAGGTAAAGGTCATCGTGAACTTGAAACGTCGAGAAAATGAGTTCAAAGATAAAGCAATTGAACTTCTAAAGCAATTTCAGAATGATGTTGGAGAGGTATCTTTCTTCTATTATCAATTTTTTTTATGTATGAATGAATGACTCGTAATTATAAAATTTGTTTGCAAAGAACTAAATGCAACTGCTAAAGACGGACATTAATCTTAAGTGTACAAAAGAAAACAGTTGGGATTGATAAATATGTATGAAGTGTGAAGTTTCTTGTACATTGCAGTTCATCATCCCCCTAAAAAAACCTGAAAAGAAAAAAAAACCACCCATAAAAAAACAATAAAAGAATTGTAGGTAAATACGTAACACACATTTAGTGCTTTGGTTAATGACAAAAGGATATCCTGTCTTTACTTGATTTGGTGAACCTCTTGCTTGATTAGAGAGTAATCCATAGCCATTGCAAAGTCTACAAACGTATAATGTAAAGAGTGAACAAGTTTCTTTTCGCTGCCCCTTTCTAATAATAAAGACCGAACTTTTGATTGCAGTAGCAATTTACACCCTGCTCAAGTTTGTAACCTCGGGAGATCAAACTAACACTTAAACATGCAACGACTTTCTGTTAGGGCATATTTGGTGACTAAGAAGTAAATGGAGAGTGGTCTAGATATTAGAAAAGAGGTCTTCAATTTTATTTTATTTTTTCCTTTTTTTCTGTTTGACAGTTGGAAGGTGGTTCAAAAATGAAGGTGCCATATTAAATTGTATCCCTTTCAAAATTCTCCATTTTTTTTAAAGAAAGAAGATAGCAAGTGAATTGACAGTAGACAGAAGTTTTAACTTTTCATTCTCTTGTTGCTATTTCCTTTTTAGATATTCATTTTCTACCAATCTCATTTTTAGTTGTCACTGCAATTTTCCACCTTTCACTTCATATTTTTCAAACAATATTACCAACTAAAAGGGGGGAAAAAGACAAACCTCTTAAACTTTTTTACTTCCTATTTGCCTTTTCGCTTGTCAAGACACCTTAGATACCCCTTCAAAATGGTGTTGTTTAATGTACTTCCTTGATAGAAATGCCTCACAGCTTTTGATACCCCTTCAAAATGGTACGTACACGTAACATTAACACCCATAATTTTAGGTTATAATTCATCTAATTCTTGGTTTATGTAAATGGCATCTGATGCGTACTTGAAACCTCTCTTCGTACTTTATAAGAACGTAAATTATGTAAGTCCTCTGATTTATCAATCTGAACCTCAGCTGGCAAGTGAAGAGAGCAAGAATTTCAGCATCAGGGACATATTCATGGTTCTGGTGCCTAATAAAGCTGTAATAAAGAAATCCCAGGAGCAGCCAAAGAAGAAGGAAGAACCGATTAAAGAAGCTCCAGCTAAAGAAGTCTCAGCCGCGTCTCAAAGTCCATTTTCCGTTCTCGTCCAGCATTCTAATAACTGAAGTAAACACTTTCTTCACTGCACTGTAAAAGTGTTGTTAAGAGTGAAGAAGGTCGTGTAACAACGGGAGTTCCTCCGTGGGCACAAACCTGATCAGAATTGTCGTGCAGATCTTGCATCTTGAGCTTCTACCTTCATTTTGTATTTTTGTACACAGAATTTATACTCGGAACAGTGTATATTCTTTTCTATATGTCAGCCATTTATATTGCAGTTTTCCAACTTGTCACCAAAGCGAGAAAAGGCGTCAGCCTTTTTTATTTTAATTTTTTAATTTTGTTGAGATCTAAAATATTGCTTTAGAGAGCATTTATGTCGTATGTTAAAAGAGCAAGCTGGTTTAGTTGAAGTTCCCTGAGGTGACAGAAGAAGACTTGGAAATAAAGGAAGAGGTGCATTTCTCTCTTTTCACGATAATTTGGACGCCCTTCACCCATCCATGTTTCGAAAGTTTGGATTATAATCTAACTGGGTTACAATTTAAAGTGTTTGGTAAATTTAGTGGATTGAAATATATTTTTAGTAGACTGTTTGGCAAATGAGTGGATAATATTAATAATCCGTCACTGTTATCAAAATGATCAAAAAGGACGTATTGATGGGAGGGAGAGTTTTGTAATAAATGAGGTTTGTGATTTGGAAAAATTATGAGGGGGTAAATTGTTAGTCAAATATTGGCTGTCACCGAAAGCTTCAACCACTTTTTGACAAAAATGAAAAAGCCACCGAAAGCTTCAGCTATTTTTGTTGACAAAAGAGAAAGGCAGGAGCAAAAGTAAAAAATGGGAGGAAGAAAAAAATAAGAATGGAGGAGCTTCTGCACCTATAAATAGGGTCCCCCTCTTCCCTTATTTGATCATCTTTTCAACTGCTAAGAAACAATCAAGGGTCAGTGAGAAATTGTGTAGAGAGGCTAAGAGAGAGTACTGAGCCAGAGAGAACTCAGTGAGTGAAAAAGAGAGAGAGAGAGAGAGAGAGAGAGAGAGTGTGTGTACTTAGTGAGAATATCAGAGCAATATTCAGAGTGCTTGTAATTTTCCCCCTTTCAGTATAAGATCTGCAGCAGCCCGTGGATGTAAGCAATTTTGTGCCGAACCACGTAAATCTTGCGTCTCTTTTTTTTTTTTGCGCATTTATTCGCTTTCTGGTGATAGGGAAATCTGAGTAATCTCCCAACAATTGGTATCAGAGCTCTGGTTGTGACGTCTGTCAAATTTCTGTGAGATTACTATTCACGTGAATAGTGAATTTCGTGAATAGTGAAATTTTGCCGGCGATATCAACTTGTCGACAGAGGTGTTTTAATACACGGTGGTTCGCAGAAATTGTCAGAAATGATCCAGAGGAAGTCAGATTCGAGTGGGAGCGATGGTTGCAGATGAAGGGAAGTTAAAAATTGAAAAGTTCGATGGTGCGGACTTTGGCTTTTGGAAGATGCAGATTGAAGATTATCTGTACCAAAAGAAGCTGTATCAACCTCTCTCAGAAAGTAAGCCAGATGATATGAAGGATGAAGAGTGGGCTCTTCTCGACAGACAAGCCCTTGGAGTTATCCGATTGACGTTATCCCGCAATGTTGCTTTCAACATAGCAAAGGAAAAGACCACGGCGGGTCTTATGGCGGCTCTCTGTAGCATGTATGAGAAGCCATCTGTCTCAAACAAAGTTCACTTAATGAGGCGGTTGTTCAATTTGCGGATGACAGAAGGCGCATCGGTAGCTCAACATCTCAATGAACTCAACATAGTCACAACCCAGTTGAGTTCAGTTGGGATTGAGTTTGATGAGAAAGTTCGAGCGTTGATTCTTTTGTCTTCCCTACCAGAAAGCTGGAACGCTACAGTCACGGCTGTGAGTAGCTCATCGGGAAGCAACAAGTTGAAGTTCGATGACGTTCGTGATCTGGTTCTTAGTGAAGAAATTCGGCGGAGAGAATCAGGTGAAGCTTCAACCTCCTCAGCTTTACACACGAAGTCTAGGGGAAGAACTTCAGAAAGAAGTTCAAATCATGTCAGATCAAAATCTAGAAGGAGCAAATCTAGATCAGGAAAGAAAGACTTCAAGTGCTACAATTGTGACAAGAAGGGTCATTTTAAGAGGGAGTGCCGGGCACCAAAGAAAAATACCAGCGCACAAGAGTCTGCCAACGTGACCGAGGAAGGAGGTGATGCTATGATTCTAAGCGTCAACAGTCCGATTGAATCATGGATTCTTGATTCAGGGGCATCCTTCCACTCCACCCCATGCCGAGAAATCATGGAGAACTACGTCAGCGGTGATTTCGGAAAGGTACATCTAGCAGATGATGAAACCTTGAAGATTGTTGGCAAGGGAGACATCCGATTAAAATTACCAAATCAAACCACATGGAAGTTGCAAGGAGTGAGACATATTCCTGGTCTTAGAAGAAATTTGATCTCTGTGGGACAGCTTGATGGAGAGGGTTATTGTACAACCTTCTCGGGTCATGAATGGAAGATTACCAAAGGAGCACTCGTCATTGCTCGAGGTAAGAAAAATGGTACTCTCTATGTAACCTCTAACTTAGAGAATATCATTGCAGTAACAGATGCAGATAAAAAATCAAAGCTATGGCACCAAAGGCTTGGCCATATGAGCGAGAAAGGGATGAAGACACTTTTGTCAAAAGGGAAGCTGCCGGATATGAAGAATGTAGATGTCGGCCTATGCGAGGATTGCATATTTGACAAACAGAAGAAAGTCAGTTTTGCAAAGATTAGTAAGACACCCAAGACAGAAAAGTTAGAATTGGTTCATACCGACGTACGGGGGCCATCTCCAGTTTTATCTCTTGTAGGCTTACTGTACTATGCCACCTTTATTGATGATTCTACAAGGAAGGTGTGGGTTTATTTTCTGAAGAAGAAATCAGAAGTCTTTGATACCTTCAGAAAATGGAAGGCCATGGTGGAAAATGAAACTGGTTTGAAGATAAAGAAGTTGAGGTCAGACAATGGAGGAGAGTACAAAGACAGTAGATTCAAAGAGTTTTGCACAAACAACGGGATCAAGATGGAGAAAACAGTTCCCATGACACCGCAGCAAAATGGCGTAGCGGAGCGCATGAACAGAACTTTGAATGAACGTGCCAGAAGCATGAGGATACATGCCGGACTGCCCAAGTTCCTATGGGCTGAAGCTATCAATACCACAGCCTACCTAATCAACCGTGGACCCTCAGTTCCCTTGGATGGTGGAATACCGGAAGAAGCTTGGAGCAGAAAAGAGGTAAACCTTTCACATTTAAGAATTTTTGGTTGTATCTCTTATGTACACATAGATTCTGCTGAAAGAAGTAAACTTGATGCCAAATCTAACAAATGTGTTTTTATTGGTTATGGTGGTGATGAGTTTGGTTACCGATTTTGGGACTATGAAAATCAGAAGATCATCAGAAGCAGAGATGTCATATTCAATGAGAATGTGATGTACAAAGACAGATCAACTGCAGAATCAAGTAGCTCCAGTACAAAAGCTGAAACAAAAGAATTTGCTAAATTTGAGGAGATTTCTGGAAAAGGATGTTCAGACTAGCCCTGAAACAGTTCAAGAAGAACCAAGCACGCCAGAAGTGAGACGCTCCTCCAGAATTCCTAAGCCAACCCAGCGTTATTCGCCTTCTTTGCACTACCTGTTGCTGACTGACAGTGGTGAACCGGAGTGTTATGACGAAGCAATGCAGGTGGAGGATTTAGTCAAGTGGGAGTCTGCTATGCAAGATGAGATGGACTCACTCATGTCAAATCAGACGTGGGACTTAGCTGAATTATCACCAGGTAAAAAAGCTCTGCATAACAAATGGATTTACAGGATCAAAGAAGAACATAATGGGAACAAGCGCTACAAGACAAGATTGGTTGTCAAAGGCTTTCAGCAAAAGGAAGGTATCGATTACAAAGAAATTTTTTCTCCGGTCGTGAAACTGACTACAATCAGATTAGTGTTGAAAATTGTAGCTGCTTAGAATTTACATCTTGAACAGTTAGATGTAAAAACAGCTTTCCTTCATGGTGATTTAGAGGAGGAGATCTATATGAAGCAACCAGAAGGCTTCATAAATGCAGGCAAGGGAAATCTAGTATGTCGTTTGAAGAAGAGCTTGTATGGATTGAAACAAGCTCCCAGACAGTGGTACAAGAAATTTGACAGCTTTATGAGCATCGACGGTTTCACTAGATGCCAAGCAGATCATTGTTGCTATCTCAAGAGGTTTGACAATAGCTTCATTATTTTATTGTTATACGTTTATGACATGCTCGTTGCAGGATCAGATCTGTAAGAGATTATAAATTTGAAGCAAAAATTATCAAAGCAGTTCGCAATGAAAGATCTTGGCGCTGCAAAGCAGATTCTTGGAATGAGGATCAAGAGAGACAATAAGTCTAGGACCTTGATGTTATCACAAGCTGAGTACATCAACAAAGTACTCTCTAGGTTCAACATGCAAGATACGAAACCAGTGGGTACACCTTTAGGTGTTCATTTCAAACTTTCCAAAGAACAGTCACCGAAGACAGAGGAAGAGCGTGCACACATGGCGAAGGTCCCGTACGCCTCAGTAATTGGAAGTCTGATGTATGCCATGGTCTGTACAAGACTAGATATTGCTCAAGCAGTGGGAGTTGTTAGCAAGTACATGAATGATCCAGGCAAGGTACACTGGGAAGCAGTCAAATGGATCCTCAGATATCTACGGGCCACCAAAGGTAAAGCACTTTGTTTCAAAGGTGGAGATATAATACTAACATGCTATGTAGATTCTGATCTAGTAGGAAATGTTGATATCAGAAAGAGTACTACAGGGTATGTATATACTCTAGGAGGTACTGCAGTGAGTTGGGCTTCTCAATTGCAGAAGATAGTTGCTCTCTCCACAACTGAAGCAGAATATGTCGCTGTTACAGAAGCCAACAAGGAAATGGTGTGGCTTCAAAGTTCCTTGGATGAATTAGGCAAGAAACAAGAAAATAATATTTTATACTGCGACAGTCAAAGTGTTATTCATCTAGCGAAGAATCCGTCTTTTCATTCCATAATGAAGCACATACAGATGCGGTATCATTTTATCCGGTCACTTCTGGAAGATGGAAATTTGAAGCTTGAAAAGATCAGTGGAGCTCAAAATCCGGCAGACATGCTGACAAAGACGGTGACTATTGACAAACTGAAGCTGTGTTCAGCTTCAGTTGGCCTGCAATAGTATAAAGACCGGGAAGAGCTGCTGCATAGATCGAGGTGTGAAGACAGATTGAAATCAGTCTTCAAGTGGGAGATTGTTGGTCAAATATTGGCTGCCACCGAAAGCTTCAGCCACTTTTTGACAAAAATGAAAAAGCCACCGAAAGCTTCAGCTATTTTTGTTGACAAAAGAGAAAGGCAGGAGCAAAAGTAAAAAATGGGAGGAAGAAAAAAAATAAGAAGGGAGGAGCTTCTGCACCTATAAATAGGGTCCCCCTCTTCCCTTATTTGATCATCTTTTCAACTGCTAAGAAACAATCAAGGGTCAGTGAGAAATTGTGTAGAGAGGCTAAGAGAGAGTACTGAGCCAGAGAGACCTCAGTGAGTGAAAAATAGAGAGAGAGAGAGAGAGTACTCAGTGAGAATATCAGAGCAATATTCAGAGTGCTTGTAATTTTCCACCTTTCAGTATAAGATCTGCAGCAGCCCGTGGATGTAGGCAATTTTGTGCCGAACCACGTAAATCTTGCATCTCTTTTTTTTTGCGCATTTATTCGCTTTCTGGTGATAGGGGAATCTGAGTAATCTCCCAACATAAATTTGACTTTAACACATTCAAACCTTATGGATTGTAATCCACAAAAAGTAATTTGGAGTACCGCTAGATTATTCTTCGATGGATTAAAATAAAAAACAATCCATTTGCCAATTGTTCAAATCTCTTTTTATAGATTATAATCCACTTTGACGGTTTGCCAAACATGTCCTCAGATGTAATGTGACTCAATGTGTACCCTCGAAGCATCTTCAAGAAACTAGCAAACAAAGTGACTTTTGACTGGAAAATATTGAATAGTTTTGTTTCCTTTTCTTTTATGGATTCAATTTTTCAAATAAGGACCCCCCATCTCTTCTCGTTTAAGACCTCTAATAGCTAATCTGCGCTTTCTACCACCAAAGCTGGGGTGTTTACTAGCGAGAGTCTACCTTGTGAATATAGGGTTAAAAGATGCCGCGCTCGTTGTAGATGATGATCATGATGTAATAAAGAGGACAAAAGACAAAAGTAAAATCAAACATTTAGCATCGTAATTTATATGATGGATCACCTTAATGAATGCAACTAGTCACCGACCGCCGGTATGAGAGACAAAACCATATTAATGAGTTACACGTGTTGCTCTAGATATTTTTTTTCCGAAGAAAATTTTGATTTAAACTCATTCCCACTTTTTATTTTAAAAACTGACCGACTCTAGCCTTTGCACTCGCGTATAAGTTGATTGAAAATGCCTTTTATAGGGAAACAGCAAACACGCTGCACATTTTATGATCGAACCACTTCTCTGCCACGTCAGCATCATGGCCGCGAAGCGGGGCGATTTTTTTAAATCTCGTTGCTAAATAGTCCGGGTTGCCAAGCCCGACTATTTTGCACGCCCCGACTAATATATAGACTAAACTAGTCGGGGTTGGCAACCCCGACTAATTTAGTTTGTATATTAGCAAAATAGTCGGGGTTGACAACCCCGACTATTTAGCAACGAGTTAAAAAACCCCGACTAATTTAGCTTGTGTATTAGCAAAATAGTCGGGGTTGCCAACCCCGACTATTTAGCAACGAGATTAAAAAAATCGCCCCACTTCGCGGCCACGATGCTGACGTGACCGAGAAGTGGGTCGATCCCTGTAAATAAAAAGGGAGTCGGTCGGTTTTTAAAATAAAAAGGGGGAATGAGTTTAAATAAGAAATTTCTTCTTTTTTTTCCCCCCTTTCCTTTTTTAGGACTCTAGATGTGTAAAATTGACTGTTTATCTAAACATTGAGAAATGCCTCCTGTATTCAGAAGTATGAACTTGCAAGATGAAATAAGGATCTATTGCGCCCCTTCCTGTTTTGAATTTAGGATGATTTCCACATTAATCCCTCAAACCTTCCATAGTTTGAGATTGGTCTCCCAAATCATTGAAGTTGTTGTTAGGTCTCCTAAATCATACAAGTTTTTTGAAAGTTAGTCTCCCTGGTCAGCACCTGTTTGAATTGAGGGAACATTACTTCCTTTACCTTTTCGCAGCGTAATTATGCAAGTTACAGCCTGTCTAATACAAATCCAAACCTGATTTGGGGGCGAGAGAGAAAGAGGGGAAAAGGTCATTTGATGGACGAAAGTTACTTGGTGAGGTTGGTTTAGTAATTACCCATCCATAGTTAAGCACTAATCCATCATGATAACATACATATCAGATAAATTTTGCTACAGATGAACTAATTTGAAATATCCTATACAATTTGCGGACCTAATAGCAGAGGGACTAATCTTGAAATACGAAAGAATTTGAGTAACTTTTATGGAAATAATGCTTGAATTTTACATACGCCTTTACGCATTCTTCCTTGTAGTATGCACAATATTGAATATATTGCGACCATGAATTTGATTATACACATAGAATATTGTGAAAGTTCGATCCAGATGAGGTAGAAGCTGAATCTAAATTTGCAATTACCCAAGAGGTTAGTTATAGAAAACTAGCATGAGCTTTTGGGGAGTTGCAGTAACCTCCATCAATTTCTTTTTTATTAGACTAAAACTCTTTGAACTTTAGGAGTTGTTGCATATAATCCTCATGAATAGTTTGATTTTACCAAATCTCAAACGAAAATTTCTCATTTAGTCTCCAACTTAGCACAATTTATTCTAACATCTCGTGTGTCAAACATGTGCGGGAAAAAAAAAAAGATAAAAATAATTATTTAGTCTCAACAAATTAATTATTTTTCCTTATTAATAAAAGGGTAATTTTTGGAACTAAGAAGGAATAGTAAGTCTTCTTTTCTTTTCCTTTTTTTCGTCTTGTGCTTACCGGTGACACGTTAGAGCTGATGGTGCTAATATGAAGAGTAACAAATAAACTTCAAGTAAGATTTAGAGAAATAAAACAATTTATGAGGTTATGTTCAACAACTCCTAAAGTTCAAGGGGGTTTAGTCTAATACAAAAAGTTGATGGGGATTTACTATACCTCCCCAAAAATACACGGGGTTTGCTGTAGTTAACCCTTACCCAACAGATAGTTAAGTAAAAGAAAATTACAATCTCTCAAAAGATTCTATGATACTGCATCAAGGAGAATTTGAGACTAGATATGGTCTAGACCATCACTAGCGTCCGAGAATGAGGTACATTTATATGTACAAGCATCTTGAGCTAAATTATGCGCGCAAATGTTACCCCTTCGACGAACATGGAAAACATAAGAAGATTCAAATTCCTAGTCCAACAATGACAAAGGATTAGGATTTTCTTTTT
>NC_033798.1:77882188-77885958 GCF_001876935.1 Asparagus officinalis | reverse complement strand
CCCGTGGACGTAGGCAATTTTGTGCCGAACCACGTAAATCTTGCGTGTGGAGATACAATACTAACAGGCTATGTAGATGCTGATCTAGCAGGAAATGTTGATATCAGAAAGAGCACTACAGGGTATGTATATACTCTAGGAGGTACTGCAGTGAGTTGGGCTTCTCAACTGCAGAAGATAGTTGCTCTCTCCACAACTGAAGCAGAATATGTCGCTGTTACAGAAGCCAGCAAGGAAATGGTGTGGCTTCAAAATTTCTTGGATGAATTAGGCAAGAAACAAGAAGACAATGTCTTATACTGCGACAGTCAAAGTGCTATTCATCTAGCGAAGAATCCGTCTTTTCATTCCAGAACGAAGCACATACAGATGCGGTATCATTTTATCCGGTCACTTCTGGAAGATGGAATTTTGAAGCTTGAAAAGATCAGTGGAGCTCAAAATCCGGCAGACATGCTGACAAAGACGGTGACTATTGACAAACTGAAGCTGTGTTCAGCTTCAGTTGGCCTGCAATAGTATAAAGACCGGGAAGAGCTGCTGCATAGATCGAGGTGTGAAGACAGATTGAAATCAGTCTTCAAGTGGGAGATTGTTGGTCAAATATTGGCTGCCACCGAAAGCTTCAGCCACTTTTTGACAAAAATGAAAAAGCCACCGAAAGCTTCAGCTATTTTTGTTGACAAAAGAGAAAGGCAGGAGCAAAAGTAAAAAATGGGAGGAAGAAAAAAAATAAGAAGGGAGGAGCTTCTGCACCTATAAATAGGGTCCCCCTCTTCCCTTATTTGATCATCTTTTCAACTGCTAAGAAACAATCAAGGGTCAGTGAGAAATTGTGTAGAGAGGCTAAGAGAGAGTACTGAGCCAGAGAGACCTCAGTGAGTGAAAAATAGAGAGAGAGAGAGAGAGTACTCAGTGAGAATATCAGAGCAATATTCAGAGTGCTTGTAATTTTCCACCTTTCAGTATAAGATCTGCAGCAGCCCGTGGATGTAGGCAATTTTGTGCCGAACCACGTAAATCTTGCATCTCTTTTTTTTTGCGCATTTATTCGCTTTCTGGTGATAGGGGAATCTGAGTAATCTCCCAACATAAATTTGACTTTAACACATTCAAACCTTATGGATTGTAATCCACAAAAAGTAATTTGGAGTACCGCTAGATTATTCTTCGATGGATTAAAATAAAAAACAATCCATTTGCCAATTGTTCAAATCTCTTTTTATAGATTATAATCCACTTTGACGGTTTGCCAAACATGTCCTCAGATGTAATGTGACTCAATGTGTACCCTCGAAGCATCTTCAAGAAACTAGCAAACAAAGTGACTTTTGACTGGAAAATATTGAATAGTTTTGTTTCCTTTTCTTTTATGGATTCAATTTTTCAAATAAGGACCCCCCATCTCTTCTCGTTTAAGACCTCTAATAGCTAATCTGCGCTTTCTACCACCAAAGCTGGGGTGTTTACTAGCGAGAGTCTACCTTGTGAATATAGGGTTAAAAGATGCCGCGCTCGTTGTAGATGATGATCATGATGTAATAAAGAGGACAAAAGACAAAAGTAAAATCAAACATTTAGCATCGTAATTTATATGATGGATCACCTTAATGAATGCAACTAGTCACCGACCGCCGGTATGAGAGACAAAACCATATTAATGAGTTACACGTGTTGCTCTAGATATTTTTTTTCCGAAGAAAATTTTGATTTAAACTCATTCCCACTTTTTATTTTAAAAACTGACCGACTCTAGCCTTTGCACTCAAACACGCTGTTAATTAGCATGTTAATATTGAGGAAGAAGAAAATTTTGATTTAAACCCATTCCCACTTTTTATTTTAAAAACCGACCGACTCCCTTTTTATTTACAGGGATCGACCCACTTCTCGGTCACGTCAGCATCGTGGACGCGAAGTGGGGCGATTTTTTTAATCTCGTTGCTAAATAGTCGGGGTTGACAACCCCGACTATTTTGCTAATACACAAGCTAAATTAGTCGGGGTTGCCAATTCCGACTAATTTAGCTTGTGTATTAGCAAAATAGTCGGGGTTGCCAACCCCGACTATTTAGCAACGAGATTAAAAAAATCGCCCCACTTCGCGTCCACGATGCTGACGTGACCGAGAAGTGGGTCGATCCCTGTAAATAAAAAGGGAGTCGGTCGGTTTTTAAAATAAAAAGGGGGAATGAGTTTAAATAAGAAATTTCTTCTTTTTTTTCCCCCCTTTCCTTTTTTAGGACTCTAGATGTGTAAAATTGACTGTTTATCTAAACATTGAGAAATGCCTCCTGTATTCAGAAGTATGAACTTGCAAGATGAAATAAGGATCTATTGCGCCCCTTCCTGTTTTGAATTTAGGATGATTTCCACATTAATCCCTCAAACCTTCCATAGTTTGAGATTGGTCTCCCAAATCATTGAAGTTGTTGTTAGGTCTCCTAAATCATACAAGTTTTTTGAAAGTTAGTCTCCCTGGTCAGCACCTGTTTGAATTGAGGGAACATTACTTCCTTTACCTTTTCGCAGCGTAATTATGCAAGTTACAGCCTGTCTAATACAAATCCAAACCTGATTTGGGGGCGAGAGAGAAAGAGGGGAAAAGGTCATTTGATGGACGAAAGTTACTTGGTGAGGTTGGTTTAGTAATTACCCATCCATAGTTAAGCACTAATCCATCATGATAACATACATATCAGATAAATTTTGCTACAGATGAACTAATTTGAAATATCCTATACAATTTGCGGACCTAATAGCAGAGGGACTAATCTTGAAATACGAAAGAATTTGAGTAACTTTTATGGAAATAATGCTTGAATTTTACATACGCCTTTACGCATTCTTCCTTGTAGTATGCACAATATTGAATATATTGCGACCATGAATTTGATTATACACATAGAATATTGTGAAAGTTCGATCCAGATGAGGTAGAAGCTGAATCTAAATTTGCAATTACCCAAGAGGTTAGTTATAGAAAACTAGCATGAGCTTTTGGGGAGTTGCAGTAACCTCCATCAATTTCTTTTTTATTAGACTAAAACTCTTTGAACTTTAGGAGTTGTTGCATATAATCCTCATGAATAGTTTGATTTTACCAAATCTCAAACGAAAATTTCTCATTTAGTCTCCAACTTAGCACAATTTATTCTAACATCTCGTGTGTCAAACATGTGCGGGAAAAAAAAAAAGATAAAAATAATTATTTAGTCTCAACAAATTAATTATTTTTCCTTATTAATAAAAGGGTAATTTTTGGAACTAAGAAGGAATAGTAAGTCTTCTTTTCTTTTCCTTTTTTTCGTCTTGTGCTTACCGGTGACACGTTAGAGCTGATGGTGCTAATATGAAGAGTAACAAATAAACTTCAAGTAAGATTTAGAGAAATAAAACAATTTATGAGGTTATGTTCAACAACTCCTAAAGTTCAAGGGGGTTTAGTCTAATACAAAAAGTTGATGGGGATTTACTATACCTCCCCAAAAATACACGGGGTTTGCTGTAGTTAACCCTTACCCAACAGATAGTTAAGTAAAAGAAAATTACAATCTCTCAAAAGATTCTATGATACTGCATCAAGGAGAATTTGAGACTAGATATGGTCTAGACCATCACTAGCGTCCGAGAATGAGGTACATTTATATGTACAAGCATCTTGAGCTAAATTATGCGCGCAAATGTTACCCCTTCGACGAACATGGAAAACATAAGAAGATTCAAATTCCTAGTCCAACAATGACAAAGGATTAGGATTTTCTTTTTAG
>NC_033798.1:77858417-77882178 GCF_001876935.1 Asparagus officinalis | reverse complement strand
ATATTCTTCCGAGTGCTTCTCCAAAACTTCCGAGTGCTTCTCCAAAAAGAAGAAAACAATAAAAAGAAAAAGAAAAAGTTGGGAACCACGGGCATTTTACTCCACCAGATTCTTAAAATTACCTAACCCCCTGATTTGGACCTTCAGTGTTTTAAGGCGGGAAGATACTGCCCATAAAAGTGAAGGTTGCTTGAGTCTCACAGTGAAGGCAAGAGTCATAGCTTCACTTCGCAGCAATGGCGACTCTGCAACCAAACCAACCTCCATCAACAAACTCATTAGGTACACGGACAACAACCCCAAAACCTCCCAAAACAAGAAGCAAACAGCTCCACAACTCATCACCCTACAAAAACCCCATCTCTTCTTCCTTCACTCTCACCCACCTCTACGTTTCTCTCTACCAATGGAGGCCAGCGCCGGATTGGTCGCCGGTTCTCACAACCGCAACGAGCTCGTGCTCATCCGTGGCCATGAAGAGGTACGCACCGCTGTTAAGAGTATGATATTAGCAACCATGTTAAGCATAGTAATATATATGTATGTATGTATTCTCTTTGATATCTTGTCTTCTATATCAGGTAGAATATAACATTGTATTGGGTAGCATATTATCTCCTTATTTACCTCTATTGGAACTTCCCATACTAAGTCTCCAGCTAGTATAAATGTTCATCATCATGCTCATCAATACACCCACAACCCTCAGCACAAATTCAAGGTTTTGGTGTATCTAACATCAGCAAAAACCCATCAAATCCCCCAGTCACGCATTTATAAGCGGATTAACAAAATACTGCTTTGTGACTCCAGATATCGAGCTAGAGACCTTATAGCTAGCACACGAGATTATTGAAGGGGTAATAATTACATTTTGTTGTTTTGAATTGTGCAGCCGAAGCAGATAAGGTCGTTGAATGGGCAAGTGTGCGAAATATGCGGAGATGAAGTAGGGATGACTGTCGAAGGAGATCTGTTCGTAGCATGCAATGAGTGTGGGTTCCCAGTTTGCAGACCTTGCTATGAATACGAGCGAAGGGAAGGGAGTCAGCTTTGCCCTCAATGCAAGACTCGATATAAGCGACTCAAAGGTATGTCTGCTATTGTTGTCATTATTTCAGACCAAACCACAAATCAAGTTTGATATTATAACAAAGAAAAAAAAAATTCAAGTAAGAAGTTAGACTGACTGGTTAATTACCGTAACTATAATGAAAGACAGGGAGAAGATTTAACTGTCACTCGCCATCTCCTCTTTCATGATTTATAAGGCTAGCTGTCCCTAGGATGAAGAAGTGAAGAATCCTACTGAAAAAAAGGAAAATTGAACAGATCTGTTAGAAAAGAGAGATAAAGATCTACTTTTTAGTATGACAATATAGTGCACACAAGTTCTACACAGTAAAAAGGTCAAACTCAAGGAAACCAAAATCGTGAGACTTAAGATTGTATTGCTACGTGTACGAATATAATAATTATAAATAATTAGCATAAGGTTCACATTTACAGAAAATGTTGATAGATTGTGCATCAACTACTGCATTAATCATGTATGGAGATACCAACCTCTACCGACTTACCTATTTGAGCTGGTTACTAATTTCATAACTTATGTAAATTATGTGCACAAGACCTACTTCATATACAAAATATATAATCATGAATATGATGGGCATGTGTAGCAAAAACAAAAGGAAAGATTCTAGTATTACGCCTAGATTTTTCCAAAGGAATTTCAGATGTGCGGTTGTCTGCTTGCTTCAAAGCAAAAAAAATATCTAAAATCAAATTTGTGAAAATTGGCTCTATTCACTTGTCTAGTCAAGTCTTGGATGTGGTAAGGCAGTGAGATCAATAGGGAATTGGTAGTTGAACATTCCTTTCTAACTAAAATAATAAATAAAATACAAGATAAATCCACAGAACATAGAATACATGAGTCTCCTGTGCTGATTAATCAAATATGATAGTTACGAGAGTAATGAATTATGGTTTTCGCAGGAAGCCCAAGGGTGGAAGGGGACGACGATGAAGAAGACATAGATGACATTGAACATGAGTTCAACATGGATGATGAAGAAAACAAAGAAAAACAGCAACAGCAGCCAATGCCAAACAAACAGATTGCAGAGGCCATGCTCTACGGCAAGATGAGCTACGGAAGGGGCCCTGAAGATGGAGATAGCAGCCCCCCTCACTTCCCTCCCGTCATAACTAGTATCTCTCGACCTGTAAGCTAACCTTCTCTATGTCTTATGAATCATCATATAGTACCCATAGCTAGCTTCTAATGCATAATCAATCAAAATTTTCATGTACAAACAGGTGAGTGGTGAATTTCCAATATCCAATGGTCATAACTACGGAGATTTCTCTTCATCAACTCTACACAAGCGTGTGCATCCTTATCCATTGTCTGAGCCTGGTAAGTGAGGCTCACACTAACAGTTACACGGTACTTGAAAAATATGCACAATATACACCAAGTTAGGGACGAATATGACCTTCGTAATTTCATTGAACAGGGAGTGAGAGGTGGGAAGAGAAGAGAGACGGAGGTTGGAAAGAACGGATGGACGAATGGAAGACTAAGCAAGGAGTCCTTGGAGGCGATTCAGATGATGTGGATCCCGACATGTCCATGTAAACACTCAAGCCGTGCTGTATAATTCCTCATGACATGCATTTTTTATCATAATTTCCATTAAAATCACACAACAAATGTATTTGTAGGATGGATGAAGCAAGACAGCCTCTATCAAGAAAGGTGGCTATTGCTTCAAGTAAGCTCAACCCCTATCGGATGGTTATTGTCATCCGCCTGGTAGTACTCTGCTTCTTTCTTCGCTATCGAATCCTCAATCCAGTGCATGATGCTATTGGGCTCTGGCTCACGTCAATCATCTGTGAGATTTGGTTTGCGGTCTCCTGGATCCTTGACCAATTCCCAAAATGGTTCCCCATAGACCGTGAGACCTACCTTGACCGTCTGTCTCTCAGGTGATTACTACACAGTCTTCGCACAATATGGTAGAAATATTAGAATGGATTTCAAGTCCATAGCTTTTGACATACATTATGGTGTTGCTCTCCTAGATGAATTTCCTAACCCTATAATTTTTTTATATATATGGTTATTTACATATTAGTCCCTCAAATCTTCAATAATTCCATATTAGTCCCTCAAATCTTTGGAATTTCTCGTTAGCCCTCTATTCCTGAACAAAGTACTCCCAGTTTATGTTTTCCCCCTAACCCTTTATTTTCAAAAAACATTGGCTGAGGGGTATGTTGATTTATTAACGGACCAAATTGCAATAAACACAGGATTTGAGGGACATATAAGCAATGTCAAAAAAAAATTTAATATGGAATTATTGAAGATTTGAGGGACTAATATCTAAATAACCCTTTTCTATAATGTGTCCTCTTCTAGGCTTTTCCTAACTTTTTTAGTTAGGAGAGGCTTAGAATACAACAATTATCATATATACCATAGTCTCGATCTTCTTAAATTTGGTGTGATGGTCACAGATATGAGAGGGAAGGAGAGCCTTCAATGCTATGTTCCGTGGACATCTTTGTCAGCACAGTCGATCCCTTGAAGGAGCCTCCACTTGTCACTGCCAACACAGTGTTGTCAATTCTCGCAGTAGATTATCCAGTGGACAAGGTATCATGCTACGTTTCAGACGATGGTGCTTCCATGCTCACATTTGAATCACTCTCGGAAACGGCTGAATTTGCTCGAAAGTGGGTCCCTTTCTGCAAGAAGTTCAATATTGAGCCCCGCGCTCCTGAGATGTACTTCTCTCTAAAGGTCGATTACCTCAAGGACAAAGTTCAGCCAACTTTTGTGAAAGAGCGACGTGCAATGAAGGTAAAACAAGTTCATTGGTTTCTTTATTGATTGTCATAATAATTTCGTAATGGTAGTAGATTCAAGTTTTGTTTTCGGCTCGTTTGAACAGAGAGAATATGAAGAATTCAAAGTTCGCATCAATGCACTAGTAGCAAAAGCTGTGAAAGTACCTACAGAAGGATGGATCATGCAGGATGGAACTCCATGGCCAGGTAACAACACCCGAGACCATCCAGGCATGATTCAGGTCTTCTTGGGTCACAATGGAGGCCATGATGCTGACGGAAATGAACTTCCTCGACTTGTTTATGTTTCTCGTGAGAAGAGGCCTGGATTCCAGCATCACAAAAAGGCTGGTGCAATGAATGCTCTGGTAATCGCTCTTATTCCCATATCTTTAGTCGTGTTACTGCAAGAAAGATTCAGGGGCAACTATTTAGTCTCCACAATTTTATGATGTTAATTATATAACTCTGAACCAAATGAATATCTGTTGCAAGATAATTCTCGGAACACATCAGTATTTGCAGAGATGTGCCACATTAATTTATGCGTGACTAATTGGAAGTTTGAAAACTTCAAATTGGAAAAGAAAAGGAAAAAAAAGTCCTGCAAGTTACCATCGAAGTCATGCCTGGATGGAAAACAAGTTGTTCTAGGGTTTCAAGCAATGGTATTTTCAATTTTCAAAGCAAAGTCTTACAGTAAGTCTTGGTTGTCTTGTAGGTCCGCGTCTCTGCTGTACTCACTAACGCTCCTTTCATGCTCAACTTGGATTGTGATCACTATATAAATAACAGCAAGGCCATAAGAGAAGCAATGTGCTTCTTGATGGACCCCCAGATAGGGAGAAAAGTGTGCTATGTTCAGTTCCCTCAGAGGTTTGACGGCATAGATAGGAATGATCGATATGCTAATCGGAACACCGTCTTCTTTGATGTAAGCCCAATCTCAACTTCTATTCTTCTCCTATCCTTAGTATTGCACTTAAAAGTGGCATGAAATTGTATCAAAATCATAAAAGGAATCACCTTATTCATCAGACTATTTAATTCTTCAATCCAGAACCTCAGAAGAGTCCATTTTTAAGCCAAAAAAAAAAAAAGGAATACTGTACTTACTGCAATGCTTCATGTTCAGATAAATATGAAAGGTCTAGATGGAATCCAAGGCCCAGTATATGTCGGAACTGGATGCGTCTTTCGGAGACAGGCCCTTTACGGCTATAATCCTCCAAAAGGCCCCAAACGCCCGAAGATGGTCAGCTGTGATTGCTGCCCATGCTTTGGACGGAAAAAGAAGCTCAAGATGGCCAAAGTTGGTGAGAACCAAGTAGCAGAGGGAGGTGAGTGTTGCTTCTTACCATAATTGGAACATAATTTGGTTTGTTTAAAATAACGGAATTAAGCTGCATCCTTGTTAATTAGGATTGGATGATGACAAGGAGCTGTTGATGTCCGAGATGAACTTCGAGAAGAGGTTTGGTCAGTCTGCAGCTTTTGTGACATCTACTCTAATGGAACAAGGGGGAGTTCCTCCATCATCAAGCCCTGCAGCTCTCCTAAAAGAGGCCATTCATGTCATCAGCTGTGGCTATGAGGACAAGACTGAGTGGGGTAAAGAGGTAATGGTTTCAGTAGTCCGTGAACAAATGTCATATATAGTAATGCTGATCTAGGTGGCTATTTGAACAAGCTGAATGTTTCTCATCCCAACTGAAGACTAATTTAACCTACGGCGGACCATGTTTGTTTGTAATCCAAATGATCAGGCACTTCTATGTGAAATCTCATAGTGATATTCATTTTCCAAATTTGCAGTTGGGTTGGATCTATGGCTCAATCACAGAGGACATTCTGACTGGCTTTAAGATGCATTGCCGAGGATGGAGATCAATATACTGCATGCCTAAGAGGCCTGCATTCAAAGGATCGGCTCCTATCAACCTTTCGGACAGGCTGAACCAGGTGCTGCGATGGGCTCTTGGATCTGTTGAAATCTTCTTCAGTCGTCACAGTCCAGTCTGGTACGGCTATAAAAAAGGCCACCTCAAGTGGCTCGAGCGTTTTGCCTATGTCAACACTACAATCTACCCTTTCACGTCGCTGCCTCTTCTTGCTTACTGTACACTCCCTGCTGTCTGCCTCCTCACTGGCAAATTCATTATGCCCACGGTATGTCAATTTACCTAGGACTCTACCTAAAGCGTATTTATCGTAGGTTGAAGTGTTTATGCATTTCATGCATAGAAAGCACAAATTAATTTTTTGGCAGGTTATTTTATTGTAATATAACTTTGTTTCTTTTCCTGCATTGCAGATTAGCACTTTCGCCAGTCTCTTCTTCATTTCGCTGTTTATCTCCATCTTCGCGACAGGAATCCTTGAGCTACGGTGGAGTGGAGTGAGCATAGAGGAATGGTGGAGGAATGAGCAGTTCTGGGTCATTGGTGGTGTCTCTGCTCACCTCTTTGCAGTTGTTCAGGGACTTCTCAAGATCCTTGCTGGCATAGACACCAACTTTACTGTTACTTCCAAGGCTTCAGATGATGAAGATTTTGGTGAGCTTTATGCCTTCAAGTGGACGACTCTTCTAATCCCACCCACTTCATTATTGATTTTAAACATTATTGGGGTTGTAGCCGGGATATCAGATGCGATAAATAATGGGTATCAATCATGGGGCCCACTCTTCGGCAAGTTGTTCTTTGCCTTCTGGGTGATTGTTCATCTCTACCCGTTCCTTAAGGGACTAATGGGAAGGCAGAACAGAACTCCAACCATTGTTGTCATATGGTCGGTGTTGCTGGCTTCTATCTTCTCATTGTTGTGGGTTAGGATTGACCCTTTCGTGCTCAAAACCAAAGGACCAGATGTCAAGCAATGTGGGATTAATTGCTAAGCAAACGGTCAAGGCTTGCACTATGGTTGCTTGTATTTTGTTTGTAAAACTGAGGTGGATGAGGAAGAGTTTTGTTTCCTTAGTGGATTGGTTTTGACGTTGAGATTGTTTTGAGAATTTAAATGAAATTATTTGTTCTAATGATGAGCATATCATTCTTGTCCATCAGCATCAGAACAAGAAATTTACCACTAGCCAACAGAGGCTTAAAGATAACTTGGCGTTCCGTAAATCTGTTTGTAAAGCTTTTCTAGTTTCTAGAAAGATGAATTATTCATGCTGAATATTCCTACAAGTTCAAATAGATGATATCTTCTCTCTAAAAAAACAAACAAACAAACTGACATTTGTGATGATTGGGCAGATTCTAAAACCATTTTGATCCATTGCTTATTCTTTTGTCCTGTTGTTTATCTATCATCAGTTCCTTACCTTAATGTCATGATAACTCTGTTGTAATAATACATGAATTATGAACTAACATTAACATATTAGTTGGATGTACCTGGATTCATGGTGATAACTCATAACGTCTTTCAGGTCCAGAATCAAAAGTCATCGCTAATTTGTCCTCCTCAAAAATCCTCCAAATTTCCATTCATCATTGTGTATAATTCCTAATAGACTGTGTTATCATCAAAGGATCCTGCTTTAGAGCATTTCAAGCACTGAAGGAAACAAGAGGGTAACAATGCAACAGAGACTAGCAACCCAACTACAACGTCAATTCTCCAAGGAAAATAGTATAAAGAAACAAAATATAAGTAAGTAAGGGGATACAAGAAATCCAATTAGGACTCTTTTATGTCGATTATTGCTTAAGAGAATAAAATAACCATGGTGAAAATGGTAAACTGGTGAAAATGGTAAACTAACTTAAAACATAATAACAGGAGTGGTAACTGAAAATTTTCAACTTAAGAGAACATAACGTATAATGGTTTTAACTAATAAAAACCACCACCTGAACATAAAACGGTGCCATGTCAGTTAACATGCAATTACACATTTGAAGTTGAATGTAGAATGTACCTTACAACAAAGCGGTAACACTTGGCGAGGTGGAAAGAGTTTTAGTGATATCTCCGAGACTCCGAGACTTCAATATAAGATAGACCATATCTTCTTGTCATCAGCGAAATAGGTGGCATAGAGCTGCCAGCTTA
Source organism: Asparagus officinalis (assembly GCF_001876935.1). Lineage (NCBI taxonomy): Eukaryota > Viridiplantae > Streptophyta > Magnoliopsida > Asparagales > Asparagaceae > Asparagus > Asparagus officinalis. Next base: position 77,874,249 of record NC_033798.1, on the reverse strand, counting down.
TAGACCTGGAGGCCAAGAGCCAATCATGAAACTGCTGTTTTAATTGAATAGCGACCATTAATTGTATAACGATCAAATGCAGTTCCTGAAAGTCAAAACATTTTCCAAATCAAGTAAAACTACCACATGATTACAAATTCATTCATGCAGTACTTATCCTTATTCAATTTAATAAAATGAGCACGCATTTTTTCTGTTATAGTCTAGTGAAGATGAAGGCTACATTGCAAATGGAAGTAAAATATATGTGTACATGGTACAAAAAGTAGCAAACTGGAATAAACCTTTCATGCCAAGTTTAGGAGACAAAAGAAAAATAATTTAAATTAAAGGATGTATACTAACTTCGGTGATATCATCCTCTAAAGCATCTGTCAGTAAATAAGAATTCCGTATAATTTTTCAACTTTTATTCATCTTGAGGCAGTTTTCATTCTAATCATCTAGAAATTCATCATCATCATCAACCAATTCTTTACCCATTGTAATGGAGACATCTATGACTGCACTCAAACATTAAGAAGGCACAAAGGAAACCTGATCATCGGACGACTACCTGACGTCAACCGTCTGAGTTTATGCTAACTTCATATAATGAATTTATGGACAGGATAGGGGCTTGACAGGAAACCAAATAGACCTGTTGGTAGTTAAAAAAATCTGACCTTATTAGTTGTGAAAATTAAACTCATGTGACCGATGAGAAACCCTCCAAAGTTCTCCAAGGCTAAGGAATATAGAAGAAACCCATTAGCCATTAGCCAATCTCACCTTCATCCCTACACTTCTCCATTAAATTCCTCTGAGAAACCCAAGTACCCATTTCTCTATTTATTGGATTATTGCACTGATCCTTTCTCGGTAAAGAAAATCCACACCCATCGCATTGTTCATGGCCTCACCCAAATCCTCCCTTTTCAAACTAAGCTGTTGAGCTCGTACGGTTCTTTGGGGAACACTAAGTACGCACGCTTGGCGTTCGATAGAATTCCGAGCCCAGATCTCTATTCATGCAAAGCAATGCTAAAATGTTATGTCATGAATGGTTGCTTTGATAAATCCATTGGGTTTTATTGGTACATGAGAGAATGTGATGTTGAGTACGATAATGTTGTCTTCTCTCTCCTGCTTAAAGCTTGCATCAAGTTGGTTGACCTCGATGAGGGGAAGAAGCTACATTGTCTTGTAGTTAAAGTTGGAAATCCCGATATTTTCTTACTGAATGTTTTTGTTGATATGTATGCAAAATGTGGAGACTTGGATTCTTCTGTGGGAGTGTTTGAGGAAATTCCTCATCCAAATGTAGTTTCTTGGGCTTCGGTCATAACGGGTTGCAATCAGAATTATCGCCCAGAAAGTGGATTGCTTCTTTTTAATCGCATGAGATTGGTTGATATTGAACCTGAGGAGCATATAATGGGAAGCTTGCTCACATCATGTTCGATGGTAGAGTCTCCACATCAAGGAAAGTGGATTCATGGTTTCGTATTGAAAACTGGAATGTGCATGAACGCTTTTGTGGCTACTTCACTGTTGGATATGTATATCAAATGTGGAGAAGTTACCGATTCTCGGGCCTTTTTTGATGAGCTTGACGACATCGATCTTGTTCTATGGACTGCCATGATTGTTGGCTACACTCAGAAAGCAATCCGCGGGATTGGGAGACGGGAGATTATTTCTGGTAAATTTCCATCAAACCCCCTTGAACTATTGGCGGTTCTGTATGAGCCCTAATGAACTTGGGGAGAATTCACAAAATCCTCCTACATTAGACTAAAGGACAAATATATCCACTGTTTATCACGAGGGTGTCGGTCATGGGAGCAAAACGAGATAAGTTTAGTAGGAGTTATGGGGTTTGTTTGTGGGATTCGAATCTTCTCTACCGTCAAAAAGTAATAAAGAGACCACTATAATATCACAATTGTTGAAAGATGAGAGGAGAATTATACCTCGGAGCAGTGCTCCGATCTGTAGCTATTGATGACCATCTCGGATCTCAATGGTAGAGAGAACTACGACGAGAAGGACACCTATGCACTATTCACGACCCAAAAAACAGCATCCGATCAATTCCTTTGAGCAAGTCATTAATTTTTAGTATCTGAAGTGGTGTTACAGAGATGCAACCTCAAACCCTATTTATAGGAGAGCTTCAACTATGATATAGGGAATTTGGTTGGTGGGCAATTCTCAATTATAAGATTAGATTATCATGAGATTCTTGACTATATCAATATTAACCACTTCATAGTTATCCCAAGATATCATCTTTAGAACAATTTAGATTTATATAGATATGGTAGCCGCTAAAAGATGCCAAATCTAACATATTCCCATTAGACCAAAAGTGAGCTGCAATGGTTTGAATTAATGACAAGGTCCATACAACTGCTGTGTCTTGCAACAATCGAGAAAACCTGCAATCTGCGAGCTATACACTATAAACCCTTGTAAAGAGCAAGCATGAAGACATCAAGCACTTTGGAAAAAAGAATGTATAGATAGTGTCTCATATACCCCTGATCAAACTGTCACATATTTAGCTCAAGTATCCTCTAATCCCTCTTCGGAGAAGCATACTTGACTACCATAGAACTATTTGGTGGGATCCACATTTCGTCAAAAGCAAAGCTCCAAATGTAGGCTCATTATCAAAGTAGATGTGTCAATGCAGGCTCATTATCAAAGTAGATGTGTCAGTGATCTTCCTCTCGCACTATTATTGATTCAATCTAAGAACAACTCCTTTCCCTTCACCTTCCTTTAGGCCAAATCTATCATAGACGGTGAGGAGTCAAAATAGTACCACTACTCCCAAAATTTTACAACAAAATCAAATGTCACTAAAAGTAAAAGTGGAACAAAAATATGCTCCATATGATTGTGGTTTCAGATGATAGCAATGAAGGGAGCCATTTGCCTACCCCCAAGATCATGTAAGTCGCCTAGTATACATGGTAGAATCATGTGTCATGATGGAGTAACGCTCCTCTGGAGAGATATGTCCATCTCTACGTCATGTAGATCTTGAACTAATCAGTGGGCCTTACCACGCTTAGGTCCACCTGCCTCTTACTTGACAAGTGTATCATCGCGCCTACGTACGTGAAGCACACACACATCTGGCTTTGACCAGGTTGCAACAAACCTAGGTCATTCATCAATCATTCTTAAGAATGATCTCACCATGATTCTCAATTGAGATGATACAACTCATCCATGAATGTAGCTCACTGTTCGCAAAACTCATAATCCCACTTATTTTCAGTGCAATTCATGACAATTCATAGCTATCTCATCTTTGTTGCCTCAGTCATAGTGCCAAAGGCGATTGCTCATATGAGTGAGCCAATCTTTTAACGAGTTTGAACATCTTTAATTATTTTGCTCATTTGTTTACTAAAAGACATTCCATGGCTTTTCATAACATTCACAATGAAATCTAGAAACACATAAATGTTATAAAAGCCAACCATGAAATCATTGTTTGTGTATCCCTTGAGTCACAAATCTGAGTGTATATAGCACAAGATATAATCTTGTGTACCATTTAGATTCATGTCACCCTTTTACAATAGCTCAATGCACCAGTTCGACTAGCTGTAGGCATCAAAGGAAATATTGGCATAAGTACACATCATTGCATGCAATAAGCACCCAATACAGTTTGAATGTAGGACATTTGTCATGTACTTTTGTTCTCTTTCTAACTTCAAACAACGTTCAAGTCTTAATTGATGATTCTTTTGGTTGACATGTCTAGACATACAAGGTCAAGATCAGAGAGTTATTCGCGGATTGCTTTATATACATGCAGTGATCCTCTTCAATCATAATGAACCCAAACTAAAGATCGGCTCAATGAAACCTTAGATACCACTGCCTAGATGATTGTTTTCCATATATGAATTTTTTGAGCTTGTGGATTTTGTTGAAACCTTAGATACCACTGCCTAGATGATTGTTTTCCATATATGAATTTTTTGAGCTTGTGGATTTTGTGCTCAAGACCTTTAGATAGAAGCACCTTATGTTGATCCATAAATATCTCCTCGTCTAGTTCTCCATGGAGAAATATAGTTTTATATCCATCTAGAAAAGTTTCAAATCCATGTGAACGACCAATGCTAAAATCACGTGAATCGAGGCAAACCTCATCAAAGAGGAGAAAGTTTCCTCATAGTCTATCCCCTCCCAGTGTAGGTATCCTTTCACCATAAGTTGCGTTCTAAACCTATCAATAGAACCATCTAACTTTCAGATTCCACTTTTTTTTTATAGTCTTGTGCTCAATTGGAAGGTGTATTAAGTCTCATATTTAGTTTGTCCTCATAGGCTCCATCTCATCTTTCATGGCATCCATCCATTTATCTGTATTAGGACCAGACTTTGGATCCGCTATATCATGCAGTGCCACTGTAGGCTGTCTAAAAATCACAATAGATAGCTGATCTCCATCAAGCTTCAACAAACAAAAGCTACAAAGAGAGGACTTTTCACATAGATCAAGAAGAGTTACAAATCAACGACACTTCTGACAGCTGATGAAAACTCTATTCAGTAGCCTTCATAACCAACTGTGAGAGTTACAATCTGACGACTTTCACACCCCATAACAAGCAAAGATCAATGAGCAGTAGCCTTTGTGATGTTGTAATGGACGAGGTTACAAGCCAACAACCTCTCCCAAACGCAGATTCCACCTCTGCGTTTCTCAAACTCAAAACACATACGAACTGTACGTTCTCCAGCAGACATTCAACTTTGCAACGCAGAGTTAAAACACAAAACGCACAGACTGTGCGTTCTGCAGCAAACACTCAACCCTGCGTCTCAAACTCAAGACGCAGAGTTGAGATTCAGCACACAAAGCGACCTGTGCGCATGCGGCCTGTGCGTTTTAAATCTCTAGCAGAGATTTAACTCTGCGTCTCAAGCCTTGGGCGCAGAGTTAAGGCCCAGAACGCCAAGTTAGGTGTTTGACTTGTTCAAACACAGGTTGAACGGCCTAACAACCGTATATCCCACGTTCTGAAGGATTCTCGCCCACATAGGAGCGGATTTAGGGGTTGGTTACACCCCTTATCCCCCTATAAATAACCGCATTACTCAACTGAGTAAGAGGTTGATCGGTTTTAGCATCTAAACCGCACAGGGTTGGAGATTTGAAGATCAAAACCACCTGAAGTTGGGCTAAGAGGGCGAGTTTTCTGAAGATCAAGGAACTGATCAGCAGTCAGTTAATCAAATTTCGGAGAATCTCTTCACCAACAGCGGGTCTACTTGGCTATTAACCGAATTTTCGGTTCTAACAACTCTGTTACAGAGTTTCAACTCGTTCTGAGTTCTTAAACTCGTTAAGAGTTCTTAATTAGACTTGCAACGCAAGCTAATTACACTAATCGATTATTCGGTTTTCAACAACTCTTTTCAGAGTTTTCAACTCGTTCTGAGTTTCTTAAACTTGTTAAGAGTTCTAAACCGGATTCATCATTCAAGTCAATCGTTCTCGTGAGATAGTACGGTCGGATCGTCAACGGAGAGCAAGTTTGACGCAAGCAATCGAATGAGGCACTCCATCGCTACCTTGAAGAACCCAGTTTTAAACTAAGGGGAGAATCAAATTCATTCTCCTCTCTTTTGTAATCAGAATCCAAATTATAATCGATTTTGAGAGAATACAAATCAATTTTTCTTTCATTTCTTTTACATCAAATTTTTCCACAAACAAAAGATGGCGACTCCGCTGGGGACTAGCTTCTCTGACGAAGAAGTGGTGGCGCAATCCGACGTTCACTTCACTGGAACCACCGTCGAAACTCTCGTCGTAGAGTTCGACCAAGCCAAGTATGAGGAGACCCTCTCCTCTGGGTCGCATAGCCCTAAGGCTAGGCGTGATACCCGCAAGATCTCTAAGGAGGTTATGACTACTGCTGAAACGCCAAAGAAAGCCCTCTCATTTGGCCAAGATCTTAAACTCGCTCTGCTAGTTGAAGATTCTACACCCGTATCAACACGGCGTATAATAGGTTGTAAGAGACCTATGATAGAGGAACATCCAACCAACACCGACGACGCTGCGACGAAGGCGTTGAAACAAGCTAAGAAAAACACCGCTCGACGAAGGAGAAGATCTATACGCCGAGCATACTTGCGGAATAGCCGAGCTACTGCCCAACGCGAAGATTGCGTTTCTGAGCCTTTGCCCGAACCGTGCGCTTCTGCTCCAGAACACACACTTCGTGGCAATGAACCCGATTATGAGCCTCGGGTAATCCAACTTAAACGCGACCCTCAGTGGTGTGTTGTTCAATCTAGACGCACACCTCAAGAGTGCGTCTCAAAACGTGACCTTCAAAGGCATGTTCAATCATCTAAACGCACACCACAACTGTGCGTTCAATCAGAATACGACCCTCAGGGGTCTGTTCAATCATCTAAATGCACACCACAACTGTGCGTTCAATTAAAACACGACCCTCAGGGGTCTGTTCAATCAACCAAACGCACACCACAAGTGTGCGTTCATCCAAATCAAAACCCTCAGGGGTCTGTTTCAACATCAAAACGCACACCACAAGTGTGCATTCAATCAAAACACGACCCACAGAGGTCTGTTTCATCAGTTAAACGCAGGCCTCGGCCTCGTGTTTATAAACCTAAACGCGACTCTCATGTTTTTTCTCAAGAACACGACATGGTCTGTCGAGTTCAAGAGAATCAGCATGGATTTAAGGTTCATGTCCAACCCACCCAGGGGCAGAGGGTTCAATCTCCACCCTCACGAGATTCTTCCCAAGTCTCTGACTTACGTGAGTTACTATCGAGAGGAAGGCCAACACAGCAAGTGGCTCATTCATGCCAATGTGAGCGGCTTATTTCCGCCGTCCTCTCCGAATACAGCTGTTGTTCACCTATGCCTAGGCAATCCGTGTTCAATAGATTGACGAATGTTGTTAGACTTGCTAAACGACAACGTCGCCACAAAAAGAAGACCTCTGAAATCGAATATCCCGAGGTTACTATCAACATGATCTGCAGAGGAAAAGCCTCGCATCCCGATTCTGATGAGTCACAAAGAAGTCATTCCCTGACTGTTCGGGAAATTTGTGATGAGTTCGAGGGAGTATACTGACACACTCGGACTCGGACAGGAGCTATCTGTTCGGTTGACTATCAAAAGTTAGCCAAGGGGATTACGTCAAGTGATGAACATTCGGCAATAGCCGAATCTCAATCTTCAAGTTCTGTCGGAGCACAAGAGGTTTCTGGTTACATGACGGGAAACCCCGAAGACCTAACCAAAAGAGTGGACGAACATCATGTCATACTCCAAGCGCAACAAGAGACACTTCTTCAAATGAAGGATATGTTGGCTCAGCTCTTGGCTGAAAAAGGTCAAAAACCTGAATCTTCCCGGAGGACAACCTCTAAAGGGAAACAGAAAGTGACCGAACATTCAGATCGTGAGACTCACAACCTGGAATCCTCTTCTGAAAATGAGAAGGAGATGGAAAAAGAGCTACACCCTCAGTCCTCTAAGGTGGATGAACTAGAAGCTCGCATTAATGCAATCGCCAATAGAAGCGAACTCCGCGAAGAAGGGGTGGTGCGGTCTTATCCTGCTGAGTGGGACACAGCTCCATACCCACCAAAGTTTAAAGCTCTAACCTTGCAACCGTTCGATGGCACAGGATCACCAAATCAGCACATCTACTACTTCAAGTCTCAGACTGAAGATGTGGTGGCAAACGACGCCATCCTAACACGCTTGTTCATCGGCACTCTTAAAGGAGTGGCCTTTGAATGGTTTATGAAACTGCCTGCTGGATCTATTCAGAAATGGGTAGATTTGGAAAGGCTTTTCTTAGCCAGGTTCTTCGAGGACGATACGGAAGTTTCGGTCCCGACTCTTCTCGCCACTAAGCAGAGGAAAGGAGAATCTATCAAGACCTATGTGGAGAAATTCCACAACATGGCGTTGCGATGCCCTTCAGGTATGACACAATCAACTTTGGTTGAAACTTACAGGCACAACTTGCAGACACAACTTCTTGCTCAGATGGGTGTAGCAGAATGTCGTTCCTGGAGGCAACTGGTATCGCAAGGAGAACAAGCCGAAGAGATTGTCGCTCGGGTTAAAGCCGAAGAAGCTACACAACCCAAACCGCAACAACAACACAATCAGCACAATGCCCAACGGTCTAAAGGAAAGGAGACTTTGGTAGCCGATGTCAACACGCGAGTATCACCACCTACCAAGCAAGGCAAGACACCGAATCAACAAAGAGCGCCCAAGCAGTATTCATTTAAAGAGGAGCATGTAGATACCTTGTTCCAGTTACTGCGGAAGAATAACAAGCTACAGCTTCCCGAAATCAAGAAGCCGGATGAAACAGGGAAGGTGGATGATCTAATTATTGCCGCTATCACAGATTCCTAGGACATCCTACCAGAAGGTGCTATGTCTTTAAAGACATCCTCCAAAATTTGGTGAATGCTAATGTGCTCACCTTGAAGCCAGAGCAAAAGACCGTATCCACCAATATGATAGCGGTCCAATTCGGTGAATTCCCTTCGGTAGAGGCCGCAGATGGTGTTGTCCCCATTCATAAAGGAGAAATGCACCTGAAAAACACTGACTTGTATAGTCAGAAGGACAGGGGGTTGGTACCCCTCACTACCCCTAAAGGGGAGATCATGTGGGTACATCCCGACCTGGTAGAAGATTGGCAGAGGACGAAAACCACGTTCAAAAAGAAAGGAGGAAAGGCTAAGTCATCCAACATGATTAGCCCCTCTGTTAATGAGAATAATGATCACCTTAAACCTCTTACTGATTCAGAGGAAGAGAGGATTGCCATGTCAGCATACCCAGGAGACAACCCTGGCACTCGGTCTGGAAAGGCTTACTTGAGAGACTACAACTAGAATGCTCAAGAAGCTGAAGAACAGCCCCAAGACGTTGGGGGTTCTGTACCAAAGAAGCCGGTCGATAAAGGGAAAAAAAATGAGCTTCGGTTCAACAAAAATCTTCACCAGGAACTTGGGGAGTCGAGCGCTCCTTTTCGATTCAATGTCATGGCACAACTGGCCAACATACCGACCAGGATTACTCTATATGAGCTCCCGAGGTTATCCAAAACTACCAAGGAAGCTCTGATCGAAGCCTTAAAGAATACGGAAAGCTTTATTACACAAGTCGCTCCGATCCCTGAAGCCTCTGAAGATCAACCTTGCCTGCAATGTCTGCAAGCGGCAAGAAGTTTACCTTGCATATCGTTTACGCAGGAAGACATGCAGGTCAAACACAAGCATGACAGACCACTGTACTATACGGGATATATAGGATCCTCCGAAATCAGTCGTGTCCAAGTAGATCCAGGCTCAGCGCTCAGCATCATGCCTTATAGGGTCATGCAGGTCTTAGGGATTCCTATGCATTGGCTGAACACCACCCAGACCACTATCTTTGGTTTCAACGCTAACAGCACTCGGGCCCTGGGGAAAATCAAACTCAGGTGTCAAATTAGAGATCTCAAGTCCGAAGTGACTTGTTACATCATAGATGCGGATACGTCCTACAATCTGTTGCTAGGACGACCATGGATACATGCAAACTGCATTGTCCCATCTACCCTACATCAGGTTATGAAGTATGCTAATGATGAAGGAGAAGTTTGAACCCTGATTGCGGAAAAATACCCTTTTCGAGGGGTGGAAAACTTTCACACCGACTCCGTTTTCTACCTGGAATCTCAGGAGAAAGAAGATGTGGACAGCGGAAACGAAGCTGACATTGAACCGGATCCTGAAGAAGATTGTCCATGGGAACTGAATCTAGATGTAATGGGTCAGGATGAGAGTAATAATAATGTACCGAGCGAGGGTGAATGTTGCATTAATGAAGATTTTATTTTGGCGTACTTGTCTGATGTGTCCTCTAAAAATAAACATATAGAGAATGATCATAATGCAGGTACCAACTCGTGGCACACATTGTGTACAGAAGCGTCCCTCACATTGCCAATTAAGTCATCCTTCACTTCAGATGAAGAAGTAGAAGATGCACAAAAGGCTATCTTTAAAGTCCCATCCAAAAGGAAAGGGCAGAAGTCGATCTGTTTTGGTAAAGTCAAACCCGAACAACTCAAACGAGGAAGTTCAGAGGAAGATGACGGAGTTCCCCAATTCCATTACCACGAACCCAATTCTATACATTTAATGAAACGAATGGGGTATAACTTTAACGAAAAACAGGGTTTAAACTTCGGGAAAGGAAGGCGAACCCCGATCCGAATGTCTCTAACCCCTGAAGGAAAACCTCCAGATTATTATCAAAAAACCAGAAGAGGTTTGGGCTACGTCACAACCCCCTCTGTCTCAGAAAATGAAAGCAGTAATTATCTACATCAGGACCATTCATCCGGGACATCTTCCTGGGAATCTGACGTCAGTGTCGGACCTTTCTTTAAAAATCTGACTGTGAACATGGTTTCAACTAGTCATCCAGATGAAGACGCAGGGGGTGATGAAGAGTTAATCGAATCAACCGACGATCCTTGGATCAAACGTCTTAACATCTTGTGGGATTTGCGTTTCGAACAACGTGAACCACCCACTGAAGATAAAGTGATCCAGGTCAACATGGGAGATGAATCTGACCCTAAGCCTATCTTTATAGCTGAAGACTTATCATCATCCGAAAAAGAGGACCTTATATCTCTCATCCGAGAATATATAGATGTCTTTGCTTAGAATTATGAAGATATGCCTGGCCTGGACCCAAAAGTAGCCACGCATCGTCTCAACATCGATCCGGATGCAAAACCCGTTAAATAGTAACAACGCCGGTTTCGTCCAGAGATCATGGAAGCAATTGAGTCCGAAGTTAAAAAGCTTATAGGCTCGGGTTTTGTCAGGGAAGAACAACACCCAGACTGGGTAGCCAACATTGTTCCAGTTTCCAAGAAGAACGGTAAGGTCCGGATATGCATCAATTTCCGTGATCTTAATACAGCTTGTCCGAAAGACGAATTCCCGCTTCCGATCACGGATGTTATGATTGACAACACCTGCGGATATGAAAGGATGTCTTTCATGAACGGATTCTCCGGGTGTAACCAGATCAAGATGCACCCGGAAGAAGAAAAACATAATGCTTTTAGAACACCACTGGGGGTGTATTGCTATACAGTAATGCCATTCGGCTTGAAAAACTCAGGTGCAACTTATCAACGTGCAATGAATGCCATCTTTCACAAACACCTACGTAAGAAGATCGAGTGCTACGTTGACGATATAGCAGTAAAGAGCCAACATAAAGGCGATCATCTTACAGACTTAAAAACAATGTTCGACATCATGCGAGCACATCAACTGAAGATGAACCCAACAAAATCATTCCTTGGGGTATCAAGCGGAAAATTCTTAGGATTTATCGTCACATCCAAAGGAATCTCTCTTGACCCAGAAAAAGTACGTGCTATCCAAGGCATGCCACCTCCGAAGAATCTCAAAGAGCTCAGAGGTTTGCAAGGCAGATTGGCCTACATTCGAAGATTCATATCAAATCTTTCAGGGCGTTGCCAACCTTTCTCTAAGCTCATGAAGAAAAGAGTATCCTTTGTTTGGGATGAAGAATGTCAAAAAGCATTCGAGGAGATTAAGAGATATCTTACTCAACCGCCAGTTCTCGTGGCCCCAATATCAGGAAAGCCATTCCTGTTGTATGTGAGGGCCATGGAACATTCTCTTGGAGCTTTGTTGGCCTAGAACAACGATCAAGGGCAAGAGCAAGCCATCTACTACTTAAGCAGAACCATGATGGGAGCCGAGCACCGGTATAATCCAGTCGAAAAAGAATGTCTCGCTTTGGTATTCGCAGTTCAAAAGATGCGACATTACCTAGTTGGACAAACAATTCACGTTATCTCTAAGGTGAATCCCTTGAGGGTTCTGATGACGAAGCCATCATCTCTAAACTGCCGACTCGCCAAATGGGCCATTCTCTTGTCACAATATGACATGCAATTCATGCCCCAAAAAGCGGTCAAGGGTCAAGCATATTGGCATACTTCTTAGCCGATCATCCGGTGCTAGGGACATCTAAATTGTACGAAGAACTACCCGATGAAGTCGCTGAGGCTTGCGTTACTCAAGAAGCTACGCGAGTGTGAAAATTATTCTTCGACGGTGCAGCTGGAGCAAATCCTCATGGAGCAATTACCGCAGGAGTGGGGGTCATACTCGTTTCCCCGAACGGCCATGTGATCCCAAGAGGGTTTTCCCTAATCGAGCCCTGCACCAATAATGTAGCTGAGTATAATGCTCTGCTACTAGGAATGCAGTTTGCTAAAGAACTCAATATTCGGCATCTCGAGGCTTACGGTGACTCTCAACTCATCGTAAATCAAGTCCGAGGGGAATATGAGGTGCGTCATGAGGATCTAATCCCGTACTACCTCGCAGTGTTAAAGCAAGCTAAAAAATTCGAAGGTTTCTTTATCGAATACATTCCACGAGCCCAGAACGCTTATGCAGACGCTTTAGCCTCGTTGGCAACTTCACTAGCATTGCCACCAGGGGCTGAAACAATGATTCTAGTCACGGGACGCGAGTTATACTATTACAAGATTCCTATAGAGGAAAGCTCAAACAAGACAACGACAGGAGAAGTCTGTACAACCTCCATGGAGCTAGAATCTAGAGATTGGCGATTCACGTACATCGACTATGTCTTATACGGAATTTTGCCTGATGACCCTAAGGAAGCGGCCGCTATCAAACGAAAGGCCCTACGATTCTACTACGATGCAGTTTCTCAGATTCTGTATCGTAAATCACATGATGGAGTTTTGCTTCGATGCCTCTCTCGAAAGGAAGCAAAAGAGGCCCTCAAGGAAGCTCACGACGGAATGTGCGGAGCTCATCAGCCCAGAGTTAAATTAGGAGATCGCCTCCGACGAATCGACTATTATTGGCCAAAGATGTTCTCAGACGTAGTTGACTACGCTAAACGTTATCACGCATACCAAATTCATGGGGACTTCATCCACCAAGCACCGGGGAACTTACACCCCACATCGGTGTCCTGGCCATTTGAAATGTGGGGTATGGATATCGTGGGACCAATTTCTCCTCCGACTTCCAAAGGACACCGGTTCATTCTGGCCGTGACCGATTATTTCTCCAAATGGGCGGAGACAATCCCATTGAAAAAAGTCAAGACTTCAAATGTAATCAAGTTCATCAAACATCACGTCATCTACCGTTTTGGAGTCCCGAGGCGAATAGTTCACGACAACGGGACACAATTTGTTAGCTTTGTGTTTCAGAGATTTTGTGATAAATTTAGAATCTAAAGTGTCGCATCTACGGCGTATTATCCTCCAGCAAATGGTCTTGCAGAAGCTTTTAACAAAACCATTGTGAAACTTCTCAAAAAGTTCGTTTCTAAGAGCCGACGTGATTGGGACGAAAGACTCGGCGAATGTTTGTGGGCCTACCGCACAACAGTGAGGACCCCTACGAGAGCTACACCGTTCTCTTTAGTATACGGCTACGAAGCTATACTACCACTTGAGATTCAAACCCCTTCCCTGAGAGTCGCAATTACAACTGGACTAACAGAAGAAGAGAAACATCAACGACGCCTTCAGGAACTCGAAGCCTTAGACGGCAAACGACTTCAAGCTCAGCAGCAAATTGAACTATATCAAGCCCGGATTTCTAAGGCCTACAACAAAAAGGTTAAAGAATAGATTTTTAAGAAAGGCGATTTAGTTTTGGCCAACAGACGACCCATGGTGATGACACATAAAACCAAAGGGAAGTTCAATCCCAAATGGGAAGGGCCCTTCGTAATAGAATCAGTGTATTTGAATGGAGCTTATCGCCTTATCAACCAAAAAGGAGACAGGCTCATGATGCCAATTAACGGGAAATTTCTTAAAAGATATTTTTTATAAATCATGCAGACCCCTAAACCCTAGCCAAATCAGGCTGGGGGTTGCCAGTTCATAGTGTATTTCGGGAATAAAATTTAATTTTCCTGTCATGTATGTCGTCATGTTAACATTACACCTCTGACGATTGAAATTTTCTGGAGTTATTCTAAGTAATAATATCATGTTAACATTACACCTCTGACGATTGAAATTTTCTGGAGTTATTCTAAGTAATAATAAAGAGAATTTCGATTTCATGCCAAGTTAACACTACACTTATGGCATTTGCATTACTTTTCATTGTCCTAAACTAGATTTTAACAAAAGAGATGATGAAAAGCATAATGATATCATTTCATTCAATATTGATAATGTGAATACAAAGTGAAGACAATTGAAGTGAAAGCGATACAAAATTATTCCCTAGCTAAAAAGCAATTCAAATCTTAAGCGTTGGGGCCCATCAGCCTAAAGGACTTGAGCTTAGATTTCAAAGCTAATATTTTCTCCTCACGAGCCTTTTTGACTTCTTCTGTTATCTTGCTCTTGAGCTCCTCTTCATTTGGTGCTGCTTCTGCAATCTCTCGCCTAATCTTGTCAGCAGCAACAATTTCATCGCAATAGCCTTTGAAAAGCCCGTCACAGTAAGCAGCTAACCTTTTTATAACTTTCATATCGTCAGCTAACTAAGCATTTATCTGAGATAGCTCAACACCCATACAGGTAAGTTCTGCTGCAGTATCCCGGATACCCATAGCTAGGCTGCCCATGTCTATTTGTATTAGGAGATGCTCCTCGCGTAGGCTGGCAATACGAGACTCTTTCTCAGACAAACTCTTCTGAAGAGCCTCTTGATGTTGTACTCTCAGAGCTTTGGCCTGAGAAAGAGCCCGATCCACTTCTGGTCCTATATCATCGCATTGCAGCATGGAAAGGAACTCCAATTCATATTCCAGAATAACAATGCTTTCATGATAATTATCGGTCCATAGTGCATTTCCCTGGTGCCCGATCTTGGCTAGGCACTCCAGCAGATGGGGTTCAAAAACCTTGAAGCTCACTTCCCCGAGACTAACGACATCAATGGTCATTCGCATCCTTGAAGCTCACTTCCCCGAGACTAACGACATCAATGGTCATTCGCATCCAATGTTCTAATTGCTCGATAAGCTTCCTCAAAGTTTCTATTCGCATCCAATGTTCTAATTGCTCGATAAGCTTCCTCAAAGTTTCTGAGCTTGGGGGTGGAGCAATCGGATAAATAAAACAATTCGCATAATCAGTGCGAATAGGACGATGGATGACCTTAGATGGTAATCCTTCGGGCATATTTGATGTCGGAACTCTGACGGTCGACCCCTGCTCAGCCATTGTCATCTCAGGACCGGAAGAAGCGGCTTGGAGCATAGCATCCTCTTTGTTCTCAGGAGGTGCAACAGGTGCAGACCTTATAGCATCCCCCATCAACTTGGCTTTATTGGAATTCTTAGCTGCGCTGGGTTTTCGTTTGTGAATACTTCTATCATATTCACTTACCTCCTCAGCAGTAAGGGGCCTCTTCCCTGATGATCTTAAGGAGCGAGGCTTAGGAGGGGGTGCTCCCTCGAGAACTTCTTTAGTATCCTCTTCTTCAGAAGGCTCAGCAGTGGGTAACTCCTTCGGGATCTCCTCGATTCCGACCGCCTTTCGTTCGCAGGACAGATAATCCTCTATCCCTGGTAATCGAGTCCTGGAAGAACCACTTCTCTATTTATAAAGTTCCCGGATTTCATTTATGCATGAAGCATATATATCATATTCGGGGATTTGAGAAGCTTTGTCGAACCAATCGCGGAAGTCCGCTACGGTGGAACAACTAGGCGGCAAACTAGGCAGAG
>NC_033798.1:77853709-77857417 GCF_001876935.1 Asparagus officinalis | reverse complement strand
ATCCACGGGCGGCAGGTTGGGTTTCGTGGACGAGAGAGAAGGAAAACGAGAAAGAGGAGAGAAGAAGAGAATGAGGAGGTCGGTGGTGGGTTCTTTTGAGGGGAAAGAGAAGGGAGGGAGTACGGGTGAGGGAGAGAGAGGTGAGAGGGAGTGGAGAACGTGGTGGCAGCGGGTTCGGCGTTGTTGGGTTTGTGGAGCAGAGATCGTGGGAGAGAGAAAGAGATGAAGAGAGAGAGGAGAGAGATGGTGAGGTGGCTGAGTGAACAGGAAAAAGAAAAACAAGAAAATGAGGTTTATATATATAGGGTATATTAGGGTTAATAATTAAAATAAAATAGTTACGGGTATTTAAAAATTAAAGTAATTATAGAATAATTATCTATAAACAAAAACGTACATGTTGTGTTAATACAATAGTTGATACGAAATAGTCGAGATATACACTTATTATACAATTAAATGAGAATAATTAATAATAAAAATATATTTACTTATATTTAAAATCAAATAAGTATGGGATAATTATATACATAGTAAAACGTACCAGTTATATTAATACGATAGATAATACACAATAGTAGAATAATACAACTATTTGTACAAAATAATATGTAATTAATAATAATACAACGTATTATAAGAAATAATACTTAATAGTAAAAATAATACAACATATTATTTAAAGTGGTACGTAATAGTATCTACAACACAACAGATTAATTTCAAAAATTCTTTACTGAACTAAATAAATTTATAAATATTAAAATCATTTAAATAAATATAAATTTGGACTTTTAAATCTTAGAAAATTCTAGAAATTCGAGAAAAATATAAATACTCTTTCAAAAAAAATCATAATTAAATATTTTAAAATACTAAAAATTTATTTTAACTAGTATCAAAATTCATGGTCCTTACATTCTACCCTCTTAAAACAAATTCCGTCCTCGGAATTAAACTCCAGGACAGAAATATAGACAAGAGTGAGTACTCACAAATCGACGAGATAAGAAACAATGTGAAGTTCTAGAGTCGAAGAGTGGTAAGGCAATAACGGAAGAAACAAGAACCTTATCTAATATAGAAGGAAAATACATCTAAGCTAGCACTCATAAATAAATCCTATCATAATATCTTAAGGCAATGCAAAATAAGAAGGTTCTTCTCCTCTGCTTCCACAGCTGACATCGTGAACATCTGTCGCCGAGGTTGCTGCCTGTGTGTTTCCTGATATACCTGCTGCTATGGGGGAAGTGGCCCTGCTCGAGGATAGGGTTTGTGCTGAGCTGGAGCTGCTGAGTCTGATCGAGGTGGAGCTGGAAGAGCAGCTCGAACTGGAGGTGGGGGCAAGCGGGCCTGCTGTCGCTGTGGACAGTCTCGACTGATGTGTTCGGGGGATCCACAGGCGTAGCACAGATGATGACGCCTGCGACACTCCTGCTCGATATGCCCAGGGTATCTACAATAGGAACACCTCACTGAAGACGGGCCGCGGGTCTGCACTCCAAGGTGCTTATATGGATGCACAGGAGGAAGTGGCTGACGCTGAGAAAACTGTTGTTGCTGTGGAGCCTGCTGCTGCCTCGGAGGGGAACGCTCGATATTCCGGGCCGGAGCTGCTGATGTCCTGCTCTGAATCACGTGTGGGTCTTCAGGCTCCTTCTGAACGCTCTCGATCTCGCGTGCTGCATCCAACACGGCGTCGTGGGTTGCAAGTGCTCTACCAGCTAGAGCCAATCTAATATACTTGTCCAGACCCTTCTGGAACTGATGCCTCCTGATAGTGGGGTCTGTAACAAGATGAGGAGCATATCGACTCAAGGAAGAAAACTCAGCCTCGTACTCGTCAACTGATCGACCTCCTTGCTTGAGTTCAACAAACTTACGCAGAAGCTCGTCCCGAGCTGACTGAGGGAAGTACTTCCTGTTGAAACGATCTGTGAAGGTTTCCCACGAAATCGGTCTCTCCAAATGAGCCTTCTCTGCAGTCCACCAAATCCGAGCTGTATCCGTGAGCTGGACATCCATGAGATCTACCCTCTCTGCAGGGGGAATACGAGTCACCGTAAGGATAGTCTCCGTGACCTTGAGGAACTCCTCTGCTGCTAAAGGTCCCTCGGCACCAGAGAAAGAAGGAGGCCGCATATACCGAAACTCTCTAACACCAGGCTCCGAGCGAGGGGGATGCTGGGTCTGAGACTCCCGCTGTAGCTGTCCTGCTAAGAGCTGCTGATTCGTAGCCAACCCCTGAATCATCGCCAAAAGCTGACGCGGATCTACGTCGGGCATCTGGCCACCGCTACTGGATGGGTTATCGTTACTACGAGTACCCACCATGATTCTGAAGGAAACGAGGGTCAAAAGGAAAACTAAGGTTAAAATCAAAATAATATATGAGCAATTAAGAACTAAAACATAGTTATTAAAATAATAGTATAAGAAATTAATTATAGTCTAAAATAATAATATAAGAACTTAATTGTAGTCTTACGGATGAAATATGATATGTATCTAAATTGTCTACCATATCCTTACTAGTGAGGACTCGGGACCGTGACCTGCATGGGCCACCAAAAAAACCTGTCACGCCCCGCTTCCCAAAATACTCGGGAAACGGAACGCGAACAAGCCCGCGACGTATTAGATTGAGAAGAAATATACACTATCTTTTTTTCTTTCTTTCTTTTTCTTTTCTTCTCAATCCAATACGCTAAGCGTCTAGAAATGAATACAACGTGAAGTCACAGGTCCCCGATCACAATAGCAAGAATATAAAGACAATCCAGAATAAGAAATAAACATATCATCCATAGCAAAATCATCCAGACATAAAAATATGGGTCAAACATGCCCTTATTACAAAACAGGTCCAGACAGAAATAAAATACATAGTCCATAAAAGAAAATACGGCCAAATACGAAAATCCGACATTAACTAAAGAATAAAAAGATAACTAGTTCTAATGTTCATCAGCTACTACAGAGGAAAACACATCTAGGCTTCGGTTTGCTCTTCGACTCCATCGGAAGGATACTCCGGCTCGGCATACACTGGCTCTGCTTCAACATCTAGCTGGACCTGTCCGTCTCCTAAGTCTGACGCACACCAGAGAAAACAGGTGCGTACACCAGAGAAAACAGGTGTACGTCAGGTGTATGGCACACAGCAAGATCCCAAAAGGAAGAATGGAACGGTCGTGCAACCAATGCAATAATGGTAATAACAATAATAAAAGCATGGAACTGGAAAACTAATAATCTAAAGAAATCATCCAAATATCAAAGTCATACAACTAGATGGAATTGATACTTAAAAATCTACAACTCGAGACGTAGTACGTCGAGCGAAATAATCCAAACAAGGAAACCCTCATGTATATACCATATGCCTCAAATTGTAGATGATTAAATATTAATCCCGATCTAGGTATGGAAAGAAACATAACTGGCCTATATCTCACAAGGATCAAAACTCATCCAAGTAACAATTCATGTAACTAGCCATTCTATAACAAGTCACTGGTCCAACCGTCTAACCCCAGTGCGTATCGGTTCACTGGCCCAACAGACTAACCCAGTGCGTATCGGTTCACTGGCCTAACAAACTAACCCAGTGCGTATCGGTTCACTGGTCTAACAAACTAACCCAGTGCGTATCGGTTCACTGGCCCAACAGACTAACCCAGTGCGTATCGGTTCACTGGAGCA
>NC_033798.1:77827575-77853490 GCF_001876935.1 Asparagus officinalis | reverse complement strand
GCGAGCCTGGGAAAATAATCAACAAGCATAATATCACAAGCCGAATCACTTAAACCAGAATTGCTTCATCTCATTCTTTCTGCTTTTTCTAACGTCAGACAAACACAAGTATCTGGTCCTATACACGACACGCTGGGAGCAAGAACATGAACTACTAACAGTATCAATAAAACAAGAGATAAAAATTAATATAACTACTCTTTATGCAAATTCATATATGAACATAACTATATAGACTAGCGTATGAATCACGTATGCATATTATGACAATGAATGAGTATAAATAAGAGTATTCAACATGGTCGGTGTCAATGTACATGACAATGTCGTGCTCTACAACTATCAATCATACGGTATAACACAAAAATAAACTTTTTACCAAAATAACTTTTTAAAAAACATTCAGCATTCTAAATAAATTTCTTCCGCAACATAAATTTAAAAAATATTATGATTATTTCTAAAATAACCCCGTCTAAAAATAAATTCATTTATTCTATTATAATTATCTGAAATACTATTTACAAATGATTAAAATTTACTTTAATATTATTCATCACAGTCCACACAGATAATTTTACACAAATTAACATAACAGCATAATTCATAATTATAGAAAAATAGTTCTGCAGCAAGCGGATCTTGCCTCGGGTATATTGGTTCGAAGAATCGACGCTAACGTGCAAGTCCGAGGTGAGGCGACAGCAACAAGCGAGCTGTTAGCGGTTGCCGTCAGTCGTGGATGAGGTCGTCGGCCGACGTCGACAGCAAGGACAGCAGCGAGCTCGGGCAGCGACGCGGAGGGTGAGACTGGGACGATAGGAGGCGGAACAGTGGGCTTGCGCGTGTTGCACGGCTGTTGGTTGTGGGCTGTTGGGCGCTCGGTGCGCGCTTGAGGCGGCGCGTGGGGGATGGTCAGGGGGATGCAGGACGGCGCTGGGTTCTGGGTCGCGAGGCGGGCGACGAGGGCGCGGAGGGGGCGCGTGAACGGCGGCCAAGGAGGGCGATGGTCGGAGCTCGGGTGCAGTGGGTAGGGCGTCGGCGTTCGGTGGCTGCTGGAGACGAGAGGCTGGGTGTTCAGGCGGTCTGAGGGTAGTGTTGGGGTCTCAGCGGCGTCGGTAGGGCTGGTTGTCGGCGATGTCTGAGCGCAGCTGATGGAGGTGGCGCTGCGCTTTGGCGGTGGTGCAGGCGGGATATCCACGGGCGGCAGGTTGGGTTTCGTGGACGAGAGAGAAGGAAAACGAGAAAGAGGAGAGAAGAAGAGAATGAGGAGGTCGGTGGTGGGTTCTTTTGAGGGGAAAGAGAAGGGAGGGAGTACGGGTGAGGGAGAGAGAGGTGAGAGGGAGTGGAGAACGTGGTGGCAGCGGGTTCGGCGTTGTTGGGTTTGTGGAGCAGAGATCGTGGGAGAGAGAAAGAGATGAAGAGAGAGAGGAGAGAGATGGTGAGGTGGCTGAGTGAACAGGAAAAAGAAAAACAAGAAAATGAGGTTTATATATATAGGGTATATTAGGGTTAATAATTAAAATAAAATAGTTACGGGTATTTAAAAATTAAAGTAATTATAGAATAATTATCTATAAACAAAAACGTACATGTTGTGTTAATACAATAGTTGATACGAAATAGTCGAGATATACACTTATTATACAATTAAATGAGAATAATTAATAATAAAAATATATTTACTTATATTTAAAATCAAATAAGTATGGGATAATTATATACATAGTAAAACGTACCAGTTATATTAATACGATAGATAATACACAATAGTAGAATAATACAACTATTTGTACAAAATAATATGTAATTAATAATAATACAACGTATTATAAGAAATAATACTTAATAGTAAAAATAATACAACATATTATTTAAAGTGGTACGTAATAGTATCTATAACACAACAGATTAATTTTGAAAATTCTTTACTGAACTAAATAAATTTATAAATATTAAAATCATTTAAATAAATATAAATTTGGACTTTTAAATCTTAGAAAATTCTAGAAATTCGAGAAAAATATAAATACTCTTTCAAAAAAATCATAATTAAATATTTTAAAATACTAAAAATTTATTTTAACTAGTATCAAAATTCATGGTCCTTACATTCTACCCTCTTAAAACAAATTCCGTCCTCGGAATTAAACTCCAGGACAGAAATATAGACAAGAGTGAGTACTCACAAATCGACGAGATAAGAAACAATGTGAAGTTCTAGAGTCGAAGAGTGGTAAGGCAATAACGGAAGAAACAAGAACCTTATCTAATATAGAAGGAAAATACATCTAAGCTAGCACTCATAAATAAATCCTATCATAATATCTTAAGGCAATGCAAAATAAGAAGGTTCATATGCAAATAAACTAAGAATGAACTATTCTTACCGGTGATAACTTGGTTGTTCGCCTTTGCTTCCACAGCTGACATCGTGAACATCTGTCGCCGAGGTTGCTGCCTGTGTGTTTCCTGATATACCTGCTGCTATGGGGGAAGTGGCCCTGCTCGAGGATAGGGTTTGTGCTGAGCTGGAGCTGCTGAGTCTGATCGAGGTGGAGCTGGAAGAGCAGCTCGAACTGGAGGTGGGGGCAAGCGGGCCTGCTGTCGCTGTGGACAGTCTCGACTGATGTGTTCGGGGGATCCACAGGCGTAGCACAGATGATGACGCCTGCGACACTCCTGCTCGATATGCCCAGGGTATCTACAATAGGAACACCTCACTGAAGACGGGCCGCGGGTCTGCACTCCAAGGTGCTTATATGGATGCACAGGAGGAAGTGGCTGACGCTGAGAAAACTGTTGTTGCTGTGGAGCCTGCTGCTGCCTCGGAGGGGAACGCTCGATATTCCGGGCCGGAGCTGCTGATGTCCTGCTCTGAATCACGTGTGGGTCTTCAGGCTCCTTCTGAACGCTCTCGATCTCGCGTGCTGCATCCAACACGGCATCGTGGGTCGCAAGTACTCTACCAGCTAGAGCCAATCTAATATACTTGTCCAGACCCTTCTGGAACTGATGCCTCCTGATAGTGGGGTCTGTAACAAGATGAGGAGCATATCGACTCAAGGAAGAAAACTCAGCCTCGTACTCGTCAACTGATCGACCTCCTTGCTTGAGTTCAACAAACTTACGCAGAAGCTCGTCCCGAGCTGACTGAGGGAAGTACTTCCTGTTGAAACGATCTGTGAAGGTTTCCCACGAAATCGGTCTCTCCAAATGAGCCTTCTCTGCAGTCCACCAAATCCGAGCTGTATCCGTGAGCTGGACATCCATGAGATCTACCCTCTCTGCAGGGGGAATACGAGTCACCGTAAGGATAGTCTCCGTGACCTTGAGGAACTCCTCTGCTGCTAAAGGTCCCTCGGCACCAGAGAAAGAAGGAGGCCGCATATACCGAAACTCTCTAACACCAGGCTCCGAGCGAGGGGGATGCTGGGTCTGAGACTCCCGCTGTAGCTGTCCTGCTAAGAGCTGCTGATTCGTAGCCAACCCCTGAATCATCGCCAAAAGCTGACGCGGATCTACGTCGGGCATCTGGCCACCGCTACTGGATGGGTTATCGTTACTACGAGTACCCACCATGATTCTGAAGGAAACGAGGGTCAAAAGGAAAACTAAGGTTAAAATCAAAATAATATATGAGCAATTAAGAACTAAAACATAGTTATTAAAATAATAGTATAAGAAATTAATTATAGTCTAAAATAATAATATAAGAACTTAATTGTAGTCTTACGGATGAAATATGATATGTATCCAAATTGTCGACTATATTCTTACTAGTGAGGACTCGGGACCGTGACCTGCATGGGCCACCAAAAAAACCTGTCACGCCCCGCTTCCCAAAATACTCGGGAATCGGAACGTGAACAAGCCCGCGACGTATTAGATTGAGAAGAAATATACAATATATTTTTTTTCTCTTTTCTTTTCTTCTCAATCTAATACGCTAAGCGTCTGGAAATAAATACAATACGAAGTCACAGGTCCCCGATCACACATAGCAAGAATATAAAGACAACCCAGAATAAAAATAGACATATCATCAATGGTAAATCATCCCAGACATAAAAATATGGGTCAAACACGCCCTTATTACAAAAACGGTTCAACTAGGAATAAAATACATAGTCCATAAAGAAAGTACTGTTAAAATAATAAATCCGTCATCAACTAGAGAAAAGTACGGTAAAAAGGTTTTAATGTTCATCTGCTACTACAGAGAAAACTACTGCGCTTCAGATTGTTCT
The DNA here is from genome assembly GCF_001876935.1 of Asparagus officinalis. NCBI lineage: Eukaryota > Viridiplantae > Streptophyta > Magnoliopsida > Asparagales > Asparagaceae > Asparagus > Asparagus officinalis. The sequence goes on along the minus strand of NC_033798.1, from coordinate 77,849,240 downwards.
TCTACTCCACCTGCGAGGCACTCCTACTGAGAATCTTCTGGTTCTTGTACGATTCCGTACTGAGGCTGTCCGTCTCCTAAATCTGACGTACACCCAGAAAATAGGAGTACGTCAGCGTGTGAAACACACGGCAAGATCCCCCAAGCAGGAACAAATACAATAACGATAATGATAATATATGTGTGGTCAATGCTATAACAGAAATAGAAATAGAACATGTGATGATAGTAATAACAATAGAGGCGTGCAACTGGAATACTAATAATCCTACGAATCCAAAAATCAACCAAGTGACAAGATCATGCAGGTAGCAATCAGAAACCATCCAAACAATAAGATCATACAATAGATGGAATTAATATTAAGAATCTACAACAAGAGACGTAGTACGTCGAGCGAAATAATCCAAACAAGGAAACCCTCATGTATATACCATATGTCTCAAATTGTAGATAACTAAATATTAACTCCAATCTATGTATGAAAAGAAGACAACTAGCCATCCTATCACAGCTCACTGGTCTACCTGTCACGTATAGTCAAAACTCATATTCACGAATAACCGGTTGTTCATAAATCATCCACACGTAACGATTCACTACCCCCCTCAGACTCACCCCAGTGCTACACAGGAATTTCACTGGTGCGAGCCTGGAAATAATCAACAAGCATAATATCACATCACCTCAGACCCACCCCAACGCTACACAGGAATTTCGTTGGTGTGAGCCTGGAATAATCAACAATATCATATATCACTGCACCTCAGACCCACCCCAACGTTACACAGGAATTTCGTTGGTGCGAGCCTGGAATAATCAACAATATCATATATCACTGCACCTCAGACCCACCCCAACGCTACACAGGAATTTCGTTGGTGCGAGCCTGGAATAATCAACAATATCATATATCACTGCACCTCAGACCAACCCCAACGCTACACAGGAATTTCGTTGGTGCGAGCCTGAAAATAATCAACAAGCATAATATCACATCCGATCACTTAAACCAGGAATTCTTCATCTCAATTCTTCTCGCTTTTCTAAGTCAACAAACACAAGTATCTAGGTCCTATACACGACACGCTGGGCCACTAAGAACATGAACTACTAACGGTTATCAATAAAACAAGAGATAAAAAATTAAATATAACTATTTTATGCAAATCATATTATGAACATAACTATATAGACTAGCGATGAATCAGGTATGCATATATGACAATGAATGAGTATAAATAAGAGTATCAACATGTCGGTGTCAATGTACATGAAATGTCGTGTTCTACAACTATCAATCATACGGTCATAACACAAAAATAAACTTTTACCAAAATAACTTTTTTAAAAAACATTCATCATTCTAAAATAAATTTCTTCCGCAACATAAATTTAAAAATATTATGATTATTCTAAAATAACCCCGTCATAAAAATAAATTCTTTAATCTATTATAATTATCCTGAAAATACTATTTATCACATGATTAAAATTTATTTAATATTATTCATCACATCCACACAGATAATTTTACCACAAATTAACATAACAGATAATTCATAATTTATAGAAAAATAGTTCTGAGCAAGCGGGATCTTGCCTCGGGTATTGTCGAACGAATCGACGCTAACGTGCAAGTCCGCGGTGAGGCGACATCGACAAGCGAGCTGTTAGCGGTTGCCGTCAGCGGGAGAGGTCGTCGGCAACGTCGACAGCAAGGACAGCAGCGAGCTCGGGCAGCGACCGCGGAGGAGTTGAGAGCGGGGACGAAGGAGGCGGCAACAGTGGGCTTGCCGGCGTCGTTCGCAGCGGCTTGGGTGGCTGTTTGGGCGCTCGGTGGGCTTGAGGCGGCGGTGGTCAGGGATCCTCTTCCCCTTATGATCCGAGGCCCCTAAGGTACTGAGGCATATGTGGAAGTGACAGAGTAACTCCCACAGAGTTTCAACCGCCAGAGGGGAATTGTCCGACAGCTGATCGATCTCATCTTGATCAGGGACGTATTCCTCATAAGGGAAGTCTCCCAGAGGCAGCCCCGACACGTCGTGCATCTCGAAGGGGGTGATACCAAGCTCACCATTGGGAGTGAAAAACGTGCCGCTTTCCGCACAATACAATTCCAGAATGCTATGGAATTGAGAAGCGTTGATCCGCAGGCCATGTCGAGTGGCTTCGAGGGCCACATACAGCTCTGTGCCTTTGAGGTCAGCATTCTCGGCCAAAACATAGTCGGTGATCTTGGACCACCACGTGTCGCTGCCTGGCGCAGAGTAAACCCACCCCGGGGCCCTGAAGTCCTTCGGGGGAAAGCTTCCACCGACTCGGAAGAAGCGGTGACGGAAAGTCTCCGCCACCGCTGTCGATTCCCCCACGGGCGGTTCAGCAGACACTAAGCCAGGGCGCAGACCCGTCACGCGCTTACATGAGCTCTCCACTCCATACCCAGCCGTAGAACCCGTAAAGACGCCACAAGTGACCCCGTCCTGAGTGGGGGTCAAATCCCAGTTCATCGTCCGAGGAATCGCGAGGGACCGCAGCTCAACAATCGAAAACCCTCTCGGCATGCTGGGGAGGTAATAATGGGTCCCCTCTACCGTGCGGAACCACCGGCTCTCTTTGAGCAACAGGGCAGAAGGGTCGGTCATGGAGTCGCCGAACAGAAATTGAGGTTTCGGCAGCTCTGCCCTGGCCTCATCTGTCAGCGCCGCATTGGTCGTCAGCTCGCGCAGGGTCAAGTGATGACCATCCGTGACCCTCTGTACCAGACCATGCAGCTTATCAGCAGTGAACAAGGGTACTGGAGCCAACGAGGGAAAACGAGAAGGGGCCGTGTAGCTCTTAGCCCCGACGTGGCCAACGGCCACACCCTCCGGGAAAGCCTCATCAGGGAAGGTCGCTGCAACAAGAAATAGAAAGTCAATTGAGACAAAATCCGCTGTAGAGGTGAAATCGCCCATCGAACATAGGAAGGCGAAATCGCCTATCGAAAGGGGGAACCCACTTCGAACGAGGTCTGTCCCTACGGACTACACTCCCCTCTAATGGGAAGGGCCGAACTCGCCTTACGAAAAAGGGGTTCGTCTCCTCCCCACTGGAGAATTCGCCCGCGGGGACAGTACTCATCCTCTAAAGGCAAAATAGGGCAAACTTTGCCCCAAATCGGGGAAATAAGCAACACTCATCTCCCTAAATCCGACGCCTAAGGCCTGCAAGGGATCGCCCAACGAATCCATCAACGTACCTGGGCACGACTCCAGAGCACCAGCAGGCATGCCGGCAGAGAGACGGTCGGAGTAACGTCCGGGACCTGCACCCCTCACTTTGCACCTCTTAGGTTTCGGAGCCATTGTAAGAGGAAGCGGGAATTCTTTCCTTGGATGTTCCCTTTCGAGATTTGAAAGCACGGTAAATCCCAATGGAGGAAAACGGCTGATTTAGAAGGGCGGAGTTGCCCACGTGACCACGACTGCCCTCGAAAGGCGAAAACCCTAACGGACAGGAAACGGGGCCACGATCAAATTCGACGGCCCAGATCACCCTCAGTGCATCGAAGGGACCGAGATTAGCGTTGGAATCCGACGGTTGAGTCCGAGAACCACGGCCACGATACGTCGCAGGGCGAAACGCACGAGGATCGTGCTGTCAAGTCACGATCGCCACGATCCAATGTCTTAGCTGGGAAGCACGAGGCTCTGTCAGCAGACGCGTGGCTCATCTCTCGTCAGATCCGGTTCCGCCTACAAAAGGAAGGGTTTCGCCTGCAAATACTGGGCATAACCCCACGAGTCGCGCGAGAATTGGCTCTCAAAAATTAATTTCGCCTTGACGATGCATTCGCCCTCAAAGGTAAAATTACGAACAAAGCCAAAAGAATGACCTTGCTTAAACGGTTGAAACCCACGCCCCAGATGGCTAAGGGTTAGAGCAGAAATCTTAGCATTAAGCCTAAGAGAAACTGTTCGACAACTCATCATACTGAGGAGAATAGTATGGCTAGCCCGATTCAAACGGTAATCGGTAAAGGCACATCAAACCCGTTGATAGCTGAGGGTTTGCTAAAAATCCTAAGAGAAATCGAAGGCACTTGCTTCGCCAACAGTTTCTTCATTCAAAGTGTTCCAGACCACACGCAAGCCAGTTTAGGTCCGAAAACTTTGAAGGGGGTCTTGTAGACGGTAAAAAATACCTCTATGGGTCTACAGGGAATTTGTCTACGAGAAGAGTTCGCACGCCCAGTTCTCTGACACGGACCTAAACCGCGTAGACGTCGACTGTGCTCAAATCCAGGTTCGCCTAACGGTCGACTCGCCAGCATGAGTCAGGAGCGATCAGGATGGCGGAAATTTGCTCTTCGCTCAACTCGCCTGCCCGAGTTCGGAGTCGAATCCGCCAGCAAGCCCCAAAACCGTCAGTACAGCTGGGTATCCACTACCCCACGTGCTGAGGTGGGCCTTCCCACCTCTCTCGACCCAAAGGGAGAGAGAGCACAGTACCCCAGGGCCGTCAAAACGGCCGCCCACAGTGCGCACAGCGCGAAGGAGCTGGACAGGTGTCGAGTCAACCTGAGCATTCATAAATGCGACTCACCTCGGCTGTCTGAGTCTGGAGCTGGGTCCGCCGGCACTCGGCAAGCTGGCTAGACTCACTCGAGTACTGTACACCTACTTCACCGCCTCTCCTGACCGGAAAGGAGAAAGCGTCGTGCTCAAAGCACGCCGGGCGGTCACGCACAGTACTGGTGATCGGACAGACGCCTCATCGATCTGCGGACTCATAAATGCGGTTCATTAATGCTGGTCAAATCCACTCGGATAGTAGTCGTTTGTTGCCTCACATACAAGAATGGGCCTTCCCATCGTAGGTGACAGGACATAAAGCACAATCCCTGGAATGACCGATCATGGTTTCGAGGAACAGCTAGACGTCTCTGAAGAAGATGTGGTCACATCCCACAATTCAAGGAGGAGTCAAGTTGTCCTTCTCCCATTTAAAAGCCTCTTCCGGCACACTGGAGAGGGGGTCGCAAAACTTAGGAGGTCGCAAAACTTAGGGGGTCGCAAAACTTAGGAAAAAGAGTTGAGACCAAGCTCTCTGCACAACTTTCTTTGCATTGCAGCACTACTGCTTAGTTCCGAGCTCCGATCGCCGGCGAACTAAACAGACCCGAACTCTCTCAAGTTGAGCTTCTACTGCGAACTGAAGCTCTCCAGCAACCTCATTCGAACGGTCCAAGGGAAGCAGACTCGACCCGAGCATCGAGCGAAGCATCCTGTAGCCACCTAAAAGTCCCCACACAAAACAAAGAGGGCCTTCCCTCTGCTTCTGTTGTAACTATTTGATCATTAGTTTGTAATAAGCCTTCTTATAAATACAAACGAAACTCCCTCTTTCGGGAAATCAAATATTCACCCTACACCGACCTGGTTTTAGCGCTGAGGCTGAAACCAGGTCAGTTTCTGAAAATAAGTTGAAAATGAGTATTTTTTTGGGATTAAAAGTCCAAAGAGGACTGTTTTGAAAATTTGTCATGTCTTTTATGAAAGCTAATATGGGAAACAATTCGTCATTTACTCGCCGAAGCATTGTTGAAGCTCGCCCAGTTTATTGCGAGATGTTTAGTTTGGCGAATAAGCGACGGGTCCACAGCCCGCATGTGTGAAGATGCATGGGTTTTTGATGGCAAGAGGCTGATTAATCTCGGTGAAGGATTTTGATTCAGGCTTTTTGAATCTAATGTTAGGGGTTTTGTTGATATTTAGAGCATCTCCAACAGCTTCCTCATTTTCCACTTTTGGAGAATATAGTTAGGTTTTTGGTCCAACAGATTCTCCATCTCATTCCCCAAAATAGGGATGGAGGAGAAAAAATGGCGAAGTTTCCCCAAATCTGCAGCATTCTCCAAATTTTTAGAGGAAAAAATGGATTCTTCAAAATGGGGATGTTGGTCTTCTTGTTTTGATGATGATTTACAAATAATTTACATCTAATATTGTTTGTTTAGTGTTTGTGTTTTATATTTATTCTAGGCAAACAATATGTTGGAGGATGGATGGAATTGCGTATTCACGGTCACATCCAATGGAGGTTGGCGGAATTGTGGATGGAAGCTACGTACATTCAAGTTAAAGATACAAGTTCATGCTTCATCCGCAAGATTACCAAGTCAAGCTATTGAAGTTCAAGATTAAGCTTGGGTAATTTAGTTTAGGAGTTTATATTATGTGTGTTAGTACCTTAAGCTCAATCATATACGCACATACACGTTTTGGTTTTCGTATATATATAGTTATATATATACATAAATGTTTTAGTTTAACATTACTCGAGTTTTAATATGAAACAATTGAATACAATTGAAAATACATTTCTTATTTCATAATTATATGCATATATATGATTTCATCAATATCAATTTTATTTAGTTCAATGAAATCATATTTATTGTTTTTAAAAAGTTTGCAAAATATGCAATTTTGTAAAAATATTGTATTCTTAGTTTTTGGACTTAACAATAATCATATACATATTTTATTAAGTCTATATAATCATTGTGTAAAGTTTCAAAACATGGTTTAGCTAAAATGTCAAAACTCATGTGTTTATATTTTTGTGTTTTGGACCTCCTTGCAAAATGATGATATTTTATATTTGGGAAGTCTTTTTTGAAAACCAATTTCTGTAGCATATTTATTATCATGTCTACAATCATTTTCCAAAGTTTTACATTTTTCTGAATTTATTTGATATTTTAAACCCTGTTTTATGTTGACATGTATTGTTTAAAACAGGCTGTGTGCATGTCATGAGTCGACTCATGAACAGTGTTGAGTCGACTCATAAACTATTGTGTAGTTTTCATTTTGTTTCTGACGAGTCGACTCATAACATCATGAGTCGACCCATCAGGTTAAGTCGACTCATGCCTATCATAAGTCGACTCATGAAGTGTGCTGGAAAACTAGTTTGTTTCTGCTGAGTCGACACATGAATTCATGAGTCGACCCATGCATGATGAGTCGACTCATGAATTTTATGAGTCGACCCATAAGTTGGTTTTTAGCCTGTAGCGGCTACTTATGAATCGACTCATGAAAAGTACGAGTCGACTCATAACACTATAACGGCTATATTTCCAGACTGTATTGTTTTTGGGTTTTTGGTCTTTTTGCCTTGTTTTCTCTTAGCTTTGGGGTTCCTATAAATACCCCCACATATCCTTAGTTCAAACTACCCAAGAAAAGTTTAAAAATAAGTTTAAGTGTGTTTTAGTTTTGTTTAAGTTTGTTTAGTGTTTGTTTAAAAGAGTTTTTGTTTGGGAAGAATTTTTACACAAGTGGAGGAGATCATCTACATCGATTGAGCTTCATCTTAATCCCTCTCTCCATCTTGTTTTTCAGAGAAGAATTTCTAAACTCTTATCTAGCTTTACATTTGCATATTTGTTTGATTATCATTCTTTAAAGCTAGTTTTTATATTGAGTTTAGATTTTATTTCACTCATTGTTTACACGCGCTCACTTGAGCTTATTGTATTTTCACATATAGTATAATTGTGGTTGTGAGAGTTTGTAACAATTGAGTGTGAGCTTACATTGTGTTCTCATCCATATTAGAGAACAATCATTTATTATACTTGTGCTTATTGTGAGGATCACTTTGTAATACACTTGTACACCGAGAGAAGTGTGTGGCGAGAGTAGGGGATCGTCCTAAGAGGAGTGGCGTCGGTTGACGAACCTAGGGAGAGGTTGTATCCGAGTACTTGAGGGAGACACGTCTAGTTCCAACACTTAGTGGGTGTAGAGTGGGATTACAAGAGTGTTGATTGTAAAGTTTTCGGTTAGCTAGAAAACCGAATGTGACGTGTAAACGTTGTTCGGGTAAGCGTAGAAAACCCGGTTGTGATAGTGGATTTCTCTCCGGGAGTGGGGAGCAGGGACATAGGACGGAAGGTCCGAACTCCGTGATCATTTGAGTGTGTTTGAGTTTGTCGTTAGCGCATTTGCTTATGCATTTATCTTATATCGCCAATTACCTTTACTCTTGTATATTTTTCCCTATCACATTTGTAGTTTGATTATATCATCCTTGTGTTAAGTTGTATATCCTTGCATATATCTCATAGTATATCTTATTGCTAGGATATATTTCTTTGTTCATATTGCTTATCCTAGCTCACATATCATACTTGCTAGGATAATTTATTAATTAGTTTTAATTGGTATAAAATCGGATTAGATTAGCATAAGACCCTAATCACCCGCCTTTAGGGTCTAACAGGGGAAGCTGTTGGAGTTGGTGTAAAAATAATTTGGAGAATATGACTTTTGCTTCCCTATTTGGAGAAAATTTTAGAAAAGCTGTTGGAGATGCCATTAGCCCAAACAGAAAGATATTTTTGTACGAATGAGAGAAAAAGAGGTTATTGCACTTCAGTCCCTTAAATCGTATTAAAACCATCAGTAATCGTCAAAAGAGTCCCTCAAATCTTGGTACTTGCTAAGAGGTCCTTCGAGTCTTTTGTTTTCTTGCAAATTCGTCCATCGTGCTTGGGTAATTTTATATGGTAATTAAAGCTTAACCACCTAACTAGAGTTAGAGGAATTAACAGAACTCCTCACGGAGCGGCGAATTGCAAGAAAATTTAAGATTTGCGGGAATTTAAGGGACAAGTCGTCAATTAAGAATGATGTAAGGGACTAATATGCAATTACCCAAAGGGCAAAACAACGCGCGGCGCTGGTTCAGTCTACGGATAAGAATTCCTATTTCCCTTACCAATTTAAACCCTGATCTTTTGGACAAATTTTCCTCCTTTTTAATTCCCGCAATCCTCAGCTCCTCCGCTGCGTTCCTTTGAGCTCCTCAGCTGCAGCAAAGATAGTAAGCTCCAAACTAACCCTAATTCCTCAACTATCAGATTTTGCTCTCTCTCTTCAATTTTTTTGCTACATTCTTTAATAAAACAGTCCCGTTCACAATCCTACTTCTTCTTCATTGATCAAAAGTTCGGTATTTGTGATCAAAATATATTTCTTTTTACCCCTTTCTTCATCTGAGTCGTTTAACGTTTCAATTTGGTTGCATTTTCGGTTCCGTACAGATCACTAAGAGGATCAAAATTGATGGCTTGGTAGATAATATGGGTTCTTTGAGATTTGGTGCTGCTCCTGAGATTTATGAGTCGAGAAGATCCAAGCTTTTGGGGCAATTTGATCCATATGTTCACAGCTTGTGCTCATCTCAATTTGGTGTGGGCTTATTGGTATATAGGAAGAAAATAGTGAGACTTGATGCTGAGAGATTATTTGGCTTCTCTTTCCATCAAAGAAAGAAGAAATCTTTGAAGATATTGGTTATTAATTCGAATCCTAATGGTAGGTTCCAACAGACTTTGGTTGATGGGTTGGAAGCAAGTGAAGGGTCTCAGTTGAATAAAGATTCCGACGAGGCTTTAGTAGGTGAAGGCTTAACTCTGATGATGAACCCGATAACTAATTCGGTGGAAATCCAGAGCAAGAGTGATGCGAATAATGTACTGAAGAAGAGTGGAAGGAAAATATGGAGTCGAGTCGTTAATATGAATAAAACAGTACAAAGAAGAGGTAAAAAACGAGTTTCTACTAGAAATAATCAATCACTGGAGCGTACAAAAGATAGTAGTAACCAAATCAAAGATGCTCTATCCACCATAAGACCTGAATCTAATGTCGAGCGCTGCAACTCTATACTTAGATTCATTGAGAGGATTAATGACGGCAAGACTATTGAATTCTTTATGTGGATGAAGGACCACGGGAAGTTGAATAAGAATGATACAGCTTATAATCTAGTGTTAAGAGCATTGGCTAGGAAGGAGCATTGGAGCATGGCTAAGTCAGTGCTCCGAGAAATGGTTTCTGATTCTGGTTGTGAATTGACTTCTCAGGTATTTAATGCACTGATTTTTGTATGTGCTAAAAGGGGGCTTGTTCAGTGGGGTTCTAAGTGGTTTCATATGATGTTAGAAAGAGGAGTGCAGCCTAATGTAGCCACAATCGGCATGCTTATGGGCCTTTACCAAAGGAATACTCATCTCCCACAAGCTGAGTACACATTCAATCAAATGAGGAGCTTCAATCTAAAATGCATCAGCGCTTACTCCTCTATGATTACCATCTGTACTCGTTTGGGATTGTACAGTAAGTCGGAAGAGGTCATTAGCTTGATGGAGGAAGATGAAGTGCTTCCTAATTTGGAGAACTGGTTGGTTCGTATTAATGCATACAGCCAGCAAGGGAAGCTAGAGGAGGCAGAATCAGTATTGAAGTCCATGCTCGCATCGGGAATATCCCCTAACATTATTGCGTATAATACATTGATTACCGGGTATGGAAAGGTGTCCAACACTATAGCTGCAAAACGATTATTTCGAAGTCTACAAAATGTTGGCTTGGAGCCAGATGAAACAAGCTACAGGTCCATGGTTGAGGGCTTTGGTCGGTCTGACAATTACAAAGAAGCATTACGATATTACACGGTAATGAAGAATGTGGGATTTAAGCCAAACTCTTCCAATTTCTACACGATGATAAACTTGCAAGCGAGGCATAGTGACCAAAACAGTGCTATTAAAACTCTCATGGATATGAGGGCAGTTGGATGCCAGTATTCATCAATTCTAAGTAGCCTTTTGCAAGCATATGAGAAGGTTGGAAGAGTACATGAACTCCCTCTCATCTTAAAAGCTTCTTTTTATGAGAATATTTTACTTGATCCGACATCGTGTTCTATTTTAGTCATGGCTTACGTGAAAAACTCCTTGCTGGAAGAAGCTCTACAAGTTCTACAAGAGAAGAAGTGGAAAGATTCTGAATTTGAAGGCAATTTATACCATTTATTAATATGTTCCTGTAAAGAGGCAGGTCAATTTGAGAACGCAGTTAAGATCTATGCTCAAATGCCAAAATCTGAGATGAATCCAAATCTCCATATTACATGTTCAATGATTGATATTTATAGTTCCCTTAACAAGTTTAATGATGCTGAAAATCTATATTTGATGCTGAAAGCCTCTGAAATAACCTTCGATATGATTGCTTACAGTATAGTTGTCAGGATGTACATTAAAGCCGGATCTCTGAAAGATGCATGTTTGGTGTTAGACGCGATGGAGAAACAAAAAGATATAGTTCCTGATACATATCTTTTCCGTGATATGCTCAGGACTTACCAACAATGTGGCTTGCTTGAAAAATTGGCGAGTGTCTACTATCGAGTACTAAGGTCTGGAATAGTGTGGGATGAGGCCATGTACAACTGTGTTATAAACTGCTGTGGCCATGCTTTGCCTGTGGATGAGCTCTCGAAGCTCTTCAACAAGATGATCCAATGTGGTTATTCTGCTAACACCATCACTTTCAATGTCATGCTTGATGTTTATGGGAAAGCCGGTCTTCTCAAAAAAGCTAGGGAGGTATTTCGAATGGCACGAAAGCAAGGTTTGCAAGATGTAATTTCTTACAATACCATTATAGCAGCATATGGAAATAATAAGGACTTTAAAAGTATGAGATCAGTTGTTAAGCAAATGCAACATGATGGGCTCCCTGTCTCCCTCGAAGCATACAATTGTATGTTACATGCTTATGGGAAGGAAGATTTATTGGAGGAATTCAATGAAGTTTTGCAGAAGATGAAGGAAGCAAGCTGCCCTTCTGATCATTACACCTACAATATCATGATAAATATATACGGGAAGAAAGGTTGGATAGAGGAAGTTGCTTGTGTGCTTGGTGAACTGAAAGAGCAAGGCATGGAACCTGATTTGTATAGCTATAATTCTTTGATCAAGGCTTATGGGATTGCTGGAATGGTTGAGGAGGCTGTTACTGTTGTGCAGCAAATGAGAGTGAAAGGCATCAAGCCTGATCGAGTAACCTTTACTAACTTAATTGCTGCTCTACAGAGGAACGAGAATTTCCTCGAGGCTGTTAAATGGTCACTCTGGATGAAACAGATGGAAATGACAAGTTAACTCAAGTGTGCTCAATATTTATGCCACATTTTGGTAATAGACGAAAATTTTCAGTTATATATTCCTCATGATCATGGATCAAATGCTAGCAGTGCTTCACCCCAAGAGTACCAAATTTATAGGTGAAATGCTTCGAAGTATTCATTGTTGACAATAACCATTTTTTGTTCTTGTCATATAATGAATCTGTCCTTCATCCTGAGCAAATATATCTTTCTTGTATCTTTGTATAACCTGTCTACCCGGTTTGTTTACACACCAGTATATTGAAATCTTAATTATACTCCAGTGGACTTCCTTTTTGAGATTAGAACTCTTCTGCAGATTGTAAAAACCTTCATGAGATGATTATTTATGCAGAAATAAAAGGGGTGACAGCTGAAGTTACTTACTTGTAGACTTGACTTATGCTTTCAAAATTAATTCTATTGTTTAGTTAGATGTAATTGGTACAGATATATATCGGAAACCGATTTATCTTTATACAAATCTTTCATAGTATTAGGAGTCTGGATCATTCTCTTTAACCATTCAATTTATAGTGTGCTTTGCAGAATAAGGTGTGGGATTGGGGTTAGTCTCATGTTTCAAAGGAAGACGGATAGATGGTTAAATATGTAAGTACATACTACATACAGTACAAATATGTTAAGTCTATTCTTTAGGTTTTTTTTTTGTCGCCATTGTCTACAGTCTATATCGAACTTGTAGTCACACTCGAGTTGCGTATCTGATAGGAAACTCGATTTCTTTCTATGCTGTTTCATATAGATGGAACCTGCCAGATGCTTTTCTCTGTTCTCCAAGTAGAACATATGCAAGCATTTTAACATCCTAAATCAGCATGTTCTTTTCTGTTTGAATAGAAATATTTTGTAGTCTATTGTCACTTTGGGACACAAGCAGCTTTCTTGGAAGACTCGGGAGAGTTTTGGGACGGTCCCGTGACCATTTTCATCTCTGACATCTGCCTCTTATATCACCAAGGTGGTTCTAATAGGACCTCTTTCTATATGTTTAACTTCTTGGACTAGCAGTATGGTGCTCTAGCTGTTGTTCATTTATGACCTCAGCAGTTCCAGTTCTTGACCAAATCAGTGCGCTTTGTTGTTTATATCTTACAGTGACATTTTACTTCTGTAGTCCTTTCCTTTTTCTTTTCTCGGCTAGATCTTGTACCTGCTTCTTGTTTTCGTTTTCGAGAGTAGGTTTTGGTTGGGTGAGCTTTATATGTTTGAGAAACGTCCTTGAATACTCCCTCCATTGCAGCCATTAACACTAGAGGAAATATACAGTTGTTTCTTTAACTTGGAGCTGACCCCAGCCATATTGCCAGAATATTATATAATCTGCAACATCCAAAATAAACGATTCAGAGAATCCGCAGAGAAAGTAGGGCGAAATTTCCAGCAGACCTTGCCTGCCCCAGGAGAACAATAGGCTCTGGTCATTCGAGCATACTTGGGAGGGATATCTGCAACCTTGACACCAATCTCCTGAACCGGTAACATATATACTGAACAGATACGAATGGATACAAAACATTCACCTTTTCGGAGACCATATTGATAGACAAGGCAGCTGTAATTGAACTTGGATTGTATGAAGGATCAGTTATTGCGAATGTGGGATGGTGGGACAAATAGATGGTATAACCCCCCCCATGCTCCCCCATGTTTCCCTCATGCTAACCCATACTCTCTTGTCCCATCTTCTTTGCCTATAAATAGGAGAGATGAGGAAGAGAGAAGTTGTGGGGAAGAAAAGAAAAAAGTGGTGAGAAGAGAAGAAAAAGATAGAGCTTGTGAGTTGTACAAGTTTGATATTCTCCTCATAGTGAAACCCCACTCCCATAGACGTAGGTAAATTTACCGAACCATGTAAATCTCGTGTATTAAACTGTGTGTTGGCTATTGCTTGTAGGTTCCATCGACATTCAGTCCTAGAACCGCTGAGAGGAAGAGTGTATATCCCACTTTGTTGATTTATTTTACTTCTGTTCTTGTTTCCTTTGTGAAACGGGAATATAGAGGTTGACTTGAGCTTTTGTGAAAACAAAAGTCAGGGTTTCTCTCAGGTGATATCGTTTTCGCGGCATGAGGACGTGACTTTACGCCTAACAATTGATGTCAGAGCTCTTTATTCAGATTATAGGTGGTAAAATTTCTAATCTGATGTGATGCTTGATTATTGTGTGGTAAGCACAAGGTATTTGTTAAAATTCCTGAGAGAAGCAGTTTTATTAATACAAGGGGAGAATGACGTCTACAAGTAAAACAGTTAAAGTTAGAAAGTAGAGATTAAAAATTTTAATGGGAAAAATGATTTTTCCTATTGGAGGATGCAGATGAAAAATTCGCTGATTTCGCAGAAATTGCACAAGACTTTGGTAGGAAAATAGAAGAAGCACAAAGATTTGTCCGATGAGGATTGGGAAGAGTTAGATCTCGAAGCACGAGCGTCGATTATCTTATGCCTTACGAGGGATGTTGCTTTCTTGGTAGATGGAGAGGAAACGGTTGCGGGCGTGTGGTCAAAGTTAGAGAGTACCTTCATGATGAAGAGTAACAAATCGGATCTATTTGAAATCCAAATTGTATACTTGCAAAATGAAGAAAGGTTCGTCAATCCGGGAGTACATCAACAAGTTCGATAAGATCATATCGGATTTGAAGAACATTAATGTGACAGTAGAAGATGAGGATCAAACACTTTTGCTACTTTTTTTTTACCGAAGTCTTATGAGAACCTGGTACAAACATTGATGTTTGTAGGAGACAATTTGATGATGGATGAGACTAGAACGACGCTTCTGACGGATGATCTTCGGAAAATTGCAAATAGTGACATGGCCATCAGTGGTAACAAGGAGCAAGCTCAGGGACTATTTGCTAGAGGAAGGGGCAATGGAAGAGGAAAATGTAAGGGAGGAAAGTCTAGATCAAAATCGAGACTTCTTGCGGGAAAGGACGTGTTTCAAATGCAGTGAGCTAGGACATTTCAAAGTTGACTGTCCTAATAAGAGAGTAGGTGGGAAGAACAACAACAACAAGACTGAGAGGAGAGAATGCAAGGAAGAAGCGAGCTATGTTTCAGAGGAAGAGAGCGAGAATGAATACTATGTCGTCATGGGTGGCGAGGATATCTCCGGGAAGTGGATTCTTGATTCAGGTTGCTCTTACCACATGTGTCCAAATAAGAAGTGGTTTACTACCTACAGAAGCATTGATGGTGGAACCGTATTGATGAAGAATCATCATGCTTGTAAAACGGTAGGGCTAGTTAATATCAAGATCAAGATGTATGATGGAGTAGTCCGAACCTTGACGGATGTGAGGCACGTTCCTGACTTACAGAAGAATCTTATCTCAGTTGGTGCATTGGACTCCGATGGTTGTAGGATTGTTACAGAGAACGGAGTGAAGAAGGTTGTTTGGGGTTTCCTAGTAGTGATGAAAGGTGTTCTTCACGATAATTTATACTCAGGTACAACGGTGACGGGAGATGTAGCGTTTAGAACTGAAGAAAGTGGTGGAGACTCATGTGAGCACACACAGTTATGGCATAGGCTGCTTGGGCACATGTCAGAGAAGGGTCTGGATCTGCTTGGTAAGGAGGGTTTGCTGAAGAATCTGAAGAAACCTTGCATGAATTTTTACGAGGATTGTGTGTACGGGAAGACGTACATGGTCCAATTCTTGAAAAACAATCACAAGAGCAGAGGTATATTAGACTATGTGCACATAGATGTGTGGGGTCCGGCTTAGACAACTTCCAAGGGTGGTTCCATGTATTTTGTGTCGTTTATAGATGATCATTCGAGGTATGCTTGGATTTATTTTCTTAAGCATAAGAATGAGGTATTCGAGACATTTAAGAAGTGGAAGGCGATGGTTGAAAACAGGACAGGGAAGAAATTAAAGACACTAAAATCTGACAATGGTACAAAATATATAGATGGTGCTTTTAAAAAGTTCTGTGATCAAGAGGGCATTATTAGACACTGGACAGTCAGATCAACACCACAGCAGAATGGGGTCGCGGAGAGGCTTAACCGTACACTGTGAGAGAAAGCAGTGAGTATGCGATTATATGCTGGTTTAGGTAAAGAATGGTGCACAGAGTCGATTGCTACAGCTTGTTACATAGTGAATCGGTCTCCACATTCTACACTGGATGGTGATACACCCTTTAGGGTGTGGTCAGGGGAACATGTAGATTATGAGAGGCTCCGGATTTTCAGGTGTACCGTCTATTATCTCGTTAATGAGGGAAAGCTTGACGCGAGGGCTAACAATGCTATATTCTTAGGGTATGCAAAGGGTGTAAAAGGCTATCGCCTTTGGTGTATAGAAGATTCGAAGTTTGTGATCAGCAGAGATATTAACTTGGATGGGAAATTTATGATTGCTAGAGCGCCCAAGATTAATGGTGTTGGGACTGTTGGGACTTCAAAGTCCCAGGTGATTGAAATAGAACCTAAGGACCAACCAGGTTCTAGTCGTGTTCAAGAGGAGGATCATGAAGATGCAGGTGATTGAAATAGAACCTAAGGACCAACCAGGTTCTAGTCGTGTTCAAGAGGAGGATCATGAAGATGATGAGCTTGAACAGGAGGAGGTTCAGCAAACCAGGTTCTAGTCGTGTTCAAGAGGAGGATCATGAAGATGATGAGCTTGAACAGGAGGAGGTTCAGCAAAACAATACACATGCACTACAACAACAACAGCTCGATGATATTTTGGCTTCCACTAGACCAAGGCGAGCATACAAACACGTACTGAAGCTAGGGTCGGATTAACCCTTGAAGCATTATAGGCAGATTAATTTGGTAGAATACGCACTCTCGGTGGAGGATGATGAGCCGGTCACCTTCAAAGAAGTTATTCGGGACAAGGATAGTGAGAGTTGGTTGGCTGCGATGGAGGAGGAGATTGAATCTCTTCGGAAAAACCAAACATGGGAGGTAGTCCTATTGCCCATAGGAAGAAAAGTTTGTAAGTGGGTGTATAAAAGAAAGGAGGATCCTTCAGAGCTTAGTGGTACAAGGTATAAGGTTAGGCTAGTGGCTAAAGGATTTGCACAAAGAGAGTGTGGATTACAATGAGATATTTTCTCCGATGGTGAAATACACTTCTATTCAGGTGCTATTGAGTATTGTTGCTCATGGTGATCTTGAGCTGGAACAACTCGATGTTAAAACGGCCTTCTTGCACGGAGACTTGGATGAAGAGATCTATATGCATTAACTTGAGGGCTACAAGGTTGAGGACAAGGAGAATCATGTGTGTCGCTTGAGAAAGTCACTCTATGGACTGAAGCAATCTCCTCGATAGTGGTACAAGCAATTTGACTCCTTCATGCTGAAGCATGGTTTTTCCCGAAGCGATTATGATTATTGTGTTTACATTCGGAATCTTCGTGGAGGTGATTATATCTATCTTCTTTTGTATGTGGATGACATGCTTATTGCTTCTAAGAGTAGGGTAGAGATAGATAGGTTGAAAATCTCAACTTGGTAAAGAGTTCAAGATAAAGGACATGAGCGCTGTAAGGAAAATACTGGGTATGTAGATTAGATGCTAGATTGGGCAAATAATGGTGGGCAGAAGCGGTGGCTACAACTTGTTATATTGTGAACCGTTATCCACATTCGACATTGGATAGTGATACACCTTATAGGGTATAGTCAGGGGAGCATGCAGATTATGAAAGGTTCAGAATTTTTAGGTGTTCTGCCTACAATCACGTCAATGAAGGAAAGCTTGACGCGAGGGCCAAGAAGGTAATATTCTTAGGGGGGTTATTGGTTGGGATATTTTGGGGGATAATGAGATAATTTTGGGGATTTTATTTCATAGTGTTAATTCATTGAGACAATGGAACAATGATAATACCTTTTTGTATTATTGGTTTTTTAGAACACTAGTGAGACAATTACACCACTTGGGATAAAATTACCCCACTCATATATAAAAATTTTGTCCAAATAGTAAAAATTTACCTCATCCTCTATATTGGAACAATGTTGTTCCACTTTGAAGGTAATTAGGATAATTTTAAAATATTTTTGTATTATTTAACTAATACATGCTAATTATATTATAAATATATGACATGATATATAAAATATAACATATATTAATATTTTAATAACATAATTTAATAACATATATTAATAATATTATATAATAATAATTATAGTATAACGTATTTATTATAATATTATATAATATTGTAATAACATATATCAATAATATTATATAATAACATATTTTAATATTTTAATAACATATATTAATAGTATTATGTAATATATTATTATATAATATTAATTAGTAATTATAGTATAACGTATTTATTATAATATTATATAATATTTTAATAACATATATTATTATATAATATATTATTATATAATTAATTTATAAAATATTATTATAGTTATTATATATTAATATAAAGTAAAATAATATTTATATTATAATAATATACTAAACCAATTGGATAAGTTAATTTGGAAGTAATTAATAGATAAAATTATATTTTAATAAGGTGCCACATCATCAATTATTCCACATGAATTGTCAAATCAAAGGTTCAAATTATCTTATTATCCCACTTTATCCCACTTTACCTCACTCAAAATATCCCAAAGGGGTAAAATTATTACATTAGAACAATTTTCTCACTTGGCCCCAATTTGTCCCAACTAATAACTCCTCCTTAGGGTATGCAAAGGGTGTAAAAGACTATTGCCTTTGGTGTACAAAAGATTTAAAGTTCGTGATCAGCAGGGATGTTATATTTAATAAGAAATCCATGATTGCTAGGGCGCCCAAGGTTAATTATAGTACAACATATTATATTTTAATATAAAGTAAAATAATATTTATATTATAATAATATACTAAACCAATTGGATAAGTTAATTTGGAAGTAATTAATAGATAAAATTATATTTTAATAAGGTGCCACATCATCAATTATTCCACATGAATTGTCAAATCAAAGGTTCAAATTATCTTATTATCCCACTTTATCCCACTTTACCTCACTCAAAATATCCCAAAGGGGTAAAATTATTACATTAGAACAATTTTCTCACTTGGCCCCAATTTGTCCCAACTAATAACTCCTCCTTAGGGTATGCAAAGGGTGTAAAAGACTATTGCCTTTGGTGTACAAAAGATTTAAAGTTCGTGATCAGCAGGGATGTTATATTTAATAAGAAATCCATGATTGCTAGGGCGCCCAAGGTTAATGGTGTTGGGACTATTGGGACTTTAAAATCTCAGGTGATTGAAATAGAACCTAATGACCAACCAGGTTCTAGTCGTGTTTAAGAGAAGGATCATGAAGATGATGAGCTTGAACACGAGAAGGTTCAGCAAGAAAATACACAGGCACTATAATAACAACAGCTCGAGGATAGTTTGGCTTCCACTAGGCCAAGACGAGCATACAAGCAGGTACTGAAGCTAGGGTCTGATCAACCCCTGAAGCATTATGGACAGGTTAATTTGGTAGAATACGCACTCTCGATGGAGGATGATGAGCCGGTCACCTTCAAAGAAGCTATTGGAAACAAGGATAGTGATAGTTGGTTGGCTGCGATGGAGGAGCAGATAAAATCTCTTCAGAAAAACCAAACATGAGAGGTGGTCCTATTGCCCGTAGGAAGAAAATCTATTGGTTGTAAGTGTGTGTATAAAAGAAAAGGATCCTTCAGAGCTCGGTGATACAAGGTACAAGACTAGGCTAGTGGCTAAGGGTTTTGCACAAAGAGAGGGTGTGGATTACAATAAGATATTTTCTCCGGTGGTAAAACGCATTTTCATTCGGGTGCTATTGAGTATTGTTGCTCATGGTGATCTTGAGCTGAAACAACTCGATGTCAAAACGACCTTCTTGCACGGAGACTTAGATTAAGAGATTTATATGCATCAACTTGAGGGATACAAGGTTGATGATAAGGAGCATCATGTATGTCGCTTAAGGAAGTCATTCTATGGATTGAATCAATCTCCTCGGCGGTAGTACAAGCAATTTGACTCCTTCATGCTGAAGCATGAGTTTTCCAGAAGCGATTATGATTTTTGTGTTTACATTCGAAAGCTTCGTGAAGGTGAATATATCTATCTTCTTTTGTATGTGGATGACATGCTTATTGCTTCGAAGAGCAAGGTGGAGATAGATAGGCTAAAATCTCAACTTGGTAAAGACTTCGAGATGAAGGACATGAGTGCTGCAAGGAAAATACTAGGTATGAAGATTAGAAAAGTGCGGGTGAATCGGCGATTGTTCTTGAGTCAGAAGGGCTACATAGAGTGGGTGATCGCGAGATTCGGGATGCAAAGTGCAAAGTCGGTGGTGACTCCATTGGCTCCACATTTTAGGCTTTCAGGTAAACAATCTCCCACTACAGCGAAAGCGAAGGCACACATGGAGAGTATACCTTATGCTAGTGCAGTTGGCAGTTTGATGTACGCAATGGTCTACACGTCCAGATATTTCACAGGCGGTCAGTGTTGTCAGTAAGTTCATGGCGAATCTGGGAAAGGCACATTGGGAAGCGCTGAAATGGGTCCTGAGGTATTTAAATGGAACCGCTGATACGGGTCTATATTTTGGTGGAGATACATGTCAGATTGATGGGTTTGTGAACTCAGATTATATGGGCAATCTAGATAGACGGCGATCTACTACTGGTTATGTATTCAGGATACATAGGGCTTCAGTTAGTTGGCGATCGATGTTACAGGCTACATTTATACTTTCTACTACAGAGGATGAGTACATGGCCATAGCAAAGGGAGTAAAAGAAGCATTGTGGTTGTGGAGTCTTCTAGATGATTTGGGGATTGAGCAAGATAGCGTAAACTTGTGGTACGATAGTCAGAGTGCGATTCATGTGGCTAAGAATCAAGTTCACCATGCTCGTACCAAGCATGACGTCAAGTATCATTTTGTGCGGGATGTCATAGAGGAAGGTGATATTTCTCTCATGAAGGTGCACACGAATGATAATCCCGTAGACATGTTAACCAAGATGGTGACAGACAGCAAGTTCCAGCATTGCTTGGACTTGCTTCATATCAGCCCGTGTTGATCTGCCCAAGAGGGCATGGCCCTTCGGGGCGGTGATGGAGGTGAGGTGGAGACTATGTTGGAGAATAATTACAGAACTACGGTTAGTTTGATCCCGATCAGAGGGTACGTAGGTAACCATGGTATAATGGTACAGCTGTTTTTAGCCTGGTTTGGTGTTTCAGATCTCTCTAGTGATGTTCGTGGTGCTCTTCTGGTGTTCGTCCAAAATTTAAGATTTATCAAATGATGTAAGAGGTGGAGACTTGTGAACCCCCCCGAAACATGGAGCATGTCTTTCTTGGGGGGGGGCATCCCCGAAACATGGAGCATGTCTCTATTTTTCCTATAAAGAGAGAGAAGAGGAAGTGTGAAGAGAGGAATTGAGAGATTTTGAGGAAAGAAGAAAAGAGAGAGCTTGTGAGTTGTACAAGTTGGTATTCTCCTCATAGTGAAATCCTCATTTTCTCCTCCCGTAGACGTAGGCAAGTTTACCGAACCACGTAAATCTCGTGTCTTTACTGTGTGTTGGCTATTGCTTGTTAGTTCCCTCGATATTC